>NC_092589.1:62810000-63461250 GCF_047663525.1 Anas platyrhynchos | reverse complement strand
GGCTGGGACTCAGCAATACTAGGCCACTTAAAAACAACAAACAAAACTTTTGTATGCCTACATGCTATGTAGCAAGCAGAGGTTCTTGTGGGCACAGCAAGCTACAAATACTTGATCTTTCCAGTTGCCATAGATATAACAGAACTGTCTATGATCTATGACAGTTTTGGTAGCAGAGCATGTCAATAACAGTGGGTTTTAGCTTGAAGACTCCTAGATCTTCCTCCAGATAAGCTAAAAGGGATTTATCACCTGGAAGCATTTACAAAGAGAATACATACATGATCAAACACTCAGAGAAGAGGAGTTTTGATCTCCTTTGCCAATAACATACTTCAAGATATACCTTCATCGTTAGACCACCTTCTTCTCTCTGCTCTGTGCTTTTTCCTGGTATCCTGGGTTACCTGTTCTAGGTAGCGAAGCATCATCATGAACAGGGATTGAGAATAATCAGTAGACCAATTGCTGTGGAAAACAGAGGGCTACACTTTGGAAATCAGCTTAGGTTCACTACAGTCAAATGCATTAAGTCTTCTGGGTTTACTCGGAGTACAGAATCCTTAAGCACACAGGATCCTCCTTTTTATTCATATAAAACATCAGAGTCGGGATCTGGATTAAATCCTCCAAAATCAGTGTACCTCAGGACAGATCAGGCTGTGTATGGAGGAGAGGAAGCAGCATGTTTCTGATTGATAGGTCCTTTTTTGCTCATCTAGTTGATTTACATGTCAGTGTTGATACTATTTTGTTAACAGCAAATAAATACATAAATAAATAAAAAAATCAAACACAGCTCATTATAATGAGGCACATATAGTAATATTACTTTCTTTTCCATTTTGTGGAACAGGTGATAAAAATTTAAAAACTGTCTGCTACTGTAAGAGTATTTGAATAAAACGCTAAATACTGGAATAATTCTTCAAAGTTGGTCATCAACAGGACAGTCATTTATGAATAATTTAGGAATCTGACTGAAGATTTGTAAAGTTTCAATGGCATAAGAACTTGGATAATACAAGCTTGTGTTTTTCACTTATAGTGCTACACCTATTAGAGTTTAAAGGAAGTAAAAAGAATGTTGGAAGAATAAAGCATTAACTGATAGGAAAAGCTTCTATGATTTTTTTTCCAAAGATGTTATACACTGCATGAAGGAGATTTTCTATACACAAAGAAGTTCACATATGCATACTTTGAAATGCTGCCAAGAGATTTCATATTATTTTGCTATTGTAATATGAAGGAGATACAAAAAGCCACATTGCTATTTTACTTGTGATAAGCTCTTTAAAATGAAAAGTACTGAGGGAACATCATGTCATTTTTATAGGCATGGCATAAAATATCACAAAAACTGTAACATGAAAAAACAGTGATTTGTTCACTGTATTAAGCACTAACCAGCATAGCAGCACATTTTAAATCAAAGGTAGTTTCAAGTATTTAAATAAATGGGATCTGATTAAATCTACAAAACCAAGAATTCAAAAATAATGACTGAAAAGTAATCAGTAACTCATTTCCCCATGTTTAAATATTAGAGCAATACACTAAGAATCTGAATCATGCAGTAAAGTGCATTTCATCTTACAGTACTGGGCCTGAGACAGAAAATTACCCTAAAGATCCAAAATAATCGATCATTTAAAGGATGTATAGACACTTCATGAAGGATTGTCTGTTTCAGGTATGCCTTCAGCTAGATTATATGCATTAGATGTATACAATTTCATTCAGCTGATAGAAAATATGACCCACACAGATTGCTATGATATTAAGTGCATAAAAAGGCAAAGCCTCCCCAGTATTCATTCATCTACTATAACTCTCAGTCTTTTCACAGCTTAGCTGAAGGCATGAAAATATTTTTGATAATTTTTTTAGTTACAGAAACGTCTCATGTAGCTCTAAGTTTATGCCAAACATAGTAGCTGCTGTTGTGGAAAAGAGGCTACAAGAGGAGGTGGTGAAAAACTGCCTATGTGCTGGACTTCTGTACTGCTAGACCATGCAGGCACCGTGGGACTGACAGTGTGAGCATTTCAGAAGTTGTGTTAGATTGAAATCTGATGTAATTTAAATTTGCATGTTTTACATTTTTTCAGCTACTTCCTTACCAGCTGCCATCATCTCATCCAGAGAATATTTCTGCTCATATAAGTAACCATGTGTTGTTCCAAGCAGACTCTTGTGGACCTCAGACCAGCCATCCTTATTCCCTTCCCTGGAACAAATGTCCACCCCAACATAAAAACTGAGCCATGAAGATAAAGTGGGAGCAAATCTAATCAAATCTCCTGGTCACTGTCTACTTTTCTTGTTGTGGATAGATTGCCATATACTTATCTCAAGCATTTTTATTCCATCTCACACTTAATGCTTTCAAGCCTGTGCCCTGATGAGTTCAAACACTTTTTACACTTCCTGATGAATTACAAATCCTGGAAGCAAGCATGAGGGTGGAATAGAGGCAAAGCCAATAGCTGTAAATCCCAACCTAGTGAAGGTGGCTCAATGTTCAAGGATTTGGAAGTGGAAGTTTGTAGTTTCTTTATGCCAAAGATTAAAACGCTGCCCCGGAACTTGAGTCACATCAAAGAGGGGAAACATTTGCAGAAAATCTTTATGCCATCTCTATAAAGAATACTTAAGACACACAGAAGGTCTGCAGGAAGATAGAAAAAGACTAATATGAGAAGTGGGAGACCAGGTCAAAGGCCAGGTGAACAGGGGGAATGAGAGTGGCCCAGCCTAAAGCAGAAATAAGACTGGTTTTAAGTCAGGGAGCCCAACAAGTCAACAGCCTTTTGAATCGTGAAGGCATATATAAGTAACTGCAAATGCTTTTATTTAGTTTGTTAGATTAAGAAATTGCAAGTTTTATCCCAAGAACTATTTTGCGAGTCTCTTAATACACAAAATTTCTAAGTGCACCTAGCTTTAAGATGGTACTTAAACAGTCATTAAGAGTGTATGATGTGATTGCCTGAGACTGCAGACAGGGCAGTGGACTGGCCTTGATGATTCAGGATGTCTCTTCCATTTTGTATTCCCACAGGAGATCTACTCTGCAATGAATCTAGCATTTTGAAATTATGCATTTAATGTTACAAGGTGGAAATCCTCTTTGTAAATGTAATGTTTTCTGTTGTTATTTTGGTATAGCAGAAGAAGCAAAAGCAACTCTTCAGAACAATACTGTATGTACCTCCAAGATGCATAGCCAGCCTCCTATTACCAGCCTCTGGTAAAAGTGTATGAGTGGACTAATTACCATCTTATCCTTGTAATTGGAGATCATGACAATTGTCTATCCTAATAATAAGGTAACATGCATAGATCAATCTCATAATGCAAATTCTAATCACTGGCAAATCTGTGACATGTAGGTGACAATAAAAAGAATTCTTCTGATTTTCCCTTATTCTTTTTACATAAGCTAAAAAGGGAAGGTTGATGTAATTATGCTGCTGAACATTGCCAAAGAATAATAATTAGAGAAGCAAAAGAGATCTGGTTGCTAACATTTGTGACACAGATTAAAAGGAAATCTGAATGGTTTGTTTTACTTCTTTCTCATTAAGAAACAGTTTGGCCAGACCTGGCAATCTAGAGAGATTGCACTTTTACAGGTCTTTGCACAGGTTAGTAGAAAAACAAAATGGATTTTTAAATTATATCAATATGAAAACAGACATTTGAAAGCAAGAAACTAGACAAGTCAAAGAACGAGTATAAAGAGTGTTTGGATATACAGGAAAACCACATCTTCTAATTTTATTTATTTATTTTTTTTGTGTGGGGGGGTGTCAATGGATATACATGTAAATCCAGACACTGATCACAGTTGAAATGTTAGTGGTTGTGTTTCTATATAAAAATTTTGAAATCTCCCTACAAAAACAACTATGGTTGTGTTTTGGCATCATTCCTGGTTCCCATTCTGCTTATTCTGGGAGCTGGAACGCAGATTATGAATAATGAAGGTGTTTGAGTCTGTGATAAGAAACTTTAGTGCATACATATGTGTGTAGGCACATACAAACGTGCACATACACATGTGTATGACTCTGTATGTTATTTATAGTGGCTGGCAAAGAAGTACCGAATTTCCCCATAGAGACTTATAGAAAACATTCTTTTTTAAACAATAAAGAGATGAGTGAGTGTCATTCACTAACATAGGGCTTTTCCCCGTATTTTATAAAAGTGAAGAAGAGTTTATAAGTTTTTTAAAAAGCACAGATTTTTAAAGAGAAAAATATGAAAGAAAATGCCCATAAGGTTAAACTTGTCAAAGTTCAACAGATTATGCAGTTGGTTTAGGATTCAGATGGTGTGCCTGTGGGACTACTGGATATTATCCAAACTGTAAATCCTATGGATTGATGCAACAAACTTAAAGAGAAAAGGCTTTCAACTGGCATTCCAACACTTCCCCCTTTTATTCCAGCTAAATCTGTGCATGCAGCTGTAGAAAGAGATAAGAACACGCATGATTTTGATTTTAGGGATGGGTCAAGCTCTCCTCTTCCAAAAAGAAAAATAATGAAAGAACAAAGAGATCTTTATGCTTCTGTTTTCTGAATGCAGTGATTCAAGTGTTTTTTTTTATCTGAAGTTTTCATGCTTCTGCACTATCAGTGATCACTATCTTAATTCCTTACTCGTTAGTTCATTACTTTCTTGAGAGGTTTCTGTATTCTACTTTTCATTTTCTCACTTTAAAAAGTGAGAAAAAAAAAATCCAATGCTTGCTTGATCACTGCCTGTCCCTAACTAGGACAAATACTAAATAGTGCCACAAAACTTGTATTGGAAGGTTTTGACTGGTGATAAAGAGAGTACAGCCACAGAGCAGAATTGCAGATCTAGTTGTTCAGGGGTATTTGATAGACATTGGAAGCAGCAGTGCCTGTCATGACTTTTGTCTTGGGTCTTCTCTTCATCAAGTTCATCAAAATGGACTACTTATGTTACAAGAGTTATGTAGATGAGTCTTGAAGTTTGTGAAAAATAACTAAAAGATTCTAGATATGGAAGAAAACTTGGGGCTTAAATCACCAGAATGTATTTGAAAATGTTTAAATAGATCATGCTGCTGCACTTGAATGTTGTGTTTATCTGATGGTCGCTGAACAGAAGGAAGAAGGGAAGGCTGGAAGGAGCAACCTTTCCCTCCACTTCTCTCTGTGACCAGTCAGCCTCTGATACTAGTGTTTCTAGCCGTGTTATTTGGCTTGCTGTTGTGGTGCTGTGGCTTGCAAGGAAACCTAAAACCAAAAAGCTAAGTATTAGCATGCCAGAACTTCTAAAAGTCTTTCTTGTTTCAGAATAATTTGCAAGAAAGTACAACAGCTGGTGATGTCCTTGTAAATCATCCCATATGATATTTCACATAGCTCAAACGAAAGGGAAAACAGAAAATTATTAAAATAAGAGAAATCGGTATTAAAATGTTTCAACAGTGCTTTTTCGTTTTCTCCTGTTCTAATCTTCAATGAAAATTAAGATTTTGGTTATAGCTGTTGTAATGGAAGTTGACCTTTTTATGTTAGCACACAGTGTGGAACATACTTCAATGCTGCATGTAATAAAACAACCTTTTTTCCTTATCTTATTGGTGATTGTGGGTACAGAAATGACCTCCTTTTCTTTATTGAATTGTGCATGGCGATCACTGAGTGGTCCAATTTACAAACTCTCTTTACAACTTCATACCCTACGGACAGGACAACTGCTAATACTATAATTACTGGTGGAAAGGTAGCATAAATAACACAAGTCTGAGTATTACCAGATATTGTGATATTGTGTCATAGATATTGTAGATTTTTATGAAAATAAATATGATTTTAAATGCAAATGGAAAACAAGTCTTCACACTACTACAAATGTTACTTGAGAGTGAGCAAATAATACTGATATTAATCATGTAGGACTAAAGAAGTGGAATAGATAAGCTCGATGGGTTTAAGCATGAATTTTATTTACTGGCCACACCTTCCTGGTTTATCTTAAACAGGAGATGGACACAATCATAATTTCATCCTGTCCTTAGAAATGATGACTCTGTGAGACTTCAGATAATGTTTTTGGATGTGTATCACAACTTTTATGCCAGCTTTCCAAGGTTTTCTGCAGTTCAACAAGCTGGAAGAAATAATTTAACAATTATAGCTTAGAATCATTCTCCATGGTGTTTACAAACCATATATCCTCTTCTGCTCATTCAGCATTTAGAGGCTTACATTTTTCAACACCTGGGGAAATAGGCAAGTATTTTGATGTGGCTATTACTGAAGAGAGATAAGCATTTTTTTTACCTATATTTTCTCCTTCTGCATGCAGTCTTGACTTTTTGAACAGACGTTGAGAGGAAAGCAAGGGAAAGAGAGTGTTCCCTGAGAGTTTTGGTACTGGCAGAGAAACCATTAGCTCACCAAACAGCAGTTTGGACGCAACATTTAGACTGTTAGATCTGTGTGAGATAAGATGATATATAATTTGTATCTGCCTGATATATTAAAGGATGCATGGCCAAAGGGGAGTGGGTCAGGCCACCCACAGGGGAATTGCTGCAGAGAGAGACAGCAGAAACAGGCACCAGAGATTTGGGGCAGGCATGAGTGCTCTCCTGTGTGAGAAGAGAACTCTCACCTTGTGCACAAACTCCCTCCTGCAGCACCATTTGGTTTGCTTGCAATGTATATGTTGAATGTATATGTTGACCTAATCTTTTAGCCTCTGCTTGTTGAATGTAGAAGCGTTGTCCCTGTCTGTTGCAGTTATTCATTTAATAGATAGTTAGAGATTGTATACTTACTGTACAAGAGCAAGTCACAAAACCTTTCCACCACTCTATAAAAGTTGAAAATGCGATAGGAAAAAAGCAGGGCAAATCAAAAGGTAAATTGATGGTCCATATCCCTCTGTATAGAACTACAATGTCCAGATGATTCCTTAAGATACTTTAATTCAAACAGAAATTAAAAACAGTGAGGTGTGAAGACTCTATTGTTAAAGTACTCTACTGTTGCTTTTGGAAGTAGGTTAGATTATGCTGTATTGAGGGTTAAAGTAGCTATGAGGGATTTACTAAAAAAAAAATTTGTGATATTTCTACCCATTTAATCAACAGTTTTAGCTGTAATAGAGATACATCCTGTGTGTCTTTAAAAGCCCATATTAAAAATTTTCTTTGCAACAGAAAGACACAGAGAAACAGCATAGAACAAGGCAGGAGGAAAGATGACTCACCTCAGGAGAAAATTACTGTGTATCTCGTACAAAACCTTTTCAACTCCAGAGTAAATATTCTCCTTTAAATGACAGTGCACCGTATTGATCTATAGAGAATTGAAAATGCTACAGTAATATGAGACGAGGTACAATTTAGCACAATAGGAGCAGACAGGAAATTGCAGATGTTCACAAATTAGCTAAGGAGTTTGGTTGCAGTAATGAATTACAGAGAATAGTTCTGAGAAGTAGTAGAGAAACAGAAGCATCAAAAGCTTCCTAACAGTGTAAAACTTCTATTTTCCCCAAAAGAAAGAGACATTTAGTTTCGTATCAACCACATTTGTATCATGAATCAAGAGAATTAATTTATAGATTTCACAAATCCTTGATTTAATCCTTGCAATGCTTTTCATCATCTGAGATTTTTTCTCTCATCCTAACCTATGTTCTCTACAATGATGACTTTTTAAAATTCACTATGCAAATTATACTTTTATACTTAGCTCATGAACATTGAATAAATCCCCAGTCAATGAGGGCAGATTGCTGAGTGAGAAACGTGGGATGAAACCTCTTCCATACTTCAAAAAGTGGCATTGAAATACCATATGAAGTGCTGTGTGAAATATGCTTGATGTATGTTTTGTATCTTTCTTTAACCTCGAATAGCTTTTTTTTTTTTTTTTTTTTTTTTTTTTCCAAATGGATGAGGCTGGTTGGCTTTGCCTTCCATCACTGCAACAATCTTTTCTCTTAATTACCTACTGTGAAGGTGGGGCTGTGTTTCATGAGGTGTTTGAAAGTGTTGCTGTTTGAGTGGGACAACATTAATACCAATTTTTTCAAGATGTCTTTTTGTTATATCATCTGAAAGACAGACACGAGCCAGAATTCCATTCTTCTCTCCCCAAACACAATCTGCTTTTAAGCTACAAATCAATCCAACATGCCTCAGATGTCTGCCTCCAGCTGACTTCTCCCTTTAAACGTAAACAGTGCAGATTCCCAAGGCCTGTTACTCTGACAACCCTATAATGCCATCCTTTTGACTGTCCAAGCTCTGTAAATCTTCATTCCATCACAGCTTGAAACAGACCAGTCTATTTTCACTGCTCAAGATATGGGAAGCTATAAAAACAGCCTCTGTGGTAAACTAATCAGATTTTAAAATAGTTTTGGTATGTTCTAAACACCCATCAATGACACAGACAAGTTGTGGCTTTTAACATCTTATTTCCTTTGCAATATAATTACCTAGTGTTGTTTTATATCACCAATTTGGGAGGAAAACCCCATTAATTTCAGTGGTGACTCAGGCTGAAAAGATGATGGCCCAGTACAAGCACAGGTAAGCGCACGCACATACAAGTGACACATTAGGCATTTGACAGATGGCATTTTTAATACTTTAAATACCTAGCAATATGATGAGCACTTCAAAGAGCAAAGGTGAGAATCACCAAATTCAGGCATATGTAAAAGCACGCAGGGGTGTATGTGCTTAATGAAGCCAAGTGGTTACCATTTTTAACCCAATATTATTTGATCTTAATCACAGTTCCAAAATTTGTACTGCTATAAAGCAGTCGGATAACCATTATTCCTAGAAAAGGTAACATACAAAGATGCCGATACTTCTCATGGTAATTAACTACTATGGGACATCCAGCCAATGCCTTTTTTTTTCATTTAGAGGGAAAGGAGAGGTATTAACAATTCGGTGTGTTTGAAGCAGAGCATTTCTTTTAGTTTTAAAAACAATGTGAAGAGAACACAGTTTATTTTAAAAGGGGCTAAACACATGTCTTGCAAGCAGCAAACATGATGTGCTGTTTCCATAGAAACAGAGATTGGTATTATTAAAAGAAGTAAGCCATTCTGTGGCCAGTTCTCCTAAGGGACCCTCATTTACAGCTAGCATCGGGTAAACTGTGTAAGTGAGTTTTACCACCTGTTGTTAAAGATCATTAGATATGCCTGCTTAAAGCTTTATTAACTTCCTGCTAATTCTTGAAGAAACTATGAGGAAAACATTAGCCCTTACCTACAAGCTTGTTTGGAGAATTTTTTACATTAAAAATTAAAATCAAAGCCTCCTTTGACTCAGTTGATCTTGAAGGGTGCTGCTTGCCACTATTCTGAAAGAAGAACAGATAAATAATTTTGGCCGAGTTTCTCAAACAGAAATATTCACCTACTATTGAAATCTATGTTCCTGAATAAAGAGAGTGAGAGGAAACTTCTGAATTTGAAAGAATGGAGTGGTACCAAAAATACAAGGTTCTGTTTCTGAAAGTTATTGAAGCTATGAAATATACAAATAGGTATCTACCTTCTCATATATTCTGGTGTTAAGCCAGCTTTTAATACTGTGAGATACTTTTAATATAGTAAAACTGAATTACTTCCTTTTGTCTGTACTCACTTGTTTATACATATCAACATCACTAATGTCATTGCTGATCTTGTCGGATTGGTGGAAAATAGTACCTCCATCTCTGTGTTCTGGCCACAATATGGTAAGTGCTGAAAAGTCAGCTAAACTTTATCATAACATCTTATTGTGCTATCATTAAAAAAAAAAAAATTGTGTGTTTTGCTATCACTTTTCTTTCAAATTTCAAGCATAATTTTTTTCTGTCTTCTGCAAATCCAAAATTGAGCTGCTCATTTTTCAGTTTCACCTGAGGCCACAGGAAACAGTGAGCTTGGTAAACTGGACATTTTTACAAAATACAGATTTTACTGCAGGAAGAAGCTTAGCTACTTTTACCAAACACAGGAACTACATGGCCATTATCCTCTGGCTACCGTTTCACAATCTACAGAGATCCTAAATTTATATCTGTAATGCATATAACTGGTTTAAAAAGCTTGATTAAAAAAAAAAAAAAAAAAAAAAAAAAAAAAAAAAAAAGAGGGTTCAGTGATATAAAAAAAAAATCTTAAAGACAGTGTGGTACACTTCAGAAACTAGAACACTCCTTTGATTCCCGATTTTTTGGCCAGCCTAAGCTATGCTTTTTTAGTAACTCCTCTAGGGCAGTAGTGGTTGGCAGCACTCTGTCAGCACACTGATTACGGTGAACAGACTTCATATTTTGATGTTGCTTCTGGAAGCTGTGTTCCAGTGCATTTCAAGCTGCTTTGAAGTATCTGCTAAAGATATCAGATTATCATTGTTTTTCTGTTTGCTGTCACAGCTTGAAAATAAAATTCATAGAAAGACAAGTTAATTATGTAGTTCCAAGATTCTGCTTTTCAGTGGCAAACAGAAGGTCAGTGTGCATGCAGGAGGGACATAGAAAATTATTTGTCCCTTCTACTTTTTCTCTAAAAGTGCTTCTCTGTTTGATTTGTTTCTCAGTGCAATTAGCCATCACTGTTCCCTAAGTAGCCTGGTGCATCAGGAGTCATCTCTTAAGTCCTCCCGCATCAGCAAGACAACCTCAAAAGGGAACCATGTCAACCTCTTAAAATGTTAATTAAAGTTGTCAAAGGCCAAAGCCTGAGTTTGCTAATGTGAAAAGGTAAAGCTCTCATTGCAAAGTAATTTGGGAAGATGAAGTAACTATGGGAGGATGTTAAGACCTACATGTGCTCTGCAGTACTAGGTCTGCCCAAACTGGAGGAAGTCGGTGAGTTTTGTGTGGCTGTTCACTGTACCTGCTGCCTCCTGCTCTGAGACTGCCAACTGCGGGTGAGGGGATGAACGACAGAAGAGAGGTTCCTCCAGGGAGAAAAGAGAGCTAGTTATCAGAAAACATCTACTTACTTGCTCTGAGGTATGAATATCCAGGTCAAATCTTAGTTCAGACAAATGCCATTCTGCTAAAGCAATATAATATGTTTACAGAAGAGAAAAAGAAGGTGAGCAAGCAGCAGTGGAAGTGAGGAGGGAGCACACTTGAGACAACTGGACATTTGAGCTCTGAGAAAGGCAGGCAGGTTGCAGATAAGCAGACATGTTTAACACTTTCCAGCCTGTTCTGTGTCTGTGGGCAAATGAGCAACACCTTTACCTGGCAGAAGCTGCTCTGATCCGGTGTCCCCAGGCTGTGGGTTGCACACCTGATGAATTATGGGCTGGCACAGGGGCAAATGACACAGGAACCTGGTGATCCATGCAAACAGAGTGTGAACCACAGAGCTCCAGCTGGGACCTGTCCACCTGTTCACCTGGTATATTGTCCATAATTAATTTGCACTGTCAGCATTTCCTTATGAAATTCTCTTTACATAAGTACCTCTTCACCACAGCAGGAATTACAAACTGCCATTCCTGTCACCCTCATGCTCAGCCTCATTAACCCAAATCTTTCCCTTTTTTAGAGAAAATTTGGATCAAGGATGAGCCTGTTTTGTGTACTCAGCTGAGGCTAACCTGCAGAGGAGGGATCAAGCAATTTAGAGCTGTCAAAATTTAAGTGGTTCTCTGTGTAAACATAGCAAAAAGAAGGAGGCCAACTATCCATACTGGGTGGATAGCTGTGGGTGGCTTCTGGGACGTTCCCCTTTGGAATGTAGGCTGGAGACTTTAAAATCAAGAGAATTTGCTAACCCCAGATGACCACACTATTATACCTAGGATCTGATTTTTCAGCATTTTGGCATTAAATATTGAAGATGAGCTCATATTGACTTCTCTTCAGCTTGATGTGTAAACCTAGACTAACCACAGTGAAATGAGCAGAGTTACAGGTAAAGCTGAAAAGAACAAGCAATTGGGAGTCTCACACAAATTCTCACAAATTATTTCATATGATGATTTTAGAGACAAAAATAAATGTGTGAAAAAAATGTTTTTCATGTAAGCTGAAGATTTGAACTCCCTTGCAGTTTTTGTCACAGAGCAACAATCTTGTTTGTGTAGTGTATTTTGAGCCTTAGGACTTGTGATAAAAGTCTTGAAAAAGATACTTGAAAAGGAAGAAACTGAAATAAAAAGGAGATAGTAAAACACAACTACATGTCTGATACCAGGGACATGACACTGAGATAAGCCATCCAGAGGGACATTGACAGGCTTGAGAATTGGGCCTGTGTGAATCGCACAAAGTTCAATAAGTCCAAGTAAAGGTCCTGCACCTGGGCCAGGGCAATCCCAAGCACAAATACAGGCTGGGTAACAAGTGGATAGAGAGCAGCCCTGTGAAGTAGGAGGTGAGTGTGTTGGTTGATGAGAAACTTGACATGAGCTGGCAAGGTGTGTTTGCTGCCCAAAAAGTCAACCATATCCTGGGCTGCATCAAAAGCAGTGTGGCCAGCAGGCTGAGGGAGGAGATTCTCCCCCTCTACTCTGCTCTTCTGAGACCCCACCTGGAGCACTGCGTTCAGTTCTGGGGCCACCAGCACAAGAAGGATGTGGACATATTAGAATGAGTCCAGAGGAGGGCTACAAAGATGATCAGCGGGCTGGAACACCTCTTCTCCTATGAAGACAGTCTGAGGGAGATGGGGCTGGTCAGCCTGGAGAAGAGAAGGCTCTTAAAAGAAGAGACCTTATATCAGCCTTCCGGTGCCTAAAGGGGGCCTACAGGACAGCTGGGGAGGGACTCTGTCAGGGAGTGCAGCAATAGGACAAAGAGAAATGGCTTTAAACTAAAAGAGGGTAGATTTAGATTAGATGTTAGGAAGAAATTCTTTATTTGGAGGGTAGTGAGGCACTGGCACAGGTTGCCCAGAGAAGTTGTGTTTGCCCCATCCTGGAAGTATTCAAGGCCAAGCTGGATTGGGCTTTGGGCAACCTGATCTAGTGCAAGGTATCCCTGCCCATGGCAGGGGGATTGAAACTAGATGATCTTTAAGGTCTCTTCCAACTCAAATGGTTCTATCTTTTTCTCTTACTTGTAAAGAGACTTTTATTTTTAAAAGATTAAAATAAAATAAAATAAATAAAATAAAATAAAAATTTAAAAAACAAAACAAAACAGAATTTGAAGAGTTTCTGCAGACTATTACATGACACTGAGATGAGCTCTACCTTTGAACAAACCTTGCCCTTGTTGGCACTGGGGCTGAAAAAAGGAAACTAAAAGACATTTAAAAAAAAGTCTCAGTGAGGGAAATGCCACTTACTCTACATTTCTCCAATTGCCCTGTTGCATCAGTGCTTTTGGACTGGAATAAAAATGTTTTCATTCATAGAAATGTGCTAAAGCAGAGGGAGGCAGCCTTCCAGAAAATAAAAATAAAAATTGATAAAACACTGTATGGGAAATGATTATATTTACATTACAGGCTTATACAGCAGAGAGTGAGATGCAGCTAAAGGCTGTATTTCTGGGAACAGCATGGAAAGGCAAACAAAAGAAAAAAGTCTCTTCACATGTAATAGAGTCTTGTTAAAGTGCAAAATTAGGGTAAATGATCATCTGAATATAGCATCTTCCTCACCCAAGTTACTTCATGTGTGGTTTCTGCTGATTTCAGTGGCTTTGCAGGAAGGTTTTTGTTTCTTTTTTTTTTGACAATGCAGAGCCTACCAGTAACATGTGCATAAAATGGTCTCTCTCAGTCACAGATGCAGGCAAATGCACATGATATCAGAGCCAGAGAAAGAGTTTATATGTCACCCTTTTCTGCCACACCTGGCTGATCTTGACGATTATTGGGTAAGGAGTTAAGGTCTACTCAGAACTGAGATTCATGCCATAACTGCACCAAGAGGAACCAGTTTGGTAAGGCCTACTCTGAAACTATTTAAACTAGCATATTTTGAGTTAAGCAAATTAGGGTGCTGCTTACACAAGGAGCAGTTTGTACAACAAGTAGAGAACAAGCAGTTCAGCCACCAAGTCTAATTTCTCATAGAACAGTGATAAGTGAAAAGAGAGCTGTGTCCCTTCCAATTATCCCACCACCACAGCTGGTGATTACCAGATCACCCACCACCTGTTTTAGAAAGTCCTACATTTTAAGATCTTGAATAGTGGTTTAAGGCTACCAATTAGGTAGTTTGGGGAAAATATTTTTTTTAATGCAATGATTATACATGAGTTACTGAATAACAGAAAATCCATATCCTCATATGTCATTTTTTACAGCACAAATCTGTATTTTTCTACTGTCAGAAATGTTCAGAGAGCTAATGTGGTATGACAGCAGTCCAAATGAAATTAATCTGCAAACTGAGATAGTAGCTTGAGGTTGACAAGAATTTCTTCCCAGCTGGAAATCTCTTAGGGAGAGCTTCACAGCTCACTTGGTCAGCTGCATGCCCTATTAAGCATCACTGACTGATATCAGTGAAGGCTTATCAATCACCAGTCTCAGAGACTGTGAAGAGATTAGAGAGGTACAATTTAGTATGGAAAACAAAATCTTTAGGGGGTTTTCTATTTCGTCCAGCCTGCTTTGCTTTGTAGTGAAATTTTAATAGGAGTTGAAGGAAAAAAGAGGGGAAAGGGGTGAGAGTGTACTTTTTTCTCATCAGATTCCTTCTCTAATTCCACAGGGAAGTGCTCACACAACCTGATAATGATTGCAACTGCTTCATAATTGCAACCCCTCCTGTAAGTAAAGGCATTATGTTTTGGTATGAAATGTACGTCTGCCTTTCATTATCACAGACAGATGTGGCTACAGCCTTGCCTCCTTTCACATCACATGAGCTGAAGGCTGTAAATGCTGCTGTGATGCTCTAGCCATTTCACTTTACCACAATGACTAAAATTAATATAAAACCCTGCTATCCACTGATTGAAAACAATGAAGCTTCTTGTGACAATCTCATAGATAAGCTGTCAGTGACTTTGGTTTCTGTGTCAGAAACAAGTTAAGACCATTTTACTCCCTAAATAAGAAGTTTTCATGCTTAAGCACGCTCTTTAGTATTGATCAATTTACTGTTTGCAAAGTATAATTTAGATAGAAAGCTAAAATGAAAATAAACCAAAATGTTTCAGAAATACAAAGCAAAATCTCATTTCACTTTGTTACTGTTTTTAGATCTACTTTCACACTTCTCAGACATTCAGCTGGAACCCAAAACCCAAAACATTTCAAATAATAAATGATTCTAAATATATAGCAATGAAGCACTAATTGCACATTTAGAAAAAAAAAATAAATCTGTGAGTTTTCTGCTTGGAACCAAATTTTATAGACCTTACTTTACATGAGTTTGAAACTGGAACTCTGTGTTCACATGCCAGCGATATGGAATTTTAATTTCAGAACATGAATAGAAACATGAACACCTCAGGTGCAAATGTCAGGTGAATGATGCTCCAAACCAATGATAACAGACTCTTTGGGAAAAACAATCCCCGTTCCATGTCAGCAAGCAGAATGACCACTGACCAGTTACCAAGCTAGTTTATATTTTGGACTAAAGCTAGCCATTCTTTCTAGCAAGAATCACATTTAATAACTGAGACAACACACTGAATGAAAGAAAGTGAATTCTGATGCCAGTTACTGATTCTGTACATTATAAATATCTTCCCAATTACTTCTTATCTGCAGACTGTCTGCTCTGCACACTGGCATAGCTACATAGCTTTGAAGCTCAGCAACATATCATTTTATCATTCCCAAACCAAAAGAAGTGGGAGTTATTAAAATGAACAAACAAAGAAACAAATACACTTTCAGAAATTAGGACTCATAGAAATGGATGGAAATGAACTGTTTTAATTTTTGTATATAGAAGAAATAATGTAATTCCCAGTTTCAGTTAGAATTTTATGCTTTAGAGTATTTTCATCAATATCAGTATAGTCAAAATTGAAATGATTTCTAATTTAGGTCAGCTGAGAGGGAAGAAATCTTAATAAATGTCAGATTTCTCAAGGTGAAAATAAAGTGTGTTTTAAAGATCAGTCTAGGAAATCTTAATAAATGAGCACCCTGAAGCATCTAACTATTCCTATTGACTTTACTGTTACTTCTAAATGTGCTTGCTTTCCATGAAGAAAGTAGGCTGTGTGAGTATTAATGCAAATAGCACAAGGAGATGCAAGCATGTGATATCATTCTCCTATTTCCATATCAAATGTGGAAATCCAACCCTTTCAAGAACTGACACACAGTCTCAGCATTTGAAGCATGTTACCTCTGTGCTTGATATCATACAGTGACAGCATCTGGCTCTGTGGTTTTGATTATAAGGAAAAGAGATTTATCTCCCTCACAGCACACAGAGAACTGAAGAGGAACTTAACTGACTGCCCTCAAGTTTTCATGACAATGATCACTCCAGAAAGTCAGGATCAGATTTTTCAAAGCAATCTGACATGATTGTGCTTCTAACCTCAACTCCAAATGAGCTCAACTCAGGAAACTATGAACAAATGAACAACAGAAGTTAAAATTCATGTGAGTGCCTGGTAAAGTAACACATGATTGCCATGAAAAAAAGCAGTCAGTCTGAGCATTTTTATTTTTTTATTGCGTAATGTAAAAGTCTTTTAAAATGCTCTTTTTCTTTCCTAAAAGTGTATAACTGATAAAGACTTAAATGTGTAGTTTCAAGCATGACGTAACATTTTGCTCCAGCTATATGTACTATTTTGCAGAGGTTCTTGAAATCTCTAAAATGTGCACATATATTATCTGGTTATGCATTGCAGAAGCAAGTATGATATTCAGAAAGTTCTTCCAAACAGATACACATTTGATAAAACATATTTTTAAAAGATAATTAAATTTAAAATATTCTTGGGAACCCTTTCCCTATCTTTCACAGTTCTTCTCCTTAAGCAGTGGAATGTCATTTACCTCTTCAATAAAGGCAATATGGCATTTTTATGTATAACGGTTCATTTCAGTTTATCAGGACTAAATCTCCTGGCATACTGAAGGAATTATTCATCATAATTGAAACACAGCCATAATCTTACCTACTTTTACTGCTTATAATTGATTTAGAAAAAACAATTGGACAGCTCCTGGGTAATTGGTTAAGAAAAGTTTGGCAAACATCTAATTAATGGATGAGTATCTGGAAAAAGGCCTGGAAACTGTAGCCTTTGGTGTCCAGTCAGCTTTAGGTACATGCAGAAAGTAATAGTAGTGATAATGCATAATTACACCTGGAAAAAGGCCAAGCATATGCATCTACATATGGAAATCAGCAGAGCAAATTGAAGATGTGCTTTGTGCCCACTGGGAATACCTCCAGCCTGATGAGCATTCATGCAGTGCTTTGCTCAGGTCTGTGGCAGAGCAAGTGAATAGGTGCAGCACACTTTTTGCCTGTTCACTGTCAGAAAACTGTAGAAATGCAATATTTACACATTCTTGTGTAGAGATGCAAAATTTTGCCTTCATATACTAAAAGTCCCTGCAGAGATCCACTATTCATCTTAGTCTATTATTCCCTCAGTTCTTCTTTAAAAACTGTCTGAAACAAACAAACAAACAAAAAAACCCACACAAGGGACTTTGCCTTTTGCTTTGAGATGGCAATGGAAATTATGACAAGCATTTGAATTTCTGTCACTTTGGCATTAATCTGGAAAAACTTCATTGACTAATGGAATTACAATGGATTTATATCAGCATAATTAAGTGGAATCTATACTTGTGTATTATAATGTAGGCTGATCTTTTTTTCTTTTTCTCAGTAATAAATAAGGGCCCATCCAATTACACTATAAGAGAATACTGAGTATTTTCTTGTTCTGAAAAGAATTAATGGCAGGTAAACTTGCAAACATTGCAAATCTGTAATGGTTAATAAAAATTTGTTACAGGAAAGTAATTCAGTGTTTCTTCAGCAAATATTTGGAACTGTTTGCTAACTCTAATGCCAAGTGAAACTTTTTCAAGTATAGTCTGGGTGAAAATATCAGACTATACTGAACAGAATGATTAGACTGCTCATCATTATATCTGCCAATGGATTTATTATATTTATTGTATGCTTGTTATATAGCATTTAGCTGGAAGCTTTCCTTGGGCAGTATTGAGAAAGGACTCTATATTGCAATAGACACTTAACCCACACAGTCCAGTACAGAATTAAGACAGCTGGGGTGGAGAGAAAGGACTTATTTCTGGATAAAGGAATGTCAAATGTTAAAACTATAATTGTTTGAACTTCACCTGTTCTATTCTAAGGACATATTAAATACTCTGACTGAATCTTTCTGTGCCTTGCATGTATAAATTATTGAGTGAGCCTTTAATTATTAAAGATCAGCACCTATTAAATGCTTAAAACAAAATAATAAGGCAATATACAGGAAAACATAAGAAATGTACATACACACAGAGAGCATTACTTTCACTGAAATTTATATTGTGCAAAATATTACTCAGTTATTGTGCATCTGCAAATAATTTCGTTAAAGAACTGCTCCCCATTTTCCAGGACAAGCATAAAAAAATCTGCTTCTGTTCAGAGTTTAGATTTTTTTTTTTCTGAAGATTTTGTATTAAAATTTTAATGATATCTAACTGAAATAATAAATATGTCAAAATATTCATCATCCAGTGGGGTGTGACCTTAGCAGTCTGTTATGCGAACAGGTGAATAAAATCCTAAATAAGACCATACATGCAAATGCAGAAATATAGGTCCTTAAATTGTTCATTGTTCATGTAAATTAGTTCACTTCCATAAAACCATCATTTAAAGACAGGACGTGACAAGGCATAAGAAAGGTTTCATGCATTGGTTTCTTGCATTGGCAAGGTATATGAACGGTTTCATCTCAAATGCATGGACAATCACACCCTGCTGATACACACCCTAAAATTTTTGTATAATTGACTGAGTCAAAGCATTAGCCAGTATGTGAAAGAGTTTTTAGAATTCATTTAGAAGACAAAATTTCCACACAAAAAGTAAAACTGAGAAGTGTTAGTCTTTGTATGCTTTTCTGCTTTTGTCGTTGTTGATGTTGTTTGTTTGTTTGAATGAGGTTAAAATGATATGCAGCTCTTGTTCCAGTTAGTAGCATAATTAATAGAAGTGTCTTAATTCAGCCTGTGTCACGTCAGAAGATATATTCCCAAGAGCACAGGGGAGCAGAAGAAGAGGCAGAATTATCTACCTTGAAATAGGAAAAATTTCCACTTTTGCATGCTTAACCAAACATTTCTGGACAAATACATTCTAGAATATATTTACTGCACCTACCCTGACACCTATTTCAGTACTCAAGCAGCATCTAGCCTTCTGGTCCTGAACTTACAGAAGTACAGTACCTGAACGTACAGTACAATTGTAGGCTGAATTCGTTGCACTAAACATTTGCATGTGCAACCAGTCATCTAGCAAACTTGTCACAGAACTAGATGCATGAAATCCTAAGGAAACTACTTAAACCCTCCTAGAAGGAAACCCTAAACTGAAGTTATTTTACACTTCCCTTAGGCATTGACATCAAAGGCGTGGCAATTCTGTGTGGCTACATCATCCAGGGACCATAAAGAATACACTTATACAGGAACAGGTTTACTAATAGACTGCAGTTCCTAGGACTCACGCAAAACCTTAAAAATACAAAACTTGTACCATGCAGCAAGAGAAAACAGTATTTATTCATAGTAAAACTTTGTCTTCTTCCATCCCTGCATGAAAGGAAAGAAATTAAGTAAGAAAGCAAACAAGTGAGCAAGAATGAACAAAAAGACTACAACACATTAAAAGTTGCACGGAAAGTCCTGGCCAACAAGGACTTTGGCTTCCAAATGGCTTCCACAGCAGATAAACTCTCCTGACAGAACACTGCCTTCAACTTCCTCTTGCAGATGCACACTGAAAGTCTCAGACACCAATAAAGGTGTGACCACAGGCCCTTGCACCTGTGCACATACGCACATGCACACAGAGTGATCACTTCTTAAATGTCACACAGATGGCAGGGATGAACACAAATCATTCTACCCCAGTTGTCTCTCCATTATAGATTCTGGTCTGAAAAATACTTAGGCGTAATCTGCATCTCCTCAAAAATCCTTGACACGTGCGTTCATTAAACATCTTGTTTCCTAAAAAATGTTTCTTATGCACCAGTGCAATGACTGTAGCTTCTTAAATGTAATTAGGAAAAGCAAATAAATACCTTTTCAGATGAATATTATCTTTTTGATACTTACTAGGAGCAAATTTGAAAATTACTTCAGCTCTAGATGATGACATAGTATTTCACATGTGTCTGCTGGAGCCCATATGTCTGTTCTAGGCTCTTCTCTAATGCTCTTTCTGCAGCTCACATCACAAATTCATCTGTTGTGAATCAAAGTGATTTAATTTTTGAAAATACTGTTCTGTGTAACTGGATACTGCTGATCCTGTTTAATCAGTGTCCAAATGTTACAGACACAGGATAAATTCCAGGAGCTTTTCTAAATGTTATGATTTGACGAGGGATTTCACCCCAAAGCAGGAGCTATACCAGCAGGTTGGCTAGTGGCTTTGTTAATCTACTGATAATGCTGATATCGTTCAAGAATCATCTTGGATTAGGAAGAAGCACACCAACTGTTTGTGTATGCACAGCCTCCTCACGATAAATTTATCTGCTCACCTGCTTTTCTCTAGTCCTTTGGTGCCTCTGTTCAGGTCCTTCTCTTGGGTACATCCAGCTCAGTCATGTAGGTAACACGTGGACTAGCAAAACTATTACCACAAATACCTTTTTAACTTTTTCTTCAATTTATTAGATTCATTATAATCCCAAGTGAAATTATATCTCAGAGATCCTTTCGAAAATTTGAGCTATAAATGGTATTGATTCGGGTCATAGAGATAGAGCATGGGTAAATCAATAAAAAATAACAACACTTCTGATCCTATATTGCATCAGATTAAATGAAAATGTCTGTCTCCCTAGTTTTGGTGTTTCCTTCTTTCTTATCATTTTACTCCTTTCTTTTCTTCTTTTTCATTTCCCCCCTCTTTCCACTTTTCAGGCTAGCCACAGTCATATTCATCTTTCTTTCCCCTAATTTCTCAAAATGCAGTCCTTCTGCATCCTTACTTCAGTAAAACACTCATTTGCACTTTACACCATATCTATTCCCCCATTACAGGTCCTTGTCATCCCGTGATGACAAAGCTTCACTTACACAAACTCTGGCTCTGTTGAAGGCTCCATGGAGATGCAGCTGACCGTTCATTCCCCTGGTCGAGTTTCAGGATCTGCCATCTCCCTTTACTTTGGTTACACAAGACTGAGACAAGACTAAATGACTACTGGGTCAAAGTGTTTTTTATAGGCATATGTTTTCAGAGGCCGTAGTTGATGTGACTTACTTCATTCACACAGCAGAACTGGTGTCTTGTTTAGGTACAAGAATCTCATGATGCTCAACATTAGCAGTGGTTAGTGGGGCTGTTGCAGAACCATTAGCAACTTCAGGAACCTTATTTTTTATTTATATATGGCATTTTATTCTGTGTCAAATCCACAGAAGACTACTTATGTTTATGGATGACAAAGATTTGGGCCAGGGTTGAAAATAAATGCTAGACCTTTAAGTACTTGGAAGAAATTTTCTTAAAGCCTTTTTCACACTCCTGTTAAATAGTTCTGATAACAAATCAATTTAGAATGTGAGGCTTTTCTCTCTATACTCATCTTGAACTTCATCTGATTAGATAACATAAATGTTTGAAGTACTGCATCTGTGAATCACTAAGCTGCATGGCTGTATTGTACTCAAAAACTATCTGCAAATGCATATGCTGCTGATTCACCTTCCGGGCAGTATTTCATAGCCATGCTGTAATTGCAAGCCAATTTTGATAGCACTCCTGGGAGCTACTGCAAATGTTTAACATGTAAATGTCACTGTGTAGTACCTATGACGAGGTTATGAAGCCCAGTGTTAGTGCTCTCGGAGGTCCCCAGGACACACCAGGTGTGACCTCAGGCAGTCAAACCAGCCAGGCCTGGCAGCTGCTTAGAATAAACGGCCCACTTCTCTCACGGCCTGCTCAGCTTGTCACTGCAGAAATATCTGGCTTTCTTGAAAGGCTCTGGCTCTGGCCACCTCCTAACCAGTTTCTGGTGAGAAATAATTTTGGTGCAAACAATTTGTGTAAAATTGCTGCCAAGCCATGCCTGCTTCTTAACAGCTCCAGCCAATGCTACTGCAAGCACAGCTATTTTACATTGGTTAAGAGCAAGTGCCATTTTCTGAACCATGTTTCTTTCCAAAGGGAAGACAAATGAACCACTAGTGGTAATTAACAAGACTTATGTTAATTAAATTCTTTTTTGGCTGTAACTCACAGAGTCCCTGCTGCGAGTGGAAGTTTGTTTAATAGCCAGATCTGCAGCAACCACCACCATACTTTACTAAATGCTCTGAATTAAAGCCCCAGTTGTCTTTGCTGCAAAAGCACCTGTATAACTCATGAGTATTCCAATAGCTTACTGAGCAACAATGGATATTTTTAGTATAATGTCTTCTTTTAAGTCATTTAAAATCTTGAGCAATCCACACAGACAATTTATGTGAAAAAAACCTTCTGTTTCCTATCTGCAGACGTGCACTTCCATAACTTTATCCATTAGCCCAATTATGTTACAACAGCTGATCTTGCATACAAGTGTAACGTACCCTGAATTTTTTTTTTTTCCCACAATTCCATCCTTGGTTCCACAGAACAAATGTAGGCAATCAGATTAGTTTCATTTGTAGGTGTTCATAAAAATATGGACATATTATGAATCTGCTTGAGTCTACAGACTAATTTTGGCTACATATCTTATCAGCTATTACAGAGACTAAGAGAATTTAAAAGGACTACACAAAGTTGTTCTTTGGGGAGAATTTTTGAATTTGAAATTCTTCCAGATAGCAGTCAGACTGTTTGCAAACTTTTTGTATACTACAGAGTGCAAATTACAGTGAGATCAGCCGTAAGAAACTATATTTCCACATAAATAAATTTTAGACAGGTCAAAGAGAATATTTGACTTAAAGTACATGAGTCAAGCTCCCTGACACTTTCAAAGCAATATAATAATTGTACTGCTGTAAGTGTCGAGAAAGAAAACATCCACAAAAGCTTCTGCAAGTACAGGACTTCTTACTTTTTTGGTGCCATTGTTTTTGTAACTGGTCACTTTCACTTTTTAAATTTTGTGCACTTTAGTGTAAATGTGTGTCTTAACAAGGTGACTGTTGGAAAAAAAAAAAAAAAGGAATTTTCAGGGACACTGTCTTCTTCCAGAGGTCAGATAACTCCAGGTCATAGAGATAACATTAGGGGTGGCTTTCACAAAGACATATAATACAGCAAAATAACTGTGGGCTTAAATG
Organism: Anas platyrhynchos; assembly: GCF_047663525.1. Classification (NCBI taxonomy): domain Eukaryota; kingdom Metazoa; phylum Chordata; class Aves; order Anseriformes; family Anatidae; genus Anas; species Anas platyrhynchos. The sequence continues at coordinate 63,437,766 of NC_092589.1, read as the reverse complement.
TAGCAGTTATTGCTAGCCATGGCCAACAACCTTGTTTGGGGTACCAAGGGAACAGATGCTTCTTGTACTGCACAAGGTTGAAAGTGGACAAAGTGAAACAGGCTGATGGAGACCAGTGAACTTTGAGATACTGTTTGCTTCTCTTCTTGGACTAGCATGAGATAGATTAGCCAAAAAGAAGTGGCATCCTGGGAGCATTTGGCTTCAAGACCAACACGATCACTGCAAGTCATCATTGGCAACAAAAGGCTTGTACTTGGTATGCTGACTAGTATCCTTCAGAGAAGACCTCTGGAAAAAGAGAAAGGTTTCTGACACTCTGGCAGTCTTCATGTATTATAAGATCCGATTTTCATAATCCTTGCTGTGTGACATGAACACACTCTTTCTCTTCCAGCACCCTTCACAGGCATCTACCTTCAGTCTTCATCAACCCTATTTACCAACTTCTTTTGGTGGAGGACTCAGCAGCCAAAGACCAAGTTGCTCTCTACACAAGTCTTCTGCCTCTCAGAGCTCCATCCTCATCTTCCTTCTTGAGATGCTGAAGGCTTTGTTTCTTTGGAGGCTCTGACACTGCCACTGTTAAAAGACAAGGCCTGAAGTGGTCATACAAAGAGTACGCTATTGCTCAGAAATATTCTGCAAACTAGATCTGGAGCAATAAATGCTACAGAATCACTGTGATGATCCACTTCAGGGTGGGCTATCTTCTCAGCCCAGCTAATTAACCCAAGCAGATTTTTATTTAATGTCGCTATACTGCTCTTGGCGCCCAGGGTAGCTTGAATATGCTTTGAAGACACTGCATTATTCTGTGCAGATATATACAAAAATGAAAAATGACAAAATATATGAGTAAAGTGAATTATGAAGAATGAAGGAGCATTTTGTTTCAAAGTGCCATAATCAATATCAGTCAACAGAAGAAAACCCAAGAAACATAGTCTTCCATTGTCAAATGCACCATGCTTTTCAAACAGATAAACTGTGTCAGTCAATAAAACTGTGAACAGAGGCAGCTTGGAAGGGAGAAAACACTTTGAACTGTTTGAATCAGATTGAAAACAAGAAATGACTGTCATAAAGAGGTTTTTAGAAATAAGTTATAATTTCTGTAAGAAAAAAAATATTTTTTCCTTTATTGTATAGGAACTGTAGACTTCTGCAGAAAAAAGAAGTTGTAAGTTTACACCTCTAGAATTGAAATTAAAGTTCATCTTTCCCCCTAAAATGAACAACAGAATGTGGCAACAGGGATTTCTCAAACAAAGAACTAAATCATTTTTCATCTTATTTCTGTTTTACACTCTAAGTAGGAAGGAAATTGCCCTTCATATGGAACATTTTTTTTTTTCCATGAGAAATAAGCAATAGTAGAAAATGCATTTAATTTCCCAAAACTATGCGTTAACAGTTAATGATCACTCAAACCAAGTTTTAAAATGTTACTATCTGTGAAAGAATTTGGTGCCCAATGATGCAAGTTCTTACTCATTCTAACAATCCCATCTGCTTTCTCAAATGAATATGGATTAGCAGGACCTGGGATTTTACCCGTAGGTTGAGAAGTAGGTTTTATTTCCTGAAAATGAGAACTGACATAAAGGATCTCATTTTTTTTTTCCACTAGCATTCTAAGGAACAATTGTTCTTTCCTTTCTTAACATGGTCAGCCGTGTGATTTGGTAAAGATCTGGAGAGAAAGGTTTTTTCTTTCTGAAGATTTTGCCACTCAAAATATAAATACTGCTTGATTCCATATAGCACTTAGCATTTTCAAGGTATTCATTTTTATATAATAATGAGTCAGATTGAGACAAAGTAATGTCTGGGTTAAAGCTGCCATTATGCATTAAATTACTGATTAAATATAGTACAAACTTTTCTGTATAATACAGATTTTACCCCCTCCTTTTTAACATTATTTCAATCCATCTGAAAACTGTTTTAGAATTCATTATTTCCATCTACAGCTAGAAAACTTTGTCATATATTTCATAAAAAGAACATTCCTCAGAGTCCATTTCCCTTCTATCCTAATACTATAAAAACCTTAATTATAGGATTTAAACCTCAATTCCTTTTTGCTTAGTGTGATGATTATACTAGTAATGTATGACAAGTATTTATTAATACAAATATTTTGCATTTCAGTAACACCTTCCACTGAAAGATATCACTCCCCCATTTTAAGGTCAGTATTAAGTTGTCAGATGAAGTAAACGTAAATGTAAATAAGGGGATTTCAAGAGCTAATCTGTGGAAACAACAACAACAACAACAACAAACTATGAACAAAACAAAGAAAAAAAAAAACACAACCAAAAGCCCCAAACCTAACAACACAGAAACAGAGATGAGACCATTTACATTTCCTTGCTTTGAGTTAAAATGCTTTCATATATATTTCTTTAAATATATATATGCACTCATTATTATTTTCCCAGTTCCTCCTACTATGGCATATTAAAAAGCAAGAAAAGATAGATTCTGAATGTGATGTTCAATCCAAAAATGAACATGTGAACCCTCCACCTATACAAAACATATTCTGGTTTTGTTTGAGATGAACTATATAAATATATATATTTTTTGGTTTATTTTTTATTTAATGGTCAAAGAATTGATTTCTAACTGCACTACTTCCTTAACCTTAAAAATAAATAAATAAAAAAAAAAGAGTAAAAGAGTTCAGGAGTTCACTAAGATTTCCTGTATCTTACACAATCCCAAGTAATGCAGCAAAAGGATTCTTTCTATTTTTATAAAATCAAGGCACAGTTAATAGTCACTTAAACTACGTTTTGATTCCAGAATTTATTCCTACCTAGACTATTTCCTGTGATATCACAGGCATGCTCTGAAATGCCTAAGGGCATAAATGCTCCTAAATTCTTTAGTTTGTAAGTGTTGGATATATAGCCTGGAAAATCCTGGAGGTCTAAGCTGGAATTAATATTGACATTATAAGATGGAGCAGTCTAGAAGAGAGGAATGCCAGGCAAGAAAAATCTGAGGACAGTAACAAAAATCCCCAGATGAAGTTGCAAAATTTTTCATCAGAATTTTCAAACTACAACTTTTTTTTTTTTTATGTTCTTGTAAAGCAATAATAATTATTCTTCTCAAATTCCTTTTGAACAGCATTTTCAACGAGCATATACAAATGCCTGGATAACTTTTTTAGTAAGTTTGCAACAAGGAAAATTTCAGCCTGTGGCTAAATAAAGACCAAGCCACATTACTTGTACTGTAGAAAGCAACCTACTGTGAGCAGCACCCACTCATACTGTCCAGTGCCCATATACAATTAAGGAACTAATGACAGTTTTCAAACATTATTTGATTATTTGACAATTTAATACTGAAATAATTTTTCTCTCACTTTCTCCAGGCTACAGAGAACTTTGCCTGAAATTTTTTATTCTCTTACAATATGACACAGTTATTTCTCTTGGTCTGTTGTTTCTGTGTGTGATTTCTCATAACTATTCCATACTATTAAAGGAAATTTTGCCTCTGGCAAGAATGGTAAGGAAATTAAAAATTACATCTTTAATCCATGATGCTTACAACCAAAAGATGCTGGTCAGGTGCATCATTCATAGTCTACATGCTAATATAAATACAGAACAGAAGAACAGAATCAGTTTATAGTTACAAAGGAAAATGTAAAGAAAGGTTCAACACAGATTACCGACCTCTAAGTAACAGAATTAACTATCTGAACAGTCCAGAAATTATAAGTAGCTCCTGCCATTAATTCCAAGTGTGATTTTACCAGGATCATGATCTGAAAATTCCTCCTTTCCTAAACCTGATACTGCTTTTTTTCACCTATCTATATTTCTGTGTTCTACCTGTTACTGTGTTGTCACATCTCTCATTAATTATTATTTTTTTAGGACAAGTATATCATATTAACTGCAAACCATCTGGCTAAAATTCACACATGGCATTCTGTTCTTCCTTTGATGATTACAGGATGTAAATGTTTTCCCTGTGGGTCCATAAAACTTATGGACCCATAGGGAAAACTTCTCTACAGTCTTAGTCTTACTGACAAATTTGTCATTCTGACCACAGAAGTTATACCCATTAATCAGGAGTTCAAAGTTTTGATAGCAAAAGTGTTCATGCTACAGTCATCACAAATATTTTGAGCACAAGTGTTTCCTCTGACCATACTGTGTTCAGCATGAATTAAGCTTGCATCACAATGTGTCTGTGATCTCTAGAAACAAATCTAGTATTGATGTAGGCTTAGATTGGTTTTGAAATAATTGCCTAATCTATTGCAGTTTCATGAAGCAATGCACAGCTTATATCAAATATTCATACAGCAGTACTGTAAAGACATACATAAATTTCATGCAGTGAGTGGTGGGTCAGTAAGAGATAGCCTGTGATCCCCTGAGAAGCATAAATTACAAAGCCAGAGGAAAAGAAAAAAAAAAAAAAAAAAACAAAAAAAACCCAACAACACAATAAAACAGAACAAGTGATGGATATTAAAATGTAAGCATGAGAGCTTTAAAGTATGGTGTACCATGTGATACTCAGAAGTGTTTTCACAGTGAAAAGGGAAGGAAAGATGTTACTAAATGTGTCTTTAGCAAAGTGGACATCATGAAAAGAGGCATAATAAAGTTAAAGCAAAATGAAATATGGTGTAGATTTGGAAAGGCTCAAAGAGGAATTTTGCACTCATCTACTATTGCCCTTCAGGAGGAAAAATAGATTTATTTATTTATTTTTAATGCTGTCTTTTATATTACACTGAAAGTCTCCTCACTTTTTCTAAGTATACCATACATCTGGATTTCTGCATGTGTTCTTTTTTACCCCAGAAATGTTGTCAACATAAAAAGTGGACTTTGGCCACTTGTCTGGAATTTCCAGATGTCCAGCAGCACTGATGAAGGAGTAACTTTGGCTAGGCTTCAGACATCTGGAAATCCCACATGGAGAGACACTACACATACATTAATGAACAGCACAAACACTTCAGAGTTTGCATTCAACTCACTGCACAATGTTGTCGGGTACATGCATGTTAATTTACATTTAAGAAATATAGAGAGATATGAAGGCACTAGTCCTGTATCGGATAAATATGGTAGGGTTCTAACTGAGGTAATTTTGGGAATGTCTAAGTAAGTATTTTAGGGATTGTATGGTCCTCTACAGAGCAAAGAAGAATGTAAATAAATCTGTTTGCCAATGCTGCAATTCACTATGATATTCCTAGTTAGAATGAACAGGATACCTAAAAGCATGGATGACAAATGAGGCCCAGTCTCCTGCTTTTATTAAAGTCAGAGGACCAGCTGCAGACTAAGGGACTCATCACTACTGCTACTAAACTCAAAAGAAAAGATCATCAATTTCTGTGAGTGCTGGACCTGCTTTCAGTGATGAAGAAGGATGATAGGCAATCCGAAGAAGACCACAGCTTTGCTCATGATTGTCCTGAGCACCTGTACTCAGAAATGCTGTCAATATAACAAACATAACCTGCAGCATTTTCAGCCACAAAGTAAAACACTTGGAAAGTGCTGGGTTTTGGTTGTGTAGGTGAGGAGGATGGGGAAAGTGAGAGCACAATGAAGGCGATAATCTATCAGGTGCTAGTATCTGCAACCAGAGAAAATTGACACCAAGATAAAGAAAGGCAGACAACCAAACAATAAGACACCTCACCAGGGAACAGAGAAAATGAGCAGAAAGCAAGTTATATACACATGGTAGAAGCAAGCTGTGCAAAAGACAAGAAATTATTCAGTGGACAAGACAGAAGCAGCACTCAGCCAAGTAGTAGAGTACATGTTCTCAAGGCTCCAAAATGTTCTTGGCAGGCCTGGATCAAGCCACCTGTTTCCCTTTTTCTTTCTCTCTCTTTTCTCTCTCTTTTTTTTTTTTTTAACTAAATTTTCTTACTATCTAGCATTGTTTTTTGTCCAAACAGTAACTTATTCACACTGATTATTTTCATTATGCAATTTGCAGGACACATAATTTCCTTTCAGAAACAAATGTACATATACATATATGTGTGTGTGTGTGTGTGAGTATGTGTGTATGTATGGTATGGTATTCTGAAAACAAACATGCAGCCTTGTTTGTCTTCAGAATACCATACTAGTTAACCTAGAAGCACTAGAATGTAGAGAATAGACACACGGGACATGTGGAAATTGTCTTTCAAAGGGATGACTACCTATCAGGAAGGATAAATAGATTTTTCTCTTAGGATGGTTTCAAGCTGGGGGTGGTAAGGATATGGTGGAGAGGTAAATACCTCTAATAAAAATAAATAAAGAAGAAGACCTCTCATGTGCCATTAGGTCAGTTAGAAAGCCAATTGTAACTTGGTTCCTTGGCTCTTGGTAGAAACACTTAGTGAGGTACATGTATGATCTAGAAATTGAGGGATGTTTTTAGAAGATTCATTCTCAGATGTGAGAATTGTAAAGGAATGTGGTCTCAAACTAAGTACAAGAGGAAAATTTTTATTTGATCTCAACTGCAGCCTCCTTTAGTTTCCTTCATAGATTTATTTCATGTGATGATATTTTTCCAGATCAGTTCACAGTGAGATAACGGACTTCCACTTCTCATGCTTTTCATTCAAAAAAAAAATAAAATAATAATAATAAAATAAAAATGTTTGAAGTCCCAGAAATGTCTTCCAGGAAAAAGGAAGATTTTAGAGAAAAACAATGTGTTTGACATTGTGTCTCTTCTTAGGAAAAAGCAGAACTGCTGTATAAACTATGGGTTGACCTTGAGCACAGACAGACACTGAGTTTAAAGCCAGTTTTACCTGCCCTGGGGTTTTAGGACAGTTCCCTAAATCCTTTAATTTCTTCTGGCCTCAAGTGTATAGACCATTGTAAGAACGTGGGTGCAACTGTAGGGCATCCATTTTATCTTTCCTTATGGTTGGCTTATGTCTGGCCAGAGTAAAATTCCCCCAACACAGGGTTTGGAGAAGAAAATATTCCTTGCCTTGTCAAGGAGACAGGAAAACCAAGAGGCACAAAACATGGAGGGGCCAGGCCCTGCAAGCCCTGTGCTGCGGGGGGCTGTACACTGCCTGCCTTGACTGACCCTTCCCCCTGGAAGCCCCAGCAGGTCCAGGGGCAGCTCAGAAATGGGATAGAGTTGCGCAGTGGTGCTGCCAGGAGGGTGTCCATCTCTTCCTGCCCAGGGGATGGCTGCCACAGGACCCCTTCAGGCACAGGCCCTGGTAGAACATCCACAAGCTGGCCTGACTGCCTGACCCATCTGCTGCAGGCCATGGATGTTTTAATTTGGAGATGTGAGCCATGCATGTGCCAGTACTTCCAGTCCCTGCGTGCAGCGAAGAGCACGTTCAAGCTTTGCTTTTAACAGTGCGATAAATTACCACAGCTGTTTAATTCAAAACAATCTGTTTACTTGCCCACATGTGACCATGCAAAGACTACAGGAAATTAAAACATCTAAAAATAGAGAGACAGTCAGGGAAGAAAACAATTGAACAGTGCTGCATGAATCGATGCTGGCCATTTCTTTTACCTGTGCACCACACAGAGCTGCTCCAGCTTCCCTCTTCCACCGTCACTACTCAGCTGCTCTCAAAGAGAGGCTTGACACTGAAGCTAGCATATCTCCTTTTCCCTCTCTAGAAAATCTCTACCCTTCCATCATTTTGTGGTGTAGACAAAACAGGTGCTAATGGCTGCTGGTGTTCATGGGTCACCTGTCTAGTTACAGGCACAGTTCCTTCAAGACTTTCAGGAGCTTGATGCCTCCTGGCTAGATTTGGTGTCTAGTCCAGAGAGAAACGCCCTGCCTCCAGGAACCTGGCACAGGCTGTGGAGGAGCTCTGGGGGATTAATCTGCTCAACTACACCTCCAATAATATGTTTCAGAATAGGTTTCTCCTGCTGAGTTTTTCTTTTTACAAGCCAGGCAATGTGTAGTGTGAACTCCACTTCTGACTGTATTAAATTATTTTTTATTTTTATTTATTTATTTATTTTTTTAGTGAGTGAAGTCTAATGCAAAAACTGACTAAACAAGTAGATAATATGTTTATTGTGAAAACATTCATATTTTGTGCAGGAACTGGAAATTGGCAAAAAAAAATAAATCTTGTGGGAAGTATTTTGTAAACATGATACTTGGATGTCAACATTCTCCATAAACACTCACTAAAACCATCACTCCTCTGAAAAAAATTAGCTCATTAGTAGTATTGCCCTTGTGTGTTCTGTATGAATACTTGTCATAAGAATAATCTGGGAAATTCCTGCAAGGGTAAACTTGCACCATGATCACTGCTACAATAACAAAACCACAGAAGAACAATTTGAATGGTTTGCTGCCTGGGTTACTCCCCACGCAAGTGACTGAGCAAGTTGTAATTTCCTTGGGCTCTTCTGATTGAATTTGTTTCATGTAACTTCAGACATTCAGAAATAAGCCATTTGTAGAAACTAGTTTTGTAGGACATCCTCCTTGATCCACTCATAGAAGGAGGGAAAGAGAAAGATCTCAAAGGGTGATATTTTAGACACTTATTTTAGGGATAAACGATCTGCACTAGAAGGGCAGATCTGTCTTTCCATCAACTATAGAGGACTTGAGAAAATAAAGAAACTGAAATGTAGGCCTTTGTAGGAACTAACAAAAATCTAGAAGAGTAACACACTGTTTTTTGTTTTCCCTCCTTCCACTTGATTAGACTTGAACTACACTTGAATTTGCTTTCTAAATAGCCTTTTTCTTCATCTTCAGTAATTGCTCCTCAATCTGTGTTCTTCAGTTATCTACCTCTATGGCTTATTTAACTGTTCAACTGACTGTTTTCAGCTCTTGGGAGTTGCCCTCATACCCCATTCTGCACAAGCCGGGAAAAACTTTGTATGCAAGGAAAATATTTCAGTGGTTTTAAACCAACCAAATTCAGCTTAGCACTTCAGTTATTACAATAACTTATTTTCTACAAAATATCTAAGGTGTAGTTGACATTATTTGGAGACACATATGCTTTACTTGCATTGCATAAAACTTTAATAATACTGTCACGATACTGTGATATAGATCATATAATATGGAGAATATCTGATTTACACGTGAGAAAAATTAAGTATGAGTTACAGATGAGTAAGCCGAGAAGTGAAGTGACATCCTCACTCCTATGAAACAACATTCTAATAACCCAGGGATAGTCCCAATACATTATAATTATTAATAACTTCAACTTTTGCTTTTTCAGGATTTCAGTAGGACTATTCACATGCTTATGGAAAAGCAACATACACAAGCGTACTATGACCACAGTGGTGAGTGTGAATTGGACACCCCAATAATTAACACAGGTGAAAGACAAGTTCAGTAAACAGGAACAGCATTTTTTAACAACAGGATACAAGTCACTTGCATTGTACAAAGGACAAACTGAACCTCAGGTAATTTTGTTTCAATTAAACAGTGGAAGGAGAGTAGCAAAGCAATGTAAATACATGACATAATCAACTGTGCTAAATGAGGCAAAGCACAGGGACTGCACACACTGTGCTTGGAATATCAGACCCTGCAAAAGGGAAATAGAAGTCAGTCCCCATTAACATGTAAGAAAAAAAAAAAAACCAGGGTCAGTGGCTATCAGAGAAAGGGCAAGAGGTGATTAATAATGGCCTTTTCTCTGTCTGAGGCAGTGGGCCTTTCTCACTGATATCTGAAAGACATGAAACAACACAGCAGGAGGAAACAGCGGTGGCAAAGCCTCTGCCGTGGTATCAGGGGGCAGCTTTGGCAGCTGACCCAATTTACATTCAATGCAAAAGCATCTGACTTCCTTCATGCAGAAACTGCATGGGCAGGAACAGCAGCACTTTCTTCTATAAATTCATCTTCTCTGTTTTTGCACATCTCAAACAGGTGATGTTAGCCCATACCTACACACCCAAGCAGATCACATAACTCACAAAGAAAGGAACAAAAGTGCTAATGCAGCACAGGGTAGTGAAACATTTCATGCCTATATTTTCTTTCAGTGTTAAAATTGTATTACATGTATTCTAGTTATGGGAAAATATTTGGAAAAGACAGGAAAAGATCAATATTTCATAAAGTAGCAGTATTTTAGAGAACCTCACTTTAGAGTCCTGAAGTATTTTACAAATACGTATGAATTCACATCTTGGATTGTAGTTCTGTCAGGTCAGTACCAATCCTCATTTTATATGTAAGAGAACAAAGGTAAGGCGACATAGGGAGTGCTATTTTCTTACCATACTCAGGGTTGCCTTTAAGATTTTCAGCGGATCTTGAAAGTTTTTGCTACAGTCACAAATGCACTGTCAGTCACTGAATTCTGGCACTTGAAACTTATTTTTAATACAGCAGGTAACTAAATCAACAAAGGCATATGGAGGACTATTTTTATTGAAAAGAATGTTTTAGAATGGATATGATTTGCATATGGTTTCATGTAAATGAAGGTGAAATTTGTTTCATAAGGGGAATTTTAGAAGATAAAATATGTTGTTACTTGTGTTTCCATAAGAGGTAATTCCTGCCTCCAGATGCTTAAAAACCCAGATAGAAGACTAGGAGCTGATGGAAGCATGCAAATCAGCTGGGAAAAAAAAATGATGAAGAAATAATAAAGGAATGCTGGTCAGCATGTCAGGCAGTGACCTGGGAAATGTTTTTCACCCAAATACCAAATCCTTAACTGTCAGGAATTGTGCACTTATTTTGACTTGGAGCTCTGCATATAAAAAATGTAGAAGAATCTGGTTGGGAGCACATAATGCTTTCTTTTCTTCTCTTTTAAAAGAACTAGAGTCTAACTTGACAGGAAAGAATCCAAACAGTGCAGCAATCATCCCTTGAAAGCTTCAGATGCTAATCATGTTTTCATTAACAGTATGTCGGTGATATGGGGATTCAACCTAAATTACTGTGATGATTTCATGTTAATGGGTATTTAAGTAAAAGGTAAGACATTAATCAAAGATTAGAGAAATGTATGCTAAATTATTGTGATATATGTATAACTGAAAGGAAGTGTTGAGAGGGAAAGAGATTTCTTCCTTGGAAGAATAAAAATTAAAACCTATAGCAAGACAGACTCAAGGTAAAAATATGTCTGAAGATGCTGAATGACTACATATTTTTCTGTCTCTGTATTTTTCTTCTTCCTGTGGGAAATAAGTAATTTGTCTGTAAAAAGTACTTGGAATCAGCAATTAAATGAAGGGTCCAAATGAATGTTAGTCAGTCGGTGTAGACTTGGTAGCTGCTAGAACAAGAATTATCTTCCAGGTTAGAAGAACTAATTATAAGTCCTCTTTAGTAATGTCTCAGACTTGCAAATGTAGCTGTGATGGACGGTACCACTGAAATCTAACTTCAAGTTCAGTTTGTCTGTAAGGTTTTCTTAGAAGCCATATATAAAGAAATCAAATGATACAAAGCAAAAGAGTAATTTTGGACATGTTCTACAATGCCTTTGGCTGTTTCTGTACTGGGAGAGATTTACCTTAAATTATTCCTCTGTGAATTTGAGTCCTTTTGCTGGAAGGTAGATGACTGGCAGCCATGGCCCTGTGTCCCACTGATCCCTGAGGGGCAAGGCGGGCTACTGAGGGCTGTAAAACAATGAAGCAAAATAGAACTGCTTTGAAATTTGTTCTCTTCTGTGTAAGACAAAGATTGTCTTTGGATCACAGGTATATAAAAATAGTTTCAACCTACTTCTGCCTTTCTTAGCACTGCAGTCTTATGACAGCCTATTTGGGCCTGAAGTTAAGTCACTCTTCAAAGGAAAAGCCTGAAAGGTACCCGTAATCCTAAGCATTGGAAACAATCCAGAAAAAGAGCAGCAGGAAAGGGGTGATATTTTTAATAACACCTGTATCATTCCCAAAAGCTCTGCTACACTCTTGAGCAGAGAAATGAGCTGGACCAAAGTGAAGCCAAAGTCCTGGTTTTGCAGCTGGCCACCACCTTCCTGACACCAGAACATGTGCAACACCAGAACACCATATTCTCCATCTTCTTTATAAGCCCCTTTTAAGTATTGAAAGTCTGTGATGAGGTCTCCCCAGAGCCTTCTTCAGGCTGAGCATCCTCAGCAATCTCAGTTTTTCTTCATAGGAGAGGTGCTCCAACTTTCTGATCATCTCCGTGGCCCTCTTCTGGACCTGCTCTAAAAGGTTCATATCCTTCTTGTGCTGGGGGTCTCAGACCTGGATGCAGTACTCCAAGTAGCGCCTCATAAGGGCAAAGTAGAGGGGAAGAATCACTTCCCTCAGCCTGCTGGCCACTCCTCTTTTGATGTAGCCCAGGATGCAGTTGGTCTGCCGGGCTGCAAGTGTGCACTGCTGGCTCTTGTCAACCTTTTCGTCCATCAGAATCCCCAAGTCTTTCTCTGCAGGGCTGCTGCCAATGAGTTCTCCACCCAGTCTGTACTCATGTCTAGGATTGCCCTGACCCAGGTGTAGCACCTTGCACTTGGCCTTGTTGAACTTCGTTAGGTTGAGATTCACTAGGTAAGTGTATCTAGTTTGTCCAGGTCCCTTTGGATGGCATTCCTTCTTTCTGTTGTATCGACTGCACACAACCTTGGTGTCATCTGCAAACTTGATGAGGGTGAACTCGACCCACTGTCTACATTGATAAAGATATTAAACACTACCGGTCCCAGGGCAGACCCCTGGGGGACAGTGCTCATCACCAGCCTCCACCTGGACATACAGCCATTGACCACAACTCCTGGGTGCGTTCTTCAAACCAATTCCTTATCTAAATGCTCCACCTTTCGAATCCATATCTCTCCAATTTGGAGATCAGGATGTCATGTGGTACTGTGTCAAAGACCTTACAGAATTCTAGGTAGATGACATCAGTCAGTCTTCCCTTGACAACTGATGCTTGAACACAGATATTGCTCTCCCACTGTCATTTTCCTGGGTGCCATTTTCTCCTAGAAATCCAAACCCACACATTCAGTTTTGTGACGTATCTCCTTTTCCTAAGAGATGTTTTCCACTGAAACCCATGCTCCATCTCTATTTCTCTGTAAGGTGCCCTTCCTGACAGACTTGTTACCTGAGTAGAAACGGTCTCATTTAACCATGTGCAAACCATGTGCAAGCCTTACTCTGAAGCCTTCTTTGGCAAATCCACAGCAGGAGGAAAACTTGAGGTCTTACATCTACCTTTAGGACATTTCTTCTTTTTTAAAAATCAAGATTTATTGTTGCTACAGAGGACATGAGGTATTTTCTCAATGCTTTCTAAATTCCAGTGCTTAAATTCGTGAATCCACTTCAGGCAAATTAATGGTTGCTATTTTGTTTACCAAGCTTGAAAGGACTGAAAGCCTGCAGTGACACACTAGATTATGTCGATCTCATTAGCATTTCATTAGTCCTCTACTTTTTCTCATTAGAATCTCAACCTCATGTAATTTCTCTGCTTCCCTCCTCAGATAAGTAAGAAGGTTCAGATGCAGAGAGTTAATGGACTTGGGCTTTTTCCCTGTTTCCAAGGTACACTTGCTACAGGCACTTGCTGAGCCCTGTCAAGCTGATATTTTTAATAATACACTATGTTCTTATTAGTGCTCATGTCTGTGAATCACATTGAGCTGAAAGAAATTTCCAGCAGTTGTAGGCTACATGCACAGCTTGGTATAACTTCCTTAGCAACAGGAATCTAACGTGACATGGGTTTGTGTAAAATTTATTGCTCAAAAATCTTTTCTGACCTTTTGAAACTTGTGTGTCTCTAAGGGTGACAAAGATAGGGCTGTTTTGGCTCCCGAGTGTCCCATCCTTCTCTCAAACATGCACAGGAGTTTTGCCTTCCAGTTCAGCTTCTGGTACTGTTCTATTTCCTGCAAGGATAGGAGAAACCCCTTTCTCCTCATACCCTTCATGTCCCACAAGCAAGATATTAACAACTGAAATGTCAGAATGTTCAGAGGGGCAGTACAATTCCTTCACTGACTGAGGTCCCTTGGTTTGTTCAGCCCAGAGCAGAGCAGGCTGAGGGGAGGCCTCATGGCAGCCTGCAGCTCCCTCACAAGACGGAGCTGAGGGGCAGGTGCTGAGCTCTGCTCTCTGGGGACAGCAACAGGACGCGAGGGAATGGCATGGAGCTGGGACAGGGGAGGGTCAGGCTGGGTGTTAGGGAAAGGTTCTGTGCCCAGAGGTGGTTGGGCACTGGGACAGGCTGCCCAGGGCAGTGGTCATGGCACCGAGTCTCTCAAAGTTCAAGAAGTGTTTGGACATTTTCAGACATATTGTTGATTTGGGGGTGTTTCTGTGTGGAGCCAGAAGTTGGATTTGTTGATCATTTTGGGACCCTTCCAACTCAGAATATTCTATGATTCTATAATTCTAAAGATCTCTTTTAAAAAAGGCAATTCAATAAACAAGGTACAGAAAGAGAAGGAACGCTATGGGGAAAGCAGTCTTTTTGTCTTCCGTATGATGCTGTCTGAATATCTGGAAGTTACAGCAAAAATCTATAAAAGCAAAAATATTTTAGATTCCTTTACTAGCAATGCACAAAATCTGCTAAGGCTGGAACTGGGAAAAATAGTGTGGGGGGTGGGAGCTGGGGAGAGATGGGAGGACACAACACTTCAAAATGTCTAGCAGATTTCTTTCTTTCAGTAGATATTTCTTATGGCTCCTGAGCTTGCCATCGTTGCTGATTTTTCTGAATAAATAAATAAATAAATAATGGGTTATTTCTAGGCATTGAAATAAATTGCAGTCTGGTTGGTACTGAACAGCAGGTTTCATGGGGAAAGATGCCTGTAAACTTTGGATAAGAACCTATAGATCATTATCTACCATATTCCATACCAGGAATAGTTTGTGGAGTTAAAAGAACATAATTCATCTGTCACAGTTATTATCTTTTTAGGCTTTAAGGAACCAGATACAAATAAACAATGATTATTTGTACTTGATTGCAGAGTATTTTTTTTACCACATACTTTGATGACCACATGCTTGCAAACTCCACATTGGGTCTTTCAAATGTGAACTCTGGAATGAAAACTGTTTCTATCTTGTGAGGATGGATTTTGGTATAGAAAGATCCTGATTTTTAATAGGGCTTTAAAGTGCTTCCACAAAAACATTAGCAAAAACAATAAACCTCCCGTGGTTATGATTGTAAATAACCATAAAAAAAATAGTTATTTACATTACATTAGTAGGAAGTCATATCATAAACATGTATGAGTTTAAAAGACAGGAAATTGTGAGAGAATAATGATTTAGCATTACATGATTAAGCATCTATCTGCACTTATGTTTTTTTTTTTGGTCTGCTACAAATGAGTTGGAGATAGATGTGAAATATGGAAAGATCAGAATCAGTTCAAGCTGTTATCATTTAGAAAATGGTAAACATAATTTACTGAAGTTTCTGGTGGTTGTTCCATCAACCTTTATAAGAAGGTCATTTTCCCCCAGGTAATATTTTAATTCATGGACTTCCAGTAATTTCATATTCCTGTATAAATAAGGGCTTTGCATTTAAAGGCAAAGATGAAAATATCCATGACAACATCTGACACAGGAGTATGAAAATGTTACAAAATAAATGCCATAAATGTTACAAAAAGTCTCTTGCTGATTGTGGCAATTGAAGGGTAGTTGGACTTTTAAAAATAAATGTGTGTGTGCATGTACGTATATATATATATGTATATATATATATATAAAGGTAGCCCTTTGTGGACTACTAATGATATAAAAACATTCTTCCAACACCAGTATGAACAGTGTAGATGCTCACAAACTGATGTTCTCTTCAGACAACCATACTGTCACTTCTTTTGTTAAAATATAATTTGTCATATTAATGCCAGATGATTTTTAATGCTGTAACATTTACAATGTTAATAACTATTATGACTCTATTTGTTGGATGAGACATTCAAATCCCTTCTCGTACAAGATTGTAGTCCCTTACATGGAATTCTCTCCTCTGCTCCAATCAAACTACTTTGGTGTCTAGTCCCAAACCCACAGATGTAATTGAAAAGAATTCTCTTAACTTCAGCGGGATTCAAAACAAGCCTTGAGCAAGTAATCATCTGCAAATGGTTCATCATCTGACCCACAAAATTCATTTAGTATTCAGCTTAATGGAGTATTTAATTAAAAAGCATCATTAAAGTGCAAAATAAGGAATATTTATTGTTAACTGGCTGGATTTCACATAAAAAAATACAAAATCAAGATTTGAAGAGTATTGTCTTTTCTGGCTGGTAACTAAGCTTAAAGATCATCTTTTTCCTTGATTTATGCCTAAAATGTAGTGAGCCTCATCAGACAGTCCAGAAATACTCATCTACATAAATCTTTTAATATGGTATAATTTTCATGACAGTCCTCAGCAATCTATTGCAGTACTTTGACTAAAGATCTTACAAGCTAGAAAAAAAATGAAATATGTTGTTTGAACACCTTCCATTTAGTTTTGCAAGGTTTATAAATTAGTTTTCCTGTCTACTGTGAGTTCAACTGCTACCCCCGAGAGATCCCCTCAGTTTCTGCAGTACATTAGAGGCATAAAGGACATACCCATACAAACAGGTCCCAGGAGCCATCCTGTATGTTTGAGCAGCACTGCTGCTGCCCACAAAAGACATATGGAAGCAAGTTGGATCGAGGGGCTCAGCTCTACTGCCTCTCCCTGGTTTGCTTTGTGTGGGGCCCTTATTCATACAGGAATATGAAATTACTGGAAGTCCATAAATTAAAATATTACCTGGGGGAAAATGACTTTCTTATAAAGGCCCCAGTATCCCGTGTTCCTAAATGTACACCGGGATTGGTAGGGCCATCTAAGATCTCCATCTGCTTTCTGCTGTCCTTAAGTCTTTGTTAAAATAATCACTGTTAAGAGTAGATTTCCTTCTTGTTGGTTAAATTATGGGAAATTCTGGGTCAAATTAAGTCCTGATCATTTTATTAACTTCAGCAGTCTTAACGAAGACAGTGAGCAATATTGGAAAGGGACAGATCATTGTCTGTGGTTTCTGAAGCCAGAAAACCACAGAAAAAAAAAAAAAAAAACACAAAAAAAAGGAGTTATCTTGCTTAGTCACTGGAAATGCTTTACCTTGAAGGAGGATGGATGGGTTTAGCAGTGCTGACATTAAAAAGTCTGCAGTTTCTTTCATGCACAGCTACCTGTGCATGCACACTCACATAGAGTCACTTAGGAACAGAGCCATAGATGGAAAGATGCAGTGACCCTGAGAGTCTTCACTTATAACTTCCAGGCATCCAGTTTCCTGAATTCTTGGAGTCTAGAAAAGCTTCCAGCTGAAACTAGATTCGAAGCAGCCATTTTGCTGGGGTTAGCAGGGGAGGAAAGGGACCGGCCCCTCAGTCTCAGCGTCTCTGTACTGGGCACCTCTAGGTTGGGGAGCAGTCTTGTGGAAATAGTTTATAATGTGGAAATGAACCCTCTCAGGCCAAAATCATCTGAGTGCTGTAGACACTATGCCAAGGTATAAAAGGGGCCCTGTTATACCTTGTTTATTTGTTTTCTAATCCATCTCACCACTAGCTATTTAGGACAGATTTTTGAATGCGAATGGCTGAAAGTGACAGGCCATTGGCACAAACACTGTAGATGGCTTGTGCTATAAGCCTAACTACTGGATAGTGTTTCAGGACACTGACCGGTTTGATGGCCATAAACTGGCCTTAGCATGAATTAAGCTTGAAGAGACTCCGCAGTACAAGCCCAGAGTCACTCCTGGGCAGTGCACAGAACTCCAAAAGAAGTCTTCTGGCACTTGAACGGCTCAGGAGGTGAAACACGAGTTGTGGGGACTGTGCGTCTACTTGTTGGACTCTAATACTCATGTACCTGAATCAATCTCTAAAACTGTAGAATGCATTTGGTTATCAAAGAGCAGGGATTTTCCATGTTTCATACTACTCTTTCTCTCTGTATGTTCTCTTTGATAAATATAATTGTTCTTTGGCAAACCTGCTACAAATCACAGAAGGCAGAAAGCTGTGTCTAAGCCTGACCATTAATGAAACCAGTTCATTGATTTCTGGTAGTACACAGTGTTCCTGAGTGCAATTAATTTATATGAACAGTACAATAGATTTTGTTCTCTAATCTTATTCTGTTGTTTCATGAAAGGCTAATGTGATAGAATAGATGGGACTAGTGCTAGCTCAGGGAAGACTTCTTCCATTTCTGAGTATTTTAGGTCATCATAGCAGAGGTAATGTAGGTTTCAATAAATGGAAGAAGCTAGGACCTATTTAAAATCTTCTTCAATTCCTGTGTCCAAAACAGTTGCTCAGTTAAGCACTGCTTGTTTCTGTTAGGATTTAGTAGTTAATAATACTCGTCAAGGCTCATGTCCCAGTCATACATAACTGGAACTCATGTATTCAACTGAACGCTTCACTGGTACAGCTCCTGGGAACTGGGTTTCCATCTAACAACAGCAGAATGACAGTGATGGAGACTTAATTAAGACAACATTAGTGTAGGTTATGAAAACAGGCTGAGAGAGTTGAGGTTGTTCAGCCTGAAGAAGAGAAGGCTCAAGGGCGAGCCTTCCAGTGCCTAAAGGGGGCCTACAGGAAAGCTGTGGAGGGACTCTTTGTCAGGGGGGTGTAGTGATAGAACAAGGGACAATGGCTTTAAACTAAAAGAGAATAGATTTAGATCAGATATTTGGAAGAAATTCCTCAAAGGGCGGTGAGGTACTGGCACAAGTTGCCTGGACAAGCTGTGGATGCCCCATCCCTGGGAGTGTTCAAGGCCAGGCTAGATGGGGCTTTTGGCAACCTGATCTAGTGGGAGGTGTCCCTGCCCATGGCGGTGGGGGGTTGGAACTTTAAGGGGGGTGGTCTTTAAGGTCTCTTCCAACCCAAACCATTCTATGATATATATGATAGATATAATAGATATATGAATATCTATTGAAATGCTGTTACACCATAATTGTTATTTCAGCAGGTCTGAATAAATTTCAGTCTACATTGCCAAATGCAGCTTTAAATCTGGCCAAAATAAGAAGAAAGCTAAACAAAGGATGACTGCAATTAATACATTTTATAAATATGCATACATTTTTTTAATCCGAATTTTTGGCAAATTAGGACTCTTCAGATTCTGTTTAAACAATATGTTGTGGTGCAATGGCAGGTTTTAGAACAGTAAACCACTGGCTAAGATAACAACAAAAAGCTTTTGTTATCGTAGTAAACTGAGATACCGGAGTTCATTGCTAAGGGCAGGATTTCACAGTGACTATCAAGGAAACTCACTTGTGTTAGTTTTGTTTCTGTGTTGTTAAAGTTCTACATACTAAAGTGTTGAATATGGCTGTAAGAAATTATTCACTTCCACTGTGCTGGGAAACCCTCCCAGGTCTGACTACTTCAGTGTTAAAGTGCAAACAGGCAGGTTCCCAAATCGCTTTATTCTTGCTATCAGTACAAAAATGGGCTGCAAGGAAATAAACAAACAAACAAACAAACAAACATACAAATAAATAAATAAGGGCCTGGCATGCTACATGTAGCCATTGCAGAAAAGTTCTTCTACCCAGTGATCCCAGCAACTGGTCTGCAAGACTCCATCCAACCCTGCACTAACTTACGTCTCATTGAAGTGGCAGGGTTTTTTCTCCCTCTGCAGTTGGGGGCTGCACATGCAGCCCCTGCAGGCTCTGGGGAATAGACGGTGGCCATTTTTACAGCACTTGGCCAACAGACTCCTTGCATCATGGCCGGGATGGTGCTCTTCCTGTTGCCAGCCCTTCTGTATGAGTCCACCTGCAGACACAGTCCTTCTGCAGGAGTGGATTCTACATGAAAAATACTGCACCTTTCTTTGGAAATCTCCCACAGTCTGATAAAGACAGATGAAATAATTTCCCTGTCTATTCCCCATGGAGCCACCTTCTCCAGAGTGATCTCAGGCTAACTGAGATCCTAAAAACATATTTCTGCAAAAGTAGCTGCTTTCACACAGCAGCCATGAGTACTAAGTGAAAAGGGAAAGGATATATATAATGATCAAGAATTTGAAGTCGTCATCCAAATGTACGATGGGATTTTTTGTTTTCTAATCCATTTTACCTTCTTCAAAGAAAGCTCAAGCATACCTAAACCATTTAGGTGATTGATTGTCTAACCCATTTCTTATAATCATAATTACTATATTTTATAATTTCAAATTCAATTGGAATAACTGAATAAATTTCAATACTTCATTCCCCTAGAATAAAATATAAGTTATATTGTTATTGCTGTGAGGATCTCAGCTCTCTCACCATGTACCAGCAAGGTGTCTGATAACTGATTCAAGGCTGAATACACACCTGGAGAGCTCTCAGTGAAACAAGAATTGTACCTGGAGATTCCATGTGGGAAATTCTCCCTTCCTTCAGGTATTTTACAATAGAACAATCTATAAAAAATCCTCAAGATTTTTTTTTCTTTCCCTGATGTTATTTCAGAGATTTGCAATCTCACAAGCTTTCTTTCATTGCATATTTTTGCTGTTTAGGTGGGCAAAAAGGTGGAAAGCAAACAAAAGGGAAATTATGCTTACTTAAAATGTGCCGACTATTTGATAGCAAATAATATCAAGTAGAATTTGTTAGGTTACATTGATTCTTCAGTTTAATAACAGAAAAAAAAAAAAAAGTATAGAAAATGAAATATAAGTCAAAAGGAAAGAGAGAGTCTTTCTAAGGCTCAAAGAATGGACCATAACAAATTAAAGAAGAGAGAAACAGAACAAAGTCACAATGTGAATTGAGAAAATAAAGGAAAAAGTTAGGTTTTTCACAAAAGAATGAACACATTTTCCGCAATGAAAAAGAGAGGCAAGCAGTGAAGGAAAACAGCAGGTTCATAAAACATATGAAATGTTGATGGTTATCAAAAGTTTTGTACTACTAATGGGATAAAAAAATCTACAGAAAAAATTAGAATGAATGATGGAAAAATATAAAAATGTTTTCTTTGTAAAAGCATTTTATTAATGCTAAAGAATGTAAAGAAGAGAAAAAAAAAAAAAAGATTTAATGATTTCTCAGGAAATGTTTTGCAGAATTGCAAACCACTCAACTCCTAATATTATGGTCCTTCCAAAGGACCAGGATGCTTTTCTAAAGAACCTTGGATGCCCCATCCCCGGAATTGCTCAAGGCCAGGCTGGATGGGGCTTTGAGCAACCTGGTCTGGTGGGAGGTGTCCCTGAACATGGCAGGGGGTTTGGAACTGGGTGGTCTTTAAGGTTCCTTCCAACCCAAACCATTCTGTGATTCTTTGAGTCTTCCTAGTTAATTGGTAGGCATTTGCCCATGAGCTTCAACATGAAAAGATGAGATCCTAGAAAGAACACATGAAAACACAGGGCATATCCCACTCATATATATTCTATAAGGTTAGAGGGATTGGGAAATTACAGTCGAGTGGAAGTAAAATTCTGCTGGCAATAGGGAAATGCAGCAATCTGTGCAAGTGTTATGTGTATCTTCTGCCTCTTGGTTGTCTGAGGCTGATTATAGGACTCGCATGCCAAACACTCAAGAGCCCTTTAATTCTCAGTGGGAGACTATCATCTCAAAAATCAAATCATGAGCATCACATATTCTGATATAAAGTGCTGAAGGAAAATGTCGACAGTGTCTCTACTCAAAACGAGCCACTTCGAGGCATTTAAGAAGGGCCACATTTCAGATTAACTTTGGCTACTAGTGCTTATCAGTGATGAAATAAATGGCAAATTAAAAATTAAAGAGGGAGAAAAGCACAGGCAGAGGAAAGCGTGTTAAAGAACTGCCCACATGATGCTCAGGCACAGGAAACAGAGAGCCAGTGCCCCACAGGGTAGTTCAAGGGGGGTAAGAAGAGCAGATATAAAATCAGATATGAAAAAATCAGATATGAAGAAATTTATGTACTAATAAAACTTGGATGGTAAAAGCTGTTTCTCAGGTCAGTAAGTATTTGGAAAAAGGATTATCAGGTTCAGGAAAAAGTTACTGAAACAACCCCAGTCAGAGAGAGAAAAACTGTTGGAAGGGAAAGAGTGGCCTTTGTGTCATCTTGCTCAACTGCAACAGTTCCCCTGTGGTACAAATGTTTAGCTGGGGGGGCAGGTCCCTCCTGCTCTCTGTATGGTATTTGCACCTATACCCACTGAGGATATGGTCCACAGTTTGGCTTTCTTTTTGCAATAATTGCTATCTGGTTATTTTTTTCTTGTTTGGTTTCCAGCTCTCAGGCTGTTATGTTCCTCTGCAGTCACACCTTTTATTGAGCTCTCAGAAAAACAAAGAATAAAAATTCCAGTAATGCAGCTTTGGTTATTACCTGTTAACTTTTTCTGCCCTTCTTAATTTACAGTATTAATAGCCACCATTATCTTTATGTACACAGTTAACTTTTTTAATTACACAAAATCACTTTGCAGGAAAAAAAAAAAAAAAAAAGCAAAGTATGAATAAATGTTGACATTTTCCTAGCAATCACAATCACTGTATTATTTTGGAGATTATAACATGCAGATCTTTACAGAATCCTGTTCTAAAATATTTTCACATTTTTTCTCCACCTTTCTCATTTCTGGAGACAATCCTGTCTATGTAAGTTGTCTAGGAGCCAGAAGGATACTATTAAACACATTATTTTCTTTAGTGAGGGAACTAAGTTTTGTCTTGTTTTGATTTTCCTTCCTTCCTTCCTTCCTTCCTTCCTTCCTTCCTTCCTTCCTTCCTTCCTTCCTTCCTTCCTTCCTTCCATGAAATAACTTAGGAGTCAAGGTGGGTAGGTAGTTATTTGATTCCACCAAAATGGAATCAAAACTCCAGTCTGTGCTGATCACAGCCTATTGGCAGAACTCTCATTCACCTCAAAAGTGAAAGTGGCTTGGAAACCTACTGTTGCCAGATACTTTCAGGGCCAGAATGTCTAGTACATAAAACACATCTCATGAGCCAAAGGAACTATTAACTTCTTACATTTTTAAGGGATTTGCACTATGTCAAGATTGATGCAACTGTCTCGTGTAGTTTTATGAATCAGCTTTCAAAAGGAAAAAATCTTCACCACTGTAATATCATATATCATCATTGTCTGCAATATCATTTTCATGCTCTTACCCAACATAGGAGTTGCCCTCCTAAATGCAGGTATCCAGAGCTCTGCAGCATGTACCACATGCCAAAGAGAATGGTGAAGATATATTTCTCCTCCTCTCCTGTGTGCCTCCATATCCTTGTGACAGCTGTACATGCTCACCAGGAAGATGGGGTGAGCATGGACTGAGGAAGCAGCAATGGGGAGCCCAGGAGTGGTGCCACCAGCACATGGGTCTGTCCAGCTGCCCTGGCTTGGCCAGTGTCCTGGAAGTCACTATCTAATCTCACATGCTTTCTTCTCATTTTCTTTTGTTGATATATATATATACATATATATATTAGACCAAGACTTTAACTAAAAATTGAGTGAACTGCACTAGTAACTGAAGAAGATGCTTTTGTAATAAAGGCTGAGACTAAATTGCTGACATGGCTCTGAGGAGCTTAGGTTGAATCTGCACCGCCATCAGCGACACAGGTCACTAGAGGCAAAGAGAACTGCTGAAACAGATCACACGGGGTAGTCAAGGGAATAGGCAGCACGGAGTATATGTATTACCCTCCTCCTGCTCCTTGGCTCAGCCTTTGTTAGAATAGCTGATAGCTAGTTTGGAGAGGCTCGACTAAGTATGATGAAGAATGAAAAATCAATATTAGAATAGCAGATACCATTTATTTCCCAAGGAGCAGAGAACATAAGGCTCTCAGAAAACACTGCCATTCTGCTGCAGACTGTTCAAGCATACCTTTTCCTTTACATTATAATATTTGCAAGCTTAAGTAGATGTTTGATATCTTTGTCTCCTGGTATGTATATAAGAAACAGACCACCTACCTGAATAAGATCAGTTCATTCTTCCACCAACATATGTAAAATACACAAGAATTTCAGATGTAGGCCTGACTGAACAGTCATAAATCAGTATGATCTCACTAACATGAAGAAGAGTGCCGTTACATCAACAGATATAAATTGTCTTAACTCAGCAGATGTCACTTCTTGGCCCCATTTCATATTTTCCCAGTCTGTCAATACTCCAGGCTCCATGGAAAGGGTGTTACCTTCCCACACCAGCTGATCTGAGCTGGTGAATATAGCCTGATGTCCAGGCAAGCACTCCACATGCATTACCACACAGATTTGCTTGATTAAATGAGTGTCTTAAATGGCTACAGCCACAGACAGTTTGCACTGTTTAGACTGTATTGGTTTCATTTGCTTTTACATTTGGGCAGAGGAGGCCTACAGGAACATCGTGTGCTTGGCCAGAGAAGCTGTACTGAAGTCTAGCTCAGAGAAGCCATCAGTCTCCCTGGAGCGTTGGTCCCTAGACGCTTACCAAGGCGTTGATCGAACTGTGCAGTCTTGTCAGAGTAGGAAGCAAGAGTGTCTAGACCAGGCATAAGATGATCCAGAAGAAAGCATCTAAGCTAGTATATACTTTAAATAAAGTTTGGGGCTGCACCTCAAGTACTGTGTTCAGTTTTGGGCCCCTCGCTACAAGAAGGACATCGAGGTGCTTGAGCGGGTCCAGAGAAGGGCAACGAAGCTGGTGAGGGGCCTGGAGAACAAGTCCTACGAGGAGCGGCTGAGGGAGCTGGGCTTGTTCAGCCTGGAGAAGAGGAGGCTCAGGGGCAACCTTATCACACTCTATGGGTACCTTAAAGGAGGCTGTAGGGAGGTGGAGGTTGGTCTATTCTCCCACGTGCCTGGTGACAGGACAAAGGGGAATGGGCTAAAGTTGCACCAGGGGAGGTTTAGGTTGGATATTAGGAAAAACTTCTTTACTGAAAGGGTTGTTAGGCACTGGAATAAGCTGCCCAGGGAAGTGGTTGAGTCACCACCCCTGGAGGTCTTTAAAAGACGTTTAGATGTAGAGCTTAGGGATATGGTTTAGTGGAGGACTGTTAGTGTTAGGTCAGAGGTTGGACTAGGTGATCTTGGAGGTCTCTTCCAACCTAGATGATTGTGTGATTCTGTAATATTTTGTGTTGTTTGATTCTACTAAAAGAGGGTCAAGACATGACAATGGCTGTAGTGGTTCAAGGGAACACCAATAGCTATATCAACTGCTGTAACAGCAACATGGGCTTTAACTCCTGATCAGATAATTATTAAGCTAAAGGAACCAATCTGAGTTTGATGAGATAATCCTGGCTAAAACATTGCTACAGAATCAAGCATGAAGCCATTTAGAGCAGTCTAAATGCTGGGATCTCTTCAGTGTAAATTTTGTAACATGGCAGTTCTTGAGGCATTTATGCACCCAACAAGGACAATGCCAACAGTGATGGGTACCACAACAATCAATGCCCTTGATGAACATTAACAGCACAAATGATATATCAATATTCTCTGGTATGTAATATTATATAGTAGCATACGTGGATGTAGCTGTGGTTATTTTTGAAGGAAATTATGATCCTGTCATTGATATTCCAGTAGCAAGCATGGAGAATAAATTTCACAGATTATTGGTCCAGCTCTATTGTACAGCCACGAAAACAGCAATTAAATAGTTGCTGGCCTAAAACTCTTTTACTTTGCTTCAGCAAATTTTGCAGTATTAGTAAAGACAAAAAGACATTTATTTTAAGTCATGTATATTATAATGGGGTCATATTTTCATGTTTACGTACATCTGAGTAAACATTTCCTTGTGTTGTGCCCTAAGAACAGTTATTAACTAGATGGCCCAGAAGATTCACTTAGTCTAGCCTTGTTCCTGGTGTTTAGCTAGGCATCTCTCTTTCTGGGCTAACTGCATGTGTCATTAGCTAGCTTGAGAGCCGTGGCAACATTCCCACTTCATTCATGAAGGCCAGTCCTTTACAGAAAAATACGTGTAACTCGAAGAGAGTCCAAAATATCAATAAGGAAATACCTGAAATTGTTTCCTCCAAAATATTTTTAGGTATGAGTATGCTCACAGACTATGCCATGTTACAAACAGAACTCAGTGCTAAAAAATGTAGATGCTAAGTCCTTCCGTTTTGCTGTAGCTCACTGAAAAACTGCAGACCAAAATAACTTTTCATAGGTATGCTCATTCTTTCTCTATTACATTTTATTCCTCATTCTGATTTGTTTTAATAATTATGCTTTGTTTTGACATTTTGAATCATTTCCATGACACCCAGCATATTATCTGATCCTCGTTACAAGCTGTCACTGAAAATGTGCTGTGCTGTGAAGTTAGATCTAAGGTGAAAAGCAACAGAGCTTTTTTTTTTAACCTATAAATTTCAGTTTCATGCAAACCTCATTTCTCACTGCATAAAGTTCGTGACAACAGATTGATGCTGTAAATTTATGGCAAATTTATTGGTTTTCCCAGGGTCTATAGTGGTTACTCACATAAAAAATGTTAGAGGCAGCATTAACTTTCTGCTAAATATCCCAGATCACCTCTGGGTTTTCCCGTCAGTTTTCAATTTGGAAATGTAAAGTGCAGAAGTGTTTGCCCATCCTTTTGGTATGTAATGAACAGTTAAATGGATCCTTGTTTTTTAACATTAATAGTGTATAAGCTTTTTCTCCTGGGACACAAGGTTAAAGGCTTGATCCAAAGTTTATTCAAATGGATGAAAAGACTCATTCCTTTCAGTAGGTTTTGGATTAGACTATAGGATAGCATTTGGCTGGCCATGAAGCAGATATCAGTGTTTGACCATGAATCTGGCAATCAGGGTTTTTCTTTCATCCCTGGCTGTCAGGTGCCTTTCTCTTTAATAGCATACATAATTGCCAAAAGATAGTATATCCACTTTTACTGCTCCTTCTGGGTTTCTCAGAGGGACCTACTCTCCACACCTCTGCATTGTGTGGATCTTGTACACATATAAAAAATTAAAGCCATTGGCATATGGATTCTGTTCCATGCCACTGAACACTCTGACCTTCTTGAAGGTTTAGTTTAAATTTGTAATGGTGAGGCTTAATGCAATAAAAATTTGGATGGACAGGTGTTTTTGAAATAAAATAAAATAAAAACATTAATTTTACATTTCCAATTTGTCAATTTGATTATTCCTATCTCATTTTTATAATTGCCATTTTTTCTGTTAATAAAATGCCATATCTTTTGTACCTTCCTTAAAAGACCCCCTCTCACTTATAACAAATTAAGCTTTGCTGAACCAGCTAAAGTTCATTCATTTACCTTTACTGTCTTTTTTTTTTTTTTACTGTCTTTTTTTTTTTTTTGGAATGACTGAAAGCTATTCCCTCTCAATTTTCCTGTCTATTCCAAGCGGAGCCTTTCCCCATACAGTTATCTTTCCTTCAAACTAACACATCCGGCTATCCAAATCATCTATCATGTTTGTCATTCTTCTGTCAACTCTCTTCAATCTACCTGTCATTTTAGAAAAATTGACCCTTGGTTTCAAGCATAATGAAAAGAGTTGATTGGTGAACACTACTACATCAGACAAGAAACTCTTTCCCAATATTTTCAGGCTTAAAGGTGAAGAAAATCATGTTGTGAATCCAAAGGAAACCAAGGCCATCTAAAATGATAGGAAAAACAGGTTGCTTGATGTTCAGAGCACTTTGGCAGCATGTGACAGACTCATGCCTGCCCATGTATTTCAGATGGGGACTTTCCAAGGTACTTTCCTGAAACCTAGACCACCAGGCTTTTGTCAGGGTTTTACTAATTTTCCATATAAAATTATCAGATATATTTTTGCAAAACATGTTGACACTTCAGTATTAAAATATAAGCAATAACAACAGCAACAGAGACAGGCTGGCTATAACACTAATTTTCAGTTTATTTATGTGAATTATCTACCCTTCTAATTCAAATAAAACTTATTAGAAGAAAAAAAAAAAAAAAAGACATTTAATGAAATTCCCTTTCAAACAGATATCTCCCTGAACACAACCTATGCCCTCATTTCCTGATTAGTAAGAGATTTAAGATGCTAGAAAAAGAGCCAGCATGGTCTGCCTTGTTGCCATGTTGCAGAGAAGATGAAATGTAGCTGTTCAAGAAGCAAACTCTCCTGAAGAACTCAAAGTACTGTGTTTTGGCAGCTAGATCTCAACAGCTGGCTGCAGCTGGCACGGGTTGCTGGAGGGTTGCAGAGGGGACAGCCCTCACTCCTCCTTTCCCCTGATCCTGCCACAAGAATCATCAGCACCGTAGTGGTCTGTGTCAGGAGGGCAGGTTCAGAGGCAGCTCTTAATGAGGTTTTATCTGCCACAGGGATGATCACATATCCCCAGATCCAACTGCTCCAGCTGCTGAGACAAATGGTGGTGCTTCAGAATTTTGTGTGTAGGTTTCTGCAATGGGGTGAATTTTGTTATTTATAGGTACTGCCGACAGTTTTCCTTCCAGTGTGCAGATACCCACATCAGTTTCTTTTATACCACTTCTGCATAGTATGCAATGAATTCTTTAGTGGAGGTGTTTATGGTCCACATTGCCTTCCAACTGGAAATGTAAAATCTCACATGGATTGGATGACAAAAACTTAAGATACTGCATTAACATTGAAGAGAAGTTCCATTTAATGACAACTAAATTACAAATCCTAAGCATTAAAGGGTCAGGGAAAAAAAGACAGGGGAGATACAAGGGAGATTTGTGAAGAGGCCAAAGTACATCACATTGCTCTGCAGAACTAACAGAAGCAGATGAAGATATACAAGCAGTATATTTATCAGAGCAATCTCATACTTTTGTCTTTTCTAAAAGGCAAAAAAAAGCCTGTTTTTTGTTCACCATTGAACAGCCACATTTCCCATAAGCATTGCCTGCTTGGAGGGAATCTGGTGGCAAAAGAGACCATGTCTGTGAGCACTAGGACAGCTGGAAGAGGGAATGGCTCCTAAGTTCACAGCTCCCCTCTTCTCAGTCAGTTGCTGCCATTCATGTCCTTTGACTCTAAATACAAGAATATATGAAAGTATAATATGAAGCAACTTACATAAGAAGAACAGCAAAAAGAACTTGGCCTGATACTTGGATAAATGTGGTTTCATTGATGCATAAAAAATAAAAATAAAAATGGGTAATTATGCATAAAAGTGATACCTGAGTGATTATCGTGGAAACTGAGTTTATTTTAAGAACAGAACTTACTTGCAATCTTCCTGCATCATTACTAGGACTAACCACAGAAAGAACATGCCATTCAGAAGTATGTAATTGGGTACATATAAGTAGTTACACATTCAATAAATGCAAACTTAAATCAGATTTCTCAGTAACCCAAAGTAATTAGGGTAATTAAGTATGCAATTTATTTATGAAAATAGAATCCAAGATGGCTGTTCCTGGCATATTTGAAGGAGAGGTTGTAAGTGAGAAGGACACATTCCAGGTTAGATTCATACCTAATTGTAATGTGCTATATTAATTTTTGATTTTGATTTCTTTTATCTGACAAAGGATATTCTTGGGATGAATGGAAGAGAAACATTCTTCTGTAATCAAAAGAAATGTGATTATTCACATTATGTTATCAATATTCAGAAGGAATCACAAAATGTATAACTGTTCTTTCACATGGCCTTCCTCACCTCTAAGATTATATCAAGGCTGGACAAAAGCTATGCACTACAAAATTTCAGCAAGAAAGCTTGTATTGGTATTAGTAACAGCATATGGCACAGCTCTTTCTGGTGCAGAGTGCTGGCTCATCACATCCTTTCCTCTTTTTTTTTTTTTTTTTTTTTCTGGTTGCTAAAGAGCTTTACAGTCAGCTCAATAATCACTTTCATAATTGGCAGCATCAGTGATTTCCATGGATTTTTCCCCTCAGTACTTTCATTTGCCTCAGAAAAAAAGGATCAAACATAATTATGAGAGTGAGTTTCCAAAAAAAAAAAAAAAAGACAAATAAAAAAAACACAATATTTCTCTAAGTACTGGGGGCCAAACTACAAAGAAATTAAGCGTCCCTGTTGTAACAGATCATAGGATTGGATTAGATTAGATTTTCAGAAGTCCATATATATGGCAGACACGTCAGTCCCTGGGGCTCCTACAGACTCCTTTGCTCTAGAAAGCAAAATTACTTAAATAATAGAAAAACTAATTATCTTTTGCTTGCTTTTGTTGAGCAACATTATGCAACTTTAGCAACATTTACAGTTGTCTGGCAGAAAAGTAATGATTATTCTAGGTCATTGGGGATAATTTTTACCTCTAGTGAGATACCCCCTGATGAATCCTCATCCTCTGGCCTTTTTCAGACCAGGGTTTCCCAGACCTTTCTGTATTTTGTCTGGTTACCTGCAAGCCAGTCTGCCTGAGAAGCCCTGCAACTTTCTTGCCCACACATCCACTGGCAGGGCTGCTACCTGTTACATGTACAAGCATTTTTTTTTTTTTTTTTCTTTTTTTCTTTTTTGATTTGTTTCTCTTTCCTGCTAGATTCATTTGATGGCCCCCAATTGTTCCCTATCTTTATTCTTCATGACTGTCATGATTTTATAGACCTCTGTCATGATCTCCTTAATTTTGTACTCCTTTTCTTCCCGAACAACCCAATCATTTCTCCTTTGGAAAATGTACATCCTCTGATCATGCTTGTTGCATTTCTCCAAAACTTGCCTACTTCCTTTTTATATTTTCAGAGGTGAGGGGCCAGAGCTGTCTACTTTATTCACGATGTGAAAGAACCATGAATTTATGCAACGGCAGAATGACAATTTCTTCTTTGTTTTCTATTTTCTTCCCAGTAATTCCTAATACTTGAATAACTTTTTGTACAGCTGTGGAACACAGACCCAATGTTTTCATGGATTGACTGATCCTAACTACCAAGCTTTTCTGCTCAGAGTTCTATTGATCCCCCATGAAGTTATGTCTGAGACCTGCAGGGCTATATTGTTTCTGGGCAACTACTAATCCTTCCCTTTCTAGCAGATTTTTCTTTTTGTCCAATGCATCAGAGCAAGAGAGATGGAAACTTTTCATGTAAAGGAATGTTCTGTTTTTGCAGAGAATGGTCTGTTTTGTCAGAAACCTGTATCTAATATAGAGAACCTGTATGCTAATATGGAGAAATTAATTCCATATTTTTCTCACTGTTCTTTGTAAATTCCTTTTTTTTTTTTTTTTAATAAGCTACAAAATCAGCTATAAATATATTATTTTTCTTATCATTCTACTTTTACATGCAGTTTAAGAAAATGCCACTGGAGTTAAAGAAATACTCTGTCAATGGTTTTGTATTACTCAGTCCTGAGACATAAAGATCTAACTTCCTTACAAAAGGCTGATTTTCCCTTCCAGGATGCACAAGGTTAATCTTCATGAATACATCCTAGAGCAGAATCAGTTGAATGTATTTATACTGCCAACAACAGAATAGGAACGTGCTGCTGTACTTTGTACTTTAGCAACACCAATACATGCAGTTTATGCCATGCTCAATACTAAGGATCTTTAACTCCAATCTTCACCTTTCAAGTAAGCTAATTGATAGCCTAGATGAAAACACAGAAAGAGACAGAATGTTTCCAACATCATCTACCAGCTGTGGATACTTCAGCTGTCCACTTTTGGATGAATTACGAAGCAGACTGTGTATTTGTTTTTGTTTCTGTGATGAGGTCTCCCATATAAAACAAGTATATCCTCCTGAATCTCTTCATGCCAACAAATTACAGCTGTTTGTCAATAAATAAATAAATAAATAAATAAATAAAAATCAAGCTCTAAGAAGCTTTAGAGGTCAGCAGAAATGCCCTGAAATTAAATTCCTTCTTTCAAATGAAATGCAGAACATTGTTGTGGGCAAACTGGGTCGTTTAGTAGCAAAGCTCTCACTTAGTCTAATCCTCCTAGCCTGTTTGAAGCTGTGTGAAGACATGAACTGCCAAAATACCAATTTGGTATCATGACTGCCAGTGGAGTCCTGCAACTCCACTGTATTGAATACAAACACCCCTATCTTTCAGATTATTCAAGATTCAGCAATGGTATGTATCCAGAAAACATACACCTAAATTAGGCTGAAAACAGGCAAAATAGGAGAAATTCTCATAAGAACGAAATTCTGTGGAACGATTTGTCTTTCATGATATCCCTTGCTATCAAAACTGTCTGCCTGTGTGGAGATAGAAGTTTCAAATTTACCAAAATTTATAACTTTGACCGATTTCTATGAGTTAAGCAATTATTAATAAGAGAGCTTTTAAATCTAAATTTCCTGAGTTCATTGGAATTATTAAATTTACGCTTTTCAGAAACTAACAACTGGTTATCTCAGTTGTCTAATAATCCTTGCAAAATAACAGAAATAAACTGCATTTCTCAACCAGGCATATTAATTTTCAGCAGACGGATACTGATATACTGCTACAACTGGCCAAAGCAACAGTCTGTACATTTTCACAGCAATGAAGAAACAGAAGAAATCATTGCATCATCTATTCTGACCACCTGTGCATCAAATCTCAAATCTCATTACATTTCACTCAATCATCATTTTGCCAAACCTCATAATCTGTGTTTGTCTCAGCCTATCTATCCGAGAGGCACTGAAACACCAATATAACTTCAGCTTTCGACAAGTGGATTGCACTGAGTTTTTCTTTATTACATAACATAAACCTCTGGCACCCACAGTTTTCTCATAAGAATAAGCACCAGTTCACTGTACTTAAAATGGGAGAGTTCTGTGTATTTTACACAGAAAAACATGCTCCTGTAGCATGTTTGCCACCTGTGGACAACAGCAAGTTGAACATAAGTTTCCTGTACTAAAGCTTGTACAAAAACAGGAGCTAAGAATATATTCTGCAGGGAAGGATTAGCACACCATTCAATGTACATCCCAATTATTTCTCCATGCTGTATGATGTTGCCTTCTCGGCCAGTGGATGTGTCTGAAGTACTGATGCACAAGGGTGCTCCTCTTGCACCCAAAGAGCTCTCAGAACCACTGGTGGAGCTTGGTGGAAGAAACCTTGTAGGTTTTTTACACAGCAGCTCATAAATCACATAAAGTTGTGTTTTTCCATTGCAGTTAAGTCATTATAAAACAGAATGGCAACTTTTCCTTGCACTGAGGCTCCTTATCTGCCCATGTCACAGACAATGTCAACTTCTAGCAAGATAACTGTCTCCAACAATAAGATTCAGAAAAGCTCCAGCTTTCAAGCACATTTCAGAATTAATGTGAGGCAAAAATGTCTCCTTCCAGAAGGGTTTTCAGAGCAATATGTTGATTAGCACAAGCATGGTTTTCTTTTAAGTGGGAAGCCTGATGTTTCCCTCATTCACAGAATTTGAATTAAATAGATGTGTCCAACAGGAGATAAAAAGGAGGAAAAACAGTCAGCTTAAGACATCTGCAAACTGTGGAACAAATACTTGACATCCATTTGAGGGACAAGGAATGGAAAGGCAGCTTTATAGATAAATTTCTTGATGGGTTTTATTTTTGAAATGGTTTAGAAGGAAATATCACCGTCTGTAATTTATAACATTTCATTATGAAATATTTCTGAGTGCATAATGAGTATCTGCCATGCCTAAATATCCTCAGAGTGTCACTCCACAGTCCTCCCACACACACTATTTCAATTCAAGGCAATAGCTTGACAAACTTCCTACCAGCTCCAGTAGGAAATTATCTTGCTTAAGAATACAGGGTTTGACCTCTGGAGTAGAAGTATTGCGGAAGACCCAAATGGCCTCTCTCATATTCCTGGACACCGTAAGTAGCTTATAAGGACAAATTCCCATCATCTGTACCACATCCCTTACAAAAGAGTACAAATTACATACTAGAGGTTATTTTATGTCATGGTTTTCATTTTTTTTCTTTAGATACACTGAAACAATTATTTGGACAGGGCTCCAGTTTTGAACCCTTTCCTAAATTTCACAAAAGGGCTTCATATTTTGATGAAATTTAGGATTTTTCTTTTGTGTCTCCTTCTGTCAGTGCACAATGCAGAGGTGGGCCTATGTGGAAAGTTTTGTGGCAATAATGCACTTTTTAGACAACTCTGGAGCCAGTAAATGAAACAAGAATGGGGGAAAACAAACGCTGAGGAAATAGGAGTAAAAATGTAGCTGTTCTTTTCTAAAGTGGATCTAAGAGAACATCAGTATTGTGTCTCTGATGGATTTCTCGATTCTTCAACTTCAAAGACTGAGAAGATGGAGTACATCCATCTTGTATCTGAAGACAAAAAACTTACAGTGAAGTATGGTAGGGAGAAGTGTAACATTCAGATAAGAGAAGATATGCGAGAATGAAGGCTTCAACTCCCCTGGCTTAATTTTGTATAGTTTCAAGTGATTGGGATTCAGTAATTACATCTGTTTTCCTATAAGGTAGGAGCCAAAATTCAGTGCTCCTTGCACCTGCTGATTTGTTTTTTGTTCATTTCCACCATAGACTGAAGATTGTAAAGCAAAGAAACTTTGGTTTTAGCAATGCCCAGTAATAAAGGTTCACATTTCAGCCATAATAGTGCACCAGTATGATATATTCATACACACAGATAACTGTGTCATATGCTAATAATTGCACTCTGACATTAAGCATAATAAAAGTCACTAATAAATATTGAAGGGAAGGAGAAAGAATAAAGGAGAAAGGGGGAAGGGAGAAGGGAGGTGAAGGGGGAACGGAAGGAATAACTACCAAGAAATACAAGTTTGATACCAGCTGCTCACTCTTAGATGAATGGAAATGACCACAGGGGAAATGTAAGAAGACTTCTAGGACAAATACATTTAAGTTGGGATTCTTAGTTACTCTCAGCTTTGAAAAAAAAAAAAAGAAAGAAAGAAAAAAACAACCAACCAACAAAAACAAACAAACAAACAAAAAACAAAACAAACAAACAAACAAAAAACTGGCATGTTCTTGGCTAAGATTTAGGACCATATGAGTGTCCATACTGTTTCAATCAAAGATCTGCCTATAGCCTGTTGTCAAAGGGAGGATACTGAGGGAAGTAGCATAAGATTAGAGAAAGATTGCAAGAAAAGGGTGAATACATGGTAATGTATCCAGAGCGTCTAGCCCCTAGCTAGCCCCTGTTCAGGGACTTTCTAAGTTGGAGATTGTGTCATGGTTATTGTGTTTAACAGCCTCTGACAAGCTTTATTTTGTCAATTTAACTAATCACTTATCTGAGCTCACTTAATCTCTTGGCCTCCAAAACCTCCAGTGCCAATGAGTTCAGCAGTTTACTAACATTGTATGGAAAACATTTCCATCTCTTTCCTCTAAATTAGCTTCCAAGCTATTTAATTTAGTGTCTCTTTAACTCTGTGCTGTAATGAACAGTGTAAAGCTTCCTGCTCACATTCTTCTTACCCATCTTGATTTTATAAATCTAAGATGTGTTCTCTCTCAGTCCTCTTATTATTATGGAATTATAAAATATTATATTAAAATATTATAAAATATCCAATCACAGCATCTGCAGAAGTTCCCTAACTGACCACCATTACACCCTTCTTTATGCTTTTCCTTTATCTTCTCAGAAATTGAATCAATGAAAATTGTACACAACACTCAAGATATGAGAAATACATAGGATTTCTATACTGGCATAGAGGTATTTTCTATTTCTGTCTCTCATCTTTTCCTAGTGTTTAATAGGACTGTGTTTGTCCTTTTGGCTACTGCTGAGTGATAAGATGTTTTCAGAAGCTTCCACAGTGACAAGATCTCTTTTCTGATTGGTAATGGCTAACAAGTTCTGTCATCATGAATGTATCATTTCCTCCTCTGTCTGTATCACTTTATGTTTCATTTGATTTATTTTTTTACCCTGTCTTTCAGTACTGCGCAGCTTCTCTGAAGCAGTTTGCAATCAGTCTTAGTTTTGATTACTCTGATTTTTCAAACTCAAAAATGTCATCATGTCTCTATTCACTCCATCTTCAAGACCATTTACATCACAGGTTGCAGCATATACCTATGTGAAACTCTTAGTTATTATATGATTCTTCTATGCCCCTGCAAAAATCTGTTCTTAATATTATCTTGGTTTCATCAAGCTTTGCCAGTATGGAAGTCAGACTTACTGATCTCTACTTCCCTGGATTAGTGACAATTTTAAAATACTGACAAATTTGGCACCTTTTATTCCTTTTGTATTGAAGCTTCGGGTGCTTTTGAAATCAGTGGCATCATGATAGAACTTTTGGTATAAGCAGGATTAGGATGTTAAGTTCTTAGTTCTTCATCTGTTAATTGGATGTTCTATAGTGAATGATGTGAGGTATAATTAATGTTTGTAAGTTCACAACAATTACATATAACATTTGCTGAGAGTTGATTTTAGCATTAACCTTTACATGGCTATCAATTAACTGGAAAAAATGTATTTTATGTTGCTGTCTTTTCTGTAGTAATTCTGTCTAGAGATGGCTCCATCATTTCTGGCTGTTGTAAGAAGGGCTCAGCCTGTTCCCATCTCTTGTTTGAACACAAGCAAGGGTGACTGTCCTTAGTTTTTGACAATAATATTCTGGTGTTGATACTTGTTAAGGATACTCAACAGGTTAATAATAATAGATCTGTACTACGGCAGAGTGGATGTAATCTTGTAATATTAATTTCTTGAAATTTTTAAAAGGCAGTTTCCATCACTGTTAACAAAAAGGAAGAAAGGACTTTGCATAGTAAGCTTTTTTTTTTTTTGGTGGTCTACTTCCTATTTTTAAATGATTGCACAATATTAACCCCTCTAACATATCACACTGTTTTGAAGTGTACACAAAGATAGTTCACACATTTGATTTCCCATATAAATGAGACATAAATGAAATGTAAGCAAGAAACAAGTCACCGGAGAAAGTCACAGCCCAAATATGCAAGATAAAATTTCATGCTCAGTGAACATCAAACGTTAGAAAGTTTTCAAATTATTACTATATATTTTTTTTTTCCTCCAGAAGATACTGCCAAATAACCGTTGCCTTGAATGGCTGTAAGCATTAAAGAGAAATGTGCAGTTTTAATGAGAGCCCTCCTGCTGTTTCATTACTTTTGACTATTAAAGACAGTTTGTGCTACTAAACATGGCGCTTGGTAAAGTGATTGCCTCAGCTTTTGTTTATGACCAAGTAAACCTGCTACTTCATGAGCATGGTAGTGGAATACATTTCAGCAATTTTGCTTTTGCAAAGTGAAGAATTCTAATGGATATTTTTCTCTGTTTTGTTGTTGTTGTTTTTAAGTATAAAGTGTCATTTTTGTTAGTTATTTTTCATAGTGTCAGCAGTATGCAATAAGCAACATCTTAAAGGTCATTTTTTTTTTTTTTCAAAAGGTCATTTTCTCTTAGCTGGTGTTTGCTACTGACAGTGATACAGCCTACTGTAGTAAAGCTCAAAAAATAACTTTCTGATAATATTTAGGAGCCAGACACTTTGAGCTCAGAAATGTACCTATGAGCCAGACATTCATAGCTATATTTCAGTTCCATGGCTGCCTTTCTGACACTATATTTGTTAACAGTATTGTCAATTACTATGACTGCGGGCTATGTAAAAGCCACAAATGAATACAGTAGTAAACGTTAACTACACTAAGTCTCACCATAACTAAGGAGCTCTTGCAAGAATGTTTTTCACTCGGTTATTGCTTGTTAGAATAACACAGGTCTGATTGTTTTTATTTAGACTTAAACATTTATACTGTAAAAATTATAAGCAGCAAGGGCTCAGTCCCAGCTTGCTAGGTGCTGTACAAACCAGATGAAAATGGCTGATCCTGCAGAGAATCATTTGAGTCTCTACTACGAGCAAACATTTTCATTGCTTGTGGATCATCTCTGTTTTAAAATTAGGCAGGTCTGTGTACATATGTCTTTTTTCTGGACATCTACTTATCCATAAGGGTGAAAGTTCCCCCAGCTTTCAAGCTTGGGATGGTAAAAAATGAGTTCTCTGGTTTACTTTCCCCATCAGTCTTCTCATCCTCCCATTAATCTTTTCACACATTATCATTCTCAATCGTTTCAGGATTTTTTGGTCGTCTCTATCTGCCTCATAGTAGACCCCACAGGACAGTTGTCTCTGTCCTTCAATGCTGACAATGGTACACAGTTCTATCTCTGTCTCTTCCAATTTCTGTTTTTCTAGAACATCCCAAACATGAAAACCTGCCTCCCAGCATGGTCTGGGGCAGTGCCAGCAGTGCTTGATGTGCATTATGTGAGCACCATCCTCCTGGACCAGTAATATTAACTCAGCGAGACACTGCTGGTGCTTCCAGTCACCACAGGTTTAAATCATTGATGAAGAATACTTTTTATCAGTAACTAACTCCCATGCTAGCCCACTTCATTATCATCGCTAACATATTACAATTCCATTGCATCACCCACAGTCAGCAAGGTGCAAGAGAGAATTTGGCTCTTGTCTCAGAAAACAGAAACAGTTTTGTGTGGCTCAGGAGGCCACACCTGTAGCGGGCATCCCAGCGATCTTTATTTTCCAGACACTTGTTCACATCACCGAGCAGCCCAGGAGGGCAAGGACTGGACCTCCCAGGGGTGTCCCAGACTCCACCACCACTCTTCTGCAGGGCAAGAGCTCACAATCTGAGTTCACAGGCTCGGTAACATAGATGGGGTGTACACTGAGTCCTCAGCACCAGATGTTTTGCTCTGTACATCTGCTCCCACTCAGCCAAACTGCTTACTAGTATAGATATAGCCTTTGTTCTAGAAATATAGGGAAAATATACAAGGACAATACTTTTCAGATGTCTACTCCCTTTTTGCCAGAAGAATCTTTTCAGCTCTGAGAAATTCTCTCTGTTTAAAAGGCTAGGACTAATTATTATATATATATATATTAATAGGAGATTTAATGGGACTCAGAAACACACTACAAGGAGCACTGACAGGAGAAAAAAAATCAGGCAGAAAAACAGCTCTTAGTTCTGAACAAATAATCCCAGCCAGAAAAACCTTGTGCAGGGGGAGAGAGAAAAACAATACTTCAGTGCAGAGCTGAAACAAGAGCTGCACCAGGGAACAGGAATGTAACCACAAATGAAATCTGTTCCTAGGGCACTTGACCTTTACTGGGTATTATTGATCAAGACGCAAAAGAACCTGGATAAATGCTAGGTCCAGTTCTTTCATTTTCTGCACTAGCAGTGGTTGTAAGTCAGTCAAGTCATCCCCCTGGAGCAAGCTTATTCCTTACATGGCACTGCTGCGTCTCTTCTCCCAAGTAGGCAATAATATTTACACTGGGGGGCTCTCCAGGGAGATTCATGCAAATCTCCTTGACCAAGAGAAACTCTCCAGTGGTGCCTGAAACAAGGCACCAGAAGAGAAGACTTTGTGGCTTCCTCCTCCTAGACTTCCAACAAAAACCCTCCTAGGTACATCTCATTCTTCAGCAAGCAGCAAATGTGAGAGGAGTGCAGAGCATCTGCCACCAGAGTCAACAGTGAGGGAAGAGATTTGCTCTGCATGTCCAAGTGCAGAAATTACATCCCAGCAGGCATGCTCCGTGCTCAAAACCTACTAACGCTTACAACGAGCAAAACAGCTATGGGATTACTGCTCACTTGATGTCTTCCTTTCTCAGGGCCACTGGGCTCGGTTATCACCAACCACTTGGCCATGTTTTACAGCCGCGTTTTCCAGGGCAGTTGTGTTATTTCTTAGTGCCACCAAGTGGGGGAATTTAACACTACTGTTTTCGATAGTCACTCTCGACCAACGAAGAAACGTTGGAGGCAGCTGTGGTGCCAGCAGAAGAGCAAAAAGTCAAACAGACTAAGGTTTTGCAAATTAAAATAAGGATGTGTGTTAGCTGTTTCGACGCTAAATAGGGGTCAAGTTCACAACAGAGCAAGACTTCGGATGTGTATAAATGTGTAGGTCTCTATTCAGAGTGACAGCAAGTGCGTGCTAAAAAGTACTCACAGGAGAAAGAGGGCTTAAGCATGTATATAATTTTAAAACTATCTGCTCTCAATGTCTTGCTTAACAGGTGTGGTTTGCTGAGCTGAAGCCAATGATACTGGTAATTAACTCGGAGAATTAGTGGGTGGAAGCTGAAATTTCCAATAGGTTGATGCCACTTTCTGCTATAATTTAATGGGAAGAAAAATATTGTCCTCTTCCTGGTACAAGGTAATTACGAAACAGAGCAATTCAGTTCCATATAAAGCCATGGCAGCAGTTTCATAAAGTATTGAACTCTTTGTAAGCATGCGAATTTTGCCAGGCCCTAGGAAAGTCACCAAGGAAGAAAACAGAAAGACATAGTATGATGTATTCACCGGGAACAAGTATTTTCACAACCTTTTCAAGTTTATTCTAACTTTTCCAGTAAATACAGGGACAGTGGTACATATCCTACAACAAATATAATTTCCAAGCTGATTTTCCTTTCATTTTGTTCTAGAACTAAAGAGAAATATACACAGATGCACTTCTGGAACAGGAATTTATATCTGGAATATATATATTTGCAGATGGGACTGCCTGGAACATAAAAAGTTGCACACATTCATTTAAAAAAAAAAAAGAAGTTAGTGTTTTAGTGCAAATGCATTACATCTATCATGCTAATTGAAAATGTTATAAGGATCAGAGAATATTCTAACATAAATATTGCAGTGGTGTCTTTCTTTGTTGGAAGCACATAAGGAGGGCTTCTTTGTAATCTATTTTGAGCAAGAGGGAGCAATGCAACTAGGCCATCTGTAGCTGGAGTACAGGCTGGGAATGTAGGTGCAAACAGGTAGCCTATTCTCAGTGGAAAAAAAGCTTTTGCTTCTTTCAGAAGAATGTGAGCGAGAGAGTTTTCTCTCAAAGACGTTCTTTATGTCAAACATTGGAAAACCAAGTGCTCACTCTGTTTATTCAGAGAGCTTGTGGACAGCTCATTCTTTACAAATAGTACTATAAAATGAAAGCTAAAAATAGGCTAACTGCCTTCCTGTTTATTAGCATGACAATAAAATGCCCCACCACATGAAGCCAGCACACAAGCACCATGTAAGGATAGGTCACTGCACTGAGAGCAGCCCGAGCTTCCAAAGTGAACCAGGATCCCGTGGCTGTACTGCCAAGCCAGGGCACTGCTCAAGCATCAGTGCTAACATATTCCCATGCTAGATATGGGCTTTCAAACAGCTGGTCAGAGCAGAGAGCAGCGAGCAGCTGAGACCTCTCACACTGATGGGCCTCATCAAGGCCACCATTTTTATAAGGCTAGGCTTGAAGATTGTTTAGATATGCACTATTAAGAGATTAAAATATATGGTTATTATGAAAACACAATAAAGGCATAATCCTAGGGGAAAGAAAGATGTTTAATTTAAGGAAGGACATATTAACATCAGAAGCAGTTCATTATCTTCTACAGGAATTTAGTCCAGAATTGCATGAGTAATATTGTATTTATATACTCACTCTAGTATTAAATATTTTTTTCAGTAAATTGATGGTAGAAACAAGCCTTCCCAGCTTTGCAGCAGCAGCTAGATGTAACAGATGGAGAGCTTATCTTCCTTAACCTGTGTACTGGGTCTGGCTGGGATGTTAACTTTCCCTGCAACAGCCCATACAGTGCTGTGCTCTGCACTTGTAGCTGGAACAGCAGTGTTATCACACCAGTGTTGTGTCTGCTGCTGAGCAGTGCTGGCACAGCATCAGGACTCTCTCTAACCCTCCTAGGGGGTGAGCAAAAAAGTGAGAAAAGAAGCATCACCAGGGCAGCTGACCTAATGATCTCTGATCATCTGATGTCACACTCAGCAATAAAAGGTGGAAACGGGAAGAAGAGGGGAGGGGTGGGCTCTCGTTGTGAAAACATCGGTCCTCCTCCCGAACACCAGCTACATGTGTTGAGGCCCTGCTTCAAGGACGTGGTCAAGCATTCATTGCTCATTTGTGGGAAGTAGAGAGTAATTTCTTTCCTCTGCACTTCCACATAGCCTTTATTTTTTGTTTTGTTTTGTTTTCCCTTTCCCCCTCCCTTTTCCTTTTTTTTTTTTCACCCTTTAGTTAAATTGTTCAGTTAATAATAATCTTTCCTTAATAAATATATTTTTTCCTTTAATTAAATTATCCTTATCTCAACCCGTGAGTTGTTCTTTACTTTACTTCTTCCCCTCCTCATCTAAGGAGGGGGAGTGAGAGAGCAGTTGTGGTGTTTAGTGGCGTAGCATGGTAAAACCACCACAACCTGTTACACCTCTATTTCTTCAGTTTTCTTCACAAGAAAAGAACCAGCTCCCCTGCCTAGAGTACAGAAGGGTTAAAGAGAAGCTGAAATAAGATGAAAAAGAAGCTGCTAAAACCATAATAACCCACAGGGAACTCATTATTTAGTATTCAATCCATTCTAGATTAAAAGATCCATTGTGATTATGTGGCAGCCTTACACATTTCCCAAACAGGTATCTTCCTACCCCCTTCTTCTTGCATCCATCATCTACCTTCACAAACTGTTCAGATTTATCCTGCGGAAATTTTCCTACTGAAGTGCAATCTATCTAGCTAAATGTCTGTTAACCTGACAGCTTCTTCCAATTAGTCCTTCCTATTTAAGCACATGCCCTGTCTGCTACTGCAGGCACATTCAATTAAGATGAAGAAAAAAAGCGCAGTAGACAAGCTTGACACTAATATAAATAAATGAGTGTCTTTTCTTCATGCACAAAGATATCACAGTTCAGCTTTCAATTGAGCTTTCATTTCAAGGGGATTTAAATACAGATAAACTTGCAAAATGTCTGTTTGCAGTAAGTAAGGGAAGGGTGACATTAACAAAAAGTAAAGATGTCTATGAACATCATGCACCTTTAGGTGGATCACTAGGATAATAAAATTAAAAGTGATTTCAATGCCATTTTAATTACAATTTCTTATACTGACTCTAGTATAAAAAGAGACAACTAATTTGATAACAAGCATGAATTGCATTCTTCCTCTGAGAAACAAAAATCTATAAGTGAGCCTGGTCTCCTGCAAAATCAGAGAGATGTAGCCTGCTCTCCTTCTGTCCTGAGAGCACGCTGCACCATACATCCAGATCTTTGTAAAACAATAAAACCATTTTTCCACATGAAAGTCTATTTGAATAGATTCTTCTCATCCATTTACTTTGAGAGCTGCTGCCTTTTATTTCCCAGGGCCAGTCTCTCACTCTGTTCTAAAGGTACCAACTAGCTTCTCTCTCAGGCAGCCCAAGAGACAATAGTCAGGCAGAATCTGCAGTAATTTGCCCTCAAACAGTATTTGAACAATCATCACCTCCATTTCACATGTGGGAGAGAGCTTCTCTCACTAGAAGCTCATCTAGTCTTTTGTGCCATGAAATGATACAGCCTGGAAAAAACAAACATTTTTCTCACCAACTTCTTCTGGGATGTCTAAAATCTGAGACACCACAAAAAAGCACACAGAAACATTATAAATCATACTTTGTCATATGATACTCTGTCTCTAACGTGGCTAAATACTGCAACGATTTCTCTGCTGAAGTAGTGCTTCCCAGCGTGAAGCATTTGCTTCACATCAGAACAGAGCAGAGTTCAGCTGAGGGGCCAGCCCCTCCAGCAGCAGTGATTGTAGCCATTTCCAAGAAGGCTGGTTGCAGTCCCTCTTAATTAGGATCCAGTCAGTGAGAGATGCTCATAGATGTTCCTCAGGGATGAGACTCGTAACGTGACGTACTATTCCAGGGATAGCAATGGGCAACTATAAAGCCTATGTTCAGACCTCAGCCTGGGAAACCATGTGTCTACCTTAAGATCATCAGGAACATCCAGGATATTAAAAAGTGCCCGGGTACTTCCACACTTCACCACAGGAAGGCATGAACAGGACCAGAAAATATTGGCTTTATACAAGTGAAAGAGAATGTTCAACTTTCTTTATATGTTATTGTATCATAACCTAATGTGCCAAAAACTGGAAGAAAGTTGTAAGAAATATAGAGTCATGGAAATATAGGAGCCAAAAACGATAAGTTGAAAGTGTCCCAAAATAGGCATTTGAATAGTTTCAGAACAAAT
Organism: Anas platyrhynchos; assembly: GCF_047663525.1. NCBI lineage: Eukaryota > Metazoa > Chordata > Aves > Anseriformes > Anatidae > Anas > Anas platyrhynchos. Next base: position 63,393,590 of record NC_092589.1, on the reverse strand, counting down.
CATGTGTGTTCTGATTTAAATCAAGCATTGACCTGTTTTTTACAAACAAACACATTGGTTATGATTTTTGCCATATGCTTACTTAGCTAATTATATCAAAATCTACTTATGCATTTATAAGGAAATGGACTGCAGACTGCTGAGTGTCATAATAACACATAAAGCAAGAGTTAAATCCTGTACTGTTTACTCAGGCAAGTAACAGAAAACATCTTGAAAATGGCAAAGCCAGAATAAAATTTAATTGGAGCAAGAAAAATAAAAATGCAGAAAACCAAGGACACGGAGAAGCTCACAAGATCTCCATTACTTGAAATATGCAAACACGGGGTTTGGAAGAATTTCCTACACATTAAAAAAGTCAAAAATATGACAAACAACTGCCCTTGAGTGTTTGGGAGCAGAACAGGAAGAGCTACATTCATGGCTGCAATTCATGTGTTGAGTAATTTGCCCCAATTTCAGCGAAAGATGGGAATTCAGCCAAGAACACGTGTTTGACCTCACTGATAAGCCTGCAGATAATCTGATTTTCAGCAGGGTTTGTATCTTAAAAGGTATCCCACACAACTTTAATGTTGGTGGTGCCTGAAAAGCTGGCTCCCTGTAAGAACTGTAGTGGTCCCTTTTCAACATCCAAGCCAGGAGAAGCACAGCTACAGCAAAGAAAATTTTCCAGCTGTGACACACACTGTTTGATAACACAGATCAGCTGATATCGGGGAGGTAATTTTGACTGAGTCATTTACGACCATGAGAAAGCACTGCTTGGCTGCTTGGTCCTGCACCATCTTAGATGTCCTGAAAGATGCAATCTGTGCTGCCCATTCGGAGTAGCACCACAGGTCACCTGAGGGCAGAAGGCTGCAAATCACAGCTGATCTTATCCAAAGCAGAGCACAAATCTGTGTAAAGCAAAAAAGAAAGCCTGGCTTCTTGAACAACTGCATGGATTCTAGCAGACTTAGAGCCTGGACGTTTTATCTACTTAACAAATGTCTCCTTGAGAGTCCTTGGATATAAGTTTGGGAGAGTTCAGTCTGGGGGCATTTTCATCCTGGAGTTGGTCTCATGGATCTAACAGAGCTGGAATTGATGAGGAGGCATGTCAGCATGCCTACCACCTCACACAGGATTTTAACTAGAGTAGCAAAGGAGGAAGAGAACTTTTTTGGCTTATTGTTCTTCCTTGAGCTGCTTTCCTACCATGGCCACCACATTAATCTATGTATGGACCCACACCTTGAAGATGCACTGGGTATCTTACTGGGTATTTTATGTGGTTTTAAAAACACTTCAGAAAATTTAAACTAATTTTCTTAATTTTTTTTTTTTCTGTCTGAGCTCTTCTGTCCAGGCACGTGCACATATGGAAGTGGTTTAAATTGCATTTTTTCTTCATGTCATCTAAATAATTTAGAAACACTGAGCAGAGGGAGTGAATATTAAGTATTTTAAAGGTCTCTCAAGAATCCCTCAGAGAGAATTGCAGGATACTGCTTGCAATCAAAGTGGAGCTGGCACTTTCCTTTGTCAAACTCAGAGGAGGTAGCACTTGAGAACAAATATTTCTGTAACAAAATATTTAATCTAACTGCACTATTCCTCAAAAATGTATTTCTTGTTTTCCACATGTACAAAAAGGAAGACCACACTTTCTATGTCGTATATAATATAATAAAATGTTTTTCTGTACTTCTCCTTCTATACCATTCACATATAAGATACTCCATGCTGTGGAGGTTTCTATAGCAACAGAATAAAATCTTTTACAATAGTGGCTGTTCTTTTCCCAGGTATATCAGCAGGTCATAGATTAGCCTTTGAAATTAAGCTTCTTGTCTTTATGGAGCTGCACATCCAAAGTGAGAAACCATATTTTCCACTTAGTTTATGTGGGTAAATAGTGATGCCTCAACTCCAATTAGCAAATGGAGAAATGAGTACAGGAATTTTAGTGGCAGACAGCACATTACTGTGTCTGAGTGCTTCATAAGCTTTGAAGTGTGCATCCACATATGCCTTTTCTACCCTCAGGAATTTATTACCCTCATTTCACAGGAGACAAGGAGAAGACAGAAGCACATAGAGAATAAGTGCCTTGACACAATCCTACAAAAAGTGGACTGTGACATGAAGTGCTGCAGTTACGAGGCTCTTGTCCTATCTGGTATACCATCTTGTGAACACCATTGAGTTAAAAAAGATTATTTTTGTTCAGCTTAATCTCCCCTCCAAGCTATGCTAGAGTTCAAATGAATATCCTTTCCCGCTCCTTCACTTCACTGCTCCTTTAGCTCCCAGGGCCTTGTTCCTGAGCAAAAAGTCTTTTCTTCAGCATTCATTTTAAAGAATCACTGCTACCCATCCGCATCTCTGCCATCATGACAGCTTGGTTCCCCGTCCTTTCATTTCATACTTTCTTGGACTCACTTCTCCACCCAGGTTTGTTCAATCTCTATCTTCCAAAGACTTTGTGAGCAGTTCCTTTTGTCTAAGAGTTCACTTGTCAGTAAGGCTTCTTTTTCATCTTCTACCCAAAACTCTAATTTTGTCCTGACTCACAAAGTGTCTTTTTCAGGACAAAAAGCATTTCAAGTTGCATTTGTTAAATGTAGCATATGTTTATGCTACTGGAACAACACAGAAGCATAAAGGATCCAGATGTCATCACTCTTGTTTTAGGGAATGAAAGTAAAAAGACAATAACCTTACAACTCAAAAAGACAAAAAGTACCTATTATTGCCTTCCATTAATTCATTGTGCATTCAGGCATTCATTTGTTCGTTCAAATGAATACTTTTCTATAAACAGGTAAGCAACCTTTCTGTCAAACCAGTCTCTATGAGGCAAGAGGCACAACTTCTGTTTGTTCTACAACACTGATTTTCCAGGGCCTGCAGAAAAACAAACAAACAAACAAACAAAACAAAAAAAAAAACAGCAGACAAAGTCCAACATCTAGCACACCCAAGCAGAGCTGGTCCAGCAGGAGGGAGGAAGACTTCCCCAGCCCGAGAGCAGTGGCACATCAGTTCTCCTGGAGAATATCCTAAAGAAGGACCAAGTCTGCTGGTACCTACTGAGCATGGCTCAAAGCACTGAAACCAACACCTTGTTCCAGTTTTAACTGGCCTCTCTGTTTAAACATACCTTTTCCAAAGCTGCTGATGTAACACCAAGTGGAGGGAGTTTCAAGGTGACCTGCTCTGTGCCATGCAAAATGTTTGGTTTCTCAGCTGTAACTCTCCAAAGCTTGCCAGCTTTGATGAATGCAGGTGTGTGGTTTCAGTGAAGTGTTTTTGTGCCCCCCAACAGACCTTATGCAATGGTGAGACCTTTTTTATTTTTCCAGTGAAATCATCACATCAACGTACCAAGCAAACTCAATCCGGTGGCTGATTTTCAGTGTTCTCTAGCTCCCCTAAAAACCACAGCAAGATCAACCAAAGACCCAGGAGAGGCATGATGAATCTTGAAGTATATTGATTTTATTTTATGGGCTATCAGAGCAGATACTTTCACGTTAACATTTTCACCACAAATAGCCACTCTAATTTAACTCAGTTGCTCTTCTGTAATTCAATGAAAGATCCGTTACTCAGCAGAACAAGGCACTGAAGCAATGGGTAAATAAAGCAGACAGGTTCTGCTGCTGTCGCATTACTTCTGTTTTGTCATGATGAATGTGTCACCAGGGAGCAAGGATTACTTTAATTACCAACCGCCTTAATTTCAAATAGTTATTATGGAAAATTGTGAATCATGTTAATTTACTCTGGCAGCATGACAATGGGATCACTTTCAATCCTTGTTGGTGGCTTGGGGAGGCTGGTGGGGAGGGAGGTGAGAGTGGAAGCGAGGCACTTTCACAGATTTCGTTTTCAGAGAGGGGCAGGTGTCATTCAAAAGAAAGTATGTGATGGCTTTCAGAATCCCGATAAGCTGGAAATGAGTTGAGTCTGCTGATGTAATCTATCAGAATTTCTACACTGATAATCAGCAGTCCAGAAATATGCATTATTTTCTATTTCAGCAGTTTAAAACTGAAGCAGCTGGTGGGAAACATTTGTTCCTTTCACAAATGCCTTTCCAAATGCTATTCTGACCTTTCAAAAGCCTGTGATGGGTTAACTTGGGAAGCATACCCAGCCCTGGACCAGTCACCTAGGAATACCATGGAGGGGTATAAATAGATAGGCACCATGATTATCATCTTTTTGGGACCTCCGAGCATGATACCCCCTCAGGAACAAGATATTGAGCCTAGACAGGCCTAAAAAATGTGACACCATGCTGTGTTGCACAATTCTCTTCCCTTCCATCCTGGTGTGTTGCTTTAAAGGTCAAGGGAACTTATTTTTTGTACTTTTTGGCATTTTTTTAGCATATTTTTTTTGGGAGGGGGGCAGTAAAACTTCCCACCTCCTCTCTACTCTTTGCTGCCCAAAATTAAACACTAATTGTTTCCTCTCCATCATACAGAAAAACAAAATAAACTCAGTTTTGACTTTTTTTTTTTTTAACCTCAGATGATCTCAGCAATCCACTTTACAGTTCAGACTCATGGACAGCTGAATCAGCTTAACCTGGGAAACTGTGAATATATGATTGAAGACAAAAACCTCCTAACTGCATTTCTGTACCCAAGATAATGCATGGAGAGCTGCATCATACCTCACAAAATGCAAATTAGTATCTCTTGAGATAACAGAGCTTTCAGTGTGTTTTTTGATTGATGGAAGTAACATTTATCTGGACTGAAAAAAAAAACTGAAACAAATTAAGTAGCTAATAAGCTTTTGGACCTTAAAGAAATAAAGTCCAAATTTCACCCCCTATAATTCCTTTTAGTTAATGTTTATTTCCAAGTAATTCAGACATATACTGAAATCCCTGGTGTTTGAGGGAAGATCAGCCACCAGAAGCAATTTATCTTTTTGTTCCCATCTGGAAATGGGAATACATGAGGGCCTGTGCTAATAGCTCTACCAGGACACCTTCTTTCTCAATGCTTCAGATAAGATCAGGACTCTGACTGCCTGATCCCCTCTGCCGGTAGAACCAGAAATATCTTTCTGTTTTCTGTTTACCCAGAGTTCAGAGGGTAACTTCTGTCTCCAGGATCAGACCTTAAAAAAATGCTCCCAATGTTGCAGTGAAATAGGAAGATATAGGGCTTTCTTCTAGGTTAGCCTGGTCATCTTTTCCATCCCATACAAGTAAACTTACCTAATTCCTTCCAGTCCCTTTTCTACATGTCTGCATATCACTTTCACCCTCTGTGGAGGACTCCAGTACAACAGTTAAGTTTGCAGGGTGAACACAGTGCAGCTAGCACAGTGGTGCAAGCAGCCTCACACAGCAAGGGGATGGATAGCCTGTACGCTGTTCCCACTGCTGACTGCCAACTCCGTCCAAACCCAGGTGAAGCACTGGTGGCTGTAGTGCTTGGGCAGATGGTGTGTGTTTCTGGCTCTTTCCTTAGGAAGAGGAACAGTGTCATGTGAAATCTGTGGAGGGAAGGGGGTTGATCCTCCTCTCAGAGGCAACTGAGCTGCACAGGGAAAGACCTGAGAGCGCCACATGGATGGGAGCAGCGAGGCAGTGGGAGAGGAGGGTTCAGCAGAGAGGTTCCTGAAGAGGGCCAGGGGTAAGAGATCACCTAAGAGGTCACAGGAGTCGCCTTCCTAGGGACCACAGAGAACTGTGTAGAGTTTACTGCAGCTCAGAAACCCCCTCAGTTGGCTGAAATCAAAGAAGGGATCAGTCTTGCAGAGGGCAAGGAGAGAAGAGTTTACAAACCTTTTATTTCTGTTACCTCTTCCCCAGCCACAGAGTCTTCTCTAAATAAAATGTTAACAGCCATAGCTTGTTTTGTTAAAAGCACCTGGTGTTTTAAACTTTATTGGTCTTTTAGGGATGTTCACAGTACATAGACGCCTAAGGCAGTTCCTGTGAAAAGTGCTGGCCAGGCCCTCCCAGATCTGCTAAAAACTGAAGCCATTCAAGTGAGTTATACCACCAATATACATTGAATGCTGGCTTCATAACACCTAAATACTTCAGAAAAGCAAAGCTTGTAGTCCTCTAAGCCTCCCACCTCCCTGGGTCGCTCTGGGCAGCTGGGGGGCACTTCGCAGGGTGGTCCTTGGGTCCCAGGTCTGCATGGCAAGGCCTGTGAGGGGTACTCCCTGTGGGAGGACCAGCCCCACGTGTGCCCAGTGTGTCCCTGAAAAGGAGCTGCAGTGACGGTGTGCAGCTCCTAATCTGCCCCACAGATCCACACCTGGGAACTGATCCTATTTTAGGCCACTGTGATTTTACAGCATGTAAAAAACAAAAAACAAACAAACAAACAAACAAACAAACAAACAAAAAAAAAAAAAAAAAAAAAAAAAAAAAAAAAACAAACAAACAAAAAAACTGTACATCTTAAAGGCCTCCAAAACTTGCCATTTCTGAATAGCCACTTCAGCTCTGCAGTCATGAAAAAATTTCCCGGTTGGCTGGTTTCTTTATTTCTTTCTTAAACAGTTACTGTAAGGGCAAAGAACAATTTTGTTCTGTATTTTTTTTTTCTTTCTGTGCATGTGTTTTAAAAACAGAAATAATAATAATAATAAAAAAGATCAAAAGCATTTCAGGAATGATAACAAAACGCATTTCAGAAAACACATTTACATTTTAGGGCACTACTTTACAGAGAAAATGTTCTCCTGAGATTTCAAAACCAGAGGCAATGTAAGTCTGATAATAACAAATGACACAAGTACAAGCCACAGGTATGCTTAAATTTTTCTGTGTAGTTTTTAAGAGAGCCTTGAAGACTGGCTATTCTTTTACTTGGATTCCTCAGAATAGCTTCAGGCAGTCGTAAATGTAAATTGAACTCTAACTTCCAAGAAAACTACTTGGAATTGGTAACATAAAATATTACTCTTGCTTCAAGCAAGGGTGGATTACAAAGAAATGTTTTGCCATATATGCTGTGTTCATTCTCTACATCTATTGTCTTCTGAAGATTTTTCAAGATTATATTAACCAGAAATACATTCCTGGAAAGTATTTATCTTTTAATAAGCACTGCAATGTCTAAGCAATGTTCATTTTCCCTATTTTTCTCCTAAGCATGCAGATGCTCTTGCATATAAAAGTCCTAGAAATAATTTAATTTCAAAGATGCCTTTTTATACTCTGATTGCCAGATACTAGAGGGAAAACTGGATTACAAACAGACTAAACAGCTGTGTGTATTTAATCCAAGAGCAGCTTTTTTTAGTCCTGAGATTTATGCTAATTTAATAATTTATTTTTAAAACTTGTTTAGAAGGTTGACATCTTAGGCTTGTCAGGTAGCTGTGCTTGCACTGTGATATCATCAAAATAAGCGCTGGAAATAAGAAAAGCAGTTTGAAACACAGAGCTGTACCATGACTATCCCTGATGCTGTGCCACTAAGACAAACAGTGATAGCAGGGGTGCTGCACTGGCCTGAAGGGGCCAGCCCGCTGCTTAGACTGCTCAGTGGTAACAGGAGCTTCTCCACTTCTGCTCTCCTGAGTGTCCCCAGCTTGGGGACCATCACTGGGGAGTGCACATTTCAGTACTTGTTGACTCAACACAAAAGACTCCAGATATGTGCCCAGTTCAGAACCATGTTTGGGATATAACACCCAGCCAGAAAGGTCCCCTGTGGAAATAACCCCCTCCAGGTATTGGTACCACCATCCCCCGACACAAGAGCAGGTTTTGCACTGCTTTGGTCACATACTCATAATAAATTGCCTGATCCATCTCAGCGTTAAGATGTCAATGTGATTTTGAGAATGAGAATTTATTTAAAATTAGAATTTATTTAAAATCTAAGAGTAATAATCCCTAAAGCTTTTTAAATTGCCCTAGACATTATGATTTGTTTGCCCAGAAGTGTTAAAGGAAAATTTACAATGTGATCATCGCATGGAAACCATAACTGTATTTTATACTTTTTATCATTTCCTACGCTTCCTAATATTGACAAACCCCATAAATCCCTGAAGTCAGCATACCCAGCAGCATGCTTGGCAGATATATTACATGCAATCTTACACATGGCAAAACTTGGCAAGTTGACCACAGACACATCGGAAATGTACACAGTGGAATTACACAGCAGCTTTTCAAAGACAGGGCCCTACGTTATCTGTGGAAAAAGTTAGACACAGCTATTTTCACCAGTTCAGGTGTCCACTGCTATTTTTGGCACTCGATAGTGGCAGCAGCATAATAAACCCCCCTTCTTCAACTTTCAGAGCACGGTGTAAGACTCATCTTTTCACTAAGACAGTATCCTAACGGATTTGTAAGGTCATCCAGACTCCTCTTGAGGTCTGATCCTTTACAAGCAAAAGCTTCTGAAAGAGAACAGAGTTATTGCTCACATATTGCCCACATACACGTCCTGCCATGCAGCGTCTCTGGCTCATAAAGAGATCAGAGAGATTGCAGAGATGAGACATCCTGTCTTTTGTGGCAGTAAATATGCCCAGACCTCCTAGCCTCATGCACAGAGCTTAAATTTCTGCTGAGGAGAAATGTATCTCAAAAGCTGAGAGCTGCTTTTTGAACCAAAGTGAAATGAATGGGTAAATTAAGAGCAGGTTTTCCTCTACATGAGATTCAAGGAAGAGGATATTAGGGAATTTCCAGGAGGCCAGCTGCCTCTGAAGCAACAGGGAATATAGTCATCTGTATGGCATGGTGTTGGGCATTATTTGTTGTCTCATCTCTTGGTATTTGGAACCATCTGAACGCCAGGAAAACCCATGGCCACCCTGTGTAGGACTGTAGGAGTAGCGTAGCCAAAATCATCACTGAGAAATGGGGGAGGTCTGTACATTGCATCAGTCTAGAAACATGAACAGTTTGGGGAACCTCCTTGCCCTGTATTTCTCAGTACAGTTAGCGAACTAAGAACAATCAGCAGCACTCTGAGTTTTGATAGCTATCTGAAACACATTCAAAGGATAACATGAATGTGTTTCATTACTGTAGTCTAAATATGAAATTCTGTGCTGCATTCCCAGCTTATTACTTGTTAAGGAAACTTATTCCATGATAGCATTTCAATGGTTCATTAAATTGGAATTGCCTTTCACATAATTATTCTGCCTTCTTGTCAGTCTGCGTTTCTAATGCTGATGTAAAGCCAAAAAAAAAAAAAAAATTAAATAGAAGCTGGATCAACATTTAATAAGAAATTACTGCCGCAGATATGGACATAATAAACTACTCACTAGCAATAAATATAACTTTAAGGGCTTTCTCATACAGTTTTTCCATGTGATTTCAGGGCATATGATTTCAAAGACTAACTTTCCAAATAGTTCAACTGCCATCTCTCGGATCAGGGATTGGAGGAAGGAGTTTCTCTCTTGGTTAGGGAAAAACATAACTGTGGTTAGAGCTCCTCTTAGGAGCAGGCTTTTTTCCTCCAACTGCAGGCTTTTTAGTAGAACAGATCTCTGCAGACTTATGATTTATCTAGAGCTGATGAGCTTCAACTTTCACTGCAGTCACGAAAAAATCAAAGGGATTATTCACTGATTCAGGAAGAATCTATCTAATAGCAACTTATTAAGCTACATGAATCTCTTATAAGAGAAACTTCACTCCTTGACCACTTAATTATGTGTGAATAACCCTGCTTACTCTTCAGGAGATGTACCAGAAGAATGAGGTATGCCAGGCAGAATGGTTAACACCAGTCTGAGGCAAAGAATATTAATCAAGCACTGAAAATGCTATTTTTTACTTCACATTTAAAAAATGGAAAGGTGACAGGTGAGAAACGTTCTGCAGCAATCACATTATTGCTAAACAGGTTTGTATTTCCATTTAAACAGACATTTATTAGTAATATTTATACAGTGCCAGTGGCATGACTTTTTTTATTCATTTAAGTGTACCATTATTACAGTAACCAAAGGGCCTCAGCTACAGAGCAAGAGCATTTAACACTCCCATGCCTGTAACAGCTCATCCCAGAAATCTGTATGTGAAGTAATGTATTTCAGAAACAATGAAAGGAGATCTTGTCAATCAAAGGAGAAAAATGATGAAGGAATGGCAAACGTATGGCTAATATTGGGTGGCAGCCTTTCCCTGCAAATGATGCTATCAAACTTACCAACTCATCTGCACACCTCTCATAATAGGCTTTTGACCTTCATCTTGCCCTCTGGAGAAGCTGGTCTGCCTTGGCATTACTTTCCAGAGCTTGCTATGACACTTCTGTTGTTTAACAGGAGGTGTGAGGGTGTTTTGAGACAAGGTAGGAAAGCTTGAATGGGGAGAGCAAAAAACAGGTTCAGCAAAAAAGAGGTTCAGTCTGGTTGCTGCATCCTGCAGCAGGATCTGCTTGTTTGCTCACACTGAGCTGAAACAGACACTTTTGTGGGGTGAAAATCTCCCCTTCCTCAAACTGTCAGGACAACTATCAACTATCTTGGACAACAACAGGCAGTGTTTCTCTACAAGCCAAGAAGGGAAACTCCTTGCAAGAGGATCTAACCTAGGGAAGTGCTCAGGATTATGGCTGGGATATTCCTTTGGTGAAAATTATTGGGTAAAAGAGTCATGCAGCCACTATTTGTCCATACTTAAAGACAAAGTATTTCAAGGGGCCAAGTAGAGACCCAATTTCTCTGAACAGTTCTTTTTCTTCCCTTTGCTCCTACTTCTTGAGTACAAGCTGAGGAGAACCTGAGCAGGAGGTCAGATCTCATCTGGTCAAAATCTGGAAGGAAACAACCTCAACTCTCTTGCTTTGTAAACAGATTTTATTTCTGGCCCTCATGTAAGCAATGGTGAAAAGTACCAGTACTCAATCAGTAGTGAATGGACTAAGGAGCTGGGGAAAGATTCTGGGCTGGGATTCTTTATTTTTTCTTCTTTTCTTTTCGTACTGATTATTGATCATCAAATAAATATCAGCCCTTCTCTTCTTTATGTTACTGTCCAGCATGCATCTGGTTCCCAGACAAATGCTTTGAGATCCTTTGTCATAGTCTCTGGCATACATGCCAGAAAACACAGAAGATGAGGTTTACTTAAAGGATTTGTTGGCTTGTGTACCAACCTGTATAGCACAACAAATATTTTCCAGATAGACTTAAGTAAGATCTTCCTTTAATATGTGCATTCTTTTTGTGTCTGTGATGTCAAGGTGTATCCTTTGAAGCCCCAACATCTCTTGTAGTTACCCAAACTGATTCATGTCAAAGCTCTAGAAACATTTTAAAGTTTCTAGCTGCTTTGACTTCTGAAGAAGAAAGCATAATTAAATCTCACTGGGGCTGTCACTCATTCCTCTTAAGTTGCAGTAACTGCAGCTTGGAGGCCACGGCCAAGAATGAGGGAGTTAACACACAAAGCCAGAAATGGCTCATGTTTCAATCCTACCAAAAAATCTTTCACCCTGCTCAATTGTGACACAAAGAATACTTTCTACAGAGCATCTATAAATTGCTCCCTACCTTTCCATAAGATCTCTGATGCTGATCTCTAGCAGTGCTTTCATAAATCTATGTTGTGGACAAATGTCTGTCACCATTTAGAAATCAGCAATCATGATTTAACCACAAGGAAACATCAAAGATCCCCCAGCAACAGCTTTTCCTTACAGTAGGTAATGATTATGATAAATATTTCATGCCATTTAATAAATAATTTCTAAACTTAGATAATATAATGGCAGCTTTCCTTAATTTTTCAGTCTAGTTTATAAGCACAAGGAAATCAGAGATCGTTGCAAGTACTAATGCAGCTATAGCTATATATTCGTCACACCACGCTAGATGTCAATACCCGCAAACAGTCTTATGCACGCACACACACACATAGAAATAGGAGGTTGTCAAAACTGAAAAGAGAAGCTGGATCTGCTGAAATTATGGATTTATGATCTACTCAGAATAGCTCTTGAGTAATTCAGATTTACTTTGCCTAAGTAAATGGGGCTATGTTGGATTCCCACAAACTTAATCAAGAGACAAACAGCTGAAATTATTTTATCTGTATTGAATTTCCAGGGGAATAGAAAGTCTATTTTACTGAAAGAGCTAAATAGCATTTTTAAATCTCACTGTGAAAGCAGTATAAGTTTTTCTGGATGGAATGCAGAGAGGAAACAGAAGGAGACTACTACCTCTAAATTAAAAGAAATGCAGATGAAATTCTTAGCATGATCTGAATACTAGATTATTTGCAGCTCTAGTAGGAAAGCACTGGCAAACTCCCTTGTGAATACAATTCCCTAAAATTTGGTTTGATAGTAAAATATTCTGCAAATTAAAAAAAAAAAAAAAAAAAAAAAGAGAGAGAGAAAGAGAAAATCAAGCAATTGCAGCAACTTTTTAATCAGTAAGTAAAAATACTGCTTGAAAGCCTGACAGTTTCACCAATTAAACTATTAGGGTTCTTTTAAATAACATATGCAGAAAAAGAGAATCAATTTGTAACATGTTTGGACAGAGTAAAACTATTATTATTTAAGTGGAAAGAATGCCCGAACCGGTTCATAGCAATAGAAAGACGCCAGAAGACTTCAAAGCACCTTAGAAGTCTGGCTAATTTTTCCCTTTGATAAAGTCCATTTGGTTCAGAAATTAGTTTGGTCTGCTCTGTGGTCTAATTTACCAGTAAGTAAACATTTTATCTATTTTCTTTTTCCCACAACCTTAAGAAATTTATGTAGCTGTCCTTTCTCTTGGTTATGGCGCGATTTGCATTGACACGACGAAACAGTGTATGCATAGGCTTGGCATATGAACCTACATTTAAAAACCAATGCCTGGGTATTGCTTTTGTTCTGATGTTTTCAAGCACAACATATTTGCCCCCAGAGAAATTCTAAGATCAAGAAGCACCTTTGCACTGTTTTTACCAGGCTCAGAAAGATTTGGAATTATAATAAAGATTATTATAATGGACACATGGGGATTAATTAAAATTCCATGGGCATCTTTATTCTTGCACACTGGATTTTGTTACTTTTATATTCTAAGTATAGGCTGTACGTTCGTATGGGGCAGCTAAATTTTATCCTTTATTTTGAAAAACAAATTGTAGAGCTGCACTCTTACTTCCAAATGGTCATCACATGGACAGGTTACCACACACAGAACTCTTTCTGCTACTTCAACTAATGTAGAGTCTAACAAGAACAGACATTTAGCCTTTCAGGGCGGTACTGAGCCAAGTCATTCTGTGAAGTCATGGCCCCAATACCTGTAATAATGTTTGAAATCTCAGGTTCATTCCAGCTGCGGGAGTGGAAAGCTCAGGTGGGCAGAAGTTCTTCCATTTGTTGTTCAGAAGTCCAGCTCTTGCTGTCTGCCCATTCCTGATGCCATTTTCTCCATACCTCCTGAAGATTTTTATTCTCCACACATCTTATTCCATTTGAGAGTGATGTCCGTCACAGAAAGTTTTCAGCCCAAACCATTTCAGGTTTGCAAAGTTTAAGCAAGTGAAAGGGGGACCTGTGTAATGGGAAGTTCTCAGTGATGTTAGCACTGAATAGTAGCACTAGCCTGTTGCTACGTAATCATGGAGACAGATCACAAATACCTGCACTGAACTTCTAAGCACATCCAATATAAAATAAATCTTCCCAGAAGCCAGAGCTAAATCAGGCTGAACTAAGCCACAGTACATTAATGAATGTGTTGTGTCTTTTCTACTGCCAAACCCAAACTCACTACTTATTAAGCATTATACATGATTTACTATATCTATTATTATAAACATACCATTTAAAATATTTTAAAACACATCCACAGACAAGTACTTCAGTTGCTTCAGAGATTAAGGAGAACAGAGCTCTTTTCCAGCAGTTTTTTAGACACACAGACCATGTAAAACATCTCCTTTCTGATTGCTTTAATTCTATGGCACAAGAAGGTAATTGAATTTTTTATTTGTATTTTTTCCCAGTGCAAGAGGGAGAGAAAAAGAGGAACCAGAGTGACTTTCACTAGAACCAGCCAGATCGAATCATTCTGGGATTTGCAAGTTAATTTATTTGCTTCATGTTATCTTTAATTTTCATCCCTCATAGTGCTTGCTTCCTACTGGAATTTAAAATAGAGAAACATTTTTTTTTTAAAGTTCTTATAAGACATCCAGTTTGCAGGCTCAGAGGAGTCAGTGAGTTTGAGTTAGGCTGAGATAAGCACTCAGAAGAATGAATACTTATCTGAAACAAACTTTATGAGGTTTTTCATGTTATAAATAAGCATCTTAGCTGCAATCAGAAATGTAAGAGAGGGCTAGTCTTGGGACTAAGGGCTCTAGCCATCGTGTTTCTATTTCTGTCTGTAACAAAGTCCATCCATCTGACCTTTGGCCAGTCATTTAGCCTCCCTCCATCAGTCCACTGCATGTAAAATGGAGATAGCAATACATCCTGTTCCTTCAAATGTTGCTATGTGCTGCCTGCTCTCAACACACCCAGAATGCGGACAGCAGTTATCTGCTCAATATAGAGAATTCCCTATCTCTGTTGGACCCCAAGACAATGTTGTAACATTGAAATCATAATTAGTAGTGTTATATATTGCAAACACTTTCCTTTCCATGGGAATTTCTTTCATTTCCTTCCCAACTTTGTTTACAACATGCTTTTAAATAAGAAACCATATTTAATAAAGCCATTCTGTAGAGACTTTAGAAAGATGCACTCAATTAGAAAGCTTTAGCTGAAAGAGATTGTTAACAATTTTAAACATTGCTATTTTACAAAGGAAAACATCTAATATGCTATGGATAGTGTTAGTAGATTGTATAATGTCTTTTCATTCACATTATCATTTCATACCCACAAGCTCATGTCTCAAGCAAAACTGTTGTTGCCAAGAAATTAGGATAGTCCAAAGATTTCCCTGAACACCTGACCCAGGAAAGCACTGGATAGAAGAAGTCTGTGCTGAATTTCTTTTACTCTGAAATATATCAAAGTTTACCAAAACTTTCTTGTTCTAAGCATTTTAAGTGCTTTGGAAGCAAATGCATAGTAGCTAGCAGCTCAGACAAAATGGAGCTTGGCAGCAAGTTTTTCCAACTGCCTCTTGATTTGACAGATGTTATGACACTCATTAGAGAAGAGACTGATACTGAGTCCTTTGCAACTGGTGTGACAGTATCAGGAGTAGCTGCTGTTCCAATACACTTATTCAATACCATGAAATAAAGTCATGAATTTCAACTCTTAATACTCGTTTTAAACTGTATCTGATCTAAAAACCTTAGAATGGATACATATCCATTCAACAATAGATAGCTGGAAAAAGTAAGTCAATGCAGATCTTGAGATCAGTTTGTTTTAAAGCTAAGACCTTAAAACAAACAAACAAATAAATAAATTTCCCAGAGCTGTTTCCAATTAAATACATCAGTTTGAATTCCTATATCAACTGTGGTGCATTTTCCACTCACAGGTAGTGAAGTAGGTTGATACCTCTGGGATAAATTAAAAAAAAAAAAAAAAAAGAGAGAGAGCACATTGTCAGAGATTTGTTATTTACTTAATTTACTGCCATTTTCTCTGCACTGCAATAGAAAGAGCTGCTGGTGGTTGAAAGCAGTAAGGACATCATGTGGGAGCTGACAAATAAAGTCATGAGTTTACCCAAACAAAAACAAGAAAACAAGTAGTTAAATAGAAGTTTAATAAATATGAATATCTAACATAAAATTTACTCTTGTTCTCTGGCTTAAATTTCCAAAACATTTAAGGAGACATTCTGTTTCCTCAGACTGGAGAACTAGAGTGAACAGGCAGAGAAAGAGTGCCCTGTTCCTTCCTGCCACAGGGCCGTTGGTGAATTCTCATGGGAGAAGTACAATGAGGATTTGACCCCTCTCATTCCCAGGAAGGCCCAGAACCCATATTGTTACTGGACTTCATCCACAAAATGTTTTTTCCTTCTAGAGAAAGCTAGGTCTGTAATACAGAAAGCTAGTGTAGTTTTCACACTTTTATTTGCAGAACAATTTAAATACAGCCTATAATTTACATTTTTCAAGAGATATTTCTGTTTGCGAATCCCTTAGGATTAAGGGTAAAGTCTAAAACGTCCTACCATAAAATCTCAACTTGTTTATGCTTTAACAGCAAAGTGTAAATCTAACATTGTGAGCTCATCTTGGCCTTAATGGTCTCTCCAGTGACAGTGGCTTAATCTGTAAAAGATTACTGAGACAGCTGAAGCCTGTATTTTAAACCATGAAAACCTAACAAGGCAGCTGGGAGTGTGTGCAGGACTGAAATGAGAGGCTTTCATCTCTGTGCATCTGCTTCCCTAACATCCTCCCCCTGGCTCTGACAGGCACAGCCGTGTCCTCTCCCGTCTGCTCTTGGCTATCCAGAGTGCATCTGCAAGGAGTGTTTTTCTAGACCATCATTTTGGTATCTCATCTTGCATCTACCCATACTGCTCCTTCCTATAGAGCATTCATCTGTGGCTATTTCTTTTCTCCTTCAGGGTATCCCATATTCTTTCCCACCTTGTTGAATTTTTTTTCCTAATCAATACAAAGAGACTGATAGTCCCATAGTGCCAACCTCCATCACATACCCATGAAGTTTTCAGTTAAAGGTTCTTTTAAGTATGAAGGTAACCCAGAAGGTAGCACACTAAAAATTGCCTCAGTAGCTTCATTCAGACTATTTCTTAAAGCTTTCCTTGCTGTGATGACTACCAAAAGTCATGGTTACCATGCTAAGTCCGTTGCTTATTTTATTGACTAATGCGATCTTTTATTTCTTTGTGTACACCTAACTGTTGGTTGTCATGTTGTGTACTTGGGTTGTTCAGCCTCTGAGGCAAGCTTTTATATTTAACTCTATTTAAAGCTTCCAGAACATTGCCTATGTACTCCATGATGAGCAGTAGATTAATGCAATACAGCAAAATGTTTTCAACTGCTATTGCTTTCTGTGTTGGTATAAAAAAGCAGTGTCACCCACCAATGAAGACTTTAAAAACCAAAGCTTTGCTATTATTCAGTAATTCTTTTCTTTGCAATAGTAGATAGCAAAACCAAAATACTCCATTTTCCACAGCAGGTATTTCAAAAAAAAAAAAAAAAAAAAAAAAAGAGAGATTAAAATAAGACTTGAGAAGGGCATCACTCCATGCACAGAGAACAGCCCAATAAAGAAAATTAAACAATAAAAAATGAGTGCACTATTCCACTGCTCACAAATCTACCAAATGTTGTATCATGGCCATGTTTCATCTCACAACCATCTCATGCTCATTTTTTAGTAGAAGGCAACCTTCTCTCTATATGGAAGCACATAATTGATTTCTTTATTTACAAGGGAAGGCAGGTTTCCACTCCAAGATTTAAATACACTGAACTTTGCAAGCTACACCATGTAGTTCTATTATTATGCTTTCAGGTTCCATTTTTTATGCCTAGAGTATTAGGGAAAAAGCCTTCTGACTTTCTGATGATGCATTTAAATGAATAAAGGGAGCCATGGGGGATAGCTGGAGGCCTAAAAACTAGAGCACACTCAATGCTTTTGTGAATACTTACATTTAATTAAAGAGCACCATATGCCATCAAAAGTACTGTTGGCTGGGTAACGTCCCTTTTAACAGATGTGATTACAGACATAGGGTAAATATTATGCAGGAAGACATAATAGTAGCACAGCCCATTGGGAAAGGAGAAACCTAGTTATACGAAAGCTACTCTAAGCAGCAGTGTGCTATTTGGCAGGGATATAGGCTTGCTCTGGAAAATATCTACCTTTCAGCCTTGCATAGGAAAGCTCTTGACCTATTCAAGCTTCACCCTGTAGACTTCTACCTTGAAAACACATGCTGTTGCCCTCCAAAGCACACAAACACACTGTGAGCTTTATATTTTACCTCAGAAAGAGTTCGAGCAGAATTACAATTGACTTTTAGTGCAAAACGACCTGTATCAGACACTTCCAGTTCACTCACCCATGTTTACAACACATGGCACACGCACAGCTGGCTTCTGTATCCATCAATGAGAAAGCCCCTGCTCGGAGCCAGCCCCTGCACCAGGAACAGGCATAAGGGTAATCACCAGCTCCTTCAGAGCAGTTTGCCCCCCAGCAGCAGGTAAATGCTAATCTACCTCACTGTCAGGAGAGCCACTCCTCCAAATCCTGGTACTCTCCTTCCTTCCCCTTTGCCAGACTGGCAATGGGTGATAACCAGACTATTTACATGAAAACATAGAGGATGAGAAAACAGTAACAGGAAAGTGAAACAAACAAAAACAATCCAGAAGGGCGAATAGCAAAGAGGTGAGAAAGCATACGGGAAATTATTCAAAAGCTGCCTGGGCTTTAATGTTACGTCTTGCCATGTGAATTAGATGGCAAGTGCTGTGGTGTGAAGGAAGTATGTGCTAATGGAAAACAGGAAAAACATGTATAGATCCATTAATTCCTTGCTGATTTGTTTTTATTGCTATAATATTTATAATATAAAAATACATTTTCAGCTCATTTGTATCATTTATGTAATTTAACACCATGGACAGCATAGCTTTATATCCACCTCAGTTACTGCAAGATAAAATAACTGTTAACTGAATCAATACAGGATAAAATAGACTTGAGCTACAGGGTTCAGAGGATGTCAGTTGCAACTGCCAGGATATAATATTTGCTGGGAGTAATTATTCTTTCCTGCTGGCATGGAAACATGCTTTCAGCTGCTCTTGGCTACAGTCAGTTAGGGTTCTGGCCAATTAAGGTAATAGAAAAATTACCCATTAATGTCTATGGGCTAGCTAACATCTTCAAAAAATGGTTGTAGTTCAGCTAGTATATGTGTCTGACAAGAAATTAAGCAGAAAAGGGATGTCAAAACTGCATTTGTCCGAAGATAAGAGTGGATAAAAGTTACTAGCTTCTTATCCAGAAAGGTTATGCTCCACCATTTTGACTGATGTCACTGCAGAGTTTCCACCTCTGGAAGCAGGTCCTTCCTCAACAATATCACATTTGTCAGGAGCAAGCTGTGAGAAATCTTTTCATCTCTTTCTCTGAAAAGATGACAAGTCTCATGTAAAGGAAGAAATGACTAGTGTAGACTGTCCTGGTATTTGAAAAATTGGGGACTAGTCTGAAGATGATAAAATTAAAAGTACAAAGGACCATGCTAGGAAGCAAAACTCAAAAGTACACATACAAAATGGGGAACAGCAAAGCTGTGGCCCAGCATGGTGTTTATGTCTGTGTGTTTGTGTATGTGTGGCTGGAAACTGAAAGAAAGCCAAGAGAGACTGCTAAAAAACAAAACAGAACAAAAACAAAGCAAAGCAAAAACAAACAAACAAACAAACAAAAAAACACCAAACCACCGATCCTCTGAAAGTCACCAGCATGACCCTTCCTTCAGTTACTGGGGATAGTGAAAATGTGCTTGGCTCTTCTCCCACCTTTTCCCGTCTGTTATTTTCACTCCAACACATGCACAACTCTATGAGATTTCTCCCAAATAATATTTTTTTCATGTTCTAGAGGAACTCCTTCTCAAAGAGTTGTAGAGAAACCCAGACCTACCAGTCCCAGCAAGACTCCTCTTATATAAGTCTGGCCTTCTGTAAGACTTCTGACATTTCCTTAGGCTGTCTCCTACATGCCCTCTTCTTGAAGATACTGTTTTTCTTCCATTTTGCATGGGACAACCCAGTTACTAAGACATCTCCCCTTTCTGAGCCTTTTCTGAAGATAGAGACACCCTCTTTTGTTGCTTCCTGACTTAGTTTCCTGGACAGTTTAAGTCCCTCTACAGTAGTTCCTTAGTATCCAGGACACTTCCCTTTTATAGGATCAACCCACATGTTCTCTTTCTTAGCCACTTTTCCACTACAAGGCTTATTCCTTTAGCAGGCCAACACTTGCCAGAAGTGGCAGGCAGGCAGACCTGTTATTAAATGAACAGTTCTGACCAGGCCGAGACCTATACTGTATGACAGAGCATTTCTGTACTCTGGGCAGGGCTTGAGGCCTTCAAGCGGAGTTGGAGCAGCTCATGTTCAGAAAGATATTGAAATACTGGGTAGAATTCAGAGAAAAATTTAAAAGATGAGGTATAAAAATGGAAAACAAAACAAAACAAAAACACTTTTTAAAAACTGGAATGAAAGGAGGAGGCATTAAGGAGGCTGCAAAGTTATAGAGTATGTCAAAAAATATAGCAATTGAGTGTTGTTGAAGGGTAGAGCAATAATTCAGTGAGTTTGTAGTAAGGCTATAAGAAAGAAAGGCTAGAAGAAATAAAGAAATTTAGGCTAGATAGTAGGAAAGTCACAGCATACCACTTACTACACTGTAATCCAGGAAGGTGAACCCTCAGGAGGATATGGGAACATCAGTGTCAGAGGGTTTTACAGATAAGCTATTTTGATGTGTTTAAGAAACGCAGGTGTCCATGACCCTGTCTCAGAGGAGAGGCATTGTTTAGATAGCTTTCTGAAAATTTTTCCTGCTCTGTTTCTTTGATTTCTTAATAAAACTCACAAACACTGACAACAATGCTTAAGGTGCGAATTATAGCTGTCCAGAGACTGTACCTAAATGATCATCAAATGCAGCGGCACCGAGTGAGAAAGCCACAAGGCCCTGCGGGAGGGGGAATTAAATGAAGAAATGTGTTTTGGCAGAGAAAAAACAATAATTCACCAAGTGAAACAAGCAGATGTCCAAATGAAACAAGTTACCTTCTCAGCTTTCCTTCAGCAGTTACTTGCATAAAATGGTCAATGCAATGAGGGAAAGAGTCCTTCCTTTTTACTTCAGCCCAAATAATACATTCACAAACAAAGAGTATGCCATATTCAGTGAGATAAGCCATCAACAAGGTATCACCTTCTATGAGTGTGTTAAAATAAGCCTAATTTTTCCAAGTAAAATTTTCACATCAAATACACTTCCAGCCTGAAAGTTTCTCAGTACTCTGTGAACTTTTAAAAATGTAAATTACTTCAACTTTTTTTTCTATCTTTGCGTGACAATGTTAACTTGGTTTTGTTAACCTTTGATGGAAGACTGGGTATTTAGGTAGATTTCCCTAAATTGTACTGGAATGCTGCCAATACCTAATGTAGAGTAGTACCCTTGCATTATTTTTACTATTAATTCTTTTAACTACTAGTGTTCAGACTCAGTTTTCTTACTCCTAGCAAGCAAGAAGTTAGCTTAAATGAAGCAGCATACATATTCCTTGCTCGCTTTTACCAGGGGTCTGTAGGTGCTGCTCTTTTGCCCCTGTTCCACTTCATCTGGTAGTGAACACGCCGGACCTACAGTGTTATTTAAAGAAGTGAATTAGGGAGAGGACTGTCTATTTATGTCTGAGAGACACGGTTCTGTTTAGTAATCAAATGATAACAAAACATTTCATTGCTTTTCCAACTTCTCAGTATCTAGCACTGCCATTAACACAATTTCTCTCAGGCCTGAGTCACAAAGACTTCTGCTCCATCTCCTCAGCTTGCCTTCTCTCTCCTGTATCTGCTTCTTCCATACTCTGACAAACAGTCCGACTAAACTACACCCCTGTTACTTTCTGGTCAATGTGCCATCCCACCTTTTCCACACTGATTTGTGATATGGGAGAAATTTCTTTATTATTTAGCTATGACCATCTAAAAAGGCAGTAAGTTACCCTGTCACTCTCATTACGTGGGATTCACCTCTGTCTCCGGGCAGCTCCAGGGAAATCTGCCAGCTCCAGGTGTCCTGTCTGTCTTCAATCAAGGAAACCTTGGGAAAATCTTAGAAAATAAAGAAGCTGTTTTCTTATTACAGATTTATTAAGACAAGGTAAAATCCTACTTCCATGGCTGTAAAATGGGAACTGCTAATCCCAGTGCTCCCAGGAGTCACTGGAGTCCCCAGCACATCTAGGAGAGTGAATCTATCAGTGCTTTGCAAAATGCTTGGGGACCCTTAGATAGAAAACCCCATTACAACTTCAAATGTTGGTATTATGACTCTCTGCCAAATGCACAAATAAATACTACAGAAAGATAGGAGAACACATCTCTGTAATGTCGTTGATTGTAACCCATTATCTGAGTACCCCTGAGTGCACTGTGCTTCTGAGATCTACTGATTGAAGAAGAGGGCTAGATAATAAATGCTGTTGGAAGCCATTGAAAAATCAGCAGGTTGCTGTCACGCGACTAACGATAAGCGAAAACAGATAATGCTACCAAGATAAAAGCAGCAGGACTGGAAGAAACTGTGTGGGAGAGAGATTTGTAGAGGAAATGGAAGAAAATGAATCAGAAAACTTTAAAATGTGTATTTTTCACTAATTTCTTGCATGCATTTTAATCTACAAGAGAAGACACATGCTACAACAATAATTACAGATGATTGTAGATCTGCAGATGCCATGTTGTTTCTGTTGGTATAAACAATAAAACTGTCCCCACGCTCAAGACAGATAAATTATAGTCTTTGGATCCATGCATGCATACACATATGCACAGAAAAATGTCACTGTGTAGAGCAGGCTCTGAATGCACAACTGCTCTCTGATTACTACCCAGGCATACGACCACCAGAAGAGCAATTAACCACCTCATGTTGACAGGACAGATAAAAATTTGCCTATTCACACAAACCCAGAGAGCAGCCAGAGTATGAACTCTGAGTTCATACCCTTTTAATCCATATGAACTGAAGTTTATTTGATAGCACACTGTGTTAGAGTCTTAGTACATTAAACACACCTGCAGCTCTTCCTGCCCATCCTTTCTGTTTGATCTTCCTGACATTTGTGACTTCTGTTCCTCCAAGGAGTCAAAGTACTCAAGGTACTTTTTAAACAAAGATCAGACATCTTTAGAAGGGCAAGCCTGGGCCAAGGTACTGTGTAGAAGCAAAATGAATTCCTTTTTTGTGTATTCACTGTGGAAGAAGCTGGGGAGATTCTTGTTCTGGAACTCTTTGGTGGAGAATAGTGGGGCAGCAAATGTCTAAAAGTTTAAGTGGCTGCAGAGATTACTGAAAAAAATGTTAAAACAAGCACTAACGTATCGCCATTATCCCCTGAGAAGTTCTTGAAGAAATCAATGATGAAATAGGTGAGGTTTCAACACTGGTGGGAAACTGTTCATTTAAAACTGCCTTGGTACCTCAGGGCTTGATGGCACAAGAAACATACTGATTTTTAAGATGGACCTTGGGAACTCCAGAGTAAAGAACTGGTAAACCTGATGTCTGCACTAGGCAAATTATTAGAAACTCTAATAAAAGAATACAGGAATAGGATTACTCAATTCCTGGGTAAATACAATCTGGTTTTGAAGAGAAAGCATAGCTTGCACAAAGGAACGTATTCTATTACAAACTTCTGAAGTGGCTAAACAAATATTTTAAGGGCAGTTTTTGTGTTTTCTTCTTGACCTGCAAAAGTCAATGTCTGAGCATCCAGGTTGTTACTGAGAGAGGTCATGAAGAGAAAGAAAAAGGACTAAAATAGAGGTGGAGTGTAATTTTGTAGTAAAAACATTCTTTTACTGAACATTTTGATTTACCAAAAAATCAATTGCAATTCAACAAAAGGTTTTCACAATAGATTTTGAAACGCAGTCTGAGTTTCTAGTCAAACCCAAATTGCTTCGCCCTTTTATCACAAATGAATGCTTATATCACCATTGGGTTATTGCTTAATTCAAGTCTTAAATAACATTGAAAAGGAAGGAAAAAAAGAGCACATTTGAGCTTCAGATTTTACAAGATAAGCAAACTATGTTCTCACCATCCTCTACTCCTCAGTCATTAAACTTTTAATTGCAATTTAAAGCAAAAAAGGTCTCATTTCCCCTTATTCATCCTTCAGACTCAATCAGTGTCTTGAAGTACATATACAAACCAGCTATATAGTCTGGTCCCCACTACAGGCATATGTGCTTTTATATAGATCAGCTCATGCAAGGCCCATCAGCATCTTCCATATGAATAGGACCCACAATATGAGAAATTGGAAAATTGTGGTTACATATTTTCAAAGCAGCAGCACCTTTTTCAAACAGGAAACATTTGTCTGAATTATTTCCCTTTTTTTCTGTTTTATCAGTTTGCAGTGCCCTTATGCCACTGTCACAACTCTGAGCACTCGCACATTCATGCTAGAGAAGCGGCTGCCTATAGGGCAGATTTCTGGCGAAGATGAATCGTATTTACCTTATCACTCTAATGAGTGAAAAAACCCTTACGGTGGATTCCTCATTCAAGAAAAAGTACTGTTCTGTTTAAACACTACATGAACTTCCCCAAGGCAAAATGCTCACAGTAACTAGCTTAAATCATCAAGCAGCACAAGCTTCAAAACTCTTTCCTTGGTCTTACATAGTTGCAGAAAGTCTGCTGTGTAAATTAGCATTTGTTGATGCCAGTGTCAGGGTTAAGCATAAGGTCTTCTGGATATGCTACACTGTCAGGAAAAACATGAAGGGCTGTTTGCCCTTCTCCTTTCTGGGGAGAGAGAAGGAAAGAAAAAAAAAAAAAAAAAGATCATTTCATGCCAGCAGATGGCTACAGCTCATTACTGTGTAAATGTACAGCATGGAAAGTGGAATGATAAATTAATTAGCATTCACTGGGAACTCCTAACAGAGAGTGATATGTGCTCATGCCATTTTATTTCATGTCACATTAATCAAGTACTAGATAACTGACAAAACGCGTTAAACTAACCATGGCTTTTGCTAACAGTAGTGGATAAGCTGAAAATTTCTCTCTCAGAGGTTTTCTTTCCTTGCAGACCCACTGACAAAGGAGGTAGCTGCACACACCCCCGTACACTGCTCTCCAGCACTGCTGACTTACCCACCCTAGTATCTGCTTCACCATGAATTATTTTCAGTGAGGTTGCATTATGTCGTACCCTGAAAAGTTTCTGATGAAGCCAGAGCTCACCTCTGTTTAACCAGTAATGCATCTCCTTGCTGTTTGGCTGCAAAGAAACGTGAAAACCTGCATAAAATGTCCGTCACGCCTTTAATGAGTAACTTTAAAAGATGTGTGTTTCCGACAACAGTGACACAGACGCTTCTAGTGTGGACCTGAGTTTCCTGTAACTCTAGCACCTCTGTGAAAACCTGGGCTTTTTATCCAAGTCAGTCTGCCCAGGAGAGGCACAGTCAAAGTATGGCAGAGGGTGGCAGGGACCTCTGGAGTTCAAGCAGAGCCACCTAGAGCAGGGTGCGCAGGACCACATCCAGATGACATTCATGTAAGACCTTCCTGGCTGTGGCACACCCAGGTCTGGTTTAGTTCAGCCTTTTGGGCTTGCAGAGCACACCTGGAGCCTGCTCTCTGTCTGTTTCTACTTTGGGGAGGAGGGAGAAGAAAAGTGCATTGAGCTATAGCAGTACCAGGGCAGCAGTGTTGTTGCAAAGTAACATCAAGAAGCATTAGCTAACCAGGAGGCAATAAATAGCATAGCACATTTGAAATCAGGCAGGTTAAAAAAAAAAAAAAAAATCAACTTAGTTTTTGCTCTGCTATTTAGCTCTGCAAATACAGACTCCTTAACTTGCAGTTTCAGGATCAATTACAAACTGGGCCACCAGATAAATGCTGCATCTGGCCCAGTTTCTCGATGTACATTTTGTCAAGCACATTGCTTTGTATGTTGCTGGGTGAAAAATGACCTGTCAGTGAGCAAGTGCTAATGCAGCAAACTGCGAGCACAGCAGGGGATGGGGGTCATGGGTAAGACAGAGACAACACCGTGCTACCACCTCACAACTGTTCCCACTGCGACCTTGCTCCGCCCTTCTGGAATATCAGAGCAGAACAGCTTTTTACTACATGGTTATCTGCACAGTCTACATGTTACACTGATTTCCCCGTTGCTAATCAAGAAGAAGGGCACACCAGGAGGCAGCTGTGAGCCAACCAAGAGATGGGGTGGAAAGAGGTTGGGTTTATTTTGCAGTGCTTGTTTAGAAAGATACACACACCCTTTCATTTAATACACTGCTGCTTGAGGTCTTGGGCAGAGAAGACAAAGTATATGTTTTCTGGAGATCTCTGGTCCTTTACCAGAAATGGGATTCAGCTGTATGGAGCCACTGCATCAGACTGGGTTGTGCTGGGGACAGGGGAAAAACCAGCACACTGGCCAAGGGCAGCTGTTCACAGGGCAGAGATCAGGGTCAAGTCCTGTTAGAGCTGAGCCGTGTGGGCAGCAAGAACACAGACACACATGAAATTAACCTGAATAAAAGCTCTTAAGGAAACATTTACTGACTCTTTGTAAGGTCCTATTGCCAGACAAGGAGAAGCATGGCTTGAACAACAGTCCTTACTGGTTAAATGGGAAAGGCAGCAGGTAGAACTGCTTTTTCTGCCCCCTCAAGCAAGAAAGAAGAAAAAGAGAAGAAAAAAAAAAGATTGCAATCAGTACATCTTGAGCCATAAAGACAGAAAAATGGCACTACCAGCTCCTTTTGCCATGGAAAAGGCTGTGGTCAAGGGACTAGGAACAATTTTTTTTTTTTTCATTCTTTCCAAGTTGTTAAAAAGAGGCCATATCCAGATGGTTTAAAAAATAATGGATAGAAAGTATTACTGCTCAGTAAATATTTTGGTTTGTAATTGGAGAGAAGTCTCATGCACTGGTACCACTGCCAGATGATTTTGCAATGGTAGTTAATATTCAGCTATACGGGAGGATCAGTAACAAAACAGAAACTGAAATAACCTGTATCAGACAGAAACACTTTGACAAGCAGGAATCCTGGAAGAGAACTAGAAGCTGGCCAAGCAGGTCTTTATTTCTCTGATGCTAATTTTTCATAAATCTCAAGCATAATATCCAGGAGACTAGAAACCCATTATCGTCATGCCAACATTCAAATGATCTGGCCTAGTTATAGGTAGGAAAAATAAACGCAAGGGCAGGAAGAATGAAAAGATTGTTGAAACAGATAGAGAATTGGAATATAAATAAGCTACTTAGCATGGTTTATGCAAAATAACTGTTACTTTGTTAATGAGATTACAAGTTTGCTTGATAAAGGCAACCACAGCTTCAATATACTTAGATTTCCTAAGGCGCTTGGATTAGTAACACACAATGTGCTCATTCAAAGGTAATCACTTTTCTGTATCAATAACGCACAGGAGTAATGAATTAGGAATTGCTGCAGTCATATCCATGGGGGATTTGCTGCATGCAGTGCTCTGAGCGAGGCTACTATTAGGCATTTGGCAGCACAACCGCTTCGCTTTGGGAAGGGGCTCAACGGGTGCTCGCCCAGCTCTGCACGACTTATGGGCTGTGCCAGCATCCCCTCATGGGTGCCCAGGCAGGGAACTCAATCAGAAAATGAGGACACTTTGAAAATAATCTAGTTGCTACCTTCCCTCAAAGCTCAGAAACTTGCAGCTTATCAGCTGGATCAATAACTTGAACCAACTTGCCATGTGGAGACATGAAGTGGAAATAGATGAAGTAGGAGGAAGAGAAAAAACAAAGTAGATGTGAAGTCCCCACACCTAAACCGTGCAGATGGCCACAAAGGCTCAGTGCTAAGCAGAAAGGAGAGCAAAGCAGTTAGGCTCTGTGATCTGGATCATTTGTGAGAAACTAAGTTTGTTACAAGAAAAAGCACTGTCATGTGTCCAAAGCCAAGTCTTACACACTTACATACGATGAAGAGTTCATCCCCACCAACTGGAGGACCGGATCCTGGAGGATGGAGGATGGAGATGCAGAGCAGGTAAGCAGCGCAGCACTGCCACCAAACTGCTCCAGCAGCTGTGGCCAATAATCCCTTCTGGTGAGCCAACAGCAGAGCTGCATGTGGGAGTAAAGGCCTGATTTTATGCTTGAGCATCCCAGGTGAGAGAGATTGAAGCCTTTGATATGCTCACATTGCAAAAGGTAACTTTAAAAATCAGAGAGCATACAGAGGGAGCTGCAAGGACATTTCAAGGACTGATGAAAAAAAATATATCGTACTATAAGGAATTTAAAGATCAGTGTGTTCAGTTTAACAGAAGAGAGATTGAGAAGTGACACCGCAGGGCATAACTACTTTCACAGGGGAAAGATACCATGTCCCCAAACCTCCCTACCCACTGAGGCACGGGCAACTGGGACGAGCAGCCAGAAGTGGAAGTGTGACCAGCTCTGAGCCTGATGCGAGGCTGGCATTTTAAACCAGGAACAAGCTATGGGAAGGGGCAGATGATTCTCCTTCCACCGATGTTTTCAAATCAAGGCTAGACATTTTGGGGAAAACCAGCCTTAAACAAACAATTTATTGGATCCTACAAAGGATGTGGAAAGAAGTGAAATTGCCTGTAATGATAAAGGTACCAAGCTACCTGATTGAATTTAGACTGAAGAGGGTTTTGATGTTACAACAAGATACAGGAGAAAGATAAGATCCAAATGCTCATTTAGCATTAAATTTTAAATTTAATATACTTTTCAGGGAACTTTTTGGCTTGATAGCCCAAGAAACTAAAGCCCCTTTATTTTTTTTTTTATTTTATTTTTTTAATTTTTTTTTTTTTTTTTTAAAGTCTCAGTTTTGCAGCAGTCTTTTTAGTGTGTTCCCTGGGAAAGAGCAATCTCAGCTCCTCAAGTTTGGCCATCACTTGGCTGACGTGTGTTGGCCGTTTGTCCTCAGTGAACATGAACATTTTGGTTGCTGTCCAAAAGGCTCTCAGACACCTGCAATAACTACTTTCTTTTGTTTACTGTACTTGAGCATTCACAGGCAAATCTTACTCCTTCCCCTGGGTTCCAGTGGGTATTACACTGCCTTTATATATTCCTGAGGAAAGCTATATAGAAATTTTAAGAGAAAGCTTTCCACTGGAAACTGTGATTAAATCAAAATATTCAACAAGGAAGTGTTGATTAACACATGCACACTCCTCCAAAGATGAGAAGCTGAAGTCATTTCTTCAAACAAGGTAGATGTGATGTTCATTATGTTTAATGTTATTTGGCAGGTTTTTGGAGACGGGAGTCATTTAAAGTTTGAATTAATTCAATGTGCTCATATTTTTTGTAAATAATCAGAATGACACAGATGAAATAGGACTTTTAGTGGCTTTAAAATTAATGTTCCCTAAATTCCATTTCACAGGAAATTAAATTTTTGTTCTGATTCAAGCCAAAAAGAGAATTTTGAAATGGCAGGATTTCCCATGAGCCAGAGGTTGAGCTTTCCAGCGCTGCAGGGCTGGGAGCACCAGCAGGGTGACGAGCAATCGGTTGCTTCTTTCAGACTTGTGGGAGGTGCGGGACATTATAGCAATGCTCATAAACTTGTCTATTTTCCAAAATGCACTTAGTCATCAAGGAAACCATATGTTCCTGCCTAACTAATCCATGCCTGGGCTGTTTTTTTCCAGTTATCCTCTGACTGGTAGGCGAATGCATTCAAATTTGCACCCAGCAAAGCCACACAGGGCATTTCCCACTCCAGCATGGGATTTGCCCAGGTGGAAAGCCCAGCTGGGTGAAGCAGCGCTGCCATGGCAGCAGTGGAGCTGTTGCTGCCACTGCCAGGGAACATGTGGCTTTACACACAGAGGGTTTCTGTCCATTAGCAGGGCAGAGGCAGCTGACAGCAGAGGTGTGAATTTTACTGCTGTGACCTTCACAGGCTGCCTGACAGATTGCTTGCAATTAGCTAGTCCAACCTCTGCTGTGCTGCTGGCTTGCCCAAATCCACTCTGTTTTTGGCTACAGCCTGTATCTCAAGAAGTCATCTGGTCCAGATTTTAGAGTTGCTAGTGACTGAAATCCTGCTACAACCTGAGGTAGAAAATGAACTGCCCTCATTGTAAAAACGCATGTAATCTGGTTTCTATCTGCATTTGTCCTGCCTCAGTATGGAAGCTTGTTTCACGTGCTTGTTTCCCACTGGCAAAGTTTTGTTCCTCCCATAACTGTTATGATCAGAGGTGATAGCTGTCATTTGACAGAGAGTTTGTACATATGTGGAAGGCTGAGAACTTCCTCATTCTTCCTAGGGACAGATTAACCAGCCAGAAGCTGTCTGCTTTGCAGTCTATCATCTGTTCAGCCCCAGGACCATCAAGTGTGACAAGCAAAGTAACAACACCCTCCATCATCCTCTGCGTCTCTCATTTGATAGAAAGCACTAATCTCTCAAGCACACAAGGAGAAAACAACTTAAAAAATCCAAGTAACTTCTTTGCCCTTCTATAAAGGTATGTGGTTTCTGTTAACTTCACTGTGAGTCATGCACAGGTGTCAAAGAGAAATACTCCCTGGGCTCCTTCTGCAATGCCATAGCTCTTTGAAGTAGGTCACAGACTTCACTCATTCAGCCAAAACTTTCTGATTGCTCGAGAATTATTACTATTATTAATAATATCATTTAGGGATGACTTTTTAAAAGGATCCAGAAGTGGGTTCATCAAAGTGTTGCAACTGTTTTGCAGACTGGCACACTAACATACAAAATAGTCTAAAAAGAATCTGAGTTAACTTTATGTAAAATAAGACTTTAAGGAATTTATTGATCATAGCTGAAGGTATCTATGCAAGGAGGGAATTACCTGGCAACAGATTGCCCTATAATAATATTAATAACCTCACCACCTGACTTTTAATCCATGCTTTTCATCATAGATCATAAAACACTTTATGAATGAGGTCAAACATCTAGTGGGAAGAGCCAGAATCAGATGTAATGGTTAGAAGTTGAAGCCAAATGAATATAAGAAGGAAATAATGCACACTCCATTTGTTCAACTAATCAAAGCAGCAGATGAATAACGTAACCAGGAATGTGTCTGCAAACATGATAATCTCCATCACTTTTTGTCACAAAGGGACAATCTCATGCCAGATATGTTACAGCTCAAATAAAACTAGAAAATAATTGTTAGGTGAGATTGGTTGCCTTTTGAATACAGTAGATAAAGAATACAAAGTGAACATAGAAATAACTTGTTCATTACAAGTGACACGACACATTTGTTTACTACAAATCCACTGCATTTTCCATTAACTCCAGCCTATCCACCTGCCTAATTAGTCAAATCTTCTAAATCACTGCTGGGCATTCAGAAAAAATTGCTATTAAAATAGTAGTTTCCATTTTGAGCTCACAGTCCCATTTCAAATTTGGTAGGTATTAAACAAATGCTCATAAAATGGGCCAGATTTTTTGTCCGTGTCATAACAACCTGCTGAAGCCACAAAACCATAATGCTTAATGTTAGCTGGTGCCTTCCTTCATTAGGCATCAGATGCGATACTCCACAGGTTGGAGGTTCAGGCAGACTAACCCGATCTCTGACAACTTGAAGCACGTCTCTGCTGGGATTCAAGCATGCGGGCAGATCAAATGGCAAGACTCTGCATTGTCTCCAGGTGAAGTCAAGATGCCACATATACTGTGCCAACGGTTTTAGACACCTGAAAGTGTAAGGGAGGGATATATTATGGCTAGTCTTCTTTTTAAACATACCAGTGCATCCTATAAATAGTTCTGCTATGGACTGGTGACCAGATGGGGAAAAACTGAACACGGTCAACACCCCAAACCCAGTTACTTACTTGAATATTTAAAAGGTTCTTAAATTCCTTGGCATGTACGTCTCTGAGAGTAAAATATTTCTGATTTTTCTAAAAAAGAATCTTTCCTGAATTTTGCTGTTCAGCAGCTACTTTTTGGGAAAAATGCTGTTGCTACAACACCATTCTCTCACTTGTGCCTGCTACAGTGGTTTGTTTTGAAAACTTCAGAACAGAGAAGTACGTGTATGCCTGTGTTTCAACATGTATGTATAACAGGGTCTTCACCTTGAGCGAACAATTTAGGTCTATTATAAAATCAGGAATTTATCTAGGAGTATGCTTATTATTCAGAATGACCTGAATATTAGCAGACGATAGAGCCCGTATTGCTCAAAAGGCAGCAGCTTTACAAATTGTGCCCAGCCCGACATATCCAAAGGTTTCAGAGCCCTACACTACTTGAATAAGCACTTTTAAACTCCGTGGTTGAGTAACTTTACGAGTGAACTCCAATCCTATTAGGAATCACGGGCCTATACAAACAAGCCAAAGTCCAAAAAGTGATAATAGTCTGAGCAAAGGGCAGAATGTTGATGCAGAGAGAAAAAAAAAAGAAAAAAAAGGAAGAAAGCAGGATAAATCAGCTGCACACTTAGAGATCTGAAGAAACTTATTCAGCAAAGCTGCTGCAGAAGAAATGAGCGTAACTTACATTATTTCAGTGTTTGTAAGGGAGCTACCCGGCTGCATTCTCTTTGGCTGGATCTTCATGTCTGTGGCTTTATTCCTGCTGATGCTCATCACCTATTTCAGGATCCAACTATCAGAAGGTGAGTCACAATTCAGGCAGAAAGAGTAGGTAGGCAGACAAAACTCCTCACTCAACAGCCTGCTGTCAGGCTTGTACCCTTAATTAAACTGAAGAGAACAACGATCTTACTCTTCTGAAGCTGTACTGCATTTTAAGCCATTTTCTGATTTGAAAAAAAATATTATAAAAATATGTTTGGAATTCAGATTGAATCCTCACTGAAAATTCCGTAGTTTTACCTACAAAAAGACAACCAAATGGAGAAAAAGAATAGGGCGGCTAGAGCAAAGATTGTTTTTGTCTGTGTGAGTCTTCAGCATGAAGCTGACAGCAGCTATGCCCCACAATAGCTGGCTGTTGAGCGTGCCTCTGTGTGCTTTCGAAGGTATGTATTTACTCTTACTTGGTACGTGAATGTATATTTGCCATTTTAAATTTTCTATGTTAAGATCAGCTTATATTTGCTTCCAAAATCTATCTTTGGAGTAAAAGCAGAAGGAGAAGCAGCCTGCCTACCCAGGTGAATGCGCAGCAAGTGACACAAACCTTACACCAGTGTTGCAAACCAGGCTCCTCAAAGGATCTGACACGTCCTGTACAAAGACACAGGGCTATGGCTGTAGTAGGCAGGGGATTCCTTTCAGGAAAGGAATCCCTGTATATCAGACCACCCCATTTTAATGGGATGGTCTTCATGCCTTCCAGGTTTGAGTCGCGGCTGAGTCTGAGATGTAGTCTGAGACTGCTCAGAGACATGCTGCTCTCATTTTAAGCCTCCAAACTTAAACAAAAACTGCCAAGGCCTGTCCCAGAGTGCATTCATATCATTTTTTATCCTGTTTTTTACTTCAGCCCTTCCAAAACCCACTCTTGCAGACCTTGGCTAAGCTTGTTCCTGAAATTAGCTGCCTTTTGATCTTTTCTTGTTAAGGAGTGCTGGAGAAGATAAAATGATAACCTAGGTTTCCTCAGTAAACTTCAACACGTTTCTTGGTATAGCTTGCAAATCCCATGAGGGACAAATGCACTGTACTACAGGTTTCATCTCCAACAGCTCACCCATGATCTCAAAAGCAGACTTGGCTAGGACAATCCTGACTGCAGGGCTCTGCAGGGAAACCAAGACATTTGCCCAGAGCTGACCCGACAGCAAACAGCTACATTTACCCAACCAGTACAAAGTTAGGGAAGAAGCCTTGCCTGAGTGCCAGATCAAGCACTGCAAGTTGTACATTCCTTAAACTTGTTCTGTCCTGAATATATCTTCTGAAAACTTGAAAATTGGGCAATTTACCACAGTTCTAAATGTAGGAAAGGCCACAATATCCCCAAATGTAGAATGAATTAATTTCTTATTTTGCATAATATCTCCAGGCATCTAGAACTGAGGCTTTCACAAGGAGGAAGGGTGTTTGCATACAAGTGTACACCACAAGCTACCTCCAGGCTGCTAAAACTCAGACATTTCCTGTTGAAGATGTGCTTTTCAGATGCTGAATTAATCAACTAGGAAAGCCTGCTCTGCATGACTAACTCAGCTCAGCCTTCACCTCTCTCCAAGGATAATTTATAACTGCTGACAGTTTTTCACACACTGGCAAACAACAAAAAACGGTTTGGTGCCAAAACATCATACAATTCAGTATCTATGAGGGAGAAGGAAACCTGAGCATTGAGAGCTCTATCACTTTCAGATTGTCTTAGGAAAAACAGAATAGAAGCTAATGGAATTGTTGCATTAGTCTTTGGATAAAAACAGGAGTTCTCTCTTTCAGCAAATAATCAGTGTCCATCTGTGATAAGTACCAGCTGTCTAACTGAATGAAATAATACTACTGAACTCATTTTTACATGGTGTTTCTCTTGCTTTTCTATTCCAGCTAAGACTGAGCAAAACAGGAAAAGGAGGTGGGCTACAGATCCCAAGGGTATGCAAGGGTATGGGTATTTTGCTAAGGCTCAGAAAATACTTTCATTAAACCAAAAGAACCCACCTGAAAAAAAAAAAACCAAAAAACAACACAGACATTCATGTTTATGCTGCATGATCAACCACTGAAACAGACTGGGCTATAGCTTTGGATTTGTAAGGAGTTTAAGTAATAATTTCCTAAATTTTCTAAGACTAGCAATTGATTTTTTGAGAGGTGGATGATCTGGATGGCAGGGGAATTTGTCAAAGGAATATTGCTTCCTTACTTCTCTCTTTCCTAGCTGAGAAGGATAAACTAAGGGAAAACCCTGACTTTCCAGGGCCCCATGGAAGGAAATTCTCCATTTCCACAGCAGAATTGTCCTGGGTGGGGTTCTAAGGAGGATGGCAGATTCATTATTGTCTAAGACTTTGGACATCACTGTTCCACCTCTAACTCCAAGCCCTTCCTTCACTTGATGTGGGGGAGATAGAGTCCAGCCCACCACCCAGGCCTCCAGAGTACTCATGAATCATGGCGAGCAGTTCTCCCTGAGCAGGCAATCTGAGGCAGCTTCAGATCATCAGGCAAGCCCTGCAACTAAAAAATAAGCCTGGGAACAGACTCCTTTAAGTGCTAACAGTCACTCTCAACAAAGCCATAGAAATTCAGTAGGCTCTGGGTACCTATTTCACAGAATCACAGAACTGTAGGGGTTGGAAGGGACCTCAAAAGATCATCAGGTCCAACCCCCCTGCCAAAGCAGGTTCCTCAGAGCAGGCTGCCCAGGTAGGTGTCCAGACAGGCCTTGAATTTCCAGGGAAGGAGACTCCACAACCTCCCTAGGCAGTCTGTTCCAGTCCTTCGTCACCCTCACCATGAAGAAGTTCTTTCGCATGTCAGTGCGGAACTTCCTGTGCTCTAACTTGCAGCCATTGCCCCTTGTCCTATCCCCACAAACCACTGAGAAGAGGTTGGCTACATCCTTCTGTCGCCCACCCCTCAGATACTTATATACACTGAGGAGATCCCCTCTCAGTCTTCTCTTCTCCAGGCTGAACGGACCCAGGTCTCGGCCTTTCTTCATAGGGAAGATGCTCCAGGCCCTATTTCATCTTTGTGGCCCTCTGCTGGACTCTTTCCAGGAGATTCCTGTCTTTCTTATACTGGGGAGCCCAGAACTGGACACAGGACTCCAGGTGAGGCCTGACCAAGGCAGAGTAGAGGGGGAGGATCACCTCCCTTGACCTGCTGGCCACGCTCCTTTTAATGCATGCCAGGATCCCATTAGCCCTCTTGGCCACAAGGGCACAGTGCTGGCTCATGGTCAACCTGTTGTCCACCAGGACCCCCAGGTCCTTCTCCTCAGAGCTCCTCTCCAACAGGTCGTCCCCCAGCCTGTACTGATACATGTGGCTGTTCCTTCACAGGTGCATGACTCTACACTTCACTTGCTCTTATTAAATCTCATTCGGTTTCTTCCTACCCATCTCTCCAGCCAGTCCAGGTCTTGCTGAATAGCAGCACAGCCTTCTGGCATGTCAGCCACTCCTTCCCCCCCAAAAAATAAAATCCTTAGATCCCATTAAAAATAAATAATACACATTTGCATTACTACAAGCAAGGCTGCCTTGTTTCATTGTCAAATAAGCACTCCTCATTTTTCTCTATAAAGCAAGAGAAAAGGTCCATATAAATATATCAAAACCCACTTCAGTATTATCTCAGGGTTTCTTAAAAATAAACCTAAAAGTAACACATGAAACCACAGGACTTTCCTCTGAACAACTGACAATGACAAGGGACTCTAATGTCTTAAGATTTTTTTTTTTTTAACCTAACTAGACTTTTTTCTTTTTTTTTTTTTCTCCTCACCTTTTTTTCCCCCCTCCATTTCCCCATCCCTCTTCAAATATTCTCCAAGCCTCTGATGACTCTGATATCTCTTCTGTTTTGATGATGTAGGTTTACGTTCCTGTTCCGTTTGTACCACAGGCAGCACAGGGATGACTGGGCTGTCATGGCACTGCCACAGTAAAACAAAGTGAATTTTTAATAAACACTAATTGCTGCTGTACTGCTGCTGGTGCAGCCTCACCTCAAGTACTGCAAGTAGTTTTGGGCACCACAGTTTAAGAAAGACAAAACTATTATAGAGTGTCTAAAGGAACTCTACGAAGATGACAAAGGGTCTGGAGGGCAAGACATGTGAGGAGCAGCTGAGGTACCTTGTTTTGTTCAGCCCCGAGCAGAGCAGGCTGAGGGGAGGCCTCATGGCGGCCTGCAGCTTCCCCAAGAGGGGAGCGAGCGGAGGGGCAGGCGCTGAGCTCTGCTCTCTGGGGACAGCGACAGGACCTGAGGGGATGGCATGGAGCTGGGACAGGGGAGGGTCAGGCTGGGGGTTAGGGAAAGGGTCTGCACCCAGAGGTGGTTGGGCACTGGGACAGGCTGCCCAGGGCAGTGGTCACAGCATTGGACCTGACAGAATACAAAAGTATTTGGACACCACTCTCAGACACAGGATCTGTTTTTTTTTTTGTGTTTCTGTGTGGAGCCAGCCTTGTGGGTCTCTTCCAAACTAGTCTATGATTCTATGCTCTCCTTGTGGTTGTTGAGGAATTTTATTCTGATTGAAAGCTGGTAGAGGTAATGAGGATAGGGCATTTCTGCTGATAACAGCAGAGTTTGTATCAGGGCTTCACTGGGCATGAGCAGGGGACCTCTGTTACACTCAGATGATTTTCTAAAAACATATAGAAACTGATAATATCGCACCACTCGTGTGCCTTCAGTTTAATAAAAATCATACTAATAAGCACCAGCTCCTTTTCTATACAAAAATTCACCACCTCAAAGTTGCACATTCTTATGTATATTTCTGTTGCTTGGCTTATCTTCCAGTTGACAAGGAACTGGCCATGCTGCATGACCCCAGAAACACCCTCCTGGATTATCGCACGGAGCGGCAGAAGCTGGGGAGATCTGGGAAAAAAGTGAACAAATGCAGGAACTGAATGACATTTAAGGGAGTCTCATGTCTCAGGAAGCAAACTTACAACCAGTGCTCAGCTCTGCAGGTTTAAAAATAACCAGCTGTAGATAAATACCACGGAGGAGAACAAAATGGAGAGAAGCAAGTGCGGCACTGTACAAACAAAACAGCTACTGCCATTCAAAAAGGCCTTGTAGCAGTTTTGCTCTGTCCCATGAGGCCAGGTGAGCAGTACTTTATTCCCCTCATCAGACACCAGAGACCTCCTGCAATATACTGTATCAGTTTGTTTACATAACGCAGGATTTGGTGGGAGAGAAAGCACCTTGCTCACTAGTCCTTCGCTAGCCTACAAGGCAGAAAACTATATAACAAGCTCCTGAGAGAGCTGAGCTGCGCATACAAGGCAGGCAGTCTTATTAAATTGAAGATGCAAAAATAGCAAGTTCATATCAAGCAGTGACATCTAGAAATTGAGAAGGGTGATGAGGGGGAACTGACTTATTTTCATTACACGTATACTTTGGGAAAGAGTGTAGGTCTTCTGAAGTATACTTCCCATAGAGTTTGGAAACAAAATATAATGTTGATGGGAAACAAAAGGACTTTGCTGATTGACCATGCCAAATTTTGAAACCATGGAAAATTGCAATCAATGTTTTTCCAAATGGTCATTTTAGATTGAGGACAATCCTTGAATAAACAGATGATTTTTCAAATAAAAAGCCCTTAAGTATGGATGTGTCTTGTCACACAATCTCCCCCTCCCCAGTTAGCTGTAGATGTACAGGTTTAAGTGTATTTCTGATTGGCTGAGGCCCACAAAAATACAACTCAAACTGTTCAAAAATACTCTTGCCTTTTATCTTCCATTTCTAATTCAAATTTAAGCCCAAACTGATGAAGAACAAGAAGTGACTGTACTTACTGTCCCTCATAACTATCAGGGACATGACTGTTCCTACCTGCTAGCAATTACTGTCTGCAATTACTTCTCCTTGCAGTTGGTTGTTGTTATCCACTATGTTCTTGCATGGTGGGTAATGTGCTTTGTATGAGTTATCTGTGTTTTCGCAGAACTGTAGGTTTCATAGCCTTCTGAGAACTCCTTTGAATCATTTTGTAAATATTAATGAGGCCAGAAGAAACAGGGTAGTTTACCAAATGCTATGAGAAGAAAGGAGTCAAACATCAATTACCTTTACTATACGTAACAGTTCTCCATCGCATTTTAATACTATCCTATTTTTATAATGTATAACTTTTTCCACACATTTATCTATGCAAATAATAGATTAATTGCATTGAACAGGTGAAGAGCCAATTATTTGTTACTTAGAAAGAACTACCTCTGTATTTTTAAAGTAAATGGTAGGATGCTGAAATGTAAGTACCTCTAGTTAGATCTAGTAGTCTCTAACTTCTGTTTAATTAACTATGCTTGAAAAGTGCGAAGCACTTTGTAGTTCCTTCCATTTGAAATCAGCAGAAGGTTCTGGGTGGAAAACAAACAGGCATTTATGCAGAAGCCATAGCATTGATATGAACAGCAGAAGTTAAATACAGGAAAGATACTTAGACTTTGACTTCAAAGGAGCCAACTTGTAAAAGAAACACAGCGAAGCATGGAAGAACAAAAACAGTAGAAACAAGCTGATCTTGGTCATCTGCCAGAGGAATCTGCAGTGTGATTGCTGGGTTTCCCACCCTCAGCTGGCAACTCGCACCAGGTGCCCATTATCACTCTCTGGGTGTTTCAAGATGTCCTACCTGAACTTTGTAATATCACATCAGAAGTGTTTTTCCCATATCCTGTAGTCAAAAAGTTTAAGATGGTTTTCTTCTGATTTTATTCTTTCTATAAACTTGTTCTTTGCAGTAAGAGCAAAGTATGCAGTCTTTTTGTTCTTACAGACCTCATACCACAAATTTCATTTGATTAACAACACATACAAATAAAAAACACATACAAATGCATTTCAGAGGGCAAAAGGAAAGAAACACTCTAAAGGCAGCTCTCAAATCACAAATGCTCCTTATCATGCAGTTGTTAAGTATGCTTAGATTCACAACAGCAAATTGACATACTTAGGAAACTGGGGAGCTCCCTTTCCTCTCTCATACCTTGGCTTTTACATTACCTTGCAGGCCTAGTGCAACACAGTCTGAAGCAGAGCATGCTTTCTTTACATCTAGTACATCCAGACTTGACCAAAAAGGCAGAGTATTAAAAGCTCTTAATATTGGCCTGCTCCTACAATTAGTGATTTCTTGTATATTCTCGTGTATTGTATAATATTGTATACAATTCTTGTATTAATTGTACCTTAAATGTTGGTACTAAGCAACCAGAATAAGTTTGCTTTCATTGAAAGATTCATCATGATTCCACAAAAGCAGAGATGGTGAAAAAAATGCCACACTTTGTTTAACTTTAGGGCTTCTAAACTTGGATTTATGTCATTATGTAAAGAATTTAAGGTTCACTAAATACCAAGTCAGTTATTACAGTGTCAGCAAAGTATTTATGAATACTTACAGGATACAGAGCTTGAGAGATTAAGATGTAATGCATAAAGATTCTTAAAGTGCTCTTAATGCACAGAGCTATTACTGACCACACAAAGAATGTATTCAACTGAAAGAACCTACATAGAAAGCCTGTTCTCCTGGTCACATAGATAATGACTTCTTCAGCATTGATCATAAAATCATTAAATGGTTTAGGTTGGAAGGGACCTTAAAGACCATCCAGTTCCAACCCCCCTGCAATTGGCAGGGACACCTTCTACTAGAGCAAGATGCCAAAACGTGATCCAACCTGGCCTTGAAAACCCCCAGGGATGGGACATCCAAAGCTTCTCTGGGCAGCCTGTGCCAATGCCTCACACCACCCTCGCAGTCAAGAACTTCTTCCTTAGATCTAATCTAAATCTACCCTTTTTCAGTTTAAAGCCATTATCCACAGTTCGTGTAAGCTAACGATCAAACAGCTCGAACAGGAGAGATGCTAAAGTTAGAGCGAGGTATAATACGGTGTCTAAGGAAAGAGATATGAAAGTTTGATTCTAATGATCTACCTCTGCCTACAGTTGTCTCACACAAACAGAAAACATCCAGAAATGATCACACCTTCAAGCAGAGAGCAAGCCCTCCAGCTTTTGGGGACTGGTCCCTGCTGTAACACTCACTCGGTGTCTTTCTTGGCAGAGAATGGTGGTCAGCCAGGTAGAAGCAATTCATAGGTCTGACTGAGCACACAAACCACTCTGGAGATCTCACTCGGACTGTAAATTTTTTGGGTCAGGAACAGTCCCGGTTTTGTTCAGCATCTGGATGAATATTAAGAATCATATTCTGGTTGGTGTCCTTGTTCAATGCCTCTGCCCAATAGTTTAAGAACTCCTTAAATATTTATGATATTTATCTTTGGCAGAGCACGATTACGCTTAAGATGTAAGGAATATAAGGGACATTTAGAAATAGAGATTGCTCACTGTCTTCTGCATTAGGATACTCTTAGAGATCAAGTTCTTCATCAATCTGTGTATTTCCATTCTAAGCAGTATTGACTTTTTACATTTAAGAAACATGCTGCCAGTAGAAAAATCCATAATTTTGGATATTGGTCATAAGTTACAGTAATTGTTCCCCTTTCCACTCCATTCTAACTCCCTCAGTTTCCAACACCCATTCCTCCATCATCCATGGAAAGATTCGCCTGGACCACATGTAAAGATATAGAAGTAAAGTTTAACAAGCCTTACTACAACCTAGCATTAATGTTATTTCATGAAATGTCTGAGAATAGAGATCTAAAATGTTATTTTTTTAATCACTCTTAAAGACTTCTTTACTGTAAAATAGTATTACAGCTACCGAGTAGAATACAATGTAGGTATTAGATAAGAATTATAACAGAAAAACACTGGGTGCCTTTGCCATAACTGCTTACTGAGCTGTAATTGGTAATGTGCAGGACGATCTGACATTCAGGACTCTCTACTACGTCATGAAAATCCTCAGGCCTTGCTGTTTTCAGTTCTGTTACTGTATAGTGCCAAGAAACATCTGTTTTCATGCTACTGGCATTAAAAACATACATCTTACATTGTTCCTTGGACAAGGAAAAAATATACATTTAATTAACACTATAGAACAAAAGGTTTTTAAAAAGCAAATAGCAAATGTGTAAGAATAAATCTGAGGAAGATAAATATAAGTCTCTGAAAATTGCTGAAAGCTGTGAGAGTATGAGGCAGTACTACTTTCTAGTACAGTACTTATTCTGTTTTATACGCATCCCCAGGCAACGATCAGTAGCCTAGGTCAGTAGCCTACGTCAGAAGCAGCAAATGACTAACACTTCTAAGTGTTAGTCATTTAGCCTGGCCCAGTGCAGCCATTCATATGTACTTACCTCCAAAATCTTTGGAGTTCCTTCATGCTAACAGAATAAATTAAATAAATTAACACTGTAGTCATTAGTAGCACTGTTAACAATTGTAACTTGTACTAATATTAATAATCCAAGTATGCTTTCCAAGTGCAGTGTAAGAAAAAAAAACAAACACAGAATGAAACAAAACCACAGCAAAGCAGCCTGAAAATCAAAACAGTTTCAAACCTTCTAGAGGTGTAATCAGGTCAACCACATGGGATAGATACCAGCTCCTCCAAGTAGCCCAATTCCATTGTAAACATTGTAAAAAGCTAAGAAGCTGCCACTGCTTCCTGGCCAAGGGTACAGTTAATTGTCACTCTGGCCTCTATCAAATTTCACCAACTCTGACTTCTGTCATAATATTTCATTTATCTTATTCTATCTACCTGATTTCAGTGGACAACCTAAAAGTTGCCATTCAGTCTGAGTTGTCCAGTAGAATGTCCATATTTCAAGAAACGCTTTGTACTGCAGTTGCTTATAGATCTGACCAATACATTTTTTTTTTCTTCTTAAAACCAACAGTCTCCAGAGTTGCTTGCTTGTCCTTTATGAAGCCTTAATCAAGGAAGCAATCTGAACAACTCCAGCATTATGAACCCTCAGGTGATCAAGATAGAAAAGAAAGATGCATTAAGTATTTTTTTATATAGGATCCACATGACTCACTGCTCTCAAACAGCATTTAAGCAGAATTACTCAAATACCTTCTCCAGATTTTCATTAAATAGGTCTGTAATTGTGTTTGAAGTTAATTGCATAAGTATTGTAAAGTCAACTTGTGAAATGTCTCGAGAACAATTTGTTGCATTTTGCAGTTTTTGCTATAGATGTATAAAAAAAGTAACAATGAAAACTCAGAATTGCACAATATTCTAGAACAGGTGAATAATTTCAACCAGAATCTCTAAAACTCGGCTACTTTTAGGACTAATCACACTTGGGGACTAAGTTTTTCTGCATGACAAAGGCTGTTTAATTAGCACATGTTTAATCCATTAAAGCAATATCTATGCACAAGCTACGCTGAGCTGAAAGTATAAATTTTCCTTCAATAGATGGTTCTGATTAGGATTTGAAGAAATACATCTCTCGGTGAAAGTCATTGTTTTCAAAAATATTATATTTGCAGTTTTAAGGATTAAATACAATTGCAATAAAAACCAGAATCGATCTAGTGCCTAACAAATCAAAGATCCAACTCAGTAAGGAATTTACTTTCTTCACACCCAACAAGTTCTGTAACCAATACCACACAACATCAAAAATACCTCTTTGTAGAGCTTTTTCTTACACACTTCTTATGTAAATCCATAAAATCATCCCCTTAAATGAATACATCTCCATTATGACTTTCTCTTATATATCCAGGATTTACGACTTTCTTGACCACCTCCTTGCTCATGCACAGCATTGTAATAGTTATTTTAGGTTATTAGGTTGGGTGGGGTTCTTTTTTTTTAAAAAA
Organism: Anas platyrhynchos; assembly: GCF_047663525.1. NCBI lineage: Eukaryota > Metazoa > Chordata > Aves > Anseriformes > Anatidae > Anas > Anas platyrhynchos. The sequence continues at coordinate 63,350,375 of NC_092589.1, read as the reverse complement.
AAAAATCTGGTATTTTTCAGGCTAATGTGGGATGTAATTAAGAACACCTGTATGCATATAAACAAACATCTTGGTTACTGTTGTATTACAGTGTCCAAATTACACAAAGCCAAAACTAAAAGGAATTTCTGTTAACCAAGCATGCTGACAGATGGCAGCAATCTAAACTGAGAACAGCACCAAAAATACATCACTCAGAAGTGAGAAAGAAATGTACTGAGAGGTAGTATGATTTGTTACTTTAAAATCATAGTACCTCTAATTCAATGAACTCCGTAGAATGACTTGTCAACTGGGGCATTTTAACTTGTGTAGTACTGTCCAAATCTTTTTTTGGAGTCTTTAAGATTTCTTCTTCTCTGAACCACAGAAAACAGGATGCTTATTGCAAGACACCTAAAAAATACACTAATATATTAGAAGACAACCAATAATTGTACCACCCTTCAGGTAACTCTGGAGACTATTTGCACTACTCCCAAATTCTCAAGGTCCTGTGGCTCCTACAACTGCATTTCTCAAAATTGATTTGCTCATTTTAAGTATTATCAAATTTATGTCTGAGTGCCAATAGTCATACAGAGAATAAACAACTTTATTTTATAATAGAATTACAGAAAGCAAAAATAACACTTAATACAACTTCAAGCTGCTATAAATCTAATTTGGCATTTTAACTATACACAGAGTCAACAGCAAAACAAAACCAAAACAAACCCCAAAACAAACAACCCCCAAAGAACAACAAAAAAAATAAAATCCAAAATAATTAACAGGTTTTCTCAGTCTTAAATGGCAGTTTCAAATGATGGTACTGTCTCATTTATGAATGGAATCCATCACGCACTTTTTACTCAGTATCCCAAAAACCTGCATTAGCCATTAGACAAAGCACCTGAAACATATACCTTCTCAATAGCAAGAAATGTCAGTTCTAACATGTAGGCAGTGAGGTTTAATAGAAAGCAAGCATTCTACAGGTGTGTTCAAACAATGGAAGTGTTGAAGTTCAGACACAGTCACAAAAAAAAAAGCACTAAGGTTTTAAGCTGCCTAGATCATCTCTTGTTGGAAGAAGAGAAAGATATTTTGTTATTCCTTCTTTCCTTATCTGGAATGTTGCAGACCGCAAAATGTCTACAAAAAGATGAGCATTGGCACCAAAGTGCAAAAAGAACACAGTGCTCAGTCAGAAGAATTTTCTTTGTAACTCTTCCTCCTCTACAGACTACCGCACCATCTCTGCACCACAGAGAGGAGAACCTTAGAACAGAAAGAGTTACAGTAGATATCAGTATAAAATTTATCCAAAGAAAAATATTTTTTTCAAATTTTAGGAAATGTTGTATTTTTATAAAAATCTTTGTTATGTGATACTATATATTTACCTGAATAATCTGAAAAAATGTAAATTATTCCAGAAAGATTTCGTTTGAAATATTTGAAAAAAAAAAAAAACCACTATCTAAATTAGTTAAGATCCCCCTTTTTGCACAATAACTACCTGCTCCAGTGAACAATACCTTCCAGACTTCTTTTGTGTTCACTTTCATATAACCAAGAATCAGCTTCAAAAATGCAAATATTTGTGAAAAAGAAGATCTTGCCCTCTAAAACTTCATTTTAAAAAGTCTAAGTTTGTTAAGAAGTGGTTATAAAAAATAAACAAGAAAGATTGTAAGGGAATATAGACCAAAGATGTTAACATGGAGTTTGGTATTGGCATTTCAGTCTTAAACATCTGGTCATCATTGCTAGGCTCGGTGAATTCGGTTGAGTAGTGATGACTTGGAATGATCACAGTTCTTCGTGGTTATGAACATGGTCAGTATCATTTTCATTTCTGGAAGAAAACGGAGGGGGAAGATTACATAAGCATTCATAGCAGATGCTGTGTGAATGTCACATCATCAGATTCAAGAAGACTTTTTTTTTTTTAAACGATATCAGTTATTTTGAGGGAGGGTTATTTCACAAAAAAAAAAAAAAGTGTTGTATGAACTAAGTCTCCTTCAATCTTGAGGTAAACAGCAATTCAGTTTCTATCAACGCTTTTCCTGCTTTAGAATATTTTTCCCTCCCCAAAATTCTCATGGTGTTTTAAATAGTCACCTCCTGCACAGTTTACTGAACCATAGTCTAGTGCATAAAAAGAAATGAAGATAATTGCTCAGTTAATAATCCCTGAGAATCAGAGTACAGCATCTTTCCCTTTCATTAGGGAAAGCAAAGATACATAAAAAACACTGCCATAGTTGTGGTCAGGGCAGAGCTTTCATCACCTCAGAAACAAATAATCCAAATTCATTGTGTATTGCTATTGCCTAAACACAACCGTCTAGAGACATTTCTACAGGCACATGGCTTTCAGTTGGTGCTACAGGAGGGCACGGGTCTCCGGATGGTCCATGCTGCAGACAGACATTCAAGACATTTCACATGGCCTATATCTGGACAACTGAATTTGTTCCTGTTTTAAATAAAAGGCATTGCTCAGTCACCACATCTCAAATACAAGAGTAACGTGGTCCTCTTTCACTTTCTAATAAGCATTTTAGTTTAAGAACTGTAAAGCAAACCCAGACAAAAATAATGCCTTCCAATATATTGCAAACACCATTCTACAATGTATATATTTCTAAAAAAAGCAAAACACACCCTCAGATGGAAAGAATTACATTTTTTTTTTAACCAAGTAGTAGAATATTTGATGAAAGAATCAATTTTGCAGTTAGTCACTAATGTAGAAACATGGTGCAAACCTGCCAAGATTTTCTTCCTCCCATGTCAGAGTCCCTCCAAGAGAGATGTTACTTACATGGGACAGATTATGCTGAGCAATGATTCGAAACATACTTTTCTGGACTAAGATAGCATGAAGAAACTGTCATGTTCTGCACAAATATAACAAAAGAGCCAAACTTGGCTCCCAAGACCTTTAAACGCACGCTTAATAATAGTAAATGAGTATTTCAATGATAGCACACACTATAACAGCAAATCCTTACAAATCAAAACGATTTGTTCTGCTTACTAAGTGTGTCTTTCTACCTCAGATCCTTTTGTGTAAATCCTGAAAATACGAGAAGGATGGTATGAGTGCGCATGCTTAGTGTTGCTGTGTACCAAGGGGCTAGTGAAGTTACCTAAAACAAGGGCATTCTCCTTTGCTACAAACAGCTTTCTCAAAAGTGGTGTGGATTTTTCCAAGCTCTTCTGGAACACAAGTAACATTCCTATAACATTCCTATCTCACAGTTCGTGCAAGTGCATATCCTCTCCTGTGTTTTCAAAATAAATCTGGAGCATACGTGCTATACCTGTTTTCAGTGTCACTAAGCAACAAAGCTACAAGACAAATCCAGTTGAACGTCAGAAAAAAGTTAACACAGACAGAGCTTCCTGCACAGTTCTTCATTTTTGCTGACTTGTTCCCATCCCTCCTTCCCCACGAGCAAACGTCTCCCTGACCCCCAACAAAGCAAACAAAAATCCTCAACAAAACAAACACATGCTCCTATTCTCCCCCAAATAAATTCCATTACACGCACACACCAGTTCTGTGGCCCTTCAGCCTATTGCTTTATAAAATAAATCTTTCCTGTCTAAATCGCTTTTACATATACAGCACATGCAAACAAAGGGTTGGAGGTACAGCACTGTGTTTTAAGTTACTGACAGCTGAAGTTGTCTGAGAGTGCCTGCAACTTTTTAAAATATATTTTTAAAATGTCAGAACTCTGCTACCTCCACCAAAGACAGCCCTTTGTTATTTCCAGTTTATAACATTAACATCCAAGAGAAGAAGTGTTGACGTAGCACTTCCAAATCTGATCCATATTGTTTTTGGTTTGTATAAGTTACGAGCAAAACTTATTCCTTCCTTTTTCAAACACACAATAACCTGACTAACACTGAAGAAATTTTCAGAGGGCAGCTCAAACATAGCTCCATTCTGACTTAAAGGCTCCAGTTTCTCAGCAAGCTCTCAAAGGAGAGCCAACCAAAAGGTAATTTATGAATTAAAAAAGTAAACACTATTAATTCTAGCACAATCTGTGTGAGGCCAGGAAAAGCAACTGGAACCCTCTCATTCAATACTTAGGGTACGCCTGCACACAAAAAACCTGGAGGGGCTGCAACCATTCTACACATTACTGGGGAAATAAGAATTGAGACCATTAACTGCTGTAAAATAATACAAGATAATTTTCTTCATGATAAAGATGATTTTTATTTCTTCAGATGATTTTCTTTTACGTCAAACTCTACACTAACAAGAGTTTTCCCACTTGATAGCAGCCAATAATACCTCGGCTAGCCAAATACTGAGATCCATCAGTAGAAAAAGAAGTCTCCAAAAAGAAGGTTTAAAACATCACTGTTTAAAACTTCACTTATTTTTAAATCTCTCCCATTATTTAACCTTTACAATCAATATATTTTCCTTGAAGCTGAATCTAAAGTCAACAAAACAATCAAGTTTGAAAATATTGAAGCTTCAGTTTCAGGACATCAGCCAGCATGACAATCTGAAGAAACCTGAAGCTTTAAACACCAAAGCTGATATCAGGCTTCACATTAGCCTATATCAATTATGACAGCACTTTATTCAGTGTTCTTTGTGATCTTTCTGGTGAATACTTCAAGAACAGCAGTACTTTTAAAATTATTATTCCTATAAATTTTACTAGTAGCAACAAAAATATTGTTTCCTTTTGAATATCTAAATTCTGAGCTGTTTTGTGGCACTGTAGATTCTGTCAATCAACACAGCAACTTCTTTTAAACATAAAAATATATACTTTTTTTTTTTTTTTTTTTTAAATCTGACCTGGGCCATTCTGGTTTATACTGACTGTCACAGATTTTTGGTAATAGTTTGAGGCTACTAGATGGTCAAGGCATGGATTATACTGCTCAAGTAGAAATAAATTTCAGGTAGTACTTCACATATATTTTTGTTTCCTAAAGTAAATCCTTTAATGTAATAAAACTCAAAAGCATCCAATAAAAGTACAATTATTGGTAATGACAAGTATTACATTCATCAGTAACGGAAGTTTCTATATTGATCTCATTCATACTTAAGACACAGCCCAAACCACCTGTTCTGAGGTTTTATTTATTTTAATGAATCTTGAGATATATTAAATTACCACCAATTTCCTAGTATTGTTTTTTCATGTAAGTCAAACATCAATAAGGAAAAATGCATTTTACCTATTTGAGCTTAGCTTTTAGTTTTATGCCACTGGATAGCTGCATATAGAACAGATTGCTGATTTTCAGTAAGAATGGGATTTTTTTTTTGGACCTTTATCAACAAAAAAAAAGTGTCCAGATAGAAATCCAATTGTTCTAAAACTAAAGAATGTACAATAATTTTCCATGTGAAATGAGAACCTAAAAATCATCTATTACCAATTCTGTTACTACTCAACACTAACAATCTTCTATTAGTGCCTATTTCAATTCATTATTTTGTGATAACATATACCAAAAGATCCCCCATATTTTTCCAAGCCTTTTATTACAGAACGTAACAGAAAGTACTGATAGGAAAAGTAGCATAAGTTTATCATTACATAAGTTTACCTGAAATATTTGCTTGAGGACATTTTTGATTTTAGTCTTCATCTTCCTCAGCAAGTTCAGTTTCTTTGTGCACCACTACTCTTGTGACAGACATGTCAGGGTGTTGTTCTTTGGCTTCTTTGATTGCCTGTGCCAGGGCCTGCAACCATATTTAAATTATGTAACTCAACAACAGTAAAAAAAAAAAATAAAGGGCATTAATAAAGGGCCAGGGAATAGGTATGTAGCATTGGCAGTTTTGATAATAAATATTCAGAAGTCTATGTTCCTGAGCTTGAGAGGGCCTAGAAAAAAAAAAAACACAAAAGAAACAAAACAAAAAAACAGGACTATAAGGAAGGCTTCAAAAAGGTATCAACATTTCCAAAGTAGCAAATAACCTTAAAGTCACCTTGTAACTTTTCTAGCTTACCCTAGAAGACGAAAAGTACTTTATACTGGAAGAATTAGAATTTGTGTAACAGATTTGACAAATAAAGATAAAACAAGGATGTCCTACTAAGGAAACACATACAGGGGAATACATCATATGCCTTGGTAAAACACTGGTGTTTACTCATGTAATAATTATATTTTTTTATTGGTTTGAATTGTATAATGGGACAAATGTAAGCTATGTAGTATAAGTGAAGATTTAAAAGATAGTGGCTATTGAGATATAATAACCAGTGTTGATCATCAAATGATTAACAATGAAAAAACAGAGGCCTCTAATCTCTAAATTACAGATGTTAAAAGCACCTGAATTCTGAAATTCAAAATTAAAATATTTTTCTCCTATTGAAAAACTGTTTTAGCGATGTAGGGAGCAAAAAGACAAGAGTGAACATCCATCATATAGTTTGTGCTTCTATAGAGCTCCATATCAAATGAAGAAGTTATGGTAGAATTTTCTTAAATCTGTTAAGAGCTGCTCACTGCTTTGAAGTTCAGTGATTTATTTTAATTAATAATTTCATTTTCTACTTCACTAATCATTTATCTCAAAACAAAGAAGGACTTGGAGAATGGTTTTTACTAAAGCATTGTCTTGTACGCTAAAGGTATTATGTGACCTTTTCTGATGTCCCAAGTGCACTGAGCATGTGTAAAGGCAGACAAGAGCTATGCCTAATGTTGAACAACCTCGTCATTTAATTATAAGTTTCAAGAAGAGATTGAACTTGTCAAGAACCACTTTCTAGCAGCAGATCAAAATCTGAAATTAAATTCCCTGAAAGCTCTCACTATATTACACTAAGAAGCTAAATTAAACCCTGTCGAGTTGTGTAGTTTCCATGAAGTTAGAATTGGATTCACTGCATCTTTATTAGTAAGGTAGGCTTTTCTATTTATATTATGAAGTGACTGTTGATTGACTTTGTCACTATAGTTTCTTAGATTAAAAAAAAAAAGTGTGATCATCACTACAAAGAACAGATAATAGCGCTTTCTCAATGTATTTTTCTGTGTACTTCTTGAATTCACCCTTCTTAATTGGGCAGGTAGAAGCAATTTTAACCTTTGTCGCTAAGGTATCAAAATATAATCAACCACCTTGGTGCTGATAGAGATCAAAGGTACTAATGTAAGATTACAGCTGATCAACAATTATTTTTGTTGTATAGAACTCCATAAATACAAGTCAAAACCTATTTATCACGTTCAGTTTTTGTCTTAGCATATTTCAAAGTTTTCAGTCAAGATGATCTCTGCATTTAGATGTTGCTGACCCAAAGCAGTAGACTCCCATCTGTCTAGATTAATGTATCAAAATTGATTTAGTAATGCTTTTCCTCCGAAATGGCAAAAGCAGCACTAAACTAGGTGTGTCTCTTCCAAAATAGCAATCCCTGTTAAAAATAGTAAGAAATCTATTCACATGATTAACATGTGAAGTTAAAAATGCTTATAACTCTCAGTTTTACTCTAAAGGCTCTCTATTCGCTAAATACCATACTTTAACAAATTTGCTGAAATCAACAGTCTTAGGATCTTTCTACATCCTTCTGTTCTCCACCTTTGTCCTACTTCAGGTTTTTGAAAAATCTTCTATAACTCACTGGACTATTGATAACACACTAAGTATTAACAGCTTACACACTCACCTCATCATGGTCAATGTCTCCATCTCCAGTAATAACAATTCGCTTCTCAATTCTTGTTTCTGATACTCCACCTTTTACCATCTATAGATGGCACAAAAAAAAAACCACACAACTTTGTGTAATTATTTTATATGGCAGTAAGCTTCCCAGTACAGCACTGAAGCACGTAAACTTCTCTGTCACTGGACTACAGTTAGTAAGTATTCTTGGTGCCAAGTATCCTTTTTCAGTTATGCAGTTAGTCACACTCTATACTTAGTTAAAAATACTTAGATTAAAAAACAAGTAATGGAGAATTCCTCCTGCTATTGGAGCCCAGGTCTGAACAGACCTCGATATGCAGACCAACAGGAATTCCAGGCTCTTCCACGATATAAATCTGGCAACAAGGAAAATTCCAGGAGTCTTGTCTTTGATTTCAATCTATTCAGCATAGGCTTCTAATGAGAAATACTCACTAAATAATTCCATACCTTCAAATACAAGCACAATCTTTTTTTTTCTCCTCAACTCACATACCATAGTGTCAAGTTTTCAACATATTTCACATTGTTGATGGAAATAATTTAATGCTTTGATTCTTAATTTCTCACTCTAATTTTAGCACACAAAAATTTTCACAGAAATAAAATTGTATGGTGTTTTTTTTTTTTTAAATGATTCTGCATAATAGAAAAAAATAAAGTACTCCTCAAGATCCACTGGCCGTTATTAGAAAAGATGCAATATAATCCTGTCAAGAACACCATTTGAAAATTAAATCTATTTTGACAGGTGCCTTTATCTAAAACAGTTTGGGATGTAAAATATGAAGTTGATTTAGAAAGCTCACAAAGCCTCTTCATCAACAATAAGCAGTCCACAAAAATATAAGGATCTACTGTGTTACGGTCATTGCTGTCATAATTGAGAAGACAAGAATGAAGCTATTTTCTATAATGTTTCCCTCCAAAAAGAAGCATTCACATGTGGACTTGACATGGAAATTTCTATTTTAAAATAAATTTATATCCATGATATCACAATTTTTTGAATAAAGATTTTTCTTAAAACAGTGATGACTTAAAGAATGCAAAAGGGATCAAGAGACTGAAAAGAATCTGGTTGCTATTCCATCTAAAGAAATGTACTCATTGTAAATGCAGAGCTGATTTTATTTTATGCAGCTTTCATCTGATAAATTTCCAACATTACCCATCCAGTGTCATTCCATGAATACAACTTTCTATATTAAGTATATCTGGTTGCTTAATTTATACAGTCAGCAACAGGTTATTGTTCCTTTCTCTGATGATGTGAAACATCTTGTTTTGGGAAGAAAAAAAATCCTAAACTAACACTTTACATTTCCTTCTTCCCTTTTGCTTCACTGTAAACAGTGCTTTCTGTAACCTTGAAAAAGGCATTTTAAGAGTTTAAAGACAAGAGCTGGAAACTTTGTTGTCAGGGCACTCCAAAAATTTGATATTTACATAAATGATGAATAAAAACACTTCAGTAGTTCTAACATACTCTGGCATTAAACATTACACAAGACCAAAATAAATGTGATGCCCTGATAACATTGAGTTTTCCTTTTATTTTCAAGCATGGAATGCAGAGCACATACTTCAGCACTAAAATATGCTTGGAAAGTAATGTAGTGGTATGATCTGTTTTTAAACACATTCTAAACCTAATGGCACAAAGGAAGGTCAACACAGAATCTGAGAAAACATTGTTTCATTACATCCTTATACGAGACACCATAAGCAGGGCTCCAGTGGACCTCAAGCACATCAGCAATGTTAACAAAGATTCTCTAAGATACCAGCAAGCAATGACAGAACTGAAACAAAAACCAGATATGTTCTCCTTGCCAAGCACAGAAATAAGACCAACATGAAAGATGAAAAAAACTAATCACATTTTCTACCTTTTCCCATCCTGTCCCCAGATATTCCTGTTTATTCATTAAGGGTTTTCTGCTCAAAAACTGTATGCAGAAAAATCAACTTTCACATGTACCTAGAATGAATTCACATGTACCTAGAATGAATCCAATCCACTTGAAGTCAGCTTTCTTCAATAATTTAGCAGATATACATGTATAGGTATCAGAGACTTCACATAAGACTTGGACTTTTTTTGCCCTTTTTTAATTAAAAAACCTTCAGAGAGATTATCCATTTTACCTTGGTGATGTGTGTAGTTGTGGTAGTAGAAATTGACTCTGATGTAATTGTCTGTGCACTCAGCAACACACCAGCACTGCCATCAGCACTGCCATCAAACTGTAAGATGAAAAATAGCATTTTCGTATTTTGGTATTTAAAAGCTGTGTTTTCATAGGAGTCAAAGCAAGTCTTATTACTAAACACATACTTATTATTTAGTTTAAATGGAAAAGTTAGAACTGAAATTTAAGTAGAAGTCATCCAAGTTCACAACATCACGTAGACTCAGTAAACCGTTACAGTTCATTTTCGTGGAAAATTTATGATCAAAGTTAAGTGCTTTAATGAGATGATTTTAACCAAGTTTCCAAACCTAAATACAACTTAAATATTTAAAGCAACTAAATTATTTTTATCAAAAAAGACTTTCAGAACCTTAGGAGTAATATTGCTTTGTCTATACACATTTCACTTAACTAATTCATAGCCAAAGTATAATCTTAGCTGCTACAAGAAGTAGATGTTTTTGAAAAGCACTTCTTGGACATTACACATTTGAGGCTACAAATTACTGGAATAAAGCCCAACTTTAATACAACAAATCACCCTGCCATTGTACCTGTGGAGATTCATATGTGATGGTTTTAGTTTCTGTTTGAACAATTGGAACTTCTTTTGTGGAGATTTCAGTTCTCTGCGTGGCGTCTGAAATGGTTACCATCTCCGTTTTCACTACTGGAGGCTATGGTGCAAGAAACAGACAATCAGCTCAAAAGACGTAAGAGGAAAGTTTGTAAAGTGGAGCTAGAAAGTAAAATCAAAGACACGTGAAAAGCATAAGAATAAGTATTAGACTGTTTTCTCCAGTTGAAATGCATGTAAAAAGCACCATGAAATGATGACTAATAAACCAGCCCTCTACCCACACACATCCACAATAGGAAAAAACTGTCTCCTAACAAGCTTTGCCAAAGTTCTGTGTTTCACCAACAGAAAATATCACAGAAGGTAATTGCTACAACCAAGTTTCAACATAGGTATTTAAAATGTAAAAAAGAGCATCAGTAGAAAGAATCTTAGTTTGTGTAAAGTTCCATCAAGCAAGAAACTGATAGCTAGTTCAGATAGATATTTCCAAGATTAATGATATTCATATTAGAATTACTTAGTCAAATTGCAAATAAGTCCAAGAAATTCCAAGAATAACTAATGCAAAACTAACTTTTGAATGTGCACTACTGCTGGAACAGAAAAACAAATTTTACAATTGGATTTTAAGCAGGGGAAATCCTAGTGGGAAAAAAAATCCTTTCCCTCCCTCAAATACTGTTGCACACAGAGGCCCTTTTGCCCTCCCTCCAAACAGGCTATGCTTTAGGAAATGTGGGTGCCTGCTTCTAAAGGTCTTGTAGACTGATTTTTTCACATTAAACAATCAGAACACCTGGAATTCTGCAAGCAGAATACAACAAAAGAAAGTTGTTCGGGTTTAATTGAACAAAAAGTCACCACAATAAGACAAGTAGGAAAAAATATCCAACTGTTCAAAAAATTCAGCAGATCATGTCCACTTTGCAAAGACATGCATTCCTGAGCTGCATTTTTCTCTTCTGATTCTTTATAAAGTTTACGCAATAATGAACCATTCAACCTTTGTTGGCTTAAAACAGTTGATTGTGACTGTAACCAACCCATGCTTCCCTAAAAATCTATTGCACTATAAGACTCCCCAGTAAGATTGTGAGATATATATGAATACACATAAACACATACACAAACACACACATACATATACTGTCTAGTCTACACATTTGTAACATTTCTTCAAAAGGAAACAAAGATAAGAAAAGCAGCAAATAATGCGTTAAAAAGAACAAAAATTGCAATAGATGTTTTCTAACTCCAATTGACAATAGGTTTCCAATTACAAGCCATCAAAGTGTCAAAAACAATTGACAAATAGACAAGACAGGACTTAAAATATTAGAAACATAAATAATAAATATGTTATGTAAATGTGTATAAAATAAGGGGGAGATAAAAAGGAGATGGCAGTCTTCAGAAGGTTTGCTTTACTGGTGATTCTCATCCAGTTATAGCAAAAAGCAAGAAACCATAACTGAACGAGACAGTTTCACTGCTCATCAGTGGTTTCCCCTTCCAAATGATCTGAATCTTGTTGGATGCCAGAAGGGCTGGAAGAATAGGAGAAGAAGAAAGGCAGGTACATTCTCACCCAAAGAAATATCTCTGCTTAATCTAGTTGTCAAACTGTTCTACCATTTACCTCAGAACAACAAATTATTTCTGGTGCAACGTCAATGTCAACATGAGACACATCTCCATTGAGTTTGAGCTGTTCTTCCTCCTTTTCTTCACCTAAGTCTTCCTTGATTTCCTCTGACAAATTCTTTTCCTCTGTAGGTATGATAATTGCGTTTTCCTGGACCAAATCTTCAGCTGTAACTTGTGTGCTCTCGACTGGTACAGTTAGCTTACTGCTTTGTGGTGTGTCTTCCACATGCTGTATTTTTTCTTCAAGTTCTCTCCTTTTCACATCTTCTTCTTCTTCCTGTTCTTCCCTGATGACTTCCTCAATTGCCCTATGATGTGGTTGGTATTCTCCCACCTCTTCATCCTCACTCTCACTACTACTGCTGCTGCTGCTACTATATGATGGCAATGAAGAAGAGTCCTTTTTTGATAGGTGCTCCACCTTACATGTTTCCCCAGCATCAGCTGCAACTTGCATTTTCCCTTTGTCGGTTTCGTCTACGACTAGTGTTTCTTCCATCCCAACCTCTGCCTGCTTCTTCTCCTCCACTATGTCCAGAGTCTCATGTGAACTCTGCACAAAAAACATGGATGAGGAAAAACAAAAGTAGAGCATATGAATAAATGAAAATGATGGAAACAAAATAAGCTGATGGCTGGTTCATGTCATACAGAAGACAAAAGATGGTTGTGATGGTTAGCTGAAAAAGGAAGAAAAGAATGAAGATGGATTTTAAGAGTTAGAGCCAAATTTAACTATGGAAAAATCAGTAGAACCTTATCAGCATCGCTGACTCCAGTGCAAGGCCCTTCTGTTCTGGAAGCATGTCTCTGTGAAACAAAAAGCAATCAGAGAACAAAAATCAATGCATAACCCCTTTCAATAGTATAACATTCTCCAAGCAAGCTTTAGGAACATATATAGACAACACTAGACAGGTACTGTGTACTCACTGTAAGACTCACATAGAACTATACCCGTTTCCTTCTACTTCGTTGAAATATATCCCTCAAGCATAGGTAAGAATTATGCATGTTATTATTTGGGATAAGAATTTATTTATGAAAGACTAAAAATAAAAGTATGAATGACAGGTCAGTGATGCTAGTGAGGCAATTACTTATCTCAGTTGATTTTGGAATTAGAATCATAGAACGGCTCAGGTTGGAAGGGACCTTAAAAACCATCAAGTTCCTGTTCCAACCTCCCTGCCATGGGCAGGGACACCTCCCACCAGACCAGGTTGCCCAAAGCCCCATCCAGCCTGGCCTTGAACACCTCCAGGGATGGAGCATCCACAGCTTCTCTGGGCAACCTGTGCCAGGGCCTCACCATGTGAAGTGAAGAATTTCCTCTTAAATTAGGAATAAGTAGCATTATAATATTATGGGTAAGTAAAAAAAAAAAAGTTGCATTCCACTATAGGTTTATCATTAACACACACAAAAAAAAAAAAAAACACAACACTTTACTGTAAGATTTTATTAGTTATTCACCTTTGGGAGGGAGACTGTTGAGGCTTGTATGTTGTCAAAATAGCAGTATGTGACTACCAAGATGATCCCATTAGGATTCAAGTGATGAGATTAAGGCAACTGTATTAGTATTTGTTCCGCAGCAAAATGATTTATGATGGATATACCTGAAAGCCCACCGTTACGCAGTTTTTTGATCTCATGTATTTTTAGAAATGTAAATTCGAGTTCAGGTAGCGGAAGACAAAATCAACACACCATCTGTGACTTAATCCTAGCTTGTACGGCTGTTCAGGAGCACAGCACCTACACGAGTGCCTGGCGATGTTCCAACACCAGCCCACTGCTGCTCCAAAGCGCAGCGAGGGGAGCACGAAGCTCCTCAGCTGCATCTCCTCCGCACCCCCCGGGCAGCGGGGTGCAGCCCCCCGGCACGTTTAAGTTTCATGAGGGGAAGAACGGGACGGGGCAGGCACCTGGGGCGGCGGCGGGGCGGGCTGGGCCGGGCCCGGGCCCGGTGCCGAGGCGGCGGTGTCGGAGCCGGTCTCGGTCTCTTCCCCCGCAGCGCCCTCTGCTGGCCCCGCGCGGGCTGCGGCGAAGGGCCGGGCCGGGCCGGAGCGAAAGCCCTCTTGGCTAAATAAAATGGACGTTATCTCTTCTTCTAGGCTCTAGACAGTTAGAGAAGGGAAAGGAAAGAATTAGCCAGCGGCGGACAGAGCGGCAGAACCTACGGAGGACAGGGCAGGCATGCGAGAGGACACGACAGAGAATAGGACTTGCTTCAGAGAATCCCGCACAAGCACAGGAGGCACCGCAGGTGCTCCAGCTGCGGGCAGAACATGGCAACACACAGGCATGCTCTCGTACATATTTTTGCTCTTCTTTTCCCACTATAAACATTAAAAACATTTCTCATTTCCACAGATTTCTGAACCAGAACAGTTTGCCTGAGCAGTCCTGTATTTACTGCTCTTAGCACATTCTAATTCCCATTTCTGGAGCTTCAGGTACCCAGGTACATCGGCTTTGAACAACACACCCACAACGCTAAGAGGAATTTCTACATTAGACCTTTTAAAGGCTGCTTTCAAATGCTTAAAAGAAACAAACTGAGCAAATGTGCATTGATTAAACAATGCTTTCAAAAGCCTTTCCCATTCTAGTGGGAAAACTTACTCAAAAATACACACAAAGTACATCGCTTTAAAGCGTAAATTGGGTTTATAGCTGGATCTATTTTCTGTAGTACTATGAATCCATATATTAAAACAAGCTTTTAAGATTCATATGGGTACAAGCCTCTGAAAAAGCAAAATTCTTCTTCATTTCAGTTTCCTCTCCTCAAGCTCTTACATGTAGAAAGAGTTAAAATACAAAGCCAATAATGCAACAGATACCTAACATGGACGCAACATACATTTTGCCCACATTAAATAACATACACTTCTATCCTAGAAAATGGGAACACAGACAATCAAGGTAGAGAAGCACGTCAGAGAAAAGCCAAAATGCCATGCAGATAACTGCTGTAGGGTGGACTTAATGTGCACTAGCAATGTAGGATGTAAACACTTATGTAAGTTACACCATGCTACTGTGCCTACAGTACTACACATACGGCACGCAGAAGAACAGAAAAGGAATAGAAAAATAGCTTCAACTTTTTTTTCCCCTACAGTAAAATTTAAAGTATATTCCAAAGGTGGCTAAGAAAATTTTATGGGAATGAAGTTGATTAAATCTTCCCTTATGCAACATTTGATATCCACCAGGGCAATGTATTACTTCTCATCCCCACTTTCTTTCCCTAGTTCACTGCACCCAGTAATGTTAATCTATTAATAGCTTGCATCAAAAAACCTATGATCATGATGCTCCTTCTACCATACTCTGGCACCATGTGTTTTCTAAGCACCCAAGGCAGTAAAGAAAAACATCTTTTATTTTTGTATGTGGTCAGACTGTATGAATCTCTCTCCACAGATGTATAAGAATTAAAGACAGGCACATGCCTTCATCTTCTTGTGTTTTACCACATTTTTAGGTCTTCTAATCTTTTAAAAGGAAAAGAACAATTGCAATTTGCTTCATAATGTAGCCCCTGTTTCCTGGTGAGCCATTTAGTACAAATTACTAAATGTATAGATAGAATTGGCACTCTTGAATCAACTACTGTATTTACAACAATGCATCAGCCTCTGAAGATGCTTAACTTCCTGGCAAACAGTCTTCTAGCACATGGGCACATACTCTGACATGAAATACTGTTTGTAAGCAGAGGAGGCTGGGCATGGGGATTAAAAAGTGATGATTCTAGATAACCGTAACTTCATAAGGTAGCCCGTATGTATTGTGACATACATATCAATGCATCGCAATTAAGTCACAGATGCTGTGCATTTGTGGGAGTACAGTGATACAGGAGTACAGTGGTACAGATGAGTTATATCCAAAGTAGCATTTCTTATACACAGAAAATGACTTATTTGCAATTATTTTGCACTGGAGCAAAAGCAGGAAGAAAAAGAAAGAATATTAGCAGTGGTGTCCTTGCTTTATTCTTATCTACTGTCCAGCTATCATTAAAGATAGGCAGGAAAACATACCTCCCAGGAATAGGGCTGAGAAATGTCTAACAATACCAGGAAGTTTAAAATTGGGGGTAACAAAGAACTCAACCCCAAACTTCTTGTCAACGAATAATTTGGGATCAAAAATGCTGCATACCAAACAGCTTTTATAGATATTACTGAAATAGGACTGACAGCTTTACAATCTGTTTTACCTAGGTGGTAGAAAATAGTCCAAAAGAAATGTAAAAAAGCAACATCACAATTGCTGCACATCACTATCCTACTGCTAGAAGTCCTACTAATTATATTGTGCTTTTTCACTGCATAGATGTTAAGCAGCTTAGGAGGGAGAAAAACTCCCCCCTTTTCCAGGATAAAAGATGAGGTACAGAAGCATGGAGGTACTTGGAACCTGGTTGCATTTTACAGCATTATTGACTTGAGTACTGATTACATAATAAATATGTGAAACAAGAGTTCTTGTATGAAGTGTTAGATAACCAAAAACAATTCCATCTCAAATGGAAATACATGTTTT
Source organism: Anas platyrhynchos (assembly GCF_047663525.1). Classification (NCBI taxonomy): domain Eukaryota; kingdom Metazoa; phylum Chordata; class Aves; order Anseriformes; family Anatidae; genus Anas; species Anas platyrhynchos. Next base: position 63,333,673 of record NC_092589.1, on the reverse strand, counting down.
GCTGTCATCCAAATCACGTAAAATGCAGTAATTTTCCACCAAAAAAGTGTTCTTTTTCAAACAGGAGCCATTCAAAACTTCACGGCCAGTTTAGCGTTTAAGCAGAACGCTGCTGGCATTCATGTGTACAAATCTTGCTTTACAACTCAAGCTTCTCCTTTCAGTACTGACATCAGGAAGAAAAAAATAGAAAAAGAAAGAAGTGCCCCAGCTAGCCCACAGCAGATGCAGCAAGAAGGCAGTAGATTTCAGGGCAGCCACCTTATCAATTTCCTCTGGTTTTGTTCCAGCAATCCGTGGCATTGCAGTCCATTGCTTCTCCTTCCCAGGCAGTGTTTTCACTTGGAAAATGTGGTCTCCTTTTTTCTATTTGGTTTTCATTTTGTAAAACCAGTGTAAATCAACAAGCAATGAGACAGATACACAGTACATATCAACATAAAACTAAACCATTTGAAAACAACACAACATACTAGGTGAGGGGAAAAAAAATCAAGGATAAAAGAATGCTATTTCAAAGTACCTCAACTTCAACACAAAAAAAAAATCAATGGAGAAAATGCACACGAACAAAAATTAAGTTACGTTTTTATATAAATGCCTGTTTTAACCAAAAAGATATTCGTAACTATTGAGCAAGACAATGCATCTCAGATATTTGAAAATTTGTACCTATGCATATATCACTACAGAGATATTAATGTAATACTGTAAGATGAGAGGAATAATTTTGTTGCAGTGGGGAGGGGTAGGTATAGCAGTGAAAGAAGAGGATAATGATAGAAGATAAACTAATTGCTTTTGAGGATTGATTTGCTGTTCTACTCTACAGAAGAAGTATATGAAGTAACAAAATTAAAAGTGTAAGAACAGCCAGAGCAATTTATTTGGGTATTTTGTGTTTTTTTTTTTTTTTTTCCGACAAATATTTAGGATGATATTTTTGGAAAACTGTTTTCCAAACTACTGCTTCAAGGTTCAGTCACAAAGGAACTATAGAGAAAAAACAGGTAAATTCATTTTTACAGACTTTTATAGATTAAGGTGAGTAAATTTTAATGAATACACTAAATACGTCCTGAGGAAGTCAACACTGTAAATTAAATGATTGCGTAAAGTCCTTCACAAATGACACAGGTCAGACAGCTGTTTATGTAGAGGCTGCTAAGAAGAGTTAAGGAGACACAATGAGTGAAAAGTTATACTGTCACTGAAAAATTAACTCCATACATCTGTGTAAATCAGTGAAATTTAAGCTGTCCTTAAAACAGCAAAATGTTGCCAGTGCTTCCAACTTTCTCTAGTGATTCTAGTCCAACTGTTGTAGGAGAACAAAATGCCACACATTATTTAAAGCCAGGTCCAATGGAAGTGTTAAAAAGTTAATGTATACCAAGTATAAACAAATATTACATTAGCCAAACAAAGATTGGATGTAAAGGATAACATGCATTTACTCTATTGTCTACAGGGTTGTATGAAAATGCATGCGGACAAGCATCTGCAGTGACATACCCCTTGTGTCTGTAGGGACAGAGGTGTGATACGCCGCTTTTCCCACTCATTTGGGCGTGGTTCAGGTGTGGATTCCATGAAATTGCGCTTGAGCTCACTAATGCTAGCCTGATGTTTCAGTAAGTCATCCTGGGTCTTATCCAGGTCCTAGCAACCCGCAACGTAAAACAAAGTAGGACAAAACACGACAACAAAGGCAAACTTAACAGTTTAAAAGAAAAAAAGAACCAAATCAAGGAAAGTGCCTTGTGTTTAGAGAGCTAGCCTTCTTTGGAGCACCTTAAAATCCAGAAGTTTAAGACCATAAGGTTTTGTTTGTGGCCACTAATACACTACTACTACTACCAGATTTTAATGCTAAGGAAAGATAATGCTGTGTATGGTTATTTAAGAGAGAACTAATTTCATCCAAAATACAAAACTATTGCTGATTCAAAGGGCTAGTCATTTCCAATGATTGTGTGCTTTTGGGCTGAACTCTAAGCAATTTTCATCTAATTTCTAAGCAGATATTTTTGGTATTGCAAAAGTAACATTCCTGAAGGCAGCTGTAAGAAAGATAACATAAGGAGCATTATGAAAATGCATCTCTGTTAATGCTACAAGCTCCACGAAAAATACTTATTTCTGTGAGGACAATACCACAGGGCCAAATATGTGAGCAACTAACACCTGGTTCACTTCATTGTGCCTCATTGTGCCTATCACATAGGCCTAGACATATTGGAAAAATCAGATTTAAAGACTTAAAGACTGTTATCAGTCTTTTCCACATTTGGCAATCCAACCACAGATAGATGCAGATGTTAAGTATGGGTGGGTTTTGTGCATATAATTACCAAACAGGTAATTTACCTTTTTTACCTTTTTAGGCAAGCACCAAAGGGGACACCAGACCATCAATGTCAAATTCTATTTTATTATGACCCACTGAGGCTAAGAGAGAGCAATTTGGATCAAAAAAACCCTTGTCAAGTCATAAAAAATCCTAAACCGATACAAGCTTAATTTCTGATGTCTTTGAATTTGTATATTCAACACCAGCTGTTATTGGTGTTGCAAATATTTCTTAATTCTGTGAATCTTCAGATACGCACTTTCCACGTTAAGAACCTTACCACCTTCTGGCAATTCACTAGGTTAGTATTTTTACAGGACCAATGTTTCACTTTTAAATTAGTATCCCTTGCTTATTAATCCTAAATACATCCCCCTAAAATGTCGTTTTTAGAGCAAACTGAAGCATTATATAAAGGATATTCCATTATACAACTGAAGCTAGTGACGATTCTCATATCACAATTTTAAAAACTGCTTTGGCTTGACACAAGGCACATTTCCTGGACTTGATCACAGCAAAGTTACGCAATGTACACTTACAGTGCTTTAGTAAGTTATACACAAGCAAAGTTTGAATAGTTATCAAAAGCTGCGAAAAGCCAAAAAAAAAAAGTATTAGTTTTGATTACTGTGATCCATACACCACCTTATTACCAAACAAAAACAATGATTTTTTTTTAAAGATAGTTTGTGACAAAAGGAATTGTTTATAGCCCCATTTGGATGAATTAAGTTAAAGACATCAGTAGGATTCTCTGTATTTTCTTCAGTTACTAGCTTGTGTTATTAATGATAAGTTATGATACTGATTATATCTACAGATTACTCCAGATTTACAGACTATATGGAAATTCTTAAAATAAAAATCTCCACTTCAGTGGCAAATAATAGTAATACACATTAAAGTACTCTTCAAAGCTCTTTGCTTTTGCTCATTGTCAATAAGAACGAACTTTTAGGGAGCAAGAAATGCTTTCATTTTTAAAAAATGGAAAAAAGCAAACAAAAACATTTAAGTTTGCACTTTAAAGATCTGATCCTTACATATGTTTCTCAAAGCTCCTAAAAAATCCTTGCATGTCAGCACCAGAATTAGTTTTTCCATACTTCTACCACTGCTTGTGCCTTATGTTCATTCAGGTAACACATTTGATAAAACTTAATTGGTGAAAACCAGAAACCCTGCTCAACAGAAGATACACACATGAAATAGCAATGTATAAAAAAAACCAACCCTGTTTAGGATGATGAATGGGTCTAATGTGTTTGATTTATCTAAATAGGGCTATTATTCCCAGTTGCCACATTTAAAGCATCTAGCAAAAATACACATTCAATATTCAAGCGGAAGGTTTTGTTTTGTTTTCTAAAACTTTTAAAAACTCAAACTAGAATCATAACATGCAACACTTCCAAGCTGGTTTTCCCCATGCATGTCATGCACTGTGTTCATCACAGCCTGCAGGTGACCTCCCATCCCATGCAACTTGGCAGCCCATGAAAAGGGAAGGTGTTTCTTATATTATATACAAACCTCCAACATTAAATTGCTATGTCTGACATAAATATTTTCCCCGTCTACTCTCAAGGAATTGCTCTGCGAAATTAAGTCACACAAAAAATAAATTCAAATCAAAATAAACATAAGATGTACCAGTACAAAAATACGAAAAATAAATTAAAAAAAATCAGACAAATACAGGAAATAAAACAATACAGTGAAAAGGCAGTATTTAGAGAAAAACCCATAGAAATGAAATGTAGTTAGGGTGCTAACTAGGCAGTCAGCTACAGCCAGATTTGATTGCAAACTAAACAAAAAAACCACCATGCACCTTCTGCTGTGCTTTCACCTCTTCAGGTTCCTCCAATGTAAGAACATTATAAATTATCAATAAACATAACATTACAGAATAAGAGGCTTCATCTCTTTGTAAATGCTGCAAAGCGTGCTATATTTACAGACCTTTCCCGTTTCGGCCCCAAAGGTTGAAATTATTAAGCGACTTGGGTCTTCCTTCACCTATGTTGTTGGAGAATGGCTGAAGTAATATGTGGCATGAAAAATGGAAGTTTCACGCTATGTCCCTCCATTGCTGTACTTTTCAGTGTTATCTCGGATATTTAAGAATGTGTAATGGAAAAAGATGATGTGTATAATTTCTATGGCAAAAAGTCTTAACACCTACAACAAGTTGATGGTAAAATGGAATTTAATACATGATTTATTTTGGTTAAACAGTCTAGGATTCAACTCACACACCTAAATGTATTTACAATCTGTCGTAATTGTTGTGTTTTGATTATTTGAGCCTCTCAACTCCCCTCTTATAGGTTAATATATTCTACCTCAAACTGGAATTAACTCTCTTGGAAATGATAGCTAACCTTCATTGCCTACAAGTATTGTAGGCAGCAGCTTACGGAAAGGCATTCTTTAAAAAGCAAAGCACCACTTAGCCTTCCCAAACGTACAAATACCAACTGCTCATCTTAGGAAAAGTCAACACTGTGCAAGTACATACATCTGAAGAGTGGTTTACATACTGCATGTACAGTTGCATTTTCTATTGTGTGAATGCATAAATACCATCATATATACCATATATTTGTTTCTCGCTTTCAAGTGATTCTATTTTCTGCAAGTTTATTTTATGAATGGATTGATTTATGTCACAAAAGAAAGTCTTTAGTCTTTTCATTATAAAACTTAGATTCGTGTTTTCATGTCATATTTAGCATCTTTGTAATATATACATTGTATTGATTTAATCAGTTTAAACAACTTTATTAAGTGTGACATTGAACAAGCCCTCCCCTTTTTTGGTTCTATAATATTTTTGTATTTCCTTTGAAGATCAAAATAAACCACCTTTTTCTAGCATGATGTTGTTGCTCTAACATGCACAGCAAATACAGGGAAAGGAAGCATTTTGTAAACTATTCCAGATGATCAGAGCAATGCATTAGCGTGAAAGAGGCTCCTGTACAGCAATTTTAAAAGCGTATTTCAAAGAAAGTTCAGACTTTGGTGATTAGTCAGACAAAACCAACAATCCCAGCTAATGAATCAAATCAGTCTCCACATTAACTACTGCTAGAGATTACTGAAAGCACTTAATGTTTTAGACACAACTGAACAAACCCTTTTGTAGGGCAGAAACATCTGAAATCTAGAACAACAAGAAGCTGATTTTTAAGCATTGACTTTTTTTTAATTCAGCTTTAAGGAACTTCACTTTTCATGTCTTAACAGAACTTCTGAGATGCGCATTATGAAATCAATGCGCTCAGAAGACATGCGTTTTAACACACAAACTGATAGTGCAAATAGCACAAATTTTTACTGTTACTACCTAATAATGACTACCTAGTAATAGCAATTCCAGTATTCAGATTTATGTGCTCCTTAACATTTTGAACTACAAGCTATGCTATATGTAGCTCAGTATCATTAGAGTACAATGAAATTATGCATGCTGTATGAATTCAGGAAGACAAACGAACAAGAAAACCCCAGCTATCTATTGCCTAGAAATCCCCTAATGGCAGTTTTTCACAAACAAGAGAAGTCAGAAAGATAGATACATGTTTGTGTGTGTGCCTACTTACGTTTATACAGGCACACACATACATATATCCCTGTCAGCGCATAAAACTGAGGAAGCCTCTTGGAGAGCTAGCATACTAGCTATGCACAGTGTCAACATTTAAGCAACAGAATTACACACCTCCTCTTCCTCTGCTTTGTCATTCAGGTCATTGTCATAAGAGGCACTGAATGAAGTCGGCTTAGGCTCCAGGTAGCAGAGGGACAGAGCGAGAGGAAGGGAAAATGTGAGTGAAAGAGGAATAGACTGGAAAGCAGAGAGAAGCAGTACAAAGATAAGGAGAAAAGAGGGGATGAAGGAAGGAGAGGTTATAGGAACATAGTGCTGAAGGCCAGGTGGGAGGAAAGAGATGCAAACATCAGGAAGGCTAGGAAAACTAATATAACCATCCTCATCAAGCAGCGAGCGGAAACTGAAAGAAAAGCATTTGATAAAGCTGAATGAGACACACAACTCAGTGTTTTTGTAGTCACTTTTTAAGATTTTTCCCTCCATAGCAGGGGGGACTTGACTAGCAGGAGTTCTCATAGATTCAAAGTTTTTATTTGGTGAGCCTATTCTATTTTTATTATGATCTGGTGTTTCTCTCATGGAATTACACTCCAAGATGTCTGGAATGGTAAGGACGGGCTCCCCAAGGGGATCTTCCTCTGAAATATCTGAAAGCATGTCCATCTCAGGGATAGGTGACAGGTTTGTGAGATGGGATGACACAGAATGGATGGGTAGCGATGGTGGGTGTATGTGAGTGAGCCAAAGAAACAAGTTCTGTGCACAGTGGAAAACAAAAGCACAACAAAATGCAAGTTTGTAGGCACAAAAAGAAGGAGAAAGAAAAAAAATATTTGTTAGTGATTATTATTAATATATATATATTTTTTTAATACTTTGGGATAGCTCTACTAATGCAATAGAAATACCAGATAAAAATAGAAATCCCTTTCTGTTTTACAAACAGTCAACTTGTTTATTTTATGGATTATGAAACTAAACCCATTATGAACATTTTGTTCTCCTGCTGTAAAGAACTGTGCACTTTGGAACTGTAATAGTCACTTACAGCAGATGGAAGCAGACAGACATTGAAAGCTTTGGCAGAAAGGTCAGGGGACAGTGCAGTACATGAAAGACAAGCTGGCACCGATTCTCAGGTTTGTAACCATTTCCTCTAAGACTTAAAGAGAGCTTTAGGGGGAAAAAAAAGCTGTTCAGAGTTGGCATGTGTAACAAAACCTTACTGATCAGCTTCATGGAACAACTTCCCAAAATACTATGTTTTTTTTTTTCCTCCCTTTTCTTGATTAAAAGATACTGCCACTTTGGAAACAAGGGAGAAACACCATTTTACCAAGCCCAAAGTCAAAAACTGGTCATTTAACCATTTTTCTCCCATCAGAAAGATCTGTGTGTGCCTTTTCCTAGACTAATTCAAAATCATTTCAGCTACCTAGCAAACAACAACAAAAATGGCACCATATTTGTTCCCTTCCTACACTTGAATGTAGTGGGAACATGTAAGATGCATGGATAAACTCAGCAGTCCAAACTTCACCCTAGGAATCAAAAGGATGGCTAACTTCCAAAAATGTGTGAAAACAAAATTACTTTTTAAATATGGAAGAAATCTATGACGAACTGCCAGAAAAAAAGAAGTGATATCGCAGAAAGAAGAGCAGCAGATTATATCACATAACTCCAAGGTTTTAGGCGACACTCTGGAAGGAAATTTTTACATGAAATCCTACATGACCTACGTTCAAATTTTTGATCTACTTCCACAGTAACTCCAACACACAAGTAAATGGTTGTTTGCAACAAACAGACCAAAATACTCAACTTTCCATATAAACCTGTACCTCAAATCAACATTGGAGTGTTTTAAAGGATGAAATAATTCTGTAGTTACTACTAAAACAAGAAGATTGTCACTTATGATTACTTAAAAGCAGCCATTATACCCAGATTCATATAACATACAGAACTGTGGATATGCTAACAATTTTTACATCTAAACAAACCAAGGAATTGAATAAAGTACCTTTTGCCCTTTGAAACATTTTTCCAGAACTCAGTCAAGCTTCCTGAAATTTCAAGTTATATTTATAGCACTAAAAGAAGCCCAGAAACTCAGGTTGCCTTCACTTTTCCTTATATATACTCACATTAAACCTACACAAAATACTTGACAGTTTTGTTCGAATATTTAATACGGTGTTTTGTGAGATGCTTAGAAGTGATAGGCACTAAATAACCGCACATGCACACACACCACATGAACAAATAATCTTGGTGTGAAAGAAAGCCATACCTTTCCATCCTGAGTCAACTCTAATTGTGGAGTTTTGAGCGGGCTCACATCATCTTCTCTGCCACCTTCTTTCAACTTGCCCTGCCCAGCAGCTTCAAGGTCAATGATTTTATCTCCTGCAGACGGCCTTCCTGTAGTAGGGAAGTCTCTTAGCAGGCTTTGGTCTGAGATACCCATAGGAGCTAGTAGGGAATCAAATGATTTGCATTAATTGGAAATAAGTTAGAACGTTTTGTTTTCAAGACTTAAAATGATTTCATGGTGATGTCTGCAATGAGGAATACAGGCTAGTTACTGGTGACACAATAGTTTTCAGCTTCTTGGCTTTACACGAAGTCTATTGTTCTTACTGCACTGATGTGAACAGCAATGTCCCCTTGTCGCATAATGTGTGCTTACTATGCAAGGGGGGAAAAAAATCAAAATCAAGTAGGTATTTAATTATCAAGTTTCAGATTACTCATAGATAGCAGTTTAAAGATACTGTTCTTGGGACTGTGTTAATCACTATAACAAAACATAGAAATAAGTGACTGTGGAGATTCACTATACTGAAAGGACTGTGTTAATACAACATAGAAATATCTATGCATATAGCTGTCACAGTATTTTTGTTGTGGAATCTTAGCATTTTTCACATTTTTTAGTACTACGGGAACAACAGGTTAATGAAAGTAAGACCTTTCCTCCCTACATGACTGCAAAAAACAGAAGGGGAAAATTCACTTATATATATTCAATATATTCATGCAATGTAATCAAACAAGAGAGTGAATGGTGTTTGTTTTTTTCCCCTGTTGTGGTTTAACCCAGCAGGCAGCAAATCACCACACAGCCATTCGCTCACCCTACCCCATCCCTCTCTGGGATGGGGAAGGGAATCAGGAGGAAAAAACAACTTGTGGATTGAGATGAAGGCATATGACATAATATGACAGAAAAATAAATAATAATATGTAAAAAGCAAGTGATGCACACCACCCACTGTCCCTGCCTGCAATACCCAGCCTGACCCTGAGCAGCTGGTACCTCCCATCCCAGCCAGCAACACCATACATTTTCTGAGCATGATGCCATATGGTACAGAAAATCCCTTTGGCCACTTTGGGCCAGCTGTCCTGGGTCTGTCCACTCCCAGCTCCTGCTGCACCCCCAGGTGACCCACTGACAGGACAGTGTGAGAAGCTGACAAGTCCTTGGTTTAGTGGAAGCACTGCTCTGCAACAATTAAAACACTGGTGTGTTGTCAACATTATTCTCTTTGTAAGTCCAAAGCAGCACCATACCAGCTACTAGGAGGAAAATTAATTCTATCCTACCCAAAACCAGGATATCCCCTCTTATTTGATTCAGCTCAGAGCAGGATGGCTTTTTTTTTTCTTTTCCAAATAAGGATGGCTGGCTTGGTCAAAATAGTAGGAATGGAGTACAGAAGAGTTCATTAAGTTAAGCAGCCTTACTAAGTATAACTTTGATATAAACTTCATTTGTTTAGCAATCTTCTGTAGAACATTCATATGCCCCTGAAGTCTTGACTGTACAAAGCCAAAGCGCACAAAGTTCAAAAAAGCTTTTCTTTGAGAATCTTTGAGGAATATGGTTTTTGATAACAGTCTCAGCCAGATTCACATCAGAGGCTCTCAGTTAAACTGCTGAGAAGCCAAGGCCTCCTAATGGCAAATGTTCAATTTTGAATGTTATGCTTTCAGGGATTCTCTAATTAGCAAGTCTGCAACTTAAGCTTCTGATCCCTTCTTGGATGGCAAATAGAGCACTTCCTGGGCATATGTCTCTCAAGTTCCACAAGGGCAAGAGTAACTTAACAAATCACAAAATAATTTAGGTTGGAAAAAACACCTGGAGTTCAACTAGCCTGACCTCCCCCCTGTTCAAAGCAGGTCTAATTAGACCAGGTTGCTCAGGGACTTGTGAGCATTTCCAAAGTATTTGAAAATAAATATTTCAACAAATAAATATTTCTAACTGAAATTTCTAACTGAAATTTCTTGTGTCTCAAACTTGCATCCACTCCCCATTGTATTATTGCTGGGCACCTCTGAGAAGAGTCTGGTTTCATCTTTTCTGTACCTTCCCCTGTATGTCAACATGGATATTTCCCCACACCCTTTTCTTAAAGCTGAAGGACTATATGTCTCTCAGCCTCTCCACATATACCACGTGCCCCCAGCTCCATGATCAGCTTGGTAGCCCTTCACTGGGCTCACTGCAGTACATCAACGCCCATCCTGTACTGGGGAGCCCAATGGTGGACACAGAACTATACATTTGGTCTCACAATGTACTGAATAGAGGTAAGTAATTGTTACTTTTAATGGGCTGGCCACGCTCTTGCTAATACAGTTCAATAGACAGCTGGCCTTCTTTGCTATAAGCACACACTGCTTTCTCGCGTTCAGCTTGTCCACTGGGAGCCCCCAGATCTTTTTCTGCAAAGCTGCTTTCAAAGCAGTCGCTCCTGCAGCATGTAGTGGTTTATGGTATAATTCCACCTCAGATGCAAAGCTCTGCATTTATATTTATTGAATTTCATTATGGTTTCTTTAAGCCCATTTCTCCAGCATGCTGAGGTCCCTCAAGCAGGGGTGCAATGAGGGTATTAAGACTAACTCAGAGAGATGAAGTACTCAACTGCAGATACTTGGGAGGAACAGTGGTACTGGACATGCTGATGTCCAGAAAGAAGAGGCAGGGATTCAGTGTACACTTTCCAGGATTTCTCCAGTTTCAAATATACACTCGAGGAATGACCTACATCTGGACTACTGCTTGAAGGAAGAACAGGACTTGATTTTGCATGATAGTTTAAAAAATATTACAGCACAAAAGATCCCCTGAAAGACTTGCTGAAGTAATCCCTGAGAGTTGGGCAATTGTTTCTAGCCAAATTAAACAAACTGAATCAGACAGTTTGTACTGATGTAGTGTCTTTTGGTTTCTACAAGGACTCATCAGAAGCTAGCAACTCATCACAAGCTAATAGAGCACACATTTTTCCCTCTTATTTTTGCTTAGGCCTCCAGATGGTAACAAACTGTAGGTTTCCCAAATAAGAGTCCTTTGCTCATTTGCCCCAGTACGGGAGAACGAAGATTTAGAGAAGTAAAAATATTCTGTGTAATACATTTCTGGAGGAAATACGCAAAGTTAACAGCTTAATTGTAGCTAAACTCACATCATTGTTACAGTTCACTTTTATCCTAGTAAAGTTGTGTATGCCTGAATCTAAGTCAAACTCATTTTTATAAAGATTTTTTAATGTTGTATCTTTCAAAAGTAATTTAGAGTAAAGCATGTGCTTCTATGTCTCCTGCACATCCTACTAATAATATATTTGCCTTTGCAAAGTATGTCTGTTTTGTCTGTTTCCATTAAAGAAAATCAGAAGGTATTTCTGTTTAGTCAGAGACCAAATATCAGTAACCACACATTTTAGATATTCGTACAAGCTGAACAGAAAGCTTGTGGGCTGAACACAGAAGTAACTAAGAAGCACACCAGAATGGCAATACACTGAATAAAATTATACAAAACCAAAAGGAACTACTTGCTCTGCCTTTTCTACTTTGGAATAGAGAGACACACCCAGGCCAATCCAGGGTCCCAAAAATGCCACTGACCATACAATTCTAATCAACAGCATACAATGCACGCCTATCTAGTAAAACAGATTGGAGTATTGAAGCATATGTCCAATTTAGAATCCTCCATATTTTCACTGCAGTACCATACAATTTAGGCAGTACCTTAACTTACTGCTTAACCAAAAAGTTGATATAGTATGTTATTGATATAAGTAACAGAAGTAACTACTCTTCACTCAATCCATCAGAAACAGAAATTGACAAACTTGTCAATTGATATTTTAGGCATTCACAATGTCAACAATTTTAAATGTCACTCAGATCAGAGTGACAACACAATATACACTGGATAAATGTGTCATATTTCATACCTCCATCAAGACTTCTGGAAACACGTTTGCTTGAAGTGCGTTCAAAGTACGGAGCTGGTCTATCTATGAGGTTGCTAGCCTGTCGTGTCTGTGCTTGTGTACGTCCGCTGTAGCGAAACTTAGAACCCAAGGTTAGAAACTTTGCTTTTGGAGGCTGTTCTGGTGATAGAAGTCTAAAAAGCAAACATGGATAAAGTCAACTGTAAAGGCTTTATTTTATCTATGTAATGAGGTACTTTTAACAGTACTTATTATATTGCAGCTTTAGTTCACTAGGCATGATTTGTGCATTTCAAGTAGTGATTTTATCAAAATCTGAGAAGAACTTCTAAAACAAGGAGTATTATTTAGTATTTGCATTTAGAGTTGAAGTGCTGCTGATAATTACCATGTTTTCCACAGTATAACTAAGCAAAACCTTGATCTTCTCATACTATCTAGATTAAATGGTGTTTTTTTCTGAATAGCTGAGGCAAGTTCAGGTTTATGTGGCATACCTCTCAGATCTTTCTCCTTAGAACATTACTTGCAGAAGAAACCATACACACCGCGTATTCAGAGGTACCAATATGGCAGCTGCTACTCCTCACAGTTAGGGAGGGAATGGTGTCCCAAAGCTGCATAGCAGACTGAATGAAGGTGGGGGGGGGCGGGGGGGGGAAGGCTCAGATGGATATAGAACTGTCACTCAACGCTAAGAAGTTTAATAAGCTAGATTCAAACCCCACTGTATTTACTTTGCGGTTTATAGATTTGTGTAAATTGATGCTTGCTGTACATAAGGAGAGTGGGAAAAAAAGGAGTATCATGAAAAGAGTGGAAAAAATATTCAGTTATGAGTAGTATTAATACTGGATGTGTATCTTTATATCTTTGTTCTTAAGTGTTGGAGTCAACGTCAGAGAAATTCCTAGTAACAGTTTGGCAGAATTGCTACAAGATATCCTGCAATTTTCTACCAGTTTTTGACACCACATGAATTTAAGGGATCAATTTAAGGGTATCCCCCAGTACCATCCTTGTTGATGGATCAACAGTCATCACTGTAGGAACTCTTCCCAGCCTCAGTTTCTCTAGAAAGGTATTTGATGTTTCCCCTGAATCAACAGTGCTGCAAATACACGCTTATCCAGCATGGGGTATCCGTGTCTTATTCTCTCTCTGAATATCAGCTTCTTTCAAGCAGGACCAACAACTACCATGCTTATTGTACTTATGATGACACAGATGTGCCAGAAAGACATAGGATGCTGACTTTGTTCTATTCTTTTGAACCATTTGCACAGGGAGTATCTGTGACAGTAGAATCAGATCCAGAATATATTTAGGCAGTTTCCAATAGTGGGTTCTGAAAACTGACAGTCATTTTAAAGATATTTCAGCAAAACTGGGGGGTTTGCAGATACTTTGCAAAAAAGAATGGTAAGAGGTAGAAGGCTACCATTTTCTCTAAGAGAGAAAGGAAGTTTATATCTTTGCCAGGGTGCTAGCCAGAGGGATCTGATCACACATGCCTACAATGCAAACGCATGCACCTGAATCCTAATGGGTTCCAATATATTTTAAAAGAAAACAATTCTCAGGACAGACTAGTCTACCCCTCTGCACTAAGGCCATATATAACAAAGTCACAAGGATCTGGAGTTTCACTTTTCTTGCATCTATAAAACAGCCTTATGCAATCTTTGTCACCAATATATTTCTCCACATTATTTCCAAAAGAGAATATATTTGGCATTATGAGGAAAAAGGCTAAGAGTGTTTTTCCAAGGTTCCTTCTGTTCTTTATTTCCCAGTCTTGGCAAAGCTACAGCATTGACTGCCATTTTTGTTTTCCACCCTGCTGAGAAAAACTTTTAATCTTTGAATGTGGAAAACACGAGATAAATAGTTACTTCCTGATTAAGGGCATTTTATTTATTTATTTAGGTATTACAAGTTTAATTACATAAAAGTAACTAAAGACTATGTTTGCGTCATTTTAAGACATACTGGGGACACTAAAACTATCTTGAAAAGTTCAAATAAAACATCATACAGTAGAATTATAAACATGTTTTGGATAAGGTCTAAAGTTGCAAACTAAGCTTATCTCAAAAGATTAATGTAACTGTAATATAAATGTATATGTACATACATTTATAATGTATTATAAATGTAATAAAACATTACTGGAATTCTGTAAGGCTGAGCTGATACAAACAAATCCAGTGCCTTTTAGTTGTCATTTTCAATATAGTTCATTTCAAATTTCTATAAATAACTTCACATGCTCAATGAATTTCCCATAATTTACAAAGAAGGTGGATCTTAATGCATTTATTATTTGAAAAAACTGAAATTCTGGAAAAACAAATAATACAAGGAATCTTAAAATGTTATATAGGGCATGCCAGGAGGTCTGGAAACCAAAAACGTAAATCTAGATTTAATACAATTTACTGTGGTATACACAAGCAATACACATGAAATGAAAAAAAAACTGTAGCTTGCACTGTAGCAATTGCTTCTGCTGTTTATCTTTGGAGACAAACAGAGCTGGATTTATTTTACTGTTTTTAAATCAGGATGAAAGGTTTTGAGGATTTTGTCTGATGACATCAGTGGAGTATATGGATTTTACAGAATGGTTGAAGTATATGTTACATAATTCTTGTCATCGTGTCATGCCTGATTAGGAAAAGACACTTCTGATTGGAATGAAATCCAATTAATTATATTATGTCAGAATTTCTATAGTAAGATTATCTGATACATATTAATACTCCTAAGAACTTTTATATTTGAAAATGGTATTTCTCAGTTTAGTATTTTTGACTTCCATAAGATTTTATTCTCCATTTAGGTCCATTTTATTACTGTAAAAATAGGAAATATAGTTCATGCAGGCCACTGCACGATTTATTTGAAGAGCATTAACGTTCTTTCCATTGCAGAAAAGAACTGTTACCACAAATGACATACAGACAGCAACAGCCAAAGCAGACTTCAACTTTTGAAGAAATATAGAATGATGAGCTATTTAGGTTAATAAACTTAACTAAGAAGTCTAGTAAGGAGAAGTTCTCCTTCTACTGAAGGAGAAAGCTTAATCCTTTACATGCCCTTTTTACAATGAGAAACCTAGATTCGAGGACTATTCAATGCATGAGAGATTCAACCTAAATCTATTACTCCTGAGGCTGCATGAGTACATGCACTCCTTCATGGAGATTATGCTATTATAAAAAAAAGATTTTTCAAATTACTTCTCAATGCTGGAAGTAGAAAGAAATAACTCTGTTGTTGAAGTAGTCATTGACAAATAGACTGTAGTTTCAATAATTGATTCAGAATTGTGCATTTGGCAGTTACTGAGAAAAAATGCAGAGAAAATTTTAAGCACTTCTATGAAACGACAATACTCTCAGACATATGGTCCAATTTTTTGGGTGGTCCTTAGGGGACTCAAAGAGTTCAACTCGATGATCCTTGTGGGTCCCTCCTAGCTTGGGATATTCTATAATTCTAAGTTAGGGTTTATTACATAAATAAATAGCATGCTGTTCTTTAAAGAATGGACTGTGAATTCAGTCCAGTTTATAAACAAGTAAAAATTCAGCTGTAAGCATTTAAACAGCAGAAGATACTGAAAAAACTGGAGTGAATGAAGATTAACTGTCAAACCCACAGCTTATTTTGTCTATTGGCTCTCTAGGTTGTCATTTTGAAAAGTAGATCTCTCAGTAAATACTTTGTATGATTATTAGTTTAGTTTAATACTGGTAGCATGCTGAAAGTTTAAATGATACTTATTTGTACTTTAGACCTTCGGAACTGGTAATTCCGTGTCAGTGACTCATAGGATGTCTTCTGTCTAAGAGGTGTTAATACAGGGAGGAAGTAGGGGAAAAGAGGGGATAAGCCTTCTCAACTTTCCTCATATCCTTTCAAAGATATGAGCATACCTGGCAAAACTGGGGAAGCAGAGACTTATTTACCTGAAGAAAGTATGGTGCTCCACACAAACCTTCCATAACCTTTTAGCAGCCCGGTGGTTTGGCAGTTTGAACCCAATAGTGCTCTCAAACTGTTCCAGCTGGAAAGAATCCACAAATAAATTAACCCATTTCCTTAACATGGCTATTAACTGGAAGGCAGAGTTCAGATAATTCCATTACTGTAAGAAGCAGTAATTCTCCTGTCATAAGAGTTTGTAAGACTTCAAAAATACCAGTTTCTAGCCTTTTAATATAATTATACTGGGTGGGCTAATCATGACAGGTAATAAACACATTATCACTTCCTATCTGTACTAATGACTTCTGAGAAATTCAGAAATACTTCAGCATTCCTTGCTAATTTTCTGATTAGCAGCCCAATACACTTTTTAACTGAATGAAAAAATTATACTGCAGGTTGTGCTGCACATTTTCCTTGGATTCAATACCAGTCTGAAATCCATATTGCAGTGTCACTCTTACTGATCCATTTCATTAAGTATCTTTTTTTTTTTTAGCAAAAATATATTTGTTTATACATACGTTTTCCAGTTTTACATGTTTTACGTTTATACGTTTTACAAAAGTACAATGTAAGTATTGCATTACTGGCTATTAGACTTAAGCTAAACACAGCTCCTGTCATTTCACGTGAAGTCTATTTACACTAAAATACTGTAAAGATTTCAAACTGAAAGTGTTCCATACTTTACTAAATCCCTTTTCAACAAAACAGGGTCTGGGAATTGCTCTGTGAACTTTTAAGTGTGTGCAAACAAAATAAATGCTTTGAGAAATGATGAGTTAGCTTTATAAGATTGTGCAGAGGCTAATTTGTTTTTGGTCACTTAAGAGAACTGGGAACCAAAATTAAGACAGATTTAAAAATATATCTTTAAAACTTGCCTATTATTTATAAGCACTACAGCTGATTTTGTATCAGCATAAGGTAGTCATACTGCTTTTATACAAGGCTGTGGGAAGGTGACTTGCCATTTAAAGTTTTAATGGATTACAATTTGAGATTAGCAGACAGTACATATCTTGCCTAGAATAATTCAGGAATAAATTCAAACCTTTTCCTCCATTTAGCTCTGTAATGTCATTAACATATTTTATTTATTCACACAGCAAAAGCTACCCTAAACATTTTAGGATATACTTTAAAGAGTTCATCATTTTGTTTTCTACAAAGATTTTCCAGTTAAAATGTGCTCAAAATGTAAACCTCCCTCCTTCGTTGACTCCCATAAACTTACAACGGTAAGTGAAAAAAGGTGAATTCGATATTTCTGCAGCAGCTAACAGGAAGTTAGAGCTCTCTACAGGACAACTCAGGTCTTTGCTTACATCCATAAAACTAGCGGCATTGACATTTAGTGAACAATTATATCCACAGAGGAAGAGAGGCTGACTCTCCCTAGGGGCTGCAATTTTGTAAAAACGTGGCCAGTGTAACTGGCTTTACCTGCACTAAATATAAGTTACAGGATTGCATCTATTACATTCCCCCTCCAAAAAAAAGTGCTGGAGTCACATTCATTAATCATCAGAAGTGCTTAATACAAGCGGTAGAATCTGATGACAAAAATAAAACCCTCTGAAATTCTGCTCGAATCCAACATAAGCCTTCCAGGATGCCTAGTAAAAACTGACACTGTTTTTTCTGTTGCTGTATAGAAATAATCAGACAAAAAAAGGCAAGACAAAGGTATTACTTACTTCTGCTGGTCTGATTTTGATGTAGAAATTACTTCGCTTATAGGAAATCTTCAGAATTTTTGGCCAAGCAAAGCGGTTGATCCGGAGTCTATCTTTGTAAATGAGCAGTCCATTAGCACACACACCCAGCATGATATCCACACCTTCAGAATCCTATTGTGTATGAGACAATTTCATAAAAATCATTTTATTAACATTCCAAACAAGTAATTATCTCAGGCAAACCTTGAGGGAAGAAGGCAAATGGGACTCATTTCACATTAAAACTTGAAAGACCGTGACATTGAGATTGTTAAAGAAGAAATGACCAAGTATAACAATTTTATAACAAAGGATTTGGACGCCAGTAATTTGGCACTCCTCTATCTGTACTTACCACAGTCCTGGGAAATTTAGGTATTCTGTCAATAAGGACAAAGTCAACAACTATGAGAAGTACGGTGGGTGTACCGATGATTTGATTTCTAATACTGAAAGAAGTGAGAGTAAGAACAGATCTCTCCAACAAGAAAGTCAGAGCAAGTTGGTGACAGTGATCTTTTACATTCACCTACTATTCCAAAGAAGATGCAGGAAGCAATGGATAGCTAGCTGAAATATCAGCATAATCATTTCAATCAAAGTGCTGTCACGCAGGGTTTCTTGGCATTCTGTGCTACTGACAGCATTTGATGCCAGTTCAGCAAGCTACATAACCAAACACTTACTGATAAGGCCTGGATATACTGTACTGCTGCAGAGTAATATGGCATATGTCCTCACAAAAAAACAAATCAACTGCATCAAATGCCAACACTGTCATTAAGTGTTGCTTCACCAGCATAACAATTAGCTGCAAGTGGACCCTGGCAAACAGCAGTTCGTTCAGATGCTTCACTATGGCAAAGGAAAGCTCAAACTCTTATGTATGCAAGTTCCTTGAAGTGCTTCAGACCAAGTGAACTGCCATACTGCACTTGTATTAGAAAATGAATAAATATTCCAGACATATTTAATGTACATGAATAAAAATGTAAGCATATTTTTCAAGTGTTTCTAAGAGAACACAAGATGTAGTCTGTGGAAAATTGCAAATGTAAGCACATAAAATTTCTGTAGGAGTCCATCTCCAGTATTTTAAAGTCTTGGTTTTCTTCTTTATATATATGTATATATATATTTATATATATATATATGTATATATATAAAGAAGAAAAATATATATATAAAGAAGAAAATCAGTCATATATATGACTGATATGCTTACAACACATTAATTTTCCTCATTTGAGACTCTGGATTTGTGGGAGGGACTGAAAGGGGAGCGAAGGTTAGTTGGCTTGTTGGATTTTTACATTAAAAATCCTAATAGAAATGCAGTTTTGATTTGACTCATCCAAAGGGATGAAAAAGAAAAGCCTCTGAAAAGCACCTTCCCCTCAAGACCTCTTCCCACCCATACTTGTCACTTCTAAGTCTTGGGGAATTTCAGAAATAATTACATATTCTTTTAGGCTTCACTTTATAGCCCCAACTCTCTTTGATCCAAAAACCAGATGCTTAAGATCTTCTTAGAATATTCTAGAATATTCTATCTAGGATGCACACGTCTACGCATTAAATAAAATTCAACTTAAAATAGTTTTTAAGAATGTCAAAGCTGTTAACAGAGTAGTTATCATGAGATAAAAGGCTCATATGAAAGCACTGAGGATCCAAACACTTTCAAATCAAGAATACACTGCTCTCTTTAATACCAAGCACTATTTGAAAACCAAATCAAACCCCGATACCTTGGCATGATGTAAATCCACTCCATACATGGAAAGTCTCTTAGCATTTTCTAGGAACTGGGAATCTGCCTGTGCTGGAGTCAAGCCCCTAAAGCCAAAAAACAAACCTTGATTTTATTGTCCAAAGAACAAAGAATCAAAACAGAAGAATCCTGCAATTCAGACACACAGAAAAATGTCCGTTTGTAAGGTATCAATAGCATTTTCAACGTAAAGTGAAACTGTTCTTTCAGAGCAGTTATATTCCCTTAATTTAGGTTTCCGTATTCACTCTTTCAAAATATTTTTAGGTCTACCTTGTCATGAACTGGACAACTAATTCATATGCTTGTATAAAATATTTTCTCCAAATGATCTCTTCTGATATCTTAGTGAAGCTATTATTTTCAAATTGACATTTTGAAACACATGGGATTAAGAAGCTCCTGTTATGTAGCAAAAGACTTACAGAGCAACAATAGGCTTCAGTTTAGCAGTTTATAAACTCTTAAGAGCTTAAGAGAAATGGTAACAAATATGACAGCACGATTTAATTTCATCACGCTGTATCTGACAGACCTGTGTGTTTTGTGTAGCTCAGCTACTTTCTCCTCCATTTCTTGAGTTTGATTGGGTGCAAATTGGAATTCACTGATGTAATCACCGTGGTGCTCCTCTGGGTCATGATCACCCATTTCAGCCTGCAGGATATATGAACCAAGGAGGGCGTGAGTCACAAACGAACATGGCAGTCGACCAGAAGCAATATCCTGGCGAAGCTGTAGGCACAAGAAATATCTGCAAGACAAAGAAAAGGAGGGGGAATGGGGTGAAAAATGTGAACAGGTGAAGAGTTACCAATTAAAATATATATAAGATAAAGCACAATTTCTCTGATACATGTGATCACAAGCATTTTTTAAAGTAATCCAATACAGTAATAATTTCTTTGTATTTTAGACTGCAAGTGTCTAAGGTTTACAATTAAAAACCATGCATTTCCTTTGGAATTTCCTTTTCGCTTCAAAATTCCAACTTTTATATATACCTTACAGTCACTAGCTCATCATTAGTGTAACAGAAGAAATCTGTATCATTACTGAAACCATAACTGCCTTCCTTAAACCAAGTATATATTAGAATTTATTATTTCTAGTACTGCACATAGTCTTCTACCAAATATAACAAGTTAACAATCAGGAGACATCATGCCCTAGCACAGATATTTAATTAAAAAAAAAGTTTTACAAGTAAAGTTCAAATTTTAAGAAATTTCACTTTAAGCTATAATCATAAAAACACTTTACCAGTTGAACATGCAATTCAAACGCCAATTGACACTGAAAACTTTCAAACTCAACAGACACAGTTGAAATGCACTGCATACTAAGTGTCTTAGCTTATTTGTAGTAATGTATCAACTACAAACTCACATAGCTATCTTATTTTGTGTAGAGAACTGATTAAATGCAGTATGTAATGACATATCCCACCTCACCAGTGGGATAAAAACATTAAAACAAAGTGCTTAGGTTTGCCATAACTCCTGACAAAGTGAACCAATTGCCTACACTGCTTATGTTAGTCTTGCAATGCTGTATTTTAGGTGCTTAGAAAGTATTTAGTTCTTACATCTCATTAGATTTTATTCCATTGCCATCTAAGCAATGTAATTATTGACTTGTTTTATGGTTTTACTAATACTAGAAAAGCTACATTTTCAACAATCTTAGGTAACTGAATTACCTTACGTCCCTTAAGCTTTGCTCTCCAAAACAACACCCCCATACCCTCATGTACTCTATAATAAATCGGCAGCCCAAGAATAAACCGCTGTCTACCTTCATACATGATCTCATCTTCCCCTCCTGCATTCCCCTCAAATTATATCTCAACTTATCATTAAATTCTTCTTTCTGAAGAAACAAATGTTCTTGTTCTTTTTAAGAAATACACTGCTAGGTACTCCTGCTTCCTCAAGATGCCTTCCATGCCAAAGGACAAGTTTGTGCCCACACTCCAAAAAGTAGTTGATATGAGCATTCTACAGTAATAGAACCTGTTCTGCATCCAGAAACTTATGAAGCCTATTTTGATTAAATAGCAATAATTTTTAAGTTTAATATTATGAACTGTACATACCTAGTGATGTCTTCAGTCAGTTGTGAAGGATCAGGAGGATAAAATTTCACATTAAAGGTGAACAGCCAAGGTAAACCTAAATAAGGAAAACATCTGATTGGTAATCTCAAAACTGTTGAAGCAAGCAAGCAAAGAACTTTACTGAAAAAAAAAAAAGGCAGTTGTATAAATTTTAGATCACTGAAGCCTTGAAAATATTTGAAAGTTCTTTCTCCTCTTTTTAGAGTATATCAGTAAGAACCATATATTATTTTCCATTATCAGGTATACACAGAGTGAACAGAGTGAAAGAAAAATGTAACATGTTAAAAACTAATTTTTAAAATGTTAACAGTAAGCTATGTAAACATCAGAAGTTTTAATTTGAAAACTACCATAACATATAACCAGATATTATGTGTTCAAATATAAATAGCTGTTCGCACTAAATCTGCATTTATTTCCAACTCTTTCAAGGCTAGTGATCTCCCTGTTTAAACTGATTGTAGTTTGAAAGACCGTACAATAACTATGAACTTGAGATGTCAATATGAAGACTGTATTGCATACAAAGACAATAAGTAAACTATTCATATTCATACTGAATGCACGGAAGACAAAAATATTAGCCATTTCTCCTTTAAAATAATTTTTCTTAAACAATAATACCTTTAGCTATAATAGCAATTATATTTTTTTAAATTCACATATGAAAATTGTGATTGCCTATCTTAAATACAAAAGCACTTAAACTAGTTTGACAAAGCATAAAATTCTGCTTTTAATCATAGCTCTAGTTCTAAAACAGCTTTCAAATCTTGAACATTTAAGTCACTTAAATAATGAAAATTCATTCTAAGCATGTTGCTCTGTTATACTACTATGTGCAAGAGAAGTATGTTAATTGGAAAGTAATAACAATTTAACATGAATAGAAGTTTCCAAATTCAAACATTTTATTTAGTGTAATGCAGACACACAAAACAAAATCCTAAAATAGAAATCCAGAAAAAGAACTGAATTGTTTGTTTTTTATGCTGCTTCAAAGCAGTTGGGCTTTATCATGTCTTGCCAGACATAAGGACGGTAAAGCTACAATGTAGATTTGCCAAAAATAATAATGGCAGATAATAAATAGAAGTTATTATCAGTAAAATTAACTAGTATGTTTGTCTCCCTCTCACCCTTTTCTCTTAAGGCAACTAATACTTCTGGTGAAAGACTTAAAAATAACTGTTGGTAAAAAAAGAGGTAATTATTCTATAAGCCTTGTTAACAATTACTTTTGAACCTTAGATAATATTTTAAAAAGCTGCCATACTCAGATAAATCATGCTTCAGAAAAATTGTCTATTTAAAAAAATAAACGACCAAAATGCCATTTCCAACATTATGCTGCAGGTGCTGATATTTTTGCTTAAGGTTGTTTTCCTAAAAGTAAAGGAATAATAAATTCACAGCTGTTAGAAGTGAAAAGATGCTTTGTGTCAAAATATGTATTTCAACATTTCAAAAATTACTTTTCAGATGCGACTATTCACTGTAGCATTTTAACTTCTGCGTAAGTAAGTCTGCTTAACTGTGAACCTCATCCTCCCTGGCATCTAAGTCACTATTTCCTTTTGTGAGTGCAGGGATTTAATACATCTACATGTTCCCAGTTATCAATTATTTGCTAGGACAATGAAAGCTTGGCTTACAAAATAAGGCACATCTCCTTGAATGAGAAAGCCTAATTTATCTGATGTATTCACAGTACTGATTTAGCTAAGATATGCCCATTATCTATTGCTATCTAATGCAAGACAGAATGAAGAGAATTAAATTTCTAACAATGATTTATACATATACTATGAATAAACAGAATTAAATCTGGAATAAATTATGAAAGTGGACTGATCTGTTTTCAAGGATATTAGCATCATTTAATGCTAATATTAAGTAAACCAAACTGATGACAAGATGCAATTGGGCCAAAGATACCTATGCAAACAGTGTTTAGGAAGAGTTATGTTAAGAGGGGCTGTGGAGGAGGTTGGAACAATAAAGATGAAAGGAATGTGTGTCCTTTCTCACAGGTAGCAACCAGACAATGTTTTCCTGGCATGGAGCAAAGTTTCCTGATGTGAAGCAATTTTTCCTGGTCTAAGACTACAGTTCAACTAATCAGATGAATTTGGCCTTAACCTATTTCTTTTTTTGTCAGCTTTTTTACTGTTAGCTTTCAGAAAGCTCTGTAACAAGGAGACCTAGACACTGCTGGAAAAGAAAAAAAAAGAGAAAAAATCTTCTAGAAGCTATAAAGAGCACAAATCCTCTGAATCTACAGGCTACATAAAAAAATCATATGCTCATACTAATTCCTATAACTAATCCATAGAAAAAGTGTTGTAGTTGACTTGCTACTAAGTAATTTCTGAACAGCTGATGACCTGATATTTTACCTGATTACTGAAAACACATTTATCCTGGGAACACAGACCAGTAAGCGTACTATACAGGCTATATTTATACTTTAATACAGCATACTGTTTGTAGCCACATAACTGAGGCACACAAACAACTGTCTTCACACAACAACGCGTGCTATTACTGGCACTTGGAATTGACAGCAAAAACAAAAAAATCTGATATTAAAGTGATATTTAGCATTCTGTTCCTGATAAGGCTCTCTGTCTTAATGTTTAATAGTATGTGCTACAGAAATGTCAAATTCTTTTCTAGACAGTTTGTTACCTCAAAAATGCTTCTGTGGCAGCTTTAGGCACATTCTTTGAGGAAAAGAATGCAATAACTAACCAGCTAACAACATACAATTAACATGATTCATCCCATTCACACTGGAAATCAGTGAGTTTTTAGTCTAGTGAAGGCATAGCTTTTACTCGTGATTCCTGTCTCTCAGCTAACATTTTTAGGGTACTGTGTGAGCAGTTCATCTGTCCTAGTCACAGGCAGATGTCCAATGCCCCATAAAGATAAGAAAATTATTTCTATAACATAGCTTAAATTACCTTGCAGGGAATCAAAGCAATATAGCAGCTGTACAACTAGCCCACATTTTCGAAGTTGCATCAACAAAACCAGAGTGCAGCCAAACCTTTTTGGACCAACAAAATGCAGCTGACAAACTCAGACATCTCTAAACTGCAAAACAATTTTTATGGCTAGTAGACATGTAGGAACACTTCCACAGGACAACACTTTCCTGAGCACAGTGCTTATTGGTCTTCACTACTAGATTCTAGTGTGATAAGCTTCAAAGTTAGCTACAAGTTCTACACATAATAAAATAAACTAAATAACTATATATATATCTACTTCTTTAAAGTGACCTTGCATACACATATCTATACACTTTTTTAACCTGAGCTTGCCATGCTTTATTGGCAATAAAATCAGAGCTGTATATTTAAAATGCAATCCTTTTCCTTAATGAATTTTAACTTCCCTTCACACTAAGTACAAAGTGTAAAATGTGGTAGTACACAGTGTTGCAAAATTCTAAATTCGTGTCATACTGTTCTCACAGAATTTTATTTATTAATTTATCACTGTTTGGTCTACTGTAAAAATACACACATTTAATCATATCATTATCTTTTCTTATCCTCTTTCCCGAGCAGTTCAGACGTTTACCTTTTACTGCAGAATATGCTACAGAACCAAGAATGTCAAAATTCTGTTTCAACTTCATGGCATTCCCAGAACTACTTTAATTGTTGGCTACACATCTCAATGACAAGGTCAGTAACACATTTGTCTATTTGAAAGTTCCCCAGTGTGAATGACTGGATACCCATAAACAATAAAGATGTTGAGAACAATCTTCAACATGAATAAAGAGCAAAATTTAAAGCCCAAGATTTGCCACCAGCTACCTTAAATATTGTAGCTGTATTATTGTATCTGTTCTAATCTACTTCCAGAATATTACAGGGAATTTCCCTCACTCCCCTCAGCAGTTAAATTGAAACAAGGGAAAAGCAAGCCAAGTTTGTCTTCAAGCTAATCATTCCTTTCTGAAAGGAAAACAACTTTTGTATCACAATGGCTTATCTCTTTTGATGCTAGTAGACACGGTTTCATTCAACTCTTGACTGCTGAAATTTATGCATCTATAATGAAGGAAAATAGGCATTTACAAAAACTGGTTTGGTTCACCTCTTAGGTTCCTATTTCAGAATGCAATGCCTCACCTCCTGAAATTGCCCATACCTTCAGAAGACAAGTGTTGTTAGTGTTGTTACCTTAGGTGAAATTAGATCACATTCTGGGTACAGCAATAAGTTCCTAAAAATCTTTCTGGCTTAGTAAGTACTCTCATGACAAAAGCCAGATGGTTTACATATTCACATCTCTAATCTTTGCCCACAATATAACTGTGAACATTTAAACTGAAGACAAGAGATTGATCTTCAGTTGCAATTAATACTACAGTAAAACCAGCTTTATGTGGCTTATTCAATTCTGTTACACTGAGAACAAGTTCAGAAAAACTCAAAACTGAATTGAATGTGCTATATGCAAACTGCATGTACCACATCTTGCATAGATAAAAACCTCATATTAAGTTTCATACAAAGGTAAAACACCATACCCTCCATGAAATCTGGGATTTGGCTTTTCCAAAGTCAGTGGCTACTGTTTGTCCCTTCACTATATGCAAGGGCTGAAGCTCTAAATTTTGTGCAAGTCTGAATCCACTTTGGATGTATCAGTTTCCAAGCTAGTGACAGAAATGTCATACCTGTCCGTAATTGAATTAATTAGAGGTTTTATCATATGCCAGTGGATATCCAATTACATGAGTTTAAAAAAGGTCATGAATTAATTTGCCTGAAGAGATCAGGCTGAGTGAAGCCAAACAAGTTTTTTGCCACCTTCATAGCCTTGAGAAAGGAGACAGTAATTTGTGGACCAAGTTCATTAGCTACAGCAACATTGGTACATGGGTAATTGCTGAGGTCCAATATAATTGCCCAGCCAAAGGACAGTGTGAATAAATGACAGATCACAAAGCCTGGGGACCCTGAATCTCAGCAACAGACAGCCTGATGCAGACCGTGACTTGCTGGGGACTACAGGATTCTATTTTCATCTTCCCCAGGGTGGTACACAAGTGCCCCATATGTGGAGTATTGGTATTGCTCACATGTAAGAGAGACAGATAATTATAAATATTAGGTTGAAAACTGACATGCTGAACTCCACTTCCAAATTCAACATCTTTGAGTGTTCAGATCGATGTATTTGTCCAGATATGCTCATCTAGCATGTTAGTGCTTCAGTTTATGCTATACATGAGAAAAGGAAATGAGTTTCCTCATTCTGAATGGGCTAGTAGGTTTTACAGATATCTTAAATATATTTTAACTGAATATTTTTTTGTACATAAGATATCTATTCTTGACTAGAACTAAGCCTGAAACAAAGAAAAACCTCATTACTCAATACCCACATAGTTGGGAGAGAAAATTTGCTTTCACAGTACATTCCAATAACTGGAAATTTTAATACAGTGATTACAAAGAACACAACTAACAGTGTGTTCATTACTTGTAAATCAGTGTAAGCAAGTTTCATCATAGAAACCTTCAAAATGGCATTCACTTGGTTGTTTACTTCATGCAGTATGCCTATGGACTCAGAAATGCTACAGACCAGAGAAAAAATTTCAATTGTGATGCTTAATTGAAGAAACTGGACTTGACCTCCAATATAGAAACAGGTCTTCATGTTGTATGAAAAATCAGATTCCCTTAAAATATTTTTGGAGTACATACTACACAGTTAAGAAAACTATGTAGTGCATCCAAAAAAAATATCAGGACAATCCTTGCGTTTCAGATTCATGATACTTGTAAATGATGCTCTATAGCATGCAGATCACTACTGAAGACAGTAACATGGAAAGTACAAAGTCCTCAGTCTTTTGTCAAATATTAAAATCAGCCATTAACCACATATTTTGATTACTTATATATATATATATTAACTGAAGACCTCACATTTCTATGGAATAAGTATTGCAACTTTTCCATTATTAAAAGGACGATTGCAGATTGCTTCTGCAATTGCATAAGCATGCAAGTACATTCACCATTTTAATTGGACTAGTTTGTTTATACGACAGCATATTAGATCAAAAGAGAGTCATCAATGAAGCTTCTGTAACTTTAACTTCTTCACTGGAAATGAAAAATATACCTTCCTCAATATAGTAAAGGATTTCACCAATTGGGAAAGGTCTAAAGGAAACAGAATTAACACCACTACCATTTTTGGAATATGCGAGCGTTGCCTTACAAAGAAGTTAGAAATAGTAAAGAAACCTCTTGTTAACCACTGTAGTTATCACAATGCTGTTCTTTATTGCAAGTACTCCCACTGGATCACATGCCCCAAAAGAGATCAAAGTCAGTTTAAGTAACATTCTTGTTGTGTTGGAAATGTAGACATGCAAGTCTTATCACCTCTTCATAAAATTTGCATTCTCCCCCCACTTACATTTCCTGTCAGCCGCTTAAAAATAATGTTTCTACCAAAAAAAACAACAACAAAAACATTAAAAGGAAGTCATATTGGCCCCAAGCACATAAAACAATGAGAAGAGTGTCAGTTAAAAGTTGTCTAGCCTTTCGTAGTGGCTACATATTTTGAGACATTTAAACTCAGAGTATTTCCTGAATATACTCACCATTTGCTCCTGTCTACAACAAAATCTACATGCCAAGTGAAGTACTTGACAGACTGTTATGGAAACAGAGTAGAATAAGTTATTCTGTGTATACTTAATCAGGGAAGCAGAAAGATATGAACGGCTTGACTGCGAACGACTCCCAGTCAAACGTTCCAGGGAGTAGTCTGAGGTTCCAAGCTCTCTATCTAATCCATTTCCATTGTGGAAATGGTGCTGGAGTAATCAGGTTTAAAAAATATACACCTTCTGTAAGACATACTGATTCTTATTTTGTAGCTTGAAAGCCTTACAGCAACAACCATGACCATTTCTGTTAAAGTTAACTTTTTCCATCTCATAACCCAAATATCAGCACCAAATTTGAATAACATCTACTGTTTTGGGATGCAAAAGACGTTAACTGATTAGTCAAATGCAATACAGAAAAAATTGGGTCAGCAGCCACTACAGTCATTGACTTCTACAGCAGAAGTCTGAGTGATCCTTTCTCTCCTTATTGGACAGTGGACAGAAATAGAAGCTTTGCTGTTTGTTCTAAGGCTGAATGTCATCAGATACAAATTTTTTAGTGGTGTAAGCAATTAAATCAACATCCAGACTACTGAGTTTAGGAAGAAAGTTTGTGTGAGCAGAAAAAGGGAACATCGCATCCAAATACATAAGTACTTACTTCGAATTTGTCTCTTAATTTCCTTTGAAGGATCTAACCAGTTCTGAAAAAAATAAACATTTAAAATAATTTCAGAGAGAAGATAAAGTAATTTCATACAATGCAGTCGAAGTCCATATTGTTTAGACTTCTGTTCTACTTTAAAATTTCTCAGAAATTTCTAAAATTGAACTTGTGATTTGCTAGCAAGTCTCCCCATCTATGCACATAAATGATACTGTGTAATGCCACTGCCTTCATGGCTTTTCTTATTGCTTTAGACTATTTATGCCCTGTAATTTTGTGAATTGGACAGTCTTTACTAGTACATTACATCTGACAAATACAATTGTCTCTTTCCTTTTATTGGCATAAGCAGACTTCATGAGTAACTATGTCATCTCTACATGCCAGCACTTACACTCCCATATAAAGTCATCAAGATGAGATTTCTCTTAATCTCTAGAGATCTACTATTCCTGTTACTTGTCTTAAATTACATACATTTCAGCTCTGATAACATTCAAAGGGTTTTGGAAAAAAATAATCAAATTTCTTTTTTTTTTTTCAGAGCTTCCCCAAAGCAAATTTCTCTATTAACTTGTATGATGTTAATGCGGATACACAAGGTTCAAAACTATAAGCTTTGCTCTATTTTAGGCAATGCAAATAAAGAAAAAATTCCATATAGCTGGTTCACTATTAAACATTGTTCTGTCCTCAACACCAAGAATATTTTGCTCTATTTTGTACTACCTATTAAGTTAGCTTATAGCATTTCAATTACTATTGCATAAGTAACAAAGACTTTTTTGTGACTGATCATCTAAAAACATAACTTTGAAAATTGAGAATGAGAAATCAGTAATGCATTCATCTGTAATTCAAACAAACCTGTTTACAAATTTTACCCATAGACATTACACAGCAGATCAAGTAAGACTAGAAATATAAGCCTTTTAACTGCAGTTACTGAGCATTGATTTTTTTACAGCATTTGAACGTTTATTTCCCATGAACAGACAGACACAAACATATGCAAGAACACACACACACATATGCACACACAGCCAGTCTGTCAGCCAAACTTAGTATGTTTCATTAGCAGAAGTGTGCAGAGTAATGAGGAGATAGAAACTAACTTGCAAGGTCAAGGTCAACATTTGCATTTCAACAGTCCCCTGCAGGTAATAGCAGGGACCTCAAGGTCTGCTCAAGGACCTCAGTGCCAGCACAAACGTTGCTAAGCATGCATCTGTCAGTTTTTCTTGCCCAACCTAGCCAAGTACCAGGTATTGAGTACACTGTGACTCACTGTTCAGTCTGTGATGACAAACTGTATAAACAAATAATTGTTTTCCACAACCATATAAATCAGTCTTTACTGCAGACTTTCCAACTCAAAATTAAGTTCATCTCAGGAACACAAATTCCAAATTTCTTGCTTTAAGAAACCTGCAACCTCTACATCTCATAACTGTTATAATGATTCCAGAGATACACAGTCTATAACATTGTTATAAAGGAAGAAAAAAATCCTCCCAAAGAATCTGGATAAAATTCATTTTGTTTAAATCAGAAAAAAATACTACCTGCTGGAAGACTCTTGACAAGGACAGGCCTCGGAAGACATGAGAAGTCTTCAAAAATTTTAGCAGAGACTTTCAGCTTCATTTCAGCTACAGTTATCATCCTGGTTTTTCAGTTTTGGTATTAACTCCATTCCCAAATGATACAAAGTCATATTCCTCTGATTACAAAGAGGACTAAAACTATCTTAAATTCTTAAATTTTAGACAAAAAGTAGTATAAAGTAACAAATAATTATAAGTGTGACAATTACAGCAGAAAACTAGGATGCATGAGTATGTTATTTTCAGTGCTTTATCTTTTAACTCTACTTTTACAAAGTAGAAGAAACATACAAAACAGAATATGTTGCAAAATGAGAATAATATTTTTAAAAAGGAATTCATTTCTTTAAATTAAACTGTTTTCAGTACAGCTCATTTTCTGATTTTCCAAACCTGCAGCAGGCTTATTGGAAGCAGATTTCATCACCAACTTTCATTACTGTTCCATCAAATAAAATCAGATGTTTGTATTCCATTTTATATGTGCAATTTTTTTTTTTTTTTTTTTTGGGGGGGGGGGGGGGGGGGGGAAGGGGAAGGGTTTGCATCTGTGCCTTTTGTTATAAGTAAAATAAACGCTATTGAAGAATCTACCCTGAAATAGACCTCAGCACAGAATAGGCAGGTCTGTCTTTCAACACAAAAGACAAAGTGTATGCACGCTACATTGCTCCAGTAGGCAAAAATCTATTTGTTTAATTTATGAATGGTAAGGTTATAGATAAGACAAAGTAATGAATTGTCAAAGAACAACAAAATGTTCTCTACCAGCACAGAAGTATTTTGTACAAATCCAGAAAAGCAGCATTTCCAGCTGGTGCCCAGAACATAAGAGCACAAGCTTTCTAACACTTTTGCAGACCAATTACAGCATGAATCGAGCATTCATGAACTTTTGAGGGTGTAATGCAATAAAATCACTAACTAAACTTTCAACTAATAAATATAACATTTGAAAAGCCACAAAAAAATCATTAATGCATAACTTTACTTAAATAGCTTTAAAATGTCTATGAAAGCTAACAAAAATTGGTCTGATATGAAAACATAACATCTCTCCCAGCTGCACAGAACACCCATAGAGAGAAGTTAATGGGACTCCTCCTCCAATGGTACCCCAACGGTGCATTAGGGAGCAGCTCTCATTCAAAAGAGTGCCTGGCATTGAGTTTCCACACCCCACAGCTGCTGTCTAGCTCAACAGCTGGCTCCTAAATGAGTGGCTGTGATGACTGCGTAAGAATGAGAAAACATCATTCAGCATTGAGTACTGACTGGGATGGAGGTCAGAGATTTGTTCCATTTCAATCAAGTGGCAATAGTTATAACTGGAAAATATGTATCAGAAATAACTGGTACTGAGATGAAAAAAGAATTCAAACTGGATACAGTGAGGTGAAAAAAAGAGAAGGCTAGCCCCTAAAACCAGTGAAAGCTCCACGTCTCTAGGCTTTCTGTAGCAGATATTGCTAAACACAACTGATCAGCATCCTCACACCCCCATCCATTAATTAAATCAATATGTGAGATGTTAAATGATTTTTTCTTAGAAAAGAATGAAAGCAAGTTGAGATATATGTGAAAGAGCTAAGACAGAAGCACAGGATCTATTAAAAAGACATACCACAAGTATTTAACATTCCACAAACAATATAAAAGGTCTTCATCCATGTATAAAAAGGTACATTTAATAACAGAAATACATGCATCTATCTTACTGATCCCATTCTGTGTAGTTATACAATTTCATATTTACAAGCATGAAGGAAATAGCAGTTGGGTGTTGGGGGGCACAACTCTCTCATGCTGAAGCCCAGGCTTTCAAAGTCTTGAAACCTGGGTATTCCCGTTCATCTGGCAATTACAACTTAGAGCTGCGGCAGAGTCCCACATCAGGAGATGGAATGGGTCACCTACTTTTTTGGGGGTGGGGGGATTATTTTTTGGGGGGGGTGGCTTTAAATTATTATACAACCTTTTGTCCTCCTTAGTCTCTTGTACATCACCACAGATTCCCTTATCTCCAATATAGTGATCATAAAATGCTAATTGTTGAGGAAAGAAAGCAAAACCAGATGATCAGTAGTTTTAGAAGTGTCAATTAAAGCACTAATAAAGAATACAATAGTCATCATCTTGCACATGTACCTAAGTTTGTAAAATACAGGCCAATTGCACAAGACAAGAACTGCTCTAATAGCTTTGGTAATCAAATTAAAATGAAGGTCTTACAAATGAAGAGCAATAGGTAAAACAGACAATCGCTGCTGAACAAGCATCAAATGCTGATTCAAAGATCATAAAACAAACTCAAATTGGGATATTTAGGTAAAATACCTCCTTTTGCCAGTCCAAAACCAAATTTTTTCTCTTCGCTCTCAGACTTTGAAAGATGTCTGAGTGAGTAATCCGGGGAATTAAGTAGTTCAACTCTGCTCAATATCTGTTTGCAAACCAAGTGCCTAAAGACTACCTAGAGTTCTTTCACCAACTGAAGATCTTTTTAAGAAATCCATTGGTTGACAACAGTTTCTACGGAAACCAGAACAAGCTTAAATATTTTAGATTCACTGAAAGCTTAGCTAATTTAGACAAATAACTTCACATCATTCTCTATATACATCAGTAGCAGATCCCACATCTGCTATTATGTATTTCCTCTCCTGTGAGGAGACTGTTCTATGTTGTTTTACTGTGTGTACACTCATGTATTGCCAAGAACACTAAGTAGCACAAATAAAGGGACTGTAAATGACAACAACAAAAAATAAATTAGATTATGATATTACTCTGAGGATCAACTTGGATGCTTTTCATTGTTACACTGAACAAGGTCCAATTTCTATAAATGCTTTATAAATCATGATCAAAAATACAATATCCAAGTAGTAAAAATACATCAAGACCATTTTATGCATGGAAATCTTTAACTGAGAGGAATCAAGTATTCTGCTCTTTGCTTCACAAAAGGTCTCCAGCACAGCAGTGAAGAAGTTGTCAAAGTCAAATTTATTCAGATCACTAAATTAGACTTCATTTCAAGTGCAGAAGTGGAATGAGAAAACATGAAAAAAGCAAGAAAGTCTTCACTAATTATAATATGTATATACGAGTATATAGTATATATACTCATGTAATGATGCTTCCTGACACAAAAACAGATTGAGATCAAAATCATAAGAATTCCATTTTTTCATTTCAATTTGCAATTATTAGTTTGTTCTTTATGATGGAAAAGATGCCTGCAGGTTTATCTTTAGTTAGTGGACACAGTGACAACTAGTCCATAACTAGACACAAACATTCAGATGCTGGGAGAAGCTAATTGGCTCTTAGTAATACCAACAGCTGATTTAAATTTTTTCCTCCACTCAATCTAGATGTGCTCACCATGTACAAAGAAGTGTAAAAGATTACAAAATATGCAACCAAAAGGTACTGAAGAGATCTTACTTGAATGTAGTCATACCAAAACCTCTTCATTACTAAAGCTAGCATCCAATGCTGGTGAGAGGCTAGCCCCAGTCTCACCTTTTCAAATGACCTTTTTTTAAACTTAATTTTAAGAGGAAAAGAAACAATTAAGGCCTAATAATTACAAACTTAGAGACAACATGTCCTTCATGCTCCTTGTCAAAGCATTATTAAGCACATGTGAGAAAAGAGTGAAATTTTTAGAAAGCCAGATTAAAGATAAATTTGTCTGTATTATTTATCATCAGTTTTGTTTGTCTTTGTATTTTTAAAAGGGTTACAAATTAAATTTGGGGAGCCTGGCAGATTAAGGGAATGATATTAGTTAAATTTTCCTATCTTCACTGGCAGGTATGGCATACTATTTTACCATTCCAAAATAAAGCCTAGGAACTATGCAATTAATTTTTCCAGAAACGTGTATATTTTAAATATTTCACTCTGAAGTAATAAATGGAAACTTTGTTAGTTATCTTAACATACACATCAATATCTTGCACACGGTACAAAACTATTCAAGTCAGTAGCAATGTAGGGGAAAAGCAAAAGGTCTAATACAGACTTACCTTCTGATCTGAATTCTCATAGAACAACAGCCCAAAATAGTCCTTTTCCAGTAAATTGAGATGCTCACACACTTTGTCAAATAGTATTTGGCCTTTTGCTCTTTTCTGAAAAAAAGTAAGTTACTATCAGTAAACATTTAATTTTATGAACATATTCAGCTGATGAAACAGGCTGCACAACAGGTACTGTAATTAGATGGGATTAGTCAGGAAAATTTAAAGTACCAATTAAAAAAGATTATAAAGCTGTCAGCTTCCTTATGATATTATTTTTATCATATTTTCAAGCTATACATATCACAGTTAAAAATGAAGACATTTACATTTTTTTCCAATTCAAAGAAGTCGACTTGCATGTACAAGAAAAATTCATTTCCATTTTTTACTTAAGTATTACACACCTTTAACTGCAGCTAAATAGTTCTGAAATTGTTTTTATAGGTCTATAGTTTTACCTAAAGGCCAGGATGGATGGGGCTTTGAGCAACCTGGCCTACTGGGAGGTGTCCCTGCCTATGGCAGGGGGGTGGGAACTAGCTGGTTTTTAAGGTCCCTTTCAACCCAAACCATTCTATAGCTGTATGAAAACCAAAGGATGTTATCTTCAAGGAACAAAAAAAGATGAAGCAGACCACTAAAAGTAGTTGATCAGGCCAGTAGGAACACCATACAAGCATAAGCAGAGCACAAATAGGTCTGTCAACATTGCAGAGATTCTGAGGGGCAACTCAAAGAAACCAAAGTCTTAAAACAAAACCAAGTCTTAAAGTTAATCCCTTCAAAAAATCTGTTGTAGTAACAAAAAAGAAAATCATTTTATTTGAGATTAGTTTCAATATTGTAGTGTGCTATTTTACAATAGCAATGAAAAACAAAAGTTTTAGCACACTCCTAAAAAGGCTGCTTTTTGCAGCTTTGAATAATATAGCTTAAGTAAGTTGCAATTAGTCCTGAAGTTCTATCTTTCCTTCCCACACCAGTAACTGGGAACATAAACATGGTTATCCTGTCTTCCTATTGCTAGTAATGAAAAACAGGCCTATGATTTGTTTCTGTGTGCCAGATTTTAGGGAAAAATTGTACTGGAGATGACTGCTGACAAGAGGCAAAACATTTTAGAGCATTTGGCTTGCAATACATGACCAGGGGTGGGGAACATCAGAATTTCTTTCCACAGTTAAAACACAGCCTGTTGGTGGAACATCTGAACATGAACAGCACGCAGTCTTGCCTTTTGAACCAAGCCCTACATGACTGTTCTGCTATTTGTGGCATTTACCAGCGAGGCCACAACATGGCATTTTCCAAGGCCTGGCAGCTCAGAGGAATTCCTGCATTTGCTTATCCCACAGATTTCAGTAGATGCCACACACTGCTGCAATTCCAAAGAAACGCCATCAACTGCCTCTGTGTAGGCCCTGGCAACACTGCAGTTATTGTGTCCCGCAGACAGTGACAGAGCTCTCACAAGTGCCTCAAGCGTGCCTCTCACTGCAGCCCCATTGCACTGTACAAAATGTTAAAGGCTGGGAGGGGAAGGAAGGGGGAGAAAAGGTATGCACAGAGCAAATACTGAAGGCATTGTTTTTATTCTCCAACAATCCAAACCTCTGATTCTTCAGGACTGCATTGTTCAGCAGACATTACAGTCTTGAAGATCAGAAAACTTTCAAATGACACATTTATAAAATGAGCACAATTAGTTGCCAAAGCATCACGGAGAGTCAGTAGGGCTTAAAAGTCCAAATCAGTTGAAAAAGGGAGCTGGGAATCTTAAGCCTGGTCAGTACTCTCACAGGTTTTACTCTCCAGAAATACAGGTAACTCCTTCCCCTAGCAGTTTGAAGTAACCAGTTTGCTCAACAGCCTCCCCTTCAGCTTCGTAAAAGTCAGTGTGGTGGTCAGCTCCCAGCAGGCCAGGTGTCCCCGCCGCCATACTCTCTCCTCAGCAAGACGGGAGGACCTGTGCCAAGGCAGCCAGCCCTGAAAGGCCATACTAATGACTGATCTCCACACAAGGCACGTCTCTCCTTTGGCTTTGAGACAACTTCACTCAAAAACATTACTTTTAGTAGTATCTCTTGAATCTGGACCAAAGTTTTCAAAATGTGTGAAATTTTATGTCATCCCTGTTTTACTTTTTCTGTGTAAGAAAAAGTTTGTACTTTCAGCAGATCATTTAAGTTTACCCAAACACTAGTCTACACATCTGAACCGTCAAAAAATAAAGATTTGCAAATAAAAGCCCAACTACAATTAAACATCTGATCCATATCAAGTTCAGTCATACTTCCCTTAATTCAGGGTTAAAAAATTATCTTAACTGTACATTAAGCAAACACAATTTTATTTTGTATAAGCAAACTAAGTAACCATAGGACCCTTCTGTCATCTCCAATGTATTTCAGTTGCTCATACGTGCATAAAATGTGGTCAGTGCTGGCATCCTTTAAATGCCTTTTGTTATAAATATTTAATTAGACCGCTGATTGAATGCAGTAAACAAACCCAGTATGATCTACATTTGCTTTTAACTAGCAGTTATTATACAGATAGCTTTTCTTTTTTGAAAGTAGAACTGTTATCCTTTAGTAAAACTAAGATTACATTTACAGAAGAAAATTTGAACAAGCCTTTTTCACAGATCCCAAGTATAACAGAAGTTTCCTTACAAGTAAGAAACCACAGAAAAAGAAAAAAAGCTTCAAAAATAGCTTCCTCCTCAAAGCAAGACGAACACTCAGACCACTGTAAGAGAATGAGAACTTACACCTGCTCTTATAGACATCAATTATCAGGAAAGGAGTTCATCAAAATTACACGATCTGCACTATGCTAAAAATAAATAAAATTTGCATCCTAAAAATTCATCTTGCGCATTCCAGTCTGCTCACTCAAGCTATTAAACTGCCGTTACTTCCCACAAATATTACACTACTGAGTCATGAACCTGTGACAGTGAATGTTTGTCATTTCAAATACAATGATTCAGTGATTTATAACTTTGACAAACTCCACATCTTTCATCCCCACATGCTTTCACAAGTCTCTGTCCCACTTACATGTTGCCATTCCTGTGAGTGAACTTAATTCACTTGAAAGAAAGCCATAAAAGGTAACTGAAAGTTACTAGCAGTTCACAACCTGTGAAAATTGTTTTAATTCACGTTCCTCCAAAACTACTCAAACAACAGTTTTTACCTTTCTTCCTCTCTAGTCATTTACAGGTTTCTATGAAGAATCTGAAGACACATGGAAGCTATCCTTAAAAGCTACGATAGTTTTAAGGTTAAAATAAATTGAATAAACTGTTCATGTTCTCTACGCATGCACATAACTGTGTAGACAACTCATTCTGTTTAGTGAAATGCTTCCACAGAATATTATTCCCCTATATATTACATTAATTTCCTAGAGATGAGTACCTTTGGACATTTTTTACTTTCAAGTTACAGGACACAGAAAAACAACCTATTTTATTAACATGGAACCTAATAAGCAATTTCATATGCTTTAGACTAAAAGTTAAAGGACTTAAATATAACCTTTCAATGGAGGTTGCTTTGCTTCCTTACGAAACTTTCCTAGTTCCCCCAAATTAAGCAAGTTTGAAGAGTTGCTGGTATCAATGTTTGTAATACTAGAATATTGGTCCCACTTAGAGTTTTTAATCTCTCTCAACAAATACCAGAGACACTGGCATTAGAATTAACTACTGTTCAGTTTTGGCAAAATCAAAGACCACAAAGCACCACAAGAGTAAGAGTATGAAGTTTAAACGAACTGAGGAATAGTTTTCACTTGCTACAAGGCTTAGCTTCACTACACCAACTTTTCTGGAGGACAGCAGCCTTAAAGATTGTCAGAACTGGCATTCAGACAAGCCAGTTTCTAGAAGCTTTACTGAAGAAACAGGCTATAAACCACGTCTTTCCATTTTGCATCTAAAAAAGCAGAATAATGAAAGAATATAGAAAGAAAAAAAATTAAAGGAAAGTGTCACCA
Organism: Anas platyrhynchos; assembly: GCF_047663525.1. Classification (NCBI taxonomy): domain Eukaryota; kingdom Metazoa; phylum Chordata; class Aves; order Anseriformes; family Anatidae; genus Anas; species Anas platyrhynchos. The sequence continues at coordinate 63,294,821 of NC_092589.1, read as the reverse complement.
AAGAAGCTGAAATATCTGCTTAAGAAGTTCTTTATAGAAAGAATTATTGACTTAACTAAGTTCAGACTGGCAAGTTGACACCAGTCAGAAGATCTACTACAGCAAAATAAAGAGTTCTAAGGGCAAAAGAACAAACAGATAATTCTCAAAGGTGATAAATTAATTTACAAAGTAACCCTCAATAAAAGAAATATCTGAGATGTGCTTTATGTTAGAAGCCAAACGTCTACCATGTCAGGTATGCCCTGGGCAATGGGAAAGACATGCAAAAACAAGCCAAAAGAAATAACTCCCTAGTTAAACACGATGCAGCTGCAAAAAAAACTTACAGCAATTATCAATACACAAAGTGTACAAAGTGGCAAAGAAACATGAAGGGTACAAATGTGTACTCCAAGAGCAACATTTTGTGATAAATTCTGAACTATGATATAACAGAATCAAATTATACAGTCATTTGCAAAGTCTCTGTATCATAATAAAAATATTCTGATTTGCTGTAAGTGAACCGTTCCCTCCATCCCTCTCCATAAGCAATTTCAAACATAAGTTAGCTTTAACACAGAGGCAGCTAACATTTTCTAACAGAGCACCTCCTATCAGTTTCTATTCTGTGGTACTCACCAGCAAATGACATAACACAGAGAGATGACATACAGAAATTAGCTTTCAGAAGCATTTAAATGCAGAAACAGGTCATTAGGATTTTGTTTACTCAGAAATCTCTCAATGTATCCTTCATGTCACATAAATACACGTTATACAGAAATAACATTTCTGCAGCGTATAATTAAATCTTCCACACATAAAGTAATTTAAGAAGCATTTGGAGAAAGTGACAGATGTGTCAGTCTCAACCACTCAAGTGCTAAATACTTCAATACTGGACATAATCTTTGAAGGAATATCTTTGCAGTTTGCCGTTACTTATGGGTTATAGTCTAACAAGCTGAAATAAGTAATACCAGCCACTATAAGAAGTGTAAGCTAATAGAGGCATAAAGGCATCTCATACAGCATGTTATGCAGCTAATCATAACAGATAACTATGCAACAGGCTGAAAACAAAACTTAAGAGTTCCTGGGCTTCTTCGTTATTCTCTCCAAATTATGGTATCACAAAACTCTATGAAAACTTTTAAGGGATGCAGATTCCAGATTCAGAACTTCCAGGTCTCTAGCATCACAAAAAGAGGATTTGAGTTCCTTTCTCTGTAACCGAGACCTGGAATAGATGAATTTATTTCCCACTCATCCCCACATATCACATCTAATATGTGCATTCTTGGGAGTCCCAAGTGAGAAAACTCTCAAGAATTTTCACTTCTGAATTTACCAAGTTCATAGAGAAGGATGGAACTCAAGTACATATATAGAATAACAGAAGTAAGAAGGCTACATGGAAATCAAAGCCATAGATGCAGCAAAACGCATAGACTTTGAACTGGAAAGCATATTTCTTCAAATATTGTGTGAGTAATAGCTATTGTCTAGGTGGAAACAAAAAGATGAAGTCTGGACTTTTTTTCTTGCAAATAAAAAAATTGAAAATTCAACCTTGCTTTTTCTCCCATAGGAGGTCATAGGACAAGCAATAATATTCATTTAGCTGAGAACGTAGCTTTTCCTTAGACAATCTTTATGCATAGCTGATGCCTTTCACTTTTCTCATCCTTTGAAAAGGAATTATCACTTGTATATGTATATAAGCAACCACTTGTATACATGTATTTTTATATGTGTATAAAAAGCCATGATATTTTTCAATTCAAATACACCAGAAAAAACTATAAAGGGACAAACTATTCAATGGGAGATGAGAGAGCTTTTTAAGAGTATCATTAACTCAATGTATTGTGATACAAACCCACATGGTTGCTGAGTCTTTTCCCACCAAGGACCCTAATGTTTTTGGCTTTTTCTATAGCACAATTAGAGAACTTGGTCAGAGGGGAAGGACCACCTTCTTTTGAGCGAAGTTCTTCCTGCTGCAAGTCCGGGAACCTGTCAGTGCCCTTTGTCCCTTCCCTTGTCCACTAGGACCCCATGGCTCTCTCTGCAGAGTTGCTTTCTAGCCAGTCAGCCCATAGTTACTCCTCTCAGATGCAGGACTCTGCATTTACTGTACTGAGATCCTTCTTTGCCCAGTCCTAGAGACTGTCCAGGTCCCTCTGATCACAGCTCCTCTGATGTATCAGCCACTTCTCCCAGTTGTATCACCAACTACAAGCTAGCTTAAGCCCGATTGTTAATCATCATGCTATCAATGTGCTTACAAAGAGATGTCAATTAGAAAAAGACAGGTTTCTGACTGTGAAACAAGAGTAGCAAAAGCAAGGTACTTTTCCAGTTTTATTTCCCTTTTAGCAAGTAAATATATTTATAGAAACATCTCTAACAATAAAATATACTAAAGTTTGTGTACAGTACAGAGCAAGAAATAGAAGAGGCATATGTAATGTCCTAACTCTGAAAACCATCCTGAAATTTGATTTAATAAAGAAACAACAAATGAAAACTGAACTTTGCAGTTTGTATTTAGACTGCAGAGTTTTTTTTACTTGCTTTTTAAATCTTGTATGATTACACACTGTTACTCTGTAAAGCAGAAATGAATCATCATTCACTCAAACACAAAACATTAAAAGAAGACTAAAGAAAAGATCTGTACCAGAAACTCATCTAATAAGATCTACTGCACAGAGTGGAAATTGAAGTTTCAGTTATAAGTTGAAGCAGTTTTCTGAGAATTTTAATATTTTGGTACAGTAGTCAAGTATAAAAACTATTTGTATGTAAGAAAAATATTTTGTAAAATTGCAATCAGCAGTCCTCATGTCCTATAAAACATGATCCAAATGAATATAGAAACCAGGTTGTTCCTATTCCACTTCGTCATTCCCCCCACCCTCCTTGATCTTTACTTCTGTTCTTATAGCAAAGATTTATTACAATAATTAGGAAACAAGGTTAATATGCAAATTAATATTTTTTCAGTTGTGAAAGTGAATTAGAAAGTCATTAGAAATCTTGTTTACCATTTTAAACGTATCATGATGAACCTCATCACATTATGCATTATGTCTCACTTTTGGCTGGTGAAAAAACCCAGGATGATCAAATTCATAGTCTTCAATTAGTACAGAGATACCATTCAGATTTAAACAGACTTAAACATCCTGGCTTCAGTGGAAGCAAAAGAAGAACTCTGTAGTTATTACACCATCTGTGTCAATTTTCTGTATTTACTTTTAGAAATCTGTTGAAAAATGTAATATATACACACACACACCCTATCTGCCTATAAATACAAACATATGTATAAACATTTTTCAAGAGCTTTTAGAGACAACTTCAGAACATTGGTATGCAAAACCCTACACAATTTGTTCTGGAGAACAATTATTCTGTAGAGTATTTTTCATGTTTGTGTTTTGTTTATTGTGATAAAACCTTTTCTTCTGCTGACACAGCTCAAAAAGCACGTAGACAAATAACAGCAACAATGGCTTCGCTATTGCTTTTCCACAGCTGGACTTAGCTTATGGTTAAGTGGCATACATTTGAGACCATCAGGTAGAAACCCCTGGACAGCTGAAATATTGTACTTGAAGAAACATACACTGAAACTGTTTGGTTTTAACATCAGGAATAGGACCTGTTTGACAAATGAAGGCTCCAGAAAGTTTGCACCACTACCAACTATAAAATACACTCTTTAGAAATTCCAGCGAACTACAGCCAAGTAATCCCAGGGAGTATTTCATATTGTCAAACAATGAATAAGCCTTTCTGAGCTACCTGAATATACATTTGAAGAAAAAGATATACTAAGAAATGAAATAAAACTTAAGCCACCATGACAGTTCTGAAAGTGTTAAAATCAGATTTCTTCATATTTGACTTCTTACAGGGTTTTAAAAATTGTTTCCTTGTCCTATCAAAATAGAGAACAGGCAATAAAACATGCTTCTCCATGTCCTCAACATTCAGCTTTAGAAATAATATCCAGAAACTTTATGCAGTATCTGCTCAAACTACATTTCTATGCTATTCTGAAAATCAGTTTTGATAACAGTATAATCTCACGAATTTCCATAAACAATCTCATTATTAATTCTTCAGAGATCCCACTGATCCTAGCCTTCTGCACCCTGCTAAGATCTTGCAAATTCAGTATATAGGGTAATGTTTTAATAGCACATTTATATAAGTCAGAATAAACTGGGCTTCCCTCAGAAGTCTTTAAAATTAGAGGTCAGGTGAGGGAGAAGATTGCAGTGCCCTCCTAACATTTACTTTTAATTGATCTTTAAGTACCCCTGGATATCATGTCCATCGGTTTAAAGATTATAACAGGAAACTAGAAAAAACACTTCAATGGGTAAATGAAAGCTATTCTTACAAGCTATTTAACATTATGTCCTTGAGTAAATACCTGGTTCTTTTACCTTTACTAAGAAGGTTGCAAAAAAGTTATCAATTCTTGATGACAGAGCTTCCAACAAAGAAATTTCCCATGTCACCCTAACCAGGGGATTTTTGTTTTCCAATTGCACTCATAACACATTCATAATTTGTTTTTTGTTGTTGTTCTCTGTGCACATAGGAACTTTCATACATAATACTAAACCACTGCAACAGACCTTTAGGTTGCATGATCAATACGAATGACACTCTCTCGTCTAATTTAAGCTATAAGAGTTGTTTTGGATAATTCAATAGTATGCTGATTTACCAATGCCAGTAGGCAGTGAACACCTAGCAAACAGAAGCTGTGTTCTCTTTCCTGTATGGGAAGCAGCCACAAGTCTGCTGAGCATCTCCTACCTAGCGAGGATATTGCAACACAACTCAGGCCCACAGTACTACTATAGCAGTACTGCAAGGGAGACACTGAGACTGACACAAAGCAAAAAGCAAGGTAGAGAAATTAGAAATAGGCATCCGGCAGACTGGGGACACCACAGTAAGCAGAACGAAAATTTAAGAACCTCCTTTGAAAGAAGTATGCTAATTTGACTAAGCATCATCTTGCCTAATACTAGTCCTACTAGAACAAGGGCTTGCTCAGACACAACAGCAGGCAAACACATTAAATTTACTTAGTTTCTTTATATGTTAATTATGGTGGCTTTAATTCATTGGGTCAGGGATAAGCCTGTGACCTATTCACACAATGCAGGGGTGCACAATACTGTACACCCCAGAGTCAACAAGAGACATTCCAGGAGCTACTCTTAGAATCACCTGAAGTAATCTGCTGATCAGGTAGGTCTACTTACTGCCTCACACACCAATTCTCAAAATAAAACTCAAAAAGTACTCTAGACAAGTACTGTATCTAACAGAAGGCCAGGGGAAACTTGAAAGTAGAAACATGACACAAGAAAGCCCTATATTGTCCCTACATTTCTAGAATCCTCAGCTCTAGGGTTTCCTGAGCCCAAGTACTTTTCTGTTTAACATCTCCTTACAGACTTTTCCTACAAATATTTATCTAATCCCTTTTTGAAAACATGGAAGCTTTAAGTCTCACAAAAATGCATTTTCCGGAATCCATGTTACATGTAAAACGTGAATTTTAGTTTGAAACTGCCACCTAATAATTCATCAACAGTACCTATAATTCATTCGCTACTCTGTAAGTGAAAAGTTAAGGAATAAGCTGGAAAAAAAAAAGAACTTTATTAGGACTTAGTCATGAGCACCAGCACACCAAAAATGAATGGTAGATTTGATGAAATTTTGAGGAAAAATATTAATTGTATTTTTGTAACATGGATTTTGTAACTGTAACAATTTTGTTTTGAAGCAAACTTAGAAGTGTGCATCTCCAGCTGAGATTATTTTTAAATGAAGTTAATTATCTCAAGACAACTTGTATTAACATACATGACACTACCTTTATCTTTTGCAGGAAAAAAAGGTTTGAGCTGCAAGAGAAAGCACCTTTGAACAGTTTTCTTTATTGCATTTTATCTTTGTTTGTGTACCTCACAGTGCATTTTTAAGGTTATATACTTAGATAACTTTTCATTTTAAAATTCCATCTCTGAGTCTTAATGACAGTAATGGGAATGTAACTTTGTAATCAGCTCATTAGACATACAATAACATACTTGCTAAACTCTCAATGCAATGAAAGGTTTTTTCTTCTCTATTAAAGTTGTACATAAATAATTGATGCCTTACCTCTAGATCGCAGGTGTATTCCGTGCCATCCAAGAGAACCACTTTACTCTGCACAGTTTTAATTTTCTTGGGAGATTTTTGGGAAATAACTTCAGCTGTCTGCACTTCTTTTGTCTCCCTTTTTTCTTTTTCTTGTTTTTCTTCCTTTTCCTCTGCAACCTTTTCTACTTCTGTTTCTTTACCATCTTCTTTGGCAGGCTATATAAAATACAGTCAAACAATTCTGTTAAATGACTCAAAGTCCCGCATTTAGATGTTTTTACCCTGTTCATTTCTTTTATAAGCCACTTATAAAGACATTAAGTTTTGATGTAATTTATGCACATAACTGAAGTACAATAACCTCCGTAAGGTTAAGATTAATGCTTACCTCTATAAGGTAAGCATTAAGATCTTCCATTGTGGACCAGATATTGGAGAAAAAAGATGCATGCACCAAATTGGAGTTCTTTATTTGTCCCCACTGCCTTTTTGTCATGACTATTTGTCATTTCACTGCATGCCAATGAGAAGAGTCTGACTCCTCCTTTTTCATTCCCTCCCTTCATGTATTTATACACATTGATAAGATTCCCCCAGACTCTCCTCTTCTCCGGGCTGGAGTGTGCCAGCTCTCTCAGCATCTCCTCCTATGAGATGATTCTCCATGCCCTTAATCATCATTGTGGCCCTAGAACATGAGGCTTGAGTTTTAAGACCTGATGTGCAACTTTGCACATCAAAAAAAAAAAAGCAAGACTCGAGAGCACTGCAGAATGTGGCATTTGCTTTGGAACTCAGCATCAATCTCCAGAGCAAACCAGTAAGAACAGTAGCTACAATCATAGTTTCCAAGTTGGCTTCCACTCGAGCAGAACCACAACAAAAGCATAACACAGAAATTAACGTCTAAGGACTCTACAACAGGTAACAGATTAAGTCACTAAGGAGGTATTTGTGCAATACAATGGCTTCAGAGGCAAAGCTGGTTAAGAAGCTTCTCCTCTTATCCCTGCTCATTTCTACCTCAATAGCACAATTTGCTATCCCTTTTGACTACACCAAATGATAAGGTTACACTCAAGTCACAGCTGAAACAACTTCAGTCAAAAATAAATAAATAAATAGTGCCACAGAACAGGAACTATTTAAGTCAGCTACATTACTCATAACTGTATCAATCCAATTGCACAAAATGCCAGATAATAACTGCTATCTTTCCATGATGATGCCAACAAAGCCTTACATGAATTACACAAATCAACCAAGTCCCCTTGGAATCGCTCCAAAGCCATCAGTAGCCTCACACATACCTGTGTTTCAGCACTACTAACAGAGTGTTTTTCTTCTTTGTCATCTGCTTTAGCATTATTCTCAGCCACCACTTCTAAAATCCTTTTTGGCTGAGCCATCCCCTCTGGTGGATGGCATTCACTTTCTTCAACTACTTGTTCTTCCCCTGCTGCTCTTTTCTTGGCCTCATCTTTGGGCTCTGCCAGCGTATAGGATTTTTGTTTCTTAAGCCAGGGAGGAAGGAAGCGAGAAATACCCTTGCTTTCAGATGAATCTTTTTCCTTCTTCTGGCTACTTGGGCTACTATGGCTAGCTGGTGCTGGGACAGAGGAAGAATCTTGAGGTTCTTCAGAGGATGTTTTCCCGGACTTCTCATTTTCTACAGTCTCTGATGCTTCTTCAGGCTTGTCCTTGGCTTTGTCTGGTCCCACCTGCTCAGGATCTTTCTTTACTTCAGTTTCTGAGCCAACTTCAGTTGTCATTGTCACAGCTTTTGCTAAAAAAAGGTATCAAGAAAAATAGTTATGTAGCATCACCCCTTTTTACCGATTCTCGTATTATTTGCAGTGATTTGTAGTAATGCTCAAGTTAAAGACAATACTATAATTAGACATGAACTAATAATCTTTAGTAGCAACGTTATTTGTTGATAGTTAATTCTAGCTGATTTTTCATACCCCCCCCAACCACCCTAATGTGTATCACTAGATTTTGCTGCTTTGATACTTAGAAAAAGTAATCACATTACACTTTCAAATTTACTGAAGTGGACCAGTAAAAATAAGCCCCAAGGGTCCAACAATAAAAGTTTAAAGTTGCTGGATTCTATCAGAAGTCACTGATTTACAACTTTCTTCAAACAATTCTTTTTAAATTAATGGTATAATTGTTTGGCCTTGAGATTGGCAGATTAGTTACAATCAACTTCATAACTTGGAATCTCTGCATTAAAATCAACTGCTATCAGTCCCTGCCATTACAGTCAGGAGGTGACAGCTTAAACTGCACTTGAAGTTGATTAGAAACCAGTAGAGATCACAAGAAGGTATGAAAACAAATCACCTCCAAACTTCCAAAGCACATTCATGAATAGTCAGAAATAATACCACTTAATCTAGACCATTCCCAGATACAGGAAAAAAAGATACAGAAGCTAATAGATGCCCGAAATAGATACCCAAACACACAAGAGAAGCCCTTCTGGCAAAAGAGGATGGACAACAGTCAGCTAAAGGCAGCAAACTTGATGATTATCTTAGAGACACGGGAGCCTTCAAATATCTATCCATAGGCAAATTCATACTAAGCAAGCATCTCAAGACCAAATGTCTAGCTACATGTGGTAGGTGTTTCCTTGTTTTAGATAGTGAAGGCTATTAAAATAACAAACAAAAGCATCCAGTAATGAGGAAATTAAAAGGTAGTATATCTACTGCTGCATTAGCAATTTCTGAATATAATTAAAGCTTAAATATTAGTTATGTAGCCATTTTCTTCAAAAGTCCTTTGTGTTTTATCTAACATTCTTCATAAATAGCATTAAAGTTTTAACATTTATGTATTACACTATTTCTCAGAGTTAATAAGCCTCTGAAAGGGAGGTTTCCATTTGACTAGCTGTTGAGAATTTGCTATTTAAAACCATGTATTAGTATGCCAGTTTGGAAGTTGCTACTAGCCATGTTACATTTTGCTTATGTCCTCAGATCTTACAGAGAACTCAACTGTTGCTGTTCTTTCCTAGTGGCAGGTATCAATCTCAATAAAATACCGTACAAGCTTATTTTCCAAATCAAAATGACTAATACAGATTAATTTTCCTGAGAGAAAAGTCCAAGCATCTGCTGATCAAAGAATACTCCCAGAATGATCCACTCTGCTTAGTAAAATCAAATTAGAGGTTTCATTGTTACAGATGACTTTTTTCCCCCCATGCATCTCTAAGTAGCTAAAGAGGGTTTCTATGAGTCTCATCCAGCCCTGCAATGTAACAGCTAAGAAAAAAACAAAACAGAAAACAGAAGCAAGCAGGTAACATTTCTCTCAGAAGATATCGACAAAAACAAACCCATTTAGGCTTAAAACGGACAGGTCTGAAGCTTTAATTTTATCTTTTCTTGCTCTCCTGTCTCCAAGAAGGCATCATAAACTCAGGTTGGCTCCTACTAAACAGAACAATCACATCAAGTATTTTCTCCCCTTCTTCATTTCTTAGGCCCTCTAAACATCTACAGCAGGACAAATTTCTCATCTCCCCTCCTTCATATTGCAAGATGGCATTAAACCATTCGTAAGACTTCATTTTGAAATGACAAACGTGAACGAGCATAAGAATCCTGCAGCAAGAGTGACAAACAGAGAAGAAACCCTAGGCAGACACTCAAGTGGCAGGCTTACTGACGTCTGAAAAAGAAGTCCCACCAGATTTTGCACTTGTTGGTCATTGTGTTAATCCATGTACATAATCTAAGATTGAAGAAGTTCTTGGACTTCAAGAAGTGAATTGACTACCAGAGAACACAAGTTTTCTTCCTTTTTTTTTTTTTATTAAACTTAAAGCTTTTTAAACTTAAGCAACAATCAAGTCAGAGTCAAGCAGTTTCCCATGTTATGACAAGACCACCAGAGCTGGAGCCTAAACTGATCTAATGCTCTCAAATCTCTCCTCTGCAAACTCAGAAGATAAAGTACTAAAGGGCAGAGTAACAAGAACAATCCTTTACTACACATAGACAAAAAAAATTGATTTCAAGCTTCATAGCTGTTCTGAAAAGCCTTCTGCAATAGTCCAGATGACTGGACAACTAAAGCTGTGTTATCATCCGGCCTTTGCAATAGTATCTCCCGATAAAAATATTTATCCCAAACACAAGCCAGCTAAAAATTGCCCTTTCTTATGATTCTGCATAAACTGCCTCTTAATTCTTCACCTGCAGCGGATTTTCAGTGTAGCAGCCAGGTGAGCAAACTGTCATTGCCAGTCTTGACATCGGTCAGCAGATGGTGCCATAATAGTTCTAAAAATCCCCAGCACAATTCAAACACCACACTGAAAACAGCAACAATATTTCAGTGTGAAGCATAGTTCAAGTTATAGCAAGTACATGTAATTGTATGTTTTCCCACAAGTGTTAACATGACTTTTTAAAAAGATATAGGACTTCAGGACCAGACACTGAATTACTACTCTGTGATACTAAAACATTATCATATATCTAAGGACACATGAGCATGTGTGTCTAATTATATACGTATAGCCTCCACACTCATCTTCAAGATCAGAAAAGGCACAAAACAGCACCTTCCCAGTGTTATTAGGTCTATAAAAGCCAGTTTCCAAAGACATCCTGGCACATGCATGATGGCTAGCAGCCCCAGAGTTAACGGGAATGATCATCATAAGCAAAGTCACTATTCAAAAGACCAGATATTTTTGTCAGCCTTCACGTTCACATCTACGCCACCACACAGCTGAGTATCTGCAAGCATACAATGCTTCTAAATATAGTAGCCTATGTGTATTGCCAGGAAAACATTTTTTATCCCAACATAAACATTAAGCCTGTAGAACTAAGATTTGTAGCATGAGAAAAATATTCCAAGCGTGTTATCATTTCTTGCAACACACAAAATACCAAGACTCATCAGAAAAAGATTCATTACTCCTTACAGAAGATGTGAGCTTAAGAAATACTTCTGAATCTATGATATAAATATGGCATTAGAGTTATTCTGAAGACAAAAACATCAAAGATATAGATAATAAGTGAAATGTGACAGAGAAAGTTACTTCTGCCAAAAACTGAACAGTGAGTACCTGCGGTCTAGATAGACTTTCACAATAAAACTTATGTTGACAAATTTCTAGAAAACAACTTAAAGCTACCTCAAATCCTCTTCGTAAAGTCAAGAGGGAATCAGTGCATATGACTGAGGAAATCCTTCACTCAGACGGTGGTGAGGCCCTGGCACAGGCTGCCCAGAGAAGCTGTGGATGCCCCATCCTTGGAGGTGTTCAAGGCCAGGCTGGATGGGGCTTTGGGCAACCTGGTCTGGTGGGAGGTGTCCCTGCCCATGGCAGGGGGGTGGAACTAGATGGTCTTTAAGGTCCCTTCCAACCCAATTGTTTTTATGACTTCTTCAGTATCTTTTTCCAGTTAAAGCAACTCAACAGTACATATCTACTCCCTACCATTCAAGTGCTCCCAGCTTTTCATAAGGAACCTTTTGCAGAACATCATTTTTTTCTAGTGCATAAGTCATTTACTGCAATACATGTACATCTTAATAGCATTCATTTTAAAGGATAATGCAGTTTAAGGGGTATAACTCCTCAGAAAGGAAAGATGCTACTATGGAACACGCAAATGAATTTAAACACTATTTTGATAAAATTTGTCCACTGACAGCAGCTAGTGCCCTAAAAACATATAATAAAACGTTTAGAAAAGTGTTGCTTCCCAAATGGAATAAAAATCTTTGAAGACTGCATCATTTATGTCACAGCATCAATACAATATGCAAAGCTCATAACAACAGGAAAGTTTTCAATAAAACCAGAACATAACTACATTCCAAGTGCTACACAAAGCCAAATTCTGAAGCCAACATGAGAACATCTTTGGGATTAAATTTAAGCAAATATACAGCCTTTCACCTATGCTGATGTTATCCATTTCCCATGCAGAGACAACAGGAGTCTATCAATTCTGCCTTTACAATCTACGGACATTTTGATGTATCAAGGCTAAGAAGTCTCAGAAAGCAACTTAATTCAAATCAAGCAATCTCTCTGCCAGAGTACATACACACATATACAATCTGCTTATTAAGTTAGCTTTGTGCTGTTCCCCAGAGCTGAAAAAAAAAAAGTTGCAAGCTGATGAGAATCCAACACTTTTGAAAAGCTTTATTGAACAAGAATGACCCCACCCAAGCCCTGACACTGCTAGAGAAGGGCACGTTCAGTGGAAAACCAGGATTTAGTTCCAAATCTTTTCATTCCAGCAGCCAGAAAACGCACATGGGTCAAGAGACAGCTCTGTTTTCCTGTTGTCTGTCCAACAAACTAAAAGCAACAGTTTGAGAAAAAAATCTCTCCCTATCTTAGAAACCAAAGTTGCAAGTTTACAGTGGTTTTTGACCGTTCACATTAACCCCTCATGGGAACCACAATTTTAAAGATTAAAGACAGTAGTAAGCGATCATTTGTTCTGAGCAATGCTTTCTCTGCTGGCTCCATATCCTTCCTTCAACCTCATCCCATACCAAAGGGCTTTGTTTCTGTGACAGTGCAACAATTCCACTGAAGCACAGGCAGTATTTCACTTTTCCCAATTCTGATTAAAGAAAATTGAAAAAAAAATCCATTTAGGTTCTGTAAATTATTCTAGCTTGTTCTGATTTAGAGATGATTTCTCTCTAAATGCCATGACAAATTTTTAATTTTCAACTTTTATTCTTTGCATTTGCAATGAATCAGCAAGATTAAAAACAGTTTCATTTTATACATGTGACATTAAACCTACTCTTGCATAAAGTATGCTTTCAGGGCACTCACAATAACATAGTTGATCAAAGCACTTGCCAACTCAGGTTGAAAAATGATGTACTAGGACCCATGACTTCCCCTCCCACCCCCAAGCAAACTGAGAGGCCCCAGCATAATAAAGCTTCTGGATGCTGGAATCCCAGACACGCACAATTGTTTTGACAAGTATCTATTTCCTCTTTAGTGGAAGTCATATAGAGAATTATTACTATCTCACATGTTGAGGAAATATATAAAAGCACAGAAAAAAGGGAAATAGCCATAATACCAGAATTCAAGCTCAGGAAAAAGAAGTGACAAGTGACCAACCTGTGCTTTTGGTAGAATGCTACTGACAGACCTTACAAGCAGAACATTTGTGCACAACTTTCCTAAACAGATACAGCCATTGTCTTTATTTCACCAGTATGTCAAAGTTGAGTGTCAAAGTTGCAGATGTTACTGAGATCACGTTAAAAACGCCTGTTGGATTTTTATTTTTGGTTATTCAGCTTATAAGCAATAGCAGAAACCAACTGAGAACACATTAAGGCAGTCTGCTCTGCCATGTACAAGACCCGAGTTCAACGAACAAACATTTACAAAGCTTCAGGGTGTAAGCATCACTACAGAAGGGCCTTTTCTGAGGTGGCAGCATCGGTTCTATATTTCAGCTTTAACATACGCTTCAAGATTTTTTCTGTTGTCAAATATGTGCACTATAGAAATAACAGCTCTCTTTGGCAAGCCAGAAATGTGTAAAACTCTATCGGTATTGTTAAACTGAGGGAAATAAGAACTTAATAAATGACATTAAAATTATAAATGATTTTAAATAGGTGACAGGTGTAAAATTATTTAATTTCCCCCCCCCCCCCCCAAATCAGGATGCAAATTGAAATACAAAACTGATACTACCACCAATTCCTACCAATAGGAAGGAAGCAGCCAGTTTCAAATACTTGTTTTACACTTGGCATCCCTGGCAATTAACCTTAAGCAATCTTAATCCGAACTCCAAATAAATACAAAGCCTCAAACTATACAGTGAAATAATCCTAGATCTCCGCAGGTAAGCTGCAGCTCTCTGCTGGCTATGCTGTTGCCAATATGTTATTTAACTCTTGACAGACCTTCAGAGATATTGACACACATTCAAGGAAATAAACCTAGCCTATTAATAGAATAGCAAATCAAAAATAAAGACAAACAGGATAGTTTAAAATGATTCACAATCGCTGCTGCACTGAGTAAATGCTGTTCCCATATCCCCTCCCCAGCTATCCTATCTTCCTCAAACCTCAAAGTTAAGCCATCCAAGATGTCTTGTGCTGACATTTTAATTTCTATTTTGCAGCTAGCACAAGCTAGCTACTCCTGGAACAGTTATTCTCTTGAAAGATCAGGGCTGATCTGCTCAGTGTTCTTTTTCCCTGAATAGCTATAATGCACCTAAAATGATATATTTAAGTGGGACTCTGCAAGCTTTCTCTTAGATGCTTGTATTGACTGCAGTATATAACAAAGTATTGAAAATACAGATAATACTGCTCTTCAGGAAAGCATGTATCTACTGCTCCTGGGGGAACATAATGTTTCCAACCCCAAGCAACAAAAACCAGTGAAGGAAAGAAAGAGAAATACCTCTTAGCTGAGCAAATAAAATTGGCAGCCAAAACTTTATCGTTCCCATAGGCTCTTTTGAATGCTGGTATTTGATTAGCGGAGTGAAAATATCAGCAGTTTTGTAAAAGGTTCCCACTTCTTGTGGCAACTGCTTCACCATTAACAATATTTCAACTACTGCAATGTCTCTGGGCTACATAAAGTAAAATGACGCTCTAAAATTCAGAAATAAGTCTAATAACACTAACAAAAACTGCAGAAGAGCTTTATGCTAATAGGGGTGGTTTTGAGCCTGGACTTTAGCACTTAACATATTTGTTAGTCATCTAAGTGCTTTAGCTGTTTTGTGCTTTTTGGAAGGACATTCACAGCATGAAAGATTATAATATAAAACAGATAACAGGATATGCAGGAAAGCCTCAAGGGAGCAGCTATTTAAACAAAGTGGCTTTTTTTTTTTTTTGAAGAGTTAGGGAAAGACGACAGATAAAAATTTAAAAGAATAATTCATTTGTGAACACCAAGGAAAGGATGGGGAGGAGTATTCAGAACTGTATTCTGAGTATTCAGACAAGGAAAAAAAGCTAGTGACTTGCAATGACGTTCCCATATAAATACACATCACAAAGTACAGTTTACCAAAGCAGACTCACCCACTGCAGAAAAGCTTTTTAATGAACATGTACAGATACAGATGGCATGCTATTACAAGAAGCTTTCAGAACAAATTAAGTAAAGGCTTTATTCAGCTTTCTTGGGCCACATTTTCAGTCCACATTTTATATAGCAAGAAAACTTGAAAGCTTAGAAACAATTGTAGGCATACACAAACCCGAGATGACAGCAACTTATTAGATAGTAGTTTAATTACAAAAAGACATAGCAAGACATTCCGAGCTACATGCCAAAAAGACATACTTGTTTGAATGAAACTCCCAGTCAGCACAGGTTTGTGAGTTTCTTTTCCTCTTTTTAGGCTCAACAGTTTAGGTGTTGACAGAACAAGCGTTTGAAAGCATATTTAAGTGTACCGCTATTCTCTATGGGTATGCTTATCCTGAATCTAAGACCATATTTAAGCTTACAGTTGTAGATATCCTCCATCTTATCTAGCCTTTCCTTAACTATGGATTCACCTCTAAAATACCTTGAGAAATATAGAGTAATGAGAAATGGAAAATTGGTATATACTAACAAAATGGACAAGTGCCTCAGACACTTGCATAAAATTCTGAGAACATCACATTCTCTCAAATCAAGACCACTAGAGCAATAAATCCCAAAGAGCGATGTCTAAGACCAAAAACTGGAGCTCAGGTGCAGATGAGTCTGGGACACACACATTGAAGAAGTCTGAGGCATACGATTGTCAACAAATAAAAGAAACTGATTACTTAGAAAACATGTTCATCCATACTTACGTAAAGATAAGAAACATTTTTCACTGCTTTGAAACTACGTTATGATAGATTTGACTTTTGGGAAACATTAGGAATGACACAAATTAGTGCTCAACAAGCATTCAGCAGCAACTACAGATACAAACACACAGCAAAGGGAAGAAGTGATGTTATAGCTCTCAATTCTCAACAAAAAAATAATTGGGAAAAATATATAAATATTTGTAAGAGACAAAGCTAAGACAACACTGGAGATAGAGCCAGGAGTAAAAAATGGGGTGGGGGAGGGAAAGAAAACAGGAAACAGGCACTGAAGACAAAACAGGAAAAAAGGTCATGATTTGTGTAATAGCCAAAAAACTTCAGTGAGGCCAGAAAGGGGGTAGGGGAGGAAGACACCAAATAAGGCTGAAATTACACTGTAGAGACTACTGGACAGAACACATCGCCAAGTGCAGGTCTCCAACTTCTGGAGTGAACAGCCACAGTGGATATAGCAACAGTGATTTCACCCTCACATATAAAAAATTGCCTAGTAAAAGGTGCATTAGCACAAAAAAAGAGTTAGGGCCACTGAACAGCTAAAAGAGTAGGAAAAGAGAATTTGTAAGATTTCTGCCCTTATGAGTTTCCACAGAACCATTTGTTTTCAGGAGCCTAAAAATCTTTCCTATGCAACCTCGTAAGTGGCAATACAATCTTAAAAAAAGAAATCACTAACTTACCCTCCCCTCCTCCCCCCCAGCCCCAGTATCTTATTTTCATGACAAGTCTCAAGACCTGTTCCACTTGTGTAAAGTTTAAATAGAGTGCTCCTTAAACTACACTTCTAATGACATTTATTTGTTTTTAAACAGTGAATGCTTGCTTTGTATTGTCTAATGGATTAAGTGAAAAGCAGCACTTTCTGGAAGAAAATAGGGCTACTATACTCCCAAAACTCTGAGGTGACAGAATTTTGATTAGTTTACTTTTTTTTTCAAGGCATATAGATATGGACATAAGTGTTTAAATTCCATTCAATAACAAGATTTGATGTGTAACATTTCAATAATTTAACTGCATCTTCAGCTCTCCAGTTCCTAAAGAACAACCTTCTTCCTGTTTTTAAAAGCTGATATATGGTCATGAATTCTCATTTACTTTTTGTTGAAAAGCTCAAAGATTGAAAACTGATCTAAAACATATCTAAAAACACTAGCTAAACATTTTGTGGTAATTATAAGATTCATTAATCTATAAAAAGACTTTGGCAAAAAATAATTTTACAGATAGAGAAACATGGGCACGCTGAGGAGAAAGTGATACATGAGACATTCACTAGGCTAGCAGTAGAACCAAAATGAAATGTCTCAAGGTCTCCTCCCTTACATCCTATCAAGTACTTCCAGATGTTCCATGTGAGGTCACTTCAATCCAAGAATTTAAGGGTGACATTCTACAGAAGTAGTTTTCCTCACACGATAGCAATACTTCCCAATCCAGTACAGAAAAAGGGGAGACAAGTATTTGGAATGTTTACGTTATTAGATCTAGGCATACAGAAATATTGTGTTAGATATATAAAATGTCAGTCCTGGGTTACATGGAAGTCAAGAAAACTACGAGTAGTTATGAAACAAACCTTTTTGCTGGACAGGGAATACCTCTTGGAACTTAGACAAAGAAAATATAAGCAAGGTCTGGCTTTTCAGGGAGAACACAGAGCTGCAGTTTGCATTTGTAGGGAGAAAAGAAAACCCAAAGCTCACCTTGAGTTGACAAAGGTGGTGTCAAACAACAAAAAAAAAGGCTTTAAGCATGTTAACAGCCAGAAGAGGTCTAAGGAAAACATTGGACTGATATTTAGTGATGGTCACCTAACAAGTAAGGATGCAGAAACGGCATTTAATGCCATTTTTACTTTTTTTTTTTTTTTTTTTTTTTTACCATTATGATAGATCTTGGGTTGCCCAGTCTTTTGTTGGAGGACCATAACTGGGGCAATGGTGACTTTTCATTTGTGGTCACCAAAATTGTAAGCAATCCACTGAATATTCATAAATCCATGGGGCCTGATGGGATTCACCCCAAAGTACTGAAGTTAGATGACATTATAGCTGGACCCCCACAACAATTTATCAAAGGTCATAGGAGTCTGCAGAGGTGCCTGCTGGACTAGAAGCTAGCCAGTGTTATCAGTGTTATCATCTACAAAACAGGTAGGGAAAAGACCTAGGGAACTACAGACCTATTTGTCTTAATCTCAGTCTTCTGCATAAATTTTCCAAGGAACTAAGATTACCCCGAGGAATACTGAAAGGCATTATTTATTAAAGAATAAAAGCTATTATTTGGCATAGTCAACATGGGTTCATGAAGGGAAGTCCTGCCTTAGTAAAACAGTCTCCTTCTATGATAAGATCAACCACCTCGTGGATGAAGGAAAGGCAGATGTCATTTTTGGATTTTAGAAAGGTCTTTGATATCATCCCTCACTGCCCCTTCACCGGGTGATGAACTGGCTGACAGCAGAGCTCATAACGTTGTAGTGAATGGGGCTATATCTGGCTGGCAGGCAGTCACTAACAGTGCTCCCCAGGCCCAGTTTTAGGTCCAGATCCATTCTACATTTTTATAGATGATCTGGATGCAGGAGTGGAACACATCTTTAGCAAGTTTGCTGATGACACTAAACTGGAAGGTGCTGTTGACTCCCTGAAGGGACAAGAGGCATTGCAGAAGGATCAAAAGGCATTGGAGCATTGGGCAACCATCAGTGGCACGAAATTCAACAAAGGTAACTGCTGGGTGTTGTATCTGGGACAGAGTAATGCCAGACACATGACTGAGAGACAAGCGGCTGGTGAACATCTCGGCAGAAAGCAACTTGAGTGTGCTGGTTGACAGCAGGCTCAACATGAGCCAGCAGTGTGCCTTGGCAGCCAAGACAGCAAACAGTGTTTTATGGTACATTAAGCACAGGCACAGACAGGTCAAAAGAGGCAATTCTGTCGCTGTATTTAGCAGTTAATGCCACCTCACCTTAAATACTCATCTCCACAGTTCTGGACTCCACAATACAATAATGTTAAGATATCTGAAAGCATCCAGAAGACACAACAAAGCTTATTACAGGGTTGGAAGACATGTATTGTGAGGAAAGGCTAAGGATATTTGAGTTGTCTAGTTTGGAGAAAAGGAGGCTTAGAGGCTACCTCATTGCTCTTTGCAATTTTCTCAGGAGGTGACATGGAGAGGGAGGTACTGGTCTCTTCCTCCTGGTGCCAATTATACATTGCATGGGAATGGCACAAAGCTGTACTAGGCGAGGTTCAGACAAGAAAGGAAAAAATTCTTTACTGTAGCTTTATTCTTACCATGAGGGTGGTCAAACACTGGGACAGGCTTCCTAGGGAGGTGACTGATGCCCATGTCTGTCAGTGTTCAAGAGGCATGTGGATAATGCCTTCAGTAACATCATTTAACTTGTGCTTAGCCCTGAAGTAGTCAGGCAGTTGGACTCTAGGTCCAACATGTAGGTCCCTTCCAAGTGAACTACTCTGTTCTGAAGTTCTAACCTGGAGCGAAGGGATTCCCAGCTCAGTTTCCACTGAAGTGACGATTATACAACCTAAAAGCCTGTTCTCATGAGGGGCACAACATAACATTTTCCTGTTGAACAAGCCAAGCTAATTCATGCTTGTATGACATCACTAGAAACTGGAGGTCAAATTCACATCTAGGAGACAGACACCATTATTTAACTATATATTAGAATACACTAGAATAGAAATTCACCTGGGTTATGCACAAATGAACCAGATTCTCAGCTACATCAAGTGAAAAAATGAATTGTTTTGGCAAATTCCTTTCATGAGGTACTACCATCATCAAGAGATTCCCTGCAATTTCATTGATTATCATGACTACATTTACACAATTCAGTACTTGAGGCAAAATATGCAGTTTTCCTGCATTTCTTAGTCAATTAAAACAATGTTGCATTGTCTTTTCTGACAAAGGATAATGGATTTTATACTGCATACATCTACAAAATATACTGCAACTCTCAAGCTAACAATTGTGCAGATTAACATAAGCTTATTGGAAAAGAGAAACAGAGGAAAAAGGTCTTCCTTTTAATATATACTAATATAAAATATAACATGCTTGGGTGCAACTTCTAAATCAGTGTTGACTTGCTGAAGAGGCAAAATATTTTCTCATTCCCTGTAGGTTATAGGAACCAAAATATAATACCAAAGTTGACATAAAGTGTAAAGTATGCCAATGTATCCAAAAAGATTTCCAAGACTTGGATATTTGAGAAGTTATTTATATAATTTACTCTGAATAAGTATTATTACTAGCTTGTGTTACTCTATGCTAAGATGCATAGATGAGCCTCCTAAGAAGATAAATATATATAGCCATATGATAGAGACGCTTAGAGGAAAATGATGAAAATAATTGTGTTGGAGCACAGCATTCCACAGTCAAGTAATGGGAAACAGATTCCCTAAAATTCCCAAAACATAGAAACAAGGCTGTTTTAAACTGTGAGGTCTGGGCTTCACAATTTGCAAAACAGATCTTTCTTGCTTCATTTTAGTTTTGTGTATGAACACCTCTTTCATCTTCTTTTCTTCTCCCTCCTCTTGTACCTTCACTTAATCTTATTTACTTTTTTTAGAATCTTCCTAATTATCAATTAAGCATTCTTCTACTCTTGATTCCATAAACATTGCTAAAAAGCCATGAAGCCAAACTATATCAGAAGCCTGGGTTTCATCCAAGCAGTTTAGATCATCTCACCTGAACAATAAGAAAATAACTGATTCAATATGCAATCTTCATTTTGCTTTTGAATTGTATTCATAAGAAAACAAGCAAAATGAGCTGTTTGTGAAATTACCTGAATGTTTTCATTTGCTAACTCACAGTTAAATCCATATACAGTACTTGAAAGTTGTACAACTAATCACAACTTGTATCACAGCCAAATACTTAATATGAATCAGAGCTTCAGAAATACAGAAAGCATTTCCACAGCTATTTTTTTTTTAAACACAGTTATACTACTGTCTAGTACAGGGATTTTGTTTCTACCCAAAGCAACTGGAAACCAGTATAGCTAATCTATCAGATTTCCAGGAAGGCTGAAGCAAAGGGAATTCAGTTTTCTTTTCTGTGTATCATGACATGTTCCAGTTAGCCTTCTCAATGTGCCCAATAATTGGAAGAAAACGACAAATTCTCTTAAAACAGAGATACTCAAATCTGAGAATGGTATAAATCAACAGATTTTTCTGCTCTGAACTCGCAACCATGTCTCTTGTTCTGAAAATACATGGATTGATATTATTTTCTACAGACCTCCATGCTCCAGAACTGAAGAGATCGCGGGCAAAAACCAGAGCTACTTTCATAGGAAATTTCCTCCAGAACAACCCCTGATGAGCAGAGAAGAAAGTGGAAGGACTTAATGCTTCTGAAACAATCTACCTGCCAAAAAAAACAACAAACGCCAAAGGCAACAACAAAGCTTATCTAGAAGAAAAGGATTCTACGCTCTGTTGACGTTGTCAGTGACCTCCTTTTAACTGTCATAGATGGGATGACCAGCGTAAATCACCAATCCATTTTATGACTGCTCAATCTGAGCCAGGTTTTAAGCAGCATGCTGTGCTGCACAGGCTATGTTAATCTGTCTACAAGATAAGACACACGGAGAGCTGCAATCTGCTCATGTCCAGCAAAGAATATCCCTCATCTTCATGCTAATTGAAGACTACCTTTATTTGAGGAAAAATATTTCCAGTTCAAAGAGTGATTTTAGAAGTTTCAGGAAAAATATATATTCTGCATTACTCAACTCAGAGCTGACTTTGTTTGCAGACATCGTGCAGAGGTGGTATCATCACATTCTTTCTCTCTCACTTTTGACCATGACACTATCTTATGAATTGGCTCTGTCTAATCCTTACTATATCCTTCAGTAAAAGAAAATAAGCCAGGCAGGAACAAAAATCAATTCTCAAAAGAAAAACTGCAAAAGGAGAGATACCATTTGTCTTTTCACTAGTATCATGGGCCTGTGAAAAAAAGAATACTCAAGTCTCTTGGAAGCTGTAATATTTCCACATCTTAGTGTTTAATCCCTCCAGGAAACTCAGCAAGAATAAGAGGAATGCAAACAAATTTTAAGAAGCTGTGCTGGAACAAGTTTTTCTTCCTCTAGTTTTGAGTGCTTTGTTGACAGTGATCCAAGAGAAGCTTCTTAATGTTTAAAAACTAAGTTGATGGGAAAAAGGCTAATATTTACACGTGCTGTTTAGGGGAAAAAAAAAAAAAAGTAATTTTGTAAAGAAATAGCTATCACTGTTTTTTAAACTCTTTTAGTTTGCTTTAGTGGCAGACCCTCAAAAAGATCTGACAGCTAGTTTTAAATTATAATCTCCAAGCTTATTAATGAAATGACCATAAAATTCCATAAAGCCACTTGCCACTTTCTAAAAACGTTCAAGGTTGTCATTTAAGAAGTCTGGGACCCTTCCAAAGTATTCTGTCTGATCTTTCATGAATACTTTTCTCCCCACCATCCCTCCCATGCCTTGATAAGGATAACCACCAAAACCTGGAGTTCAATGCATAGCAAAGCAACAAGAGCCTCAAGGTTAGAAGCCAACTTTATGTTCTAAATAGAACAAGAACTGACTACTTTATTGACTGAAACAGAATTTATTGCGGTGTTTCTTAACTTAAAGAACTACAAAAGGTATTACAATACATTACATACCTTACTTCTAAGCTGCTTGCCCTGCAGCCTGTATTCATTGAGCACATTCATCAATAAGGGAGACGAAAGACTTGATATTTTTACGGCCAGCACATTCTGTGGAAAGGCATTATTCCTCAGGACTGACTAAGCACACAGGCTGGTTTAGAGGTAAGACTATTAAAAATATATAAATATCTGTTCCCTGATTTCAGTCAGTTGGCAGTAGAGTTCTATCAAACATGTACATATGCCTGCATATAAATGTTTGATGCTTCTTGAGAAAAATCATGAACTTCTTTTTGTTCAGTAGATAAAATAGATTTGTTTCAGTACAATGCAATATTAATATTGCATTTGCTATTTCTTTTGTGTTAATTAAAAAGTTTTTCACGCATACTGAGATTATTGTATACCTTAATTTTAGATGCTTTATTTCCCTTAATGAAAAATGACTTATTGAACATCATTTGTTATTGTGCATCATGCTATTTAGATTGAAATATGAAAGTTGAAATTTGTTTTTTCAAAGCACAGTATAGAATACCACATCACTGAGATAAAATTTTTGAAATATACCTATTTTGATTACAGACATGATGTGCCGAGAATATATCACTATCCTCAAATCTGATTTCAGAAGTAATAGTCCTCACTAAATTAAAAAGTTGGTCATTGTTTCTTAATTGTGTCAGACCCAGCTTCTTACCAGACTGAGGACAACGTTCCTTCTCAGGAAGGAGGCGGTCCATAGGTCCACAGTATTTTTTTTTCCCCTGTTTAGTATTCATGTATTAGATCTTCTCACCTCAATCTCCTGTTGATAAACTAGTTTTGATAAACTCAACAGGTCAAAATCTTTAAGAACTATTATGCAACAGCTTTTAGTTTTCTCTGCTTTTCAGTATGTTTTTAAACTGTCAACACATTTGCTAATGGCATTTTAATATACTGTCATTTACAGTGCACAAAGCAGCAAGTTCTTTTCCCTTCTACTGCCTAGTCTCTTGCACATCCATCAGGCAATTCCATTGGTTCTCTACTGCTTTGGCAGTGCCCCAACAGAAGGTCACAGTATTTGGAAGGGTAAGAAGATGTAGCATTATAGATTCTACCAGGATTAGTGAAAGCTTGACATGGGATTTGTTTTACTAGTACAGATGTACCAACAGAATTTTGAGCTATCACTCTTCTGAATTTAAGTTTTGTGCCCAAATATCTGATATTCACATCAATACTTCACAAGTATTTAGTTCCCAAACCCAGCTCTGAACAGCTTAAGGCAGAAGATTCTGTATCATAATCCACAATGCTTCTTGGAACACACAACTTAACTCGTGTGGATTAGTACCTAATGAACAGTAGCAATTCTTGACATACTTCATTGCTCTAAACATATCTCAAATAATGCTATTGCTGAAAATAACTTAAAATCAAGTATTTCTTATCAAAAGATTTATTTAAAATGTTTTCTTTAAAAGATGTTCTCATAGCCCTTCTCCAACATCTCAAAGCAGCAAATATTCCTCTGTACATATCCAAAATACTTCAGAAGATAGCAGATAAGAGGAAAAACTATAAGAATGATATCAAAGTTACATTTTGAAGTGGGTAGCTTAAGTTGCAGCATTTTTGTTATTTCAACCAGTTCACCTAGCTACATCGATAGCAGCTGCAGTTTTGGTCTATGGAAAAGCACATTCTAAAAACATCCAAAAATAGTGTAGACATGGCCACTGGAAAGAGGTTCCTTGACAAATATTTTTCCCCTTACACAACTGTGTTCCTTAACCTTGTGAAATTACAAACATGCAATCTGCAAACAGGCAGTAAGACTAACTCTAAGAAGAAAGAATATTTTTACTCAAGATTTAAGTAGAACATGCCATTAGTGAGCCAACAGATTTGCTTCCAGCACGAACAAGCAGAGGCCCACTATATATATATATATATATATGTAACACACCCTCCCCAGCTTTATCCTAGATATCACCAATCGCAAATTACACACACCAAAACTCATACAGTAATGTGTCCTATAGGGATCAGAATTTATCAAATCTCATTCTAACCCAAGCTTTTAACAGAACAGGGCTCTAGTATACATTGCACTGTTCATATTACGCTATTCATATCTTGGATAAATGTAATAAGCTTAGCAGCAACATGGATTTTTTTTCCTTAAATACAGGAATTACTTTTCATACTTAAGTCATGTACATACTTTTGATGTACTAAGTACGTAAGAAAAAATTATGACTAACTAAACCAGATTCTCAGTTCTGAAACTGTCTCAGTGAGCAGGGCAGAGTTTCAACAACTTTTTACTCTTATTTCCTAGTTCATGCCCTGCATGCAAAAACTCATTGGATTTTGCTATTTCAGGATATTATGCCATCTAAAGAAACTTTTCATAGCAAGTCTGTAGCTGAATACCACATAAGTAAAACAGGAATGGTTTTGTCCATGAGCATTTCAAAGAGTATAAGGTAGTTCCACCTTGCCCATGAACTTCATTAACAAGCAACTCCCTTTGGATAGGACAAACTCACTTTGAATACTACCAAACAACCCTTTGTTATGAGCTGGTGTTTTCTCAACTTGCAACACCCATCAAGATTTCTCCCCTACTCCCTTTTTTTCCCCCCCAACTCACAGTTGCAGCTAGAAGAACCAACCTAGCTGTTCTGGTGCTCTGCATAGTGCAGGCCACTACATATTCCCTATTTACTAGGGATGCACAATACAATGTAAACCTTCCCAACAGCTGTATCCAAATGTATTTCAAGATGATTAGATCAGTAACATTAAACATTTTAGACAAAGAAGTATTAGTCAAGGTGAATCCTCCTTTCTCCTTACTACACCCTTCCTGTGTTTATGTTACCTATTTCAGTATCTTGAGATACTGACTCCAACTCAGCCCTTCACAATGCTGGCAGACCCTCCACACATAGAGCTCTGCTCCAGCACTTTGCTAGAGAACAAGGTAAAAAAAAGAATACCACAAAACACCACATGTACTACTTTTAAGGAACTTGACAAATGGGAAGGGTAGCAATGTACACACAGCCTACCTCTTGCTTCATTTTTGCTACAGGAATTGAAAGGCCAACTCTCACCAGGGGACAGAGGCTGACACTCAGAAGAAGCCAGCACACGGCATGCTGTGCCAGACCCCATGTAGCAACCAGCAGTATTGTTTTGTATTGTATACTTTCATAAGCCGCTTAATTTGGACAAGTCTGAATTTAGCATAGAGCTATACATTAGAAAATATCATTTTAGAAGAGACATCTCGTATCAGTCTCTACAAGACACCTCTCTCCACTTCCTAGGTTAAAAAAGCAGACATGGTAGAAGAAAAACACATGCAAAAGACAGACAGGCATTTACAACTGCTTATTGAGAAGACAACTTAAGTCATATCTGTACCAGCAATGATACTCTAGGTGTACTGTATCAACCAACTAAACATCTACTCCCTAGCTCATACGATACTCAGTAATAACAGAGTACAGTATTTCTCTACTTTTTGCAGGACTCCTTTTGCCATGGAACTTATGATAACAAGACAAACAAGAATAAAAATCTAGAAGTAAAGAATGAATGGTAGCTGTCATGCGTCTGCTGTAGGAAACCACGAAGGTGATTACATATTGTAATACTGAATATTATGCCGAGAGATACTTACTAAGTGGACCAGGCTAACTTTTGGCTAGCAGCATTCACAGGAGTCTATGCAGACATTTTGTAAGAGTTCGCATTTTGCTGCTTATGTAACAAAATTACAGTGTGGTCAGGTTCTTCAGAACCATTCATTATTTGACTTCACCAGTCAAGATCTGTAGAGAAGTTTTACTGGCAAGTCCAACTTTATTTATTGACAAAGCATTAGTTGTTAAAGAACAGTATAGGTTACTATAAAAACCGTGGTTGTTAAACAAAGAATTGCCATATTCTGTAGTTCAAAAAAAAAGCCTCTAGTAACCTATCAGTCAAGAAGAGTTATTTTTCTACTAGCTACCACCACAGAAAAAGTATTGAGTAGAAGATCATATGTTGTAACCAAACTAAAATACAAGTTCTATTGCACAAAATAACACCTTAGCTCAGAGTTCCCATAGCACTGGATGAGCAATCCTCTTCTCCACATGTCCTCCCCTCCCCACAAACCATACAGTAACACTGTACAGCACCAACAGTGGGAAGAAGTTGTAAACAACTTGAGAAATTCTGATACAAAAACAAATGAGTATAAATTTGTGTAATATACTCAGTCCAGAAATAGAATGTTTTTCCATGCAACACATGATTGAGATTTTGGGCCATTTTCCAAGAAGATGAAAAAACAAACTCACCTTACAATGGCACTTGCAAAGATCTTGAAACAGGTGATGTGCTTACTTAAATACTTGATGACCCAGGAACTTATTCAAACTCCAAGAGGTAACAATTTAAACATCCTTTCTCTCACCAAAACTGAAACCAGCCCTCTGTCAACTTCCACTGCTGTCACTACTGCTCAGCATCTCCTGCATGCATCGTTTTACTTTCAGAATAGGAACACAAAAACACAATGTACTTTCTCTGCTGCTTTGAACAGACAACTTTATTTGTAGCCACTCAAAGAATGCGTTCTGCAATCTTTCATAATTTAATCACTGTCAGTCATAATAGGCTATTGTGAAAAAATAATCCACTCATTTATTTTATCATCAGTGCACTCAGGCATGGTCAATTTACGAGCAACAGTCACATGCATCAGCCACGAGAGATCCATTACAGAGCTGCTGGAAAGTTTGTTCACAAGCAAGTTGCTTTACTCCCATCATCCACAGGCTGAATCTAGAAGTCTCTCAGTCTTTCATGTCATTCTCACAGTAGAAATAAAGGAAGGCCTTTAAGCCACAGTCCTACTGTTCGACACATGCTTACACAGACAGTAGGCTAATTACAACTTCAGGTTTTAACATCAAATTACAGTTACAATTATTGTTACTATGTCCTTCAAATCATGTGCTCATGGAAGAAAATGTTATCTTGGTATCTCCACAGTAACTCACAGGACACAGGTTTTCCGATCCAAGCAGCACAGCTACTCATTCTGAGACACCAAAAGCATAGCTGTCATTGGACATGTAGGAGTTGTTTGGAAAAGCAGAAGCTACAGTAAGGCTTGGAGCTGTGAGGCTATGTAACTGTCAGAAGGTGACAAAGAGCAAGCCAGACAGATACACGTGCATGCACTTAACAAGCCCTACCTACACAATCAAGTTAGGGAAATCATGCGAGCAGTATCAATAGTGGCTATGACATAGTACTAAGCGAACCAGACTTTGCTAATCCAAAAATCAACTTCATGTATGAGTAGATGCCAACAGACTGAAGATTTCTGTAAGATACATACACAACAGAAACGTGCACGCACTTTTTAATTAAAACGTGTGTTTGCACACATACGTATGTATACTATAGTGCTGTCTCATCCAGCCCATGGTTACACAGGAAATACCCTCCTACATGAGATTTCATAAAAATTCCTGTCTATTTTAGCAAAGATTAGACAGGAAGTCGTTCAGATTATCATAAATCCTTGAAC
The DNA here is from genome assembly GCF_047663525.1 of Anas platyrhynchos. Taxonomy (NCBI): domain Eukaryota; kingdom Metazoa; phylum Chordata; class Aves; order Anseriformes; family Anatidae; genus Anas; species Anas platyrhynchos. The sequence goes on along the minus strand of NC_092589.1, from coordinate 63,266,436 downwards.
TCTGTAGGAATTTTCATCTGATAATTGCTGAAGAAAAGTAATACTTCACATACAGTAAATCATTGAATCCTGCCTCTTTTTGTGCTGCATGCAAAACACCTGTACAATATGCTACTCCTTGCAGTTAGAAAAAAGGATAAAAAAGCTCTAACATCCAGCATTAACATTTTCAGTCAGGGCATGCAACTAAATCTAGAAGTGGTCTGCCACTAAGTTCAAAAAAATCTAAGTGAAGAGCACTCAGCCACTGAGGAGCCTTGGCAAGCTACAGAACAAACCCATCCATCCTCCTGGCAGCACTTTGATGCTATAGGGTACAGCACAACAGAGACATGGCAAATTTCACTGCACATTCTGCCAAAGCCCCACATATTTCTCTGGAGAAAAATTGCAGATGCTAACAATTTGGAATGCTCTCTGGTTTGTATTAAGCTTTATTCTACAATTTACTGGACAAAAACAGCAATGCAATTCTCACAATGCACAGAATGTGGCCAGAAAATATTCCCGGACAAATCTTTAGTCCAATAAGGTGAAAATATGAGTTAGTATAATTAATACTCCAAGAGGAGGCTTAATACAACACAATCCAGTTAGTTAATAGGCCCAACATACAGGGCAGCTGTTGTCTTGGAGTAGAGTCGTGGCTATGTGAAGAAAACCTGCATTGAATGTAACAACTTTCACAATGAAAGTTAATCAGTGGCTTCCACAATAAATTCAGTGTACCTGACATGTCTAACAAAGTATATATGCATAAAAACTGGTATCAATAGCATCATGCCAATTCTCCCATTTTACAATGTTTAATTCATCCTCTAGACGTGTTCGGTACCATGAAATATGACTTTTTCCCATTAACTGCAAATTACATACTTCCTTTTTTTCCCAAGTGAAAAAGACTGACAAAGCAAAAAGATGGGTATAACTACAAATCACCATAATGTCCGATCTTTAGGTGTCAAAATTTTAATGCAATAGAGCAGTTACACCACTACATGAAGTCACTTGAATTCAAGCCGATACTTTACAGGAAACCTTTTCAGGCTTCAAAGGTTACTACTGACTCCTTTGGAAAGTTCAACAATGAGAAGTAATTTTTCAAGCAGTATTCAATTTTAAAGTCTGCTGAGAACTCAGAAAAGGCTGAGAACAAAAGCTGGAATTTACTATCCAATTAGGTCAGACACACTAGTGCCTCAATAACCCAACACTAGCAAATACACTAAGCCTTTGCTATGGCTAGAGCCTCTAATTCAGAAACATTTGAGACTCGTGAACTGAAAGAGCAGTTCTGCCGCTTGTAGACTAATAGATGGAAGTTCTGAACAGGACAAAGCAATGCAAAAAAAGCCAGACAAATAAAATCAAGCAGCAATAATCCACAAAACTAAGCTATCAGATTTATCTACAAAAACAGAGCCTCTAATAAAAATAGAATAATCCTTCGTTTTGCACCCTTGCAAAAGATCCCTGATCTAGAAGTGGTTTTATGTTGGAAAGAAATGCCAGCAATGAGTCTTTATACCTCACTATATACCCCTTATACAGATGTTAAATATATATTATCTATAAATTACCACAAACTGGCAGTTTTGGCTTCTACAGATTTCTCAGGTTACAGAATTAAATCTTAATTTTAACATTGTTCTTCAGAAATGTCTTGCACTCAAGTCTACAGAGAAACATTCTTATAAGAACAGAAGTCTAACTCCACTGTACTGCTTGAGCAGCAACATGGTCACAGCCATGCATCTTCTGGGAGCCAATGAGTAGCTCTCTTTCTGAATGCATCATTTACCGTGCTATCAGAGGGTCAAACACAGCCATCTGAATCCCAGCTAGTCACAGGGCATCACAGCATCATCCTGATACTCAGCAATAGCGGAGTGGGTCCATGAGGATCCACTGCACTCAGCACTCTCCCACCCATTTGGCACTGCTGAAGCCTCCCTCTCCCTCTGAGAAGGGATGTGCAACTCCTAGATCCTCAGCCATACAGAGGTTTTGGTGTGAACTCAAAGGGCACAGAAGTGTACTGCTGCTTCAACAGCAGTGCTACTTTAAGATGGTCCTAGACAACTATAAACAATTCTGGTTTTACCTGTTGGACACTGAAATGGGTCTGTTCTATTTAACATACCGCGTAGTTCTGAAATTTTCAAAATAACTGAAGGAATTCTGATAGTAAGGGAAAGAAAAGAATTTGACTAGAACTTTGTTTTCACAAATGAGAGTCTCCTAATCTACTTTTCAAAATTCTAATTGACCAGTGCAATGCAAATGTTTGTATTGGACTCCACAAGGCAGTGAAAAAGTTATTCCACGGAAGTAAATTACTCAAGGAAATGGTATTCTACCTTGGATCACACAGCACCTTACTTCACAGAGACCAAATTTGCAATATCCCTAACCTTAGTATGCCTTTTTAATATACTGTCAGTATATAATTGAAGTTTGAGATATGTGGTATGGCTAAAAGTGAGAATTTTTTTTATGGCACCACATGCATGAAACAGGATGCATTTGATCACTTTTGCCTGTATTGTCAGGGCCACCTCAAGGTTTACATCCTAGTAAACCTTGAGGTGTGCATCATGCACAAAAAATACTAATAAGTTCTCTTCAAATGGTTGAACTATAGAACAAGTAGAAAACTGTTTTTGAAGATGAACATTTAGGGCCTCAAGCAATACGAGGAAAACTGCAAATTTGATGAGTGGAATTTTTAGTAGTAAAAGGTTTTCCTGTTATTGAGATACATCCATCTTCATTCTTGTATTAAACAAGTTATTTTGCTTCATTAAATAAGTTATTTTGCTTCCACAGTTTTTTCAAAGAGTTCCATGCTAGTTAACATATTTGATTTATAAAGTATTTGTTGAAGGAGGATTTTCCAGAATACTGTTTCCTGCACAGTGGATTTACTGGTCTGGTTAGTTCATCCGATTCCAACAGCAAGCTAGAGCAGTATCACAGACCAAGCACCGCATTTCTCAAATTACCTTAGCGGTACGTTTTGTACACACTACTGAAACAAAGCTTTCAATATTCCTCCAACTTTTTCTCTTATTTCTAGGATCTTGATATACCAAAGAATTAAAAGGAGGCTTATTTAAAGAAAAGTGAGCTTCTCTGAAGAGATGCATGATATCATTACTATAAACATATTTTTCAAAAGCAAATCACAAAGACACTTTCAAATGCAGCTGATACTTAGATTTTCATGATTTGTCTATTAAGAGGCACCAGTCATGTGACTTAGTAAGACCATTAGTGATTCAATTCATTTTCAAGTTCAAGGACAGAACAGCACACAGATACGCAGCAGAGGATAGAGAGCAATTTAGGGACTCAGCAGGACAGACAAGATGTAACTTTTTCCAGTGCCATTCATTTGTACCACAGCAACAGCCCTCAGTCCCGTCCTTCCTCGCTTAGTTCAGAAGTCCCAGTGACCTCAAGAGCCTCATTGCACAGTGACTCTTGTCCTGCTGCCTTCATAGTGTGCTCCTGGTTCCTCTGTGCTCCATTTTCCAACCTGTATCAGCCTACCATAAACCTGCCCAGTCTCAACCAGAAGAAACAGATGAGGATGCTGCAAGAGCCAAGCTTTTCTAGCTTGCCTCTGCCTCTCACAATATGGAGCTATTGCAAAGATATGCCACTGTTTGACCCACTGCTACTATAATAAATACAAGTACAGGATGGGGCAAGATGCACAGACAGAGTGGGGTACAAGCCTTGCTCAGTCGCAGCACCCTGGGCCATTTAAGCAGCCCTCATGCCAAAGTACGTCAGGGCCAGAACCTCTACCCAGAGAATCTGCTCCTGTTCTAGGCTGTGACTTCACTGACCTTACAGGCCCTCCAATGTACAAATTAATGCCAAGATGCTCAAGAAAAGCATATAACAAAGGCAGCCTTGGTCTATACTTTCACTTTTCAAAAAAAAAAAAGTTATTACTTTGCCCACAGTTTTAACATAAGGTAAAAAGAACGAGCAGCTGTCTGACAAACTTCGGTATAGTCATTCTTATCAGCTCTCAGATGAGTTTACTTTAGGCATTTAAGGTAAACTTTACTTTTCACTGAGAGAGGGGAGAAGAGGGAAAATAAAAAGTCAGTACACTACTACTACTGAAAAAGTTTGTTTCCAGTTACAGCTAAATTCAATGTGAATTATCTCACTGGAACCTCCTGAACTGCCTCAGGAGGCATTCCTCTGTGTTTGGCTTGGGATTACTATACAAACCTACCCTGTAAATTCTTCATCCCTTTACAGCTGTCTGTTTAGAGCTATGCTTCACTTGCTGCCATCAGCTACCTGTATTCTACACAGACTCAGGCTACATGTATTTTAAAAGTTATTGTATAACATCTGCACTTTCGACATCTTCAGTATTGCTCTTGGCATCAGCAGTTCTGTAAATTGACAGTCTCCTCAGCCAGAGACTCATTCTTAAGTGTTTAAAAGCTATTCTCCATAATCTGTCAGTCATTAATAGCTTCACAATTTACACAAAACATTACCTTCATGCACGTACTTTTAAAGCACCTGAGTTATCGATAATCATAAGGAAGACAAAAAATAAACTCTCCCTATTACCATTCACAGTATTCACAAGCACTAGTTTCTCCCAGCCGAAGAAGCTACACAGGATTTATAAACTATCTTAACAGCAACCTGTTGTAGAAATCTACACTCTTATGAACGACTGACTATAAAAGAAATAACAGAACAACTTTCAAGTGTGCTACAGATCCGTTCCTAACAGGCTACCAGCTTCTTTAGATTGTCACATGTGTTTCCTCAGGTAAATAACAGGTGCACTAGATATTCTGGACTAAAGACTAAAATATTCGCATGCTATCTAGATGACTAACATAGTTTTCTAGTAATAAAGCCTATCTTGGTTGTGGATTAACATGAAGGTTCAGTATATGACAGCTTATGCGATGGTAGGGTAAACTAAACTGATCGAAACTGAACTCCAAACTAAGGACAGAGGTGACTTAGCACCTGTCCTAGGAAGAGAAGACTTCATATGTTGACTAAAATTCAAAGGCTATTAATTTGACTTGTTATTTATGGTGGTTTTAAGGTGTTGATGGCAATTTATATTCTAACATTTTACTCTCAATTAGCATATTCATGTTCTAGGAAGTGTTACCCCTTAAATCTGATACCTTCTTTCAACAGAAAAAATAAGAGTACCCTCCCTACTTACTGCTATGGTCAGCTATCATGCCACAAAATCCAGAGGTCAGTATGCAGTACTGCCATTTTTTTCATCTGAGATCAGCGAAAGGAATGTAAAAGACAACAGTATGTCGCTTTGGAAAATGATGTTTTTACAGCCAGCAAGACCACTGTACAAATGAAAATGAATGAGAATCTGGATTTTCCCTTCAAGCAGAAGATCGTAACAGTTTATTATCACAAAAGGGAGTGAAACAAGAACAAGAGTACTCCCAGTTAAACACTGTTGTCTAGAAACCCAGATAATTCAGAAGATATGAATACCAGGTTTGAGGACGAAACAGGACTTTTTTTCCCACTTTCCTAATTAAGAGCACAGGTACTTCAACTAACAACACTGTACACCAGTAAAAATTAAATACTAATAAATTCTACAAGTCAGTAGCTGTCACATTCAGAAGTCTGGTTTATTTCTAGCCTTGCTGGAACTCTACTCAAGATCATTGGAAAGACATATCCAGATATTCAATGGAAACTAAGGAGAATGGTTTATGGCCATGAGTTTAAAAAGAAAAAACATCTATTTAGTCTGACATTTTGTTTTTGTTTACGGCTTAAAAATAATTGTAAAAAAATCCTCAGTTACACAACAGAGTAGGGGAAAACACTGAAAGCCTGAAATACTATCGTCCCCCCATGAAAATCCAAGTGATTTTTTTCTTAAGCGTTAATATAATGAGCATTTAGTTTTCAAGGATCACCATATCACTTTTAGTTTGTGGAAATGAAAGACTTCATCCTTCTACAAAGGTAAAGAAATACATATATTCAAAGGTATAACTTGAAAATAATTATTGGACACAGAGGCTACCTAACTTTATCATGTACTTGCAAAAGAAACAATGTTGCATGACTACAAAAGCTTATTACCACTCATCTAAACAGCCCTAACAGTATGATTTCTTAACTATACAAGGGGGAAAAAACATATTTGCATATACTTTATAAATTCAACACTAAAAGCAATGTATCTGTTTCAATGGTCTTCAAATGCATAAAGACAAAAAGCAAATGCTTTCAAGGTTAAGTATGACAATTATGTCATAGGCAAAGTATTTTCAGTTGTAATTGCAAAAACTTATTTTTGTGCCTTGTTAAAGCAACACATTGTTACTTTAATTCAGGACTACCAAGCAGGTGTAAATAGCACTAATAGATAGGATGGGACTACCTTTCAAACTATGATATCCAACCAATTCAGCATTAGCACCACCTCTAGGGGAAAAAATACAAGAAAATGCTTTCATTCATCTTTTCATTGCAGTGCACATTACTGCACCCATTCTTAACCAAGTTAAAATTTCACAAATATGGTTTGAATTAAATGAGGAATGGTGTTAGGTTGCTACCTAGTAAGGCTGCCTACATTCATTACTATTTTATATTAAAAAGGGTCTCCCCAGCTGATGCCTAAAATATAATATTTCACATACCAGGCTTAGGGAAAAGACACCTAAACTACTAACTAAAATAGAGAAGGGACAACATCTGTCTTAGGACATGTGGAGAACAATAATGCAGCAGTCTCTTTTGTAGTAGAAGGGAAGGGAAAGACAGGGAAGGTGTGTATAGCTACAGAAGCTTAAGTGAGAACTGATGCCAAAAGCATTGTAACAAGCAACCAAGCCTTTTAGTTGTTTTTGCAGATTTAGCCTCTATTGCATTTACAGCATTAAGAAATAGCCCTGTTCTGCTAATTAATATCATTTTATCAGAATTAACTGTATTACTTGCCTTGACCATATCATAGTAGTGTATTTTTTTCTTACCTATAACTACAATCTCTTGTGAAATACCAAGTCCTCAGGAATAAGATGCAGGATTCTTGACTCAAGGGAGATACCTAGAGGTAAAGATCAAGTTTTACAAGCTGTGGTACTGGGTTTGGTAATCCACTTCTCATCTCTCTATACAAAGAAACTCTAGGCTTATGAATATCTTCAGAGAGCAGCAATGTTACAAAGTTAATTTTCAGACTTCACAATAGATGAAAAGAAAAAAAAGACTTCATCTTCACAATGAACTATTCAATCCCTCAACTCTTGTAAGATATAAAACACTTTGCATTTAGTAGATATAATTGAGTCTAGGGAAGACTATGCAGTTATTTCACGAGTTCTATTGGCAGTACTTCAGTGCTCCCTCCAAAGAAAAACAAATACATTGTTCTGTTAATCCTATTCTTTTGCATGATGGAAAGTAGCTTCTACATGCACAGTAATCAGAGTTTTTCCTCCTTGCAGCTACAGTTTTCTTTATTACAAACTTAAAGCTACATTTTGGATCAAAATGCAGACTGACAGGTGTGATAAAATTGAACTAAGAGCACCAACAATTTGTTATTGTCAGGCACTTCACGCAGATATGAAAACTGGAATTTACATGCCAGAAAAAAAGATATAGCACAATATATACCTGATATAAAATTAAGAAGGATGTCAGTAGACAAGTTTTCATTTCACTTCAAGATACAGTTCATCCTAAATATCCCCTCATTATTTGAGGAAAATTACTGTCTTTAAATAAAAAATCTGCCTTAAAAACACACATTTTAATCGAAAACAGAACATATGCAACTGCTCCATAAAATCCAGTCAAAGGAGTTATTCGAAGTGTTCCTTACACATTTGTCTCCACTACTCCAAAACAATCAACCTAAAATATATGTTCCCTTTAATACTAAAGATGTAATCAGACATTTTAAAGCAAGTTTTAAAAAAAGTGTTTAAAACCAGAAGTTGTAAAGATATATGCAATTCTGTGACCTCATACACTTCATTCCACAGAATGATAAAAATGTATGTGTAAATAGGAAACTGTTGTAAAATTTCAGATGAATTTTATCATAAAATACAGTTCTGTAAATGGAATATTCTTGTAAAACTTCAGTATTCTAGTCTAATGATTTAGAAGAACAAGCTTACTTCTACAGTTTGAGTATCTTATATAACACTTTAGCTACCCAAATATTTGAGTTCATATAAAATAAGCTGTCTTTATACCAATTATCCACATAGCTAAACCTTTATTAAATGTATTTATATTTTGGAGTTTCTAAAAAATTGTGCATAAAAGAGGAATTCACCTCCCCGAAGACATCCAGTCTTTCCATCAGAAGCTTTCCTAAACAGTTGTAGCTACTCTCTTCATTTGCTTTTCTTCACACTTCAGAAGTTTTACTTCCTTTAAAATACCTAAGCTATTTTAATAGCATGCTCATCACTATCACACAGTCATAACAGAAAACATAGCTATGCTTGACTGCATTTTCATACCTGTTCTTGTCAAATGTGATGTCAAGTGGCAGTTATCACTAGGCACCTGGTCACTGAAGACTAAAATTCGTGATACTACATTTGACCCCATAGAAACCTTAGAAAAAGATTAACCATATGCTTAAAAACTAGAGAATAAGGATCAAGCTTGCATTTGATAAGCAAGGAAAGACTGTGTACAAAGCTTCTGGAATGCTTGGGTGCGCAACGTCATTTGTATTTCTGGGGGCCAGTGCACTCAAACAATGGCTTGTAGAGTATTTTTCAGCTCCAATTTGATTGCAGACCATTGGTTCCATCACAACTAGCTTGGAGTGTTCTCAAATTTAGGTAAATATTCACCGGATATTCAACTAGGATGCAGAGCACATGATTGCCGCTGTAATCATCTTTTTGCAACCCTCTTTCCCCACTGCACTAGAAAGGGAAAAGAAGCCAAAGAGACCAAATAATACCCATCCCCATGGAGCTTTCTCCCCTGCTGCAGGCACTGGGATTTATAATCAAAACTGTCTGGGACACAGACCGCTGCTAGTGTTGCCTGCAATGTTGGCAGGCTGTTAAAGTTACAAAGAGAAAAGTATGTGCCAAAATATGTACTCTAGCTTGCCAAACATATAATCCTGATGCAAACTTCCTGATAGGAAAAGGATTTAATAAATATGAGACAATTTCCTTTTCCCTTTGCTTAGAAGCTATCTTCTTTCCCACATGCTTAAAGTCAGAGAAAAAGAAACAGCACAGCTTCCACACTTAGAAGTACCGTTAGTTCTCTGCATGGAGTACTCAGCTTCACTTGATTAATCATATTTCATATTTTCTTACCAATTTGGATGATGACCACCAGGATAGGCTTTGAAACATAAGGAGTCTGTCTCCCAGTATTCATGAAACACTTGGAAACACACTTGACTGTTAAGTTTGTTTGGTGAATGTGGCCCCAGTTGCTGCCTGGCCCCCTCTACTTTGTTGTCTATTACTAGGCTCTCTCCTGGTCTGAAACAGTAAAGGAATACCAGTGAAGGACTATGGGTTTTGTATTGGAGTCATGGTACTCAAACAAACAGTTGTCCACATACTGAAATATGCTCAGCTTAAGTGTTACTAAGGTAATGATCATGACTGTGTTTTCCCTAACATCCTTCTGCTACTTAACATCTTTTCCTATTTGGAAAAAAAAAAAGAAAAAAGAAAAAAGGAGGAAATAAGACCTTTTAGTCATTACAAGCTGTCACAGATTTCAGTTGCTAAATAAGATATATTCAGCTGAGTGAACTTAAAAGCTTACAAAAGGATATAGCAAAACAGTTGACGTGCTTTTTGGAACAAAAGTCAACAATGTAGAGTTTGCACAGCAGTGAGATTCTGCCTGACAGCAAAACACAGCTCACAAGTAGTCAGTTTTAGCAAAAATATTAACCATTCTTGAAGCAAAAGAAAAAAAAAGATAAACAATTTCATCGAAAGTAAAAAAAAAAAAAAAAAAAAAAAACCAAACCTGTTGAAGTACTTCAGAAATCCTAGCTGAAACTGGAAACATTAACTTCTGTCTTCTGGTCCAAAACTGCCTAAGTCTAGCAACTATACATCACATACAGAGCTTAAGCTCCACCTGACATCTCCTCAGGACATATCTGTATAAATAGTGATCAAAGTGAAACAAAACAGAAAATCTCTTCCCTTCGTTTTAGAAACTAAATCATATAACTTTTTACTTTTAACCACGGACTCATAAATCACATGCTAGATAAATTTTATACGTATGTACAAATATACACATACGTACACATGCACACTTAGGGCAAAACCCATTTTCCTTATTGACTCTTTTGACTAATCCTCCCTTACCCTATTGCTACCATCTGAAATACCTTATACAAGCCTGGAAGCTGGACTTTAGAACCAAATATGTACTCTATATTCTTAGGAGGAGTGCCAAAGTAATCACTGGCAAAATATACACAGACCACACATGGCAGAGCATTAAACAAAGTTGTAGGACCCTCTCTCATTCTAACATACACCAATGGATTCACTGTATATTGAATTCTGGCATCGTGCACGGTTCACAGGTTCATCCAGTTTTAGGGTCCTCTGTACAGAGGAGACACGGATTTACTGAAGCATGTCCAGCAAAGATACTTAAAGGTCTGCAGCATCTGGCGTATGAGGAGAGGTCGAGAAAGGTGCAATTGTTTAGTCTGGGAATGAGAATGTTCAAAGGCTGGGAACCTTACCCACAGTGTATTAATACCTGATGGGGGTAGCCAAGAAAACAGTCAGGATCAGTGGTACCTAGTGAAATAGCAATAGTGGGCACAAATCAAAATTCAAGATTCTAAGATTCTACTTAAATAGGGAGGGGGAGGTGAATCTCCCCCCCCCCCCCCCCCCCCCCGCTTTTTTTTGTTTAAAATTCTAAAGGTCAAGAACTGGGAATAGACCGTCCAGAGAAACTGTGCAGTTACTATCCTCAGAAACATTTGAAATCTGACTGGACAAGTTTCCATGACCCTACTTTGATACCTTGAACAGGCAGGGGGATTGGACAGGATGATCTCCATAGGTCTCTTCCAGCTTCAATGATTCTATAATTTCCTGGCACAAATAAAATAACTGATCTGTTCTCCAAGGGAAGCAGAAAGAATATGTGAAGTTCAGAAACAAAAGAAAAAATTAGAATCCCTACTTCAAATAAGTTAAGAATCTAATCAAATCAAGACCATGATACCAACCATCATCAGATTGTTTTTCACACTACTAAATTTATTAGAAAGCTGCCGAAAATAAGTTAGCAGAAACAAATCTAGCAACATAAGCCAACTTCAACATTAGATATTAAATAGATAGGGTCTCTAACCCAGTTTATTCAGCTTGAATGACTCACGAGTTTTGCCTTCTGGTTTTCTTGTCTCCCTGCCACTGTTACACTCAAGATACACACTGATTCATGCCTTTAACCCCTGAATCTTCTGAACTCAGAAATATGCAGACAGCTGACCATAGAAGCAAAAACAAAGGGCTGTGAAGCTCTGACTGCTGCAGGCATTTGAACTGGTACTACAGGAAGATATATAAAAAACAACAGTTCTCCAAATTGGAAGTTTGATCATTTTGGTCAAGTATTTGTGATGTTTTTTCAAGTACTCCAACTGACTTAAGTTCACACTGATTATCAATGTACCTCAAACGTTGCAGCTGACAAACCTGAGAAGACAACTTCAGACAGTCCTTCTGGTATTTTAGCAGCAGCAATTCATCAGGTTACAAATAACCCATGGCATCATTTCTCATCCTCACACTATCACAAGGGCAACAGAATTTGTTGCAGTTTACTTTATTGGGCATGGCGACATGTTAGACAGGAAGCAGAGATCATAACCACCGTGCATGGAAACAAGAAAGTATCACGTCCTGAATCAAAAGGTGACCTTTACTCACAGCTGGGTACCCCATCTGCATCTAATCTGAGAACAAATGAGCCATTTTAAAGCTGCAATAATAGTTTTGTCTACATGTGAACATACACCTCTGCCTGTGCCCAAAGCACTTCGGTCTCACTTAGACTGACTGACTATACCGACTTTCACCTATCTTTCTCTTGAACATACAAAGTTCAGTAGGCTATGTTAGAGCTGTTTCTATCATAAAACACTTCAGAGGAGTTCATTTGCAGCCTGTATAGAACACATTACTGAATTCATTTTCTTGATTTAAAGGGAGAAGAAACAAAAGAGTAAATCAAGTTACAGTTCTCTTGACTTTCGAAGGGAAAGAGGAAAAAAAGGAAAGCGTCTTTGGCATCTTATTACAAGAACTCAGCAGATCTGATTTAGGACTCTCATAATGGCATCTCAACCTTTTCTGAAAGGTCAAGAGATACCTCATATTTAATGACACCCTACTCTCCTAACACTCATGTAAGCTACAGAAAAAAACAAAACAGATATAATAGTCATAAGACCACATCAAAATATATCACAAAACATAACAAAACATCACAAAATAAAACACCTTCAGAAATCTCTTAATGCATTCATCTTAGCATTTGGGGGGGGGGGGGAGAAATAATTTTCACTACAAGAAAACCCCTCCCCAAAAGGCTACTTTCTACCTTTCTGCCAACTACTATATTTCAACATCTTCATGTGAATTGCTGGTAGGGATTTCAGTACATCACTAAACCATTTGATGAAAGAGCTTTCTTGAACTGAGAAGTCAAACAGCTGAAACATATGATAAGAAGAGGAAGAAATTAGTTCTAGTTAATATTCCTGCATTTCTTACACATTCTTTAAGTCAGCAGCAACAGTCAGCAAAAACATCAGGATGTCTTAGCTTTATAGACAGAGTTAAATGTTTAACAGTCAAAATACCCTACATAAGAAGAGGAAATAAAACTATCTACAGGAAAAAAAGCATCATCAGATCATACATTGCTTGCTGACTCAACTGTCTTGTGAGCAGAAAACCACAATAATGCAGTCATTGCAGTACATCAGACTGTAAGTCCCTTTGACTTCCAACTTCTTCTGAGTTATGCTATTCAAAAAGTAGCTGCTAGTCATACCTTTGAATATCACTATTTGCACTATGACATTAATCAAATAGCCACAAAGACTACTATCTAAAGACAGACAGAGTTCCAGCTTTTATGCTAGAAGTAGAAAAAGTACAATTAAGTAACAACTGCAGAACAGAAGACATAAGTGACTAGAGAACAGGGGAGGGAGGCATCGTGCAACTTCAGATTCCTCCTATTCCTATCTTCTACCCCAGAAGTTATGCCTTCTTTAATTTGAGAATCAAAAATGGAAAGCTAGTGGAAGTCAAAGCTGGGGAGCTTGTATTTGAGTATGCTCCACACATGCGTTAATTACTTCTCTTACTACCACCTCTCCCTATGCAGCAGCAAGCTGAGAATTTGAAGACACGTTTTGAGGAACCAAACAGAAAGATCAAATTCGCACACTAAAATCTGTAGGAGTGTTTTGAAGAGTAATAGAAAACAAAGCATACAATAGGTTGAAACAAGTAACTACAACCAAATCTTGAGAACTCAATATAGTACACATGCTCTTTTGGTTGAAAAGCACCGAATATCTGAGAAACCTCTATCAGAATATTTTAGCCCTTTGCAGAATTACCAGCCCTTCGGGGTATCAGCATCAAAGACAGTTTTGTCATGTGAACAACTGCTTACTCTTGAGAAAGAAGCATAGCCTATGGCAGTACTTTTCAAACACAGAGATAGGTCATTAAACGGAAAGGAAGACATACCTCAAATGATAACACATCTCCCTTTCCTCTAGCACAATAAAAGGAATAACTCTTTTCAAAACAAAAGGTGAGAAGCACTGGGTTGGAGCACATTCAGCTTAATTTGATATTGCAAAAGAAGAACCTTTAAATTGTAATCCTGATGATATAAGGCCTATTTTAGATCATCTCATTTGCAGCAATAGTTATGTTGTCCATTCTTAAATAATTCTGAGCTGGCTGTTACAAGTCCAGCTAGAGACCTGAATGCATTCACCTTCAAATAAAGAAACAAGAAGCCTTTCATACTTGAATAGTGTAGCACTTAAAAATCCCAGCTGTGGGCAAGGTAACTTTTTACTGCTCTCAGCAGAGACAAAGTTATGCCCACCTTTACATCAGACCACTCTCAATTCATTACAAATGTTTCTTTAGCTAGGACTAGCAGAGCAAAAGCTGTCTTCAATTCTCCAGTAGCTCAGGCCTTTGCAAACAACAGTAGTGTTACTTCAGAGCTAATTCAAGGGGAGAACACAAACAGCAGTGAAGTGGGGAGAAGAACATTATGAAGGCCTTGCACTGAAAGAATGAAGGGGAGAGAAAACAAGGAAATAGACCTTTGGAGGATAAATTGAAATGGAGGGGTGAGAAAAGAAATCCAACTCAAAGGAGTACATCTACTGCTGTAAATAAAAAAAATAAAAAAATCAGCTGCTTAAAAACCTTCTGGCTTAACCTCCATACAGACTACAGATACTCATCCTCCTACTTTAAATGTTTCTCTCTCTACCCTTATTTTCAAGGGCCCATGATAGGACAAACAGTTCAAAACTACCATACCTACCTATGGACACATATCACTACCATAAAAAGCTCAAGTTTAGTATTGAGGGAAAAAAAATTACATCTGTGAGTAGCCAAACTTGCTGTTCAAATATTTGCACATGCAAGACAGATATGAACAAAGTTTCACAAGAGGCACGCTATTCTTTAAGCTTAACACAGCAGACAAAGGAATAACAAATCGCAGTCAGGAATGCCTCTAGTATCTCCATCTCCAATTCACCCCTACACAGGAGCACACTTTTCCCCTCTGTACCATCACAGTTCATGTATCATCTCAGACTGATAAAGCTCAGCAAAAATATGCTTTAAAAAAATAATCCACAATTCTACTTTACACTACTGAAAAGCAGAAACAATTATAACTTTAAGCCTTAAAAATCCGTGGCAAAACATGGTTGATTTTACATAAATTAGGTAACTGCTAATACTCTAAAAACATTAGGAAACAAGCAACTGAAAAGATGATAGGTAAGATTTCCATTAGAGCAGCATCTTGCTTTTTAAATAAGAATATTTAGTACTTAAGAAGCTTTGCATTGACAGGTAAAATTTCATAAATCTGTTTCTCCTACCTTTCACAAAAGAGATAAACTGCAGAACTTTCCAACTTTGCAGAGAAACTAAGCATTGTTCATGTGGGAAAGTTACTCAAATCTTTACAACATCAAGAAACTTGATAAGAGAATTTCCACACAAATACTCAAGTACCAGTGACATTCTTGAATTGCCAGAGAATCCCCCCATAACTGAATACATTTGGCAAAAAAAACAAATGCGTGAAATCAGACATTTTCGTATCTGTGTAACACTATTAGACAATGAGTCATATCTATCATGGAACATCCTAACAATGCTTCAGTATATAGAAGCCCTCTCCCTCAAATCAAGGTGGCACTTGAATTCCTGAAAGTATCCCATCTGATAGCAGGCTAATGCCATCACAACACAGTGCTGCCCCTGATTCCAACAGATGCTCAGCAGATATAGACTTTGAGTTAACTGGATCAAACATTATTGAGGAAGAACCTGAAACTAGTTAACAGAAGCTGTCTTCTCAGTAATAACAATAAAGAACTCCATACCCAAGAAAGAGAAAAACTTTGTTTCCCCAAGTAAAAGGGATATTCTTTATTGCAGTTTATATTGGAAACGAGGGTGAGGTAAGAACAAACAAGATTTAACAAGCTGCAGAAAACATGGGCAAAAAAGTACTACCTAACACAAAGTTTAGTTCAAAAGGCAGATAAAGCAGTATGTTCCTCTAAATAAAATCTAGGTGCCTACTGCTTTAAGTTACAGCTCAACTAATTACCTATTAAAATAATCCAAGGACACTAGATTTTAAAGGAATATACATTTTCTACTAGTAAGTTCTCTGAAAGAGGAAAACTAATTCAAAATGAATTCACATTGAAATAGAGAACTTCCAATAATAAACATGGCAGAGGCCATTAAAAAACACAAGCAAAATGCACACTGAAGAACACAATGAGTCCTTAATGTAAATATAAATATTTATGTATTTAGTAAAGTTAGAAACAATAAAAAAACACATGAGGACATCAATATGTTTCACAGTACTGCCTTAAACCATCTTGTGATGGTTAAAACAAAGCATTTTGCCTACTATAAAAATCGGAATAACTTCTTCATATAATGTGCAGTAACACAGGAGTACTTGAACCCTGCTCCAACTTTTATCATTGCTCAAAATTCCGCAACTCCAGCTTTCAAGTGATAGCTCATCAAAAGCACAGTCTAATATTGAAAGAATACAGTCAGAGCAAGGAATTGACCTCCAACACGAACATGCGAAGTATTAAAAAAAGTCTGTATAAAGCCTCCTATTTATCTTCTATAAAAAGCTTTTAAATCAACACTAACTTCACACCAACCAGACTACCTGTAAGTTCTTGAATACAAGCATCTCTTCTAATAACAAACCATAAAATATGCAATAATATACAATCCCTTAACCAACTTACTTTTGTTAGGTGCCTGTTCACTCTGAAATGCAATTTGTCTACCCTACATCTAGATGACAACTCTCTCCACTACAGATTTTCCTCAAATGACAAAACAACTTCCTGAAACCCTGAGCCCTGATATTTCTTGCAAAGTTTAAAAAAGTGAACCTCAAGAACAGCATCTGCTAGAAGTCAGTAGCCAAGAACAGCTCTAGC
This sequence comes from Anas platyrhynchos, assembly GCF_047663525.1. Taxonomy (NCBI): domain Eukaryota; kingdom Metazoa; phylum Chordata; class Aves; order Anseriformes; family Anatidae; genus Anas; species Anas platyrhynchos. Next base: position 63,249,611 of record NC_092589.1, on the reverse strand, counting down.
CAACACTTAACTCTACAGTGCTGACTGCTCCAGATGAAGCTGTTTTTTTTTTTTTTTTTGGTTGGTTGGTGTTTTTGTTTTTTAAAGAGAAAAAGTTGCATTGAATAAGATCTCCAAGAGCATGTACACTAGGTTCTTTTAATTTGACTTGCTATCATAACTATACAATCATTCTACCAACACACATCTATGGACATGCTTCCTGAGTTATCTGAAACAAAGCTTCAGTCAGGAAAAAAAAAAAAAGATCAGCTGATAAGAAGACAGCATTCTTCCCCCTCAAAAAGCCTCTGCTTTTACCTTCTTTACATAACCAAAGGTCAGAATATATTCACAGAATATACACAAAATACACAAAACAGAACTCCGTGATACATATGGAGACCAGAAGCAATGCAAACTCTGGCATCCTTTTGTATCAGAGCTAGAATTGCACAAACTTTTCCTTCAGAAAGATTTGTCCCATATTTAATACCTAGTCTCTATTTGAGACTGAAATTTTCTGTCAGGATAACTGAGCTTGCATGGTCTAAGGATGAAAGTAAAACATGGGATTATGTATCTCTTGGTATAAGAAGTGCACGTGCATGTGTATACAGGGGTGCAGTGGTAAATACATTTCTGGCTTAAGCCCCAACAGATCATCCAATTCAAGTTGTATCTGTTACATATGGCTGCTTAAGACTTGCTTAATTTAATAAATCATATGCATACTCTTCCCAAGTCAGAGCACTGTGGTTTACTAACATGTTTCATTTTAAGATTTCATTTTGTATTTGGATGAAGTTTTTGAACATAAATCTATAACACTAAGTCATCAAAACACACCTTTTTTCCAAGCATTTTCTCATCTACAACACAGGATTGAAGTGCTCCCAGATTCACTTCTGTAGAGTTTCATTTTTGCTACAGTGCAAGAACAAAGTGCTGGTAATACTGTAAACTCCTCCCTACCCCCAATATTTTCTCTCAAGTATTCAGTCCGTATTTTAAGTCATTATTCCATTCTGAAGTTATCCCATGGAAGTTAAATCATACAATGGCCAGGGTTGGAAGAGACCTTACAAATTATCTAACTTCAACCCCTCTGCTATAAGCTGGGATGCTACACAGTAGATCAAGTTAGCCAAAGGTCAACATGAGTAAATACCATAAATAACATCTGAGTTTCTGGGATGGTACTACACTAAGATCAAACATAAAAAATATTTTAATATGTCTAGGTGTTTATTTCACCTTTCCTCCTGAAAAGAATTACTAGGTGAAGACTGAGTATGGATTTCAGTCTCAGAAATGTGCATCATCTTTGAATTAAAAAAGCGCCAATGTTTGAACAAATTTGGGGAAAAAAAAGTTAGAGTACGTCATACTCATCAAAAAAAGTACATCATACTCAGGCATGAGGAAAGAAAAAAAAGTAACAGCAAACCATCAGTGTACAGTTCTTAAACACCTCCATAAACATTAGCTGCTTTCTGTAAAACATATCCTTAAGCAAAGAACAAATAGTGTGAAAGTAAGTCCAACAGCTTTAGTTAATTAGCATGAGATCCACAAGAGGTTTAATACTATTTTTAATATTAAACACTTGCAATATGTCTTTGTTGCCTCAGCCTCCACAAAGGTTATTCAAGGGCTGGAGCACCTCTCCTATGAGGAAAGGCTGAGGGAGGTGGGGTTGTTCAGCCTGGAGAAGAGGCTCTGGGAAGACCTTATAGAGGCCGTTCAGTGCCTAAAGGGGACCTACAAGAAACATGGGGATGAACTTTGTCAGGGAGTGTGGACAAGGGTAATGGCTATGAAGTAGAAGAGAGTAGGTTTAGATTGGGTGTTAGGAGGAAATTCTTCACTCAGAGGATGGTGAGGCACTGGCACAGGCTGCCCAGAGGAGCTGTGGATGCCCCACCCCTGGAGGTGTTCAAGGTCAGGCTGGATGGGGCTGTGGGCAACCTGGTCTGGTGGGAGGTGTCCCTACCCATGGCAGGGGGATTGGAACTAGATGATCTGTAAGGGTCACTTCCAACCCACACCATTCTATGATTCTGTGCTTATCTGAAAGAAAAAAAAAAAAGGAGTAGTAACATTGATATGTAGCAACCTCAGGCTGGACCCGAGCAGCTGCCTCTCACCATTATGTAGATAACCTCTCGTCAAAAATTACTGCAATACAAAAGCATTGACTAGAGAGGGGACAAAGCAGCCTTAACACCAAATGCTGCCTGAAATAAAAAATTTATACTGAGACATTCTTTGTGGTTCCAACCCCACCCCCTCCAGACATGATTTGCTTCAGATTCATGGTCTGATAATGCAACATCCTACCAAGAAGAGTACTCAAAAAGCCATACAAGAAAAACAATCGAGAAAATGAATAATATACAGGCTTACTATTTTGCCACACTTTCATTTGATTGATGGGAGAAGAGCAGCAGTTACAGTATTAACTTAGTACAGCTTCAAAAGGAAGTAACAGAACAGGGAATAAAAGTACAAAAAAGAGCTACTTTCAACAACGGAAGAAAATTTTCATTTCCAAATAGGGTCTGCAAAGTAGAAAGTGCTGTATTCAGAAATTGAAAAAGAACTTTCAGATCCTAAACTGAAATCTTCAAACTGAAGTGGTCTTGTATTGTGTTTTTAATTTTTGCAGGATAAAGTCCATATATTCTAAAATATTTTATTAATAAATCCTCCTTGTGAGTAACAGAAAGCAATAAAAATGTCTAAACAAATGTGAACCCCAACTGTTCATATTTATAATCACTTTTGAATTTTGTTTTGATTTTCAGAAGCAGTATACATGCTGATTCAACAGTCAGAATTTAAAGCTCCACCTATGATCCAATTCAAAAACTTGCAATAAGAATATATACTTTAAATCGCATATACGGGATAACAGAGCATTTGAAATGAGAAAAAGCTGTTCTAATCTTCCATTTTTCCATTGTGGTAAGAGATCGCATCATGCATTTTAAATATGCACTGAAGAATGTTATTAAAAATACAAAAACTATGTTCTTAAGATGTTGTAGTCAAATTCTTATCCAGGCCACTAAAAAGAATACCGCATTTACACTCTATACTTCTCAAGCCACAGAAATGGGATAGCAGTAATTTACAGTAAAATCTGGTGTTACATTTAGCTGTACAACACTACTAATTACAGGATAATTTCAACAATAAATATTTGGTTAAACTCTGCTTTGTCATCAGTGAAAGCAATTTAAGCTGAAACTGATCTTTCAGAGAGTCCAAACTTCTCTTTTGGAGACTATTTTTATTTTCTGGTAACTGAACATCTTTTCCTACAGAACATTTCTCTAGAAATAGTGCTTTGCAAACAGAAAACCACACAGACAATGTTAGAAGTAAAAGAGAAGATTCAAACCTAGCAAGGCAATTCATAGTTCCTTTTAAACTGTCCTTAGCTAACCCTATTTTACTATTCAATGCCAAAGTCTAACAATGAATGACATTACAGAGCACATAGGCTGCATCACTTAATAACTGTTAGGCAAATCAAAGGGAAGCTATATCACACCCTTCTGAAAGCATCCAGGGAGGAAACACACACAGAAGAGTATCAGCACCACGGTAGTTATTAGATCAAGTAAAACACTTGTGGTTAGGCTCCTGGACACTGTCAGAAGTCTGCAGTTTTACAAAGATCCTCCTGCAATGCACAAGGTCTCTGAAGAGCCAAGCTACTGTTAATGAAGGCACTACACAGATGAACAGCAGTGCTATCTTATCTCCACAGAAAAAAATACAAAAAAAAACACAAAGAAACCAACATTAAAAAATACTACCTGCTTCTGAGAACATTCAGAGACAGACGATTGGTATTCTATGGAAGAGGCCAACTTAACAGAGGTCAGGCCTTCAGAGCATCTCATACTCCAGCCCAGTCAGCAACTCTCATGCCACCACCAAAGGAACTCATGAAATGCAGATCAGAAGGTAGGCATCTGAAACTATCCTTTACAAGACCTCAAAGATTACCTACAATCCAGTCATCTACTCTGATAAGAATGAGAACAGATCCAGACCCAGCTTTCCTCCAGAACTAGGAAAAAGCTGCTACACACAGAATATGCTTTTTGCCTCTCACTAGCCAAACAGAGTTTTTAGGTTAGTCTATAGTAATTAATCAATACCCTGTTGATACAGCATTCACATAGCCTGTAAATCTTTACAAAGTTCTCAAGACATGATGAACTCTAAGGCAGAAAGCAGTCATGAGTAAAATTATATTCATGCAGCAGTTTAGACATTTGTGATAATTAAGAAATTAAGGTTTGCTAAAAGTCAAAAATCTTACTGTATCATTAATATGTTCTTGTCTGTGAAATACTACAAAGTTGACACATTTAACCATGTAAATTTATCACATTTACAGCAAAAACATTTATAGGAACTTGAAAAAGAACACAGAACATCTGCTACTCAGAAAATTCCTATAGTGAATTTTATCACATTAAAAACAAAAGCGACAAAAAAGTCGCAAGTTACCTTTAACTCCAATAAAAGCCTTGAAGACTGGCAAAATACGATCAACTATGACAACTGGATAACAGCCCAATATCTTCTTTATCTGTAAGAGAATCTGGAATTAGATTTGTAGTCAAATTACACCAACTATCACCCCACTAACCAATTTAGAAAACCAGAAAAGTGAAGTTGTGCTTAAATGAGAAATAACTAAGATGTTAACACCCCTACAAATACTAAGAGGGTTAAAAACGGTAACTCAACTTGAACTGTCATTTTAGCTGTTTTCAAAAATGTATGAGTGTGGCAGTTAATAATAAAGTCTAACTCTTGAAGTCAAGAGACATTTCCTTCTATTTAGAAAGATGGAAATAAGCCCTTACGATGCAGTTTGACTTCTTGTATAATCCACGCTATAACACAATCACACATTCCCACATCCCCTTTTCTTGCTTCCATTCCCTTTTTTTTTTTATGTCAGGCAATTGTGCAAGCATACAATGAGCAGTTTTCCAGTACAGCTTTTTCTGGGTTCATTCTGCTTATAGTGAGGACAAAAACCCACCTTCACCCTCCTCATCTACCCTCAACAACACAAGATCACTTCCAGAATGAAACCACCATTTGAATTGGTACATCTTTCTCAGGAAGTATTAAACCTTACTTTTAAAATACCTAACAGTAGTGAATACACTATACACAACCTTTGATAACAGTTCTGCCCTACTGAAATCTAAAGCAATAAACTGAAATGTAGAAAACTTGTCCTCTCTTAATAGAGGAATACTGTATACTATAGACATAACTGTAAGGAGCATAAGCTGTTTAGATTCTCTTTCTAGATAGTGAATCCTTTCATAGCCACTACTAGCTGTGTCTATCAGTCTTTTATTTTGTTCCCTCCCCTATTAACACTTGAATAAATCAATCTTCTGTACTGAGACATGCTTCCCAGTTCTTGCAACACTTTAAAATCTTTCCAATTTTTCTTACAATATTAACACATTGCAAAAGTTTGATGCCACAAGTGAATGCAGAATTCAAAAAGTAATCCCATAACCACCAAATTCAGAGTAGAAAGATTATATTACTTTGTCATATATCTTATATGCTGTTTAAAAAAAAATAGTTTGATTTTTTTAAAAACAATGCCTTACAAAGAGCTTACACTTAAATGACTATCAGCAACAATCCACAAAAACACCTTTGAAAGTCTTTAAATGTTCCCAGAATGCTTTCCTCTGTTCTTCCCCGTGACCTGTGCTCATCATCCTTAAAGGTATGACTCAGGAATGGGCCACATGAAAAATGCATGTTTTGTCTATATCTACCACAATCACTAAATGATTTACACCATATTGAATACAGTAATACAATCATTCTCCAGGTTATCCCCCTGAATAAGAATGATTTAACTCCACAGTATTCATAGAGCATCTGAGTTGGAAGGGATCCACAAGGATTGAGTCCAACTCCTGGATCCCAAAAGGACCACCCAAAAAATCCAATCACTTGTCCAAGAGCGTTGTCCAAATACTTCTTGAACTCTGTCAGCCTCAGTGCCGTGACCACTCCCGTGGGGAGCCTGTGCCAGTGCCCGACCACCCTCTCCATAGCTTATCCCCAGGAAGACATCAACAGATCAGACTGGCTACAAAGAGCCACATTTATTTGCACCTACTTTTAAAGCCACATCAAGAAGAAGTGGTAATAAAGTAGAAATTTCTTATGGATTAACTGCACTTGCTGGAGACTTATGAAATCAGAGGTGGAACAAAATGTGTATTTCCAAAGAAATGAAGTCTCTAAGTCTATTCCATATCTTAAGTTTGAACTCCTCTCCTTCACTTCCAGCATGCATACACACAGAACACATACTTTTGAAAGTCTTGCCTAGACCTTTCAAAATGAAGTTACTACAGCACAAACTCCTCCGCCACAGGTACAAGCTGCTGATGTAAACAGAGATCCACAGCCTCTGAGAACCAGGAAGGGAAGGTCTATTCTAGGCTCAAAGGGAATCAAACTCAGCAGAAGCTGCAATTCAAGCAAGAGAGAGCAGCTCAGCTTCTCACCATGGAGGTTAACACCAGACAGAAAACAGCACGGTAAGCAGAAACAAACTTGTTGGAGAGGGGGAGAACAGTGAGTGAAACAGAACCCCTCAGTCGAGCACCCTTCTGGGGCCATTCTGGAGTAACGGAGGAAGGCACCACACAGCGTCCGCTCTGCGACAGGCTGGCCCTGAAGCTTAAGGGCCAGGTCCATCTCCCATTCAAAACTTTAATATATCACGCCAAAGGGAGCAACTTTAATAGTAAATAGCCAAAAAGTGAAGCAGCATTTTATCATTTCAAACCCTCCATGTCTGGAAGTTTTTGAGAGCTTGCTGAAGGCTAGGCTGTGGAGGACTACGTGCTTGTAGCATGGTACTCACACTCTGGTTGGTAGCACACACGCTAGCAGGCAGGAAAACAAGGCAATAAAGCACCACATGCCAATGAAAAAGCTATAAATTACATATTTTAAATTAAAAATGGGTCTCGGACAGCTTTACAAGCAGAAAGAGCATCCTAATTGAGCTGTTTGCTCGCCGTCACTAATATCAAAGCGCCTCGACCTGAATTTACTCCCTTGCTGGCCGCTAACTGCTCCCTGCCAGTGCCCATTTCGGCAGCCGTTGCTGGAACCCGCAACCCCTCGGCTGACAGCCCCGCTGACTGACTCCTTCTCGGGGATCACCCAAAAGCAGCCCCAAACCCCCCAGCCTCACACCCCGACTCCCCGTGTCCCGGGGCAGGCCACCAGGACCCCGCAGCCCCCACCTCCACCCCGCTCCCGTCCCTAACCCCCCGAGCCCCTCCAGCCGGCCCCTGCGCGCTAACCCCCCCCTCCCCACCGCTCCGGACGCGCTTCCCCGGGGCCGCTGCCGCCCCCTGCCGTCCCCGCTGCTCCCCCGGCTCTGACAGCGCCCGGCCGGGCCGTGCCGGCGGCTCGGGGAGGGGCAGGGAGCGAGGAGCGGGCAGCGCCCCCCTCGCGCCGCCCCCGCGCCTCACCGAGGCGCCCCCGCCCCGCGCAGCCGTTACCTGCCGGCCCAACGGCCGCCCAACGCTCGCGCTGCCGCACAGAATCCCCCCGGCCGCGGCCGGCGGCGCAGCCCGGGAGAAAACCCCGCGCGCCCCGCCCCCCGGCCAATCAGCGCCCGCGCCACGCCTCCCGCCACGCCTCGGCCGCGCCTACTCGCTGGAGGGGCCGCCCCGCGCCCCGCGCCTTGCTTCTATTGGCTGCGGGGACCGTCAATCATGGGAGATGCCCCGCCCAGCATCCCGCGCCCCGTCCCAACGGCTGCAAGCCGCTGAGGGGCGGGGCGGGGCGGGGCGGGGCTGGGGCTGCCTCTGTGGTGCACAGGAGATGCCCTGGTCTGGGGAGAGCCGGGCAGAAATCCGAGCCATGTTCTGTGTCGTCCCCATGGCATTGCTGGGGAAACTAGAATTAGATGGGAGGGGAAAGCAGGATCACGGCTAAGGCTGCCGAGTGTTGTTTCAGGACTCCCCGTAACTCAACTTTATGGGAGATTTCTGTGTGGTGCTGTGCGCCGCATCGCCTGAATCATACTTCGCAAAGGGATTTGTCTTCACAGTGACAGTCTTAGGATGCCAGGATCTCATTTAGAGTAGCTTACTGAAAATTAAGTCGATGGGCAATGTACCATAAAAATTCTGGGCGTTTTGCAATGCTTAAGATGGAGAAATCAATTAGACACCTAGGACTGATGAGCACCCTGTCTTTAACCTTGGTGCTTCAGAAGTAAAAGCAACATCGCAGCCCATGGGACTGCTATTAAAGGAAATTAATGTGAGCACACAGAGGAGCAGTGAGCCACCGATGATCAGAGAGGAAGCAGCATGGGGTGTCTGTGCTTCAGTCCACACTCAGAAACAGAATTTGAAAAAGCCTTTGACTCCTTCAAAGAGGGGACAAAGCATAACTTTTCAAGAGAAGCAGTCACTGTGGTTCTTTCTTTGATATGGCAGGTGCTGAAATTACCATAGCACCAGCTGGGTTAGGTTTGCGCTCCTAAAGGCTTTTTATATTCAGAATCATCTCCAAAACTGTAAATGTGATCTTCTCTGACCTGTTCCTGACGTGCTTTAATATCTCTGAGCATGAAGGAATGACAGCAGAATATGGTCCAGTTCCTCAAGAAAGTAACACGGCAGCTTCAGGTGCCTTCATAAAAACAGCAACTGCTACCTTTGGAGGCTTAATTTACAGATGCAATTGGAGACTCTTGGTCTGTGCAGCCTTCTAATGCTACCTGAGTTTCCATGATCCAGTTTGCTTTTTCTCGCTATTGCTAGCAATTGTTTGGCTGCCAGCGTTTAATACCATTGGCCTGAGCAAGTTTAATTGGCACAGGACTAAAAACAGCTGTGCCTGCAACGATCTCATCTTCAGCAAGGTTCCCAGTGCTGCTAAAACTAATGGAAATGCCTGTAGTGAAATTTGCCTAGATTAGAAAATTCAGGAAGACTGTAAAAGAAACAGCTTCTGACTTGCCTCTTTTTGCTGCTTTCCTCAGCCAGCCTCAGACACTGCTCTTGAGAAGCCCAGTCAGGAACACCCCCCAGAGAGGTTTATGTACTCTGATGTTTATTCTCACGCTGGTTTAGGCCGTTTGTTTCTGGAAAAATCTGCTGCCTTATAACAAACTTCCTTCTTCTCTGGTGCATAAGTTTAGGAAAGTAAATAGCCTGGCAGCTTCGTTGGTTTTAAAAGCTATGTTGATTTTATTTACAGCATAGAAAAAATGGAATACAATTTTCAATGTCTGCTCTTTTATTATGGGATGGATATGGCCTAAGGAGTAGAGGATGTAGGCAATTTCATAAGCACAGTAATGAAACATCTGGGTAGTCAAATGTCATTCCATCTACGTGACAGGTGGTCATTTTCCTAGGCTGATAACTTTTAGATGTATTGCTGCAGTTCTAGCACCAGAGAAATGTCAGTAATACCATCTTAAATATTCTCCACTACCCTCTCTCCACTCTTTTGAGTTTTTATCTAAATTTTGTGTAGGTGCTGCAGTGAAAAGAGTACTCTGTTGTTGCTTTCAGTATGCAAAATTTCTTGGAAGTGCTGATACAACCAAAGCACCATTTAACAGAAATAAAGACGGCAGCAATACAGCTGAATGCAAACAGCAAATTCTGAACCTCGCATCGGAGCTGCTGTTTGTACAGATGAGAGCTCTGTAGTAAAAAGGCTGTTTGCTCAACTCTTGCCAGTAGGCTTCTCAGCTCTACCTCGATGATATTAATTTAACTTCGCCTTTATAATGTTTGTCCTGCGAAGACTTCACATTAGTCTGGCGGCACAGCCATCAGCAGCATCTGTTACAAGGGAAAATAAATGAGGAAAAAATATTCATTTCCAATTATAAACTTTATGATGTCAAAAGAAAACAAAACATAAGGAAAAATAGTCACGTTGCCTTAGTTGTATGTAGGGATTTCTCCATTTTAGAGATTTTGAAGACGGAACAAATGAAAAAATATTCCAAGTAATAGCTGAAGCAAGTAAACATACTAGCAGTAAAATTGCATAATCTATTCCTAGGATGATAATGTAACTACTGTTGATTTTTAATTATTTTAAATTTAATTATTCAGCACCACCATTATTCAGTGTTTTTTAATGAATAAAACTGAGTGAAAATATCTTCCGTGATTAATAGAAAACGTGCTACAACATACAAAATGTGCTCTAGGAAAAGAAGTTCATTGTACTTGAAACTTTACAGTGATAAACCTGCATTCCTGATGAAGCCGCTCTTCATGGACAGACCTATTGGCACAGGAGGGTTTGTGTGTGCAGCAACGCGAGGTGTGTGCAGTGTCTCAGGGTTACACAATCTATGTGCGCTCACACAGTGATGTGAAAGGCACGCGTCAGCATCACAGGAGTGGATGTTGCCACTGCGTTTGATTGCTGGTCAAGGAATGTCGCTTCCAAACGTGTGATTCTTGCTTTGCGTTTCTGGCAGTAGAACAGTGCAGTGGATTAACTCTGGCCTCAGATTTTGACACATCAGATAGAGCCCAAAACAAGAGACAGATTATATTGCTCTAGTGTGAAGGCATGACTTTTCTCACTCCCCAGCCGTGGTGCTGACAGGAGGGACAAATACAATAATCCCACCCTGACAGGTCTTACATGATGATTGGAAACTGATAAATATAATTGAAGGGTTTTGAAGTGATTAAGATTCCAATCTTGCAGACGCGACTGGTTAAAGGACTCACTGCTGCGAATGCACCTTCTGAATTGCTAGGATTCTTTTTGGTTACTGCTACCCTGCCTTGAGGACTGTCCTCAAGTTAGGACATGTTGCCTCTGTCAAGGGAGACGTTGAATGTCAGACCCTACCATTAAGGAAAAAAAAGTTTACTTTTATCTCTGGCACAGCGTAAGGGACTCCGTGTCTTTTACTGCAGTAGAAATTGTTAGTTACGAGTGTTAAATGAAAAATAAAATAAAATAAAATAAAGTAAAATAAAATAAAATAAATAATCCAAAAGATGAGCAACGCGTGATGCAAGCTAAACACAATTAATTTAAACCCTTTGCTGAACTGAATGTTGTCAGTGAAATTGGTACTCGTAGGTGATATTTGTCTTTTATCTCTAGACTTCCCATTTGTTTGATTCAGCAGTGTTGTTAAGTGTCAAAATCAACCCTACGACATGAATTCCCCCAAACGGTAAAAAAGCCAAGTAATAGTTCAAAGTGACTGCTGATGTGAAAAGCCTGTGTTCTCTTGATGTTGCTGCTTGGCATTGCTACAGACTGGGTAGTGAAGCGGATAACAAATATTGGCATGGGTAAGTGGCAAGTGTCGCTGAAGACCTAGATTTTGTTCTGCAGGCAAACATCCACAACACACAGAAAGATCCAACCTGGCAGGCAAACTGGGCCTCAGAATCAGCTACGCCAAAAGAAATGTAGTTGAAACATTTTTGTGTGGTAATGAAGTAGAGGAGAAAAATCATTAAGAAAGAAAAGAATTATTTCACAGCCGAACCATTACAAACAATGGTAACTCCAGAAAAATAAATAAATAAATGAAATAATAAAAGCAAGGGATGTGTGTCTTTTGTAGTTCAGTAAAAATCTTGCTGCCGATCTGGAGTTTCTATGGCAAAGCTGATAATTCTCAGTTCAAATACAATCTCTGTTAACACCTCACAGTTCTAAAATGTTTCTAATTGTACCTAATTTATCTAAGTACTTCTGAAAACTTCTGGACTCTGGCTGGAGAGAGCCTGTCTTCAGAACATGAAAAGCCGTGATAGATCCATTTGGCACATACACACTAGCTGCAGCTATTAGGTGTAAAGCCATAAAGTGAAAGGCATTTGGCATGAGTGAATGACCACTGCACAAAGAGGGCAAAACAGCCAGCTCGGTCCTACGCTGGAGAAGAAAGGAGCTGAACATAAAAGAGAGAGTTGGAAAAAAATGCTGCCTGCTTGAGACTTCAATGTTCACGTGGAAAGGATTAGATGAAATGGATATATGTGCGTTAACAATAATAATGTTCTGACTTCTATACGTCCCACAGCTATCTCATTAAGGTAACAGAAGGAAGCAGCCTCTGTGTTCTCTGTGCAGCGATGTGCATAGCTGCTACTGCCTCATCAGGAGATCTCTGTGTGCCTGTACGGCCTCTGATCTCCACTCCTGCTTTAAGAGTACTTTGCTGTAAAAGCGTGCAGACCATGCTAATCTGTTCTCCTCCTGAGGGTAAAGATTTTCTTGATTTGACTTTGCAATTTCAGAGTGAGTGAGAGAGCTCTCACTTTGCTGACAAAAGCTATGGATAATTATTACAACTGAAGGAAAATGTAATGCGGCTGATAAATGTTATCTTGGAAAAAATGTATGCTGGAAAGTCTGATTTTTTTGTTTATATTGGAGCCCCATGAGAGCTGTACCAAATAGGCTCAGAAATTGATGTCACCAGCGTAGTACCTATTATACCTATTCCTAAAATCATCGAGTTAAAGAATCTGTGACCAAGCTGTGGGCAACCTTACCACTCAACTAAATTTGAAAAAATGAGGCTAATTATAACTCAGTGTAAATCACCTCATAGGAACGGACTCCCCAGGAGTCTTTAAAGAAGTTCTTGTGATCCGTATCCTATGCTAGGAAGACAAAGAATGCTTTCAAAAGAGCGTAGTGCAACATGACATCACGCAAGGGCAGAAAGTGACGTTAATTGGATGAGTTGCATGTTAAACCCACAACTCTTCACAGGAGTCTTGACCCCATTATTCCAACAAAGAAACAAATCAGAGTACACATATCAATATTTGTGCAGGAATAAAGCCAAGTCCCTGCAAGAGTTTTGAGTAGAATATTTCTTTACATTTCCTATTGCTTTCTAAAATGTTTTAAGTTTCTATAACTCACTGGCTTTATCTTCCTGCAAAGTTTACGAAACTTTCCAAAAAAGTTAAAAACAGCTCAAAATCAAATTTGATCCCTCTTAAAAAAAAATAATAAAAAAAAAATCGAAGAAACAAACAAAACACCACGTAAAAAAAAAAAAAAAAGCAAACAGCAATAGTACCTCTATGTTTCTTCTCCTCACAATTATAGTAAAGAAGGAAAAATACAAATTTGATACCTTACCCAACCACTTACCTGTTTCCTGAGAGCTAAAGTTAAATATATATATATACATATAACAATAATAATAAAAACTTTTTGCTTTCTCTCTGCTACTCTTCTTCAGGATGTGTGCTGAGGATCTTCTGCAGCAAGATTTCCCAAGCCACAGAGTATTTTGGTGTGGGTCACCTCCCATTTCATTTGTGGAACAAGCAGGGACAACCACATAACTGCTCCAATGGAAAAGTAACCGTAAGAAGATACTGAGTCACTCCTAACCATTGCAGCTGTGGTTCTGGCCTTCACTTGCACTGGGAGAACAGTGCATACAAGAGGCTGTTAAGATACATGTTTCTGTCCTGTTCCAAGTGCTTAGACAATATTCCCGACTTTTCTTTTCCTGGCTACTCCTCATAATATCTGGAAGCAAGGAGGCAGCATTATGCATCCTATCAATTATCTACAGACCATTAGAAAATTGCCTGCAGATCCCATCTTGGAGATTGCTACTACAGAAAACATTGCGAGGCTGCGTTTCTGTAGCTGTAGTGAGTCCACTTCACTTGGTCATGACATAGCACTTCTCCAATAGTTCAAGCTTATCGATATCTAACTCCATTGTGATAAAGATCCAGATATTTCTGGAAATTTCCTTTCTTTTTTTTTTTTTTTTTTTTCACTAGTATTAGTAGGGCAACCCGGCTCCTTCTGCACTGTAGTCCTCACGATGTGACGACTGTCCCACATTTGTGTAAGCTTTTCATAGGGGTAATTAATAGGGAGTGCATTTGTAGCAGATGACAAAGAAAATTCAGGTTGGAGTTTGTATGTGAAAATAATGTAAAGTTTCTTGATTAGCAAGATTTTTTGTTGTTGGTTTTTGTTGTCGTTTTTGTTTTGTTTTGTTTTGTTTTGTTTTCCATCAAAACATGCCACTGGAATCACAGCATGTTCTGTGTATTTAGTGACACTTCATCACAACTAAGAGATTTTTTTTCTTCCAAGTTACTGCCTTTTTCTTGGTGCAGTCTCGGTGCTCCTCCCATAGTTTATCCACATATTTTTCTACAGTTCTGTGTGTTTCTGTAAGCACACACTTCCAGCATCTCTGAACTTTCTTCCCAGGATGTGTCCCAAGCGTTAGGGGTGAAGCAGTCAAGTGATTTAACACACACGGGTTCAGGTAGGGTGTGCCCAGAGGAGGGAACGCAGCCCACCCAAGTCTGAGCCTGTGAACGCCAAGTTAAGTCCATTTACTAGCAGGCTTTTTCCCTTTACCCCCCCAACAAAACATATAATCAAAAGGTGAAGAGTTCAGTTATGAAACAAACAGGACTCCTTTAAAAATATGTAGCTGGCTGTGGCCAAAGACAGGCCATGATGTCATTGGGTGGGAACTTCCCCTCGCTGCATGCAGGCAGCGCAGGAGGGATGCGGGGCTAGTCGTGAATAAATCCTGGGGGCCGTTTGAACATATTCTGGCTTTTTGTTAGAGCTGATTTGCAATATCACCCACTTACTGTTTTATATCTTCAACTCTTGTTCATCTGCCATAAATCGGGGCCCACAAAATTTTCCATGCCTAGCCATGCTGCTCTTACACACAGACTGAAAGCTAATCTGATTTGCAAAGTTGTCAATCACAGCATCGATTAGGTGGTAAATAATGGTGCTAATGCAATCATGAAATGGCAAGCAGCTTTTGCAATGTTTTCTTTGAATAGCTTGTAGGGTCCCATCTGTATTACAACCGCAGCGGATTTGGGGAACCCGGTTGTTGACAAGTTACCCTATAACTGGGTTTTAACATTTGTATTGATTGGCCCAGGGCTGCTAAGACCTCACAGTGCTGCAGACCTTTAGGTACATAGTTCATATTTTTTTGTCCGTTTGCAGAGCTAGAAGCTAGTTTTGCCCACAAGAGATTTCCTGTGCAGCCAGCTAGCCCTAGACACCTTGATAGGAAACTCCCTGAGAAAAGGTCATGTGCGCTATTGCCAGAAAAGGTGTCAGAAAAATATATTTTAAAGAAAAAATTGTTACTTACATCATTGTCTCTAATTCTTGTTGTTCCACATAAGACGCTAATTGTTGTAAAAGAAACAAAAGTCAAATTATGGCTCCACTTCATCACTAAAAAACAAGCTCTCTTGACACCACTGGGGCCTGAATTTTATATTTTTTATCGAAAAATGGCCAAGCAGGACAAAGCATCCCCTTACTTGTGAGAGCTTAGATAAAAATAAGTTGAGCAAGCAAATTAACATTTTTTTTTCCTGCTTCTATATGTGCATTTGTCTGTATCATTAAACTTTCATGCAGTGTTTTTTTTTTTGTTTGTTTGTTTGTTTTGTTTTGTTCTGTTTTTTTTACCAAAAGAACAGGATTAATGATAGAAGCTTTATTGACCTGTGCTGAATTATATGTATATATGTTTGAGAGACATCCTGTTATAACATACAACTGCTTTACATTTTGCTGTTCCCAGGAATAATGGAAAAAATATTCCATTTTTAAAGAGTTTGATTTTTCAATTTCACATATATGATTTTTTCTTTAAATTGTACTCTAGAATATAAAGTGAATAACAAACAGCTTCACAATTGGCATTGATTTTCAAAGAAATCTGTTACCATTTTTCAAGTACTGTATTCACAAAGGTCAATATACTCAACATGCACAGACTCATTGTTTGAACCTACAGTGTGCTGAGGGAAAAATGTGCATCACAGAGAGCTAATCTCTTCAACATCATCTATCTCAAGTGTTTGCCTCAGGTCATTCTTCAGTTTAAAAAAACCCTACCATGTATAGTCATGACCTTGCCGCAGCATTTGTTATGTTTGCATCAAAAATAATGAATATCCAAATTTTCAGCAAAATTCAAATTTGCTTGACCTAAAGTCAAAGGCTTCACACTCTTCTTTTTTTCAGCATAGACTATTCATTTTCTTTCTTGAAAGGAAGAAATGACAACTAATATGAATACTGGGCCCGGTTATTCAGTTCCGAGTTCTTTAATGTAACACGTATTTACAGTGTTTAATTAGAATGGTTACTGTACTGATATTTTATCATGCTACTACCTTTGATTGTTATTGATAAGGCTTTTAGCATTACTAAAGTTTTCTACAAGTGAAAGCATCCTTTGCTGTTAAAAACTGACGTGTCTAGTTGAGTCAGTAGTGGAAGATGTGGTTACCCTTTCTGCAGTTTTAGATGCACGTGAATTAGTCAGTGTTGTTAATCATCATGTGAGTTTAAACAGACTTTCTGTATAAAATCAAAGGCTAACAGTCACAAAACATGCTTTTTAACCTCTCTACTGTTTTCCCCAGAGTGTCAGGAACCACCTCTTGCACTGAAGGTCTGCCTCACACGTGCAGCCCCATGCTGTTCAGGCTGTGCTCGTGGCCAGGCAGAGCTCCTTGCCCTTTCCACAAGCACCGAGTCTCCTCACTTTAAACTGATTTAATGCATCTGTACAGCAGGGATGTACTAGGTACCAATTCCAGGGAGACCATGAGTGCAATTCTCTGCTCAGAGAAGGCCTACTGCAGCTTTTGAAAGAGAAGTGATAGCAACATCGGTGTCGCTGGTAATGTCCTTTGGAGGCAGGCAGAGCAGCAGAACCACTGGCAGCTCCTTGCACAGATTCTCCCCACTACCGAGGGAGTAGGTGAGCCCACAGCGAAATACGGCTCTGCGGTGAGTGACTTCCCCTCGAATGCCCTCCCGGTCCCTAATCCACCAACCCTGCTAATCTGTGCTGGGGCTGCCCTGCATTATTGTGGATTAGCAAAATTCTGCTATATCATATAGCATATTTATGCACTGTTTGCACAGCCTATGGAATTTAATCCATCAGTCTGTAATCTCAAGTACTGGCAAACTTATTTAGTACAGGTATAAAAAATAAATAACTTTTGTCTACTTTAGAGTTCTAGACAGCATACTGTATGCGTACCTTATTGCCAAGGTCTTTCACAAGCTTGCAGAGAAAGGCTAAATGCCTCATGGCACATTCATCTCTTGCTTTGTACCCTGGCAGTCCCCCACAGGGAGTTTGCCTGGATTCGCCTTTATCCCACATCCCTTTTCCAGTTCCTTGGCACCAGCCTAGCAAGGTTAGGTATTCTCCCTCTCTGAACAAAACCAGTAAGGCTCTCTCCTACAGGAGGTTTGACAGTCTTTGTGTCTCTTCTCCTGCAGACTTCAGTCTCCCTGTTTTTGTAAGGTCTACCAGTAATCTTCTGGCAAGCGTGGCTCTGTTAACAAGTGGTCATGATTAGTTGAAAAGGAGGAGCAATTTACAGGACCTACTGAGTTCCTGTAATGTCATGGTTTGTTGGCTCCCCTCCCTACCTACCACCATGATATTGCCCGTTCTCCTAAAGTTCTCCATTGGTATCCAGTCTCATGGACATAGCCACTATGGGAAAGCACCATTGCAAATGCAAAATCAGAGCGGCAGTCAGACCTAGGTGAGGCCAGCAGCAGTAAACAATGTTCTCCAGCTCTTTAGGAAGGATTTGAGCCATGGAAGTGCAAGACCTGGGGAGGAGTGATCCACTCCTCCAGGGCCCAGCCAGGGCACCCCATGTGAAACACTGCTCCTACTAAAACTTGTACCTCACTCAGGATCACCTCTCCCACCTGCAGCCTCTGCTCGCTCACCTTTTCACAGTCTGATTTGCCAATGCTGTATTTGATTCCTGCTCTCTGTCAGTGCTAAAACATGTGGCAGGTAGCAGGGACAAGGAGTAGGGAGGACTCTGAAGCCAGTGAGAAGGTGCAAGCCCGAGTCATAGGGAAGAGGAATTTATGTGACAGTGAACTGCCAGTCCCTGCACTACAGTCTTCAGCAGTAACACTAATTTCACTACTGACAAATTGCTGCTATTCCTATACAACAGGTTATTCACTTCTCTGGGTACTCAAGCGGCTTGCTATACTCTATGCACCATACTTCATATTCAGACTTAAAACAGAACCAAAAACGAGGCCTTTCTTTTCTGATATGGATGAACTTGTAATTTTCCTCTTTTAAAAAAAATAATTTACTTATTGATTACAGGTATCTGAAGTGCTGTAAATGAAGGCAGGATGCTACGTCACACAGATGGGTTGTGTGCTCTGTGAATATCTGGAGTACTGCCATCAGGGTGCCTGGAGATTTTACCTACCCCTATCTCCTCCCCTTCCCACTCCATCAGTTGCTTGTTTTGTGGTGCACGACTGCCATGGGAAGCTGACTTTACAAATACAAAATAGATCCAGGACCACCACAAGTTTTAGTACTGGGATGATGCACCCGTGGAACCAAACGCAGTAACACCTATTGAAGTTGATATGCTTGTTGAAGCATTTTTTTCTGTTGACTTCAAGCAATCTTGGAGAGGCTTCTGTAATTTGTGACTCTAAATAAGTAGCCTATTGAATTTTGTACTGGATGCAGCATTTACTGGTATGTCTAAGCAAATATTCACCCAAACCAAACTATAAATTGTCTGTATGTATGACTGGGGTATATTCTAAGAAATCACATACTTCAAGAGGCGTAGCAGGAACTCTCTTCACACAACACACACAGAATCTTTTGTGATATAAATGTGAACAGACTACGTATGTGTCCTTGACATGTAAACTCAATAATCCAAACTTCCCTGAGGCAAGTTGCCTGTGTGTCTAAACAGTACACATCTGTTCTTTTCCACAACTTGTTTACATGTTCTTCGGTGCCATGTGCATGCACCATTCTCATTTTTAAGAAAATCCTGAACAGTTTGTTTATTTCTCATATCTAATTCACAAATGCATGCTGTAACAGTAGTATGTGCTGAGTGCTGGCTTTATACAATTTGCGACCCAGTGTTGTTTTTCAGTATACTAGTGTATATTAGGAATAACTCCATGAAGTCATTCAAGGTTAAAATCAAGCCTTCTGGCTTCAGGCTGACTGGGCAGCATCATGAAATACCACATTGCATGGTAATGTAACTAATGAATCTACAATGATACATGCTATAATGCAGACTAAGTGATTTAGGATAAGAGAAACAGCTTATTAAAATTAGCAATTCAATAGTGGCATACAAAAGATTAACCTATTTCTACTGAGCAAAGAAGAATACACATTGAATTAAAAAGATGATTATTATTTTTAAAACTATAGGTGCAGTTTTCTGTTCTCAACTGTTAAACACCCTAATTTTACAAAAATGCTGAGCAAACATTGGTTCAGTAGTGCTGAAAAAATAATCCTAAATAGGTAAAGTCTATGAGGTCGACCATCTTTTCATTGTTAGTACAGTGCTGTACAAATATTAGGACAATGAAGATGCTCATTTTAACCTAATGTCGAAGTAAAACATTGCTGCTGTTTGAAAATTGCTGCCAGAATATCCCAGTTCTAAGAAGGAGCTTATGAACCTTTCTGCTTACTGTGATTTGGTGTTGTCATTGCTATTTGAAGTGTTCTACAATTAATAAGCCAGAGAGGCTGAAGTGGGTTGTTTGTTCTTCTACTGAAATGACAATCGGTGCTATCAAAACAAAACACTCACCATAGCACTTGTTTACATGTTTAGCCTGCTTGCTTATCATATTTGAGTGGTGATTAGTGCTGCCTCCGTCTCTTCTAACAGAGCCTTGATTGCCAGCCTGGAGTGGAGCCTGCATCGTGGCTTCTCAAAAAAGGCTTAAAAATAAAAGTAAAATTCACAGAGAAACAAACATTTTTTTCTTTTCTTTTCTTTTTCTTTTTTTTTTTTTTGATTTCTTTTTTTTCTTTTATTTATTTTTCTTTTTTTCCTCTTTTTTTTTTTTCTCTCTTTTTTTTTTATTTTTCCCTATGTAGAAATTACAGCAATAAAACATATGAAAAAGTCTGTGACATTAGGAATGGGCACATCTGACATTCCATTTCTGTAAAACGTGTTGAACAGATTAGCAGTGCATTGTTCAGAAAGAAAACCAACTATTTTTAAGTTATAGTAACACCCCACAAAATATTCCAGTATGCAAATGGACATTGCTATAGGAAAAAAGCTTCCACTGATGCATCTCTTGGAATAAGAAAATCTTAAATTTGGCAGAAAATCAATATGGAATTAAAAATCAAACACGAAGAAACTCATTAAGATAATTAGTCTGCTTCTTAGGCTCCCTTTTTTTTTGTTGAGTAACTCAGCTGTGTTCATCTCTCTCCTTTTTGTCATGATTACAAAGAAACAAAAATATTTATTTAGATGTGTATATATATTATTGCATAAGCTGATCTCTGATAACTGTAAAAAATGTATTATTTCCTTTGGACAAAACCCTCTCTTCATTAGCACTGAATGGTATTTATCAGTCCTTTTCCTGTTTAGATAATTTGTTCAGTGTTGATATATTTTAAAACCCTCAATTGGTTGGAATAGTATCTGCTGCTTCCCATCAAAAGAGTGATGGCAGTAGCTGTGGGTCTAAATCTCAAAGCACTACTCTGTAGACTTCCTAAGTGATTAGTACAGCGTATTATCGCTCTCCACCATCTGGCTATCTAACATGGAAACGATATTAAAGGAATCAGAAGACTTATACATGCCTCGTCACTTTGGACATAGTGTTTCACAACAAAACAAAAACAAAAACAAAAAACAAACGTGGAAGCTTTGTTTGAAACAACAAGAGAGATGCTTAAACATAAAATAATTATTTCTATTTGCAAAGAAACTACATGCCTGTCCTCCTTCAGCTTAATTACTTGCAAGTATATACAGCCATACGTATGCATACCAAGATAATACAGCTTAGCACATACACGCAGGCAGCATGTTTAACATGCTAGGAGTGAAATCTGTTTAAATTAAGAGTCTCGTTCTGTTTCTGATGTCACTACAATTAGTTGATGTGTTGGATGGATTTTGAGGCTTTGATTCATCTGTACTTTTAAGGTTTTGAAGTTAAATGCTTTGGATAAGGCTAAATTCAAGAATCACTACAAATTTCTGTGTTAAAGCCTCACAATCCAATACATAAAAACTCTTGTAATTCAGTGTACTGTATATCTTTGTGTATAAAAATATCCCTTTATAAGGAAGAACAAAAGATACGCTTCTCCACTCCAGGAACATTACATGGAATAAAGAGCCTCTGAAAACCTCCGAAGCACAGAATGCAAGCCTGTGCTGCCAGACAAAAGTGAAAGCCTATCCTGTTTTCTCTCTCCCCGATGTAGTTGCTGTGTCAGATGAGGGCATCAGGGCAGATTCAAAAGTCAGAAAGAAAAAAAAAAAAGGGAACCAGCACAGAGAGAGGATGGAGTGTGGGGAATTCAGTCCTAAGAACACCTAGGTTTTCCCTGTGCAAGCCCAGCTTTAGGCTTCTGAATGTGTATGTTTTGCAGAAGTGCAAAATAAAGGAGGCAATTAGAAATGGGATATCGCCTTCCATCCATTCATAGGTGTTGTGCTCCAGGGGATTGGGAGCCCCATATCCGCTGAGCAGGGAAGCAGAAAGAATGGAAGTATTTTCTCCTGTTTCCTTCTAGCTATTTAGGAAGTAATTTCTTTATTTCTTTTTCAAGTGTTTTATTTTTACCCTATAATGAAAAGTGAACAGTTTCTTGGCATTGCCAGAGAATTCTGAGCTAGTGAGCTTTCATCTGTGGGTTCATCACATAAGCTCAGTAGCTGTTAATGGGGGCACAGCAAACACTTTGCTGAGCAGCACAGGTAACAGAGTCTGGTTTGGTAAAGATTTGTGTCGTGCTCCTTAAACCTGCCTCCCTGCTGTGGTGGCCTCAGCCTTGCCCCCTGGGACACTGACCTCCATGGAGGGGCACGGGCTGTGGCTAACCTGGGGAACAGAGCGGGGCTGACTTCTGCCTACCTTTCCCTCTGCTAAAGTTATTTTCCTTTCTTCTCTAGCCAACTGTGCTTTTTTTTTTTCTTTTTTTTTCTTTTTTTTTTTTTTTCCCAAAGCCTGTAAGACGTTAATTGTCTTTAAGATCACTGTCCTCTTGCATATATGGCTGAAGTTGGTCACTGACTTCAAAAGCTAAATGGCAATGGCTGACAGCACAATCATGGGAGACTTAGGAAACTAGGCTATCAAACTGCTTCCAGTGTGCTTTTTATATTTTGTGTGTTCTCAGCTCTTTTGACCTCAGAACATCCACAGTTCTCTGATGTAGTCCAGGGTAGACAAGGAATGTCATAAGTGAAAAACTAACAAGCACCATCTCCTTATCCAAAATGTCCACCTCTCTTTCTTCTCCATGTATCATGAGAAGAACGTGGCATTTTTCACATTGTGTATAAGCTACTTTACACGTGAAGGCTGTAGATTTTTGGCAGCAAAGCCAGCTCCAGCCAAGTCGATTTGATCTGCTCTGTTTGACAGGCCTGCTCCTGATCTGATCAGATCTGCACTGTGCTTTGCATCTGCATCAGTTGTGGAACAGAGCTGTCTGGGGAATAAAGCGAGTGGCTCGCTAAAATGAGCAGGACTAAATAAGCAGTAATAAATCAAACTATGTAAGGTATTGCTAATCCAAATTATTCCAATGTTCTCATTCTACTTTAGTGGTGCAGGGACAAATGTGCACAGCTGCAGTGGGGAAAGGAGCTAGGACAGGAGTCTTACACTGGGTCTGCTACCAACGGGAAAGTAATTTTGAGTTACCCCTGAAGTGTGAAATTCTGTCCTGACGGAAGATACTAGAAAGTTTGTCTTCTGCTGCCGAGAGGATAGAATTTCATCTTGTGCAGCCACAGGGCAAGGGCAAGAATCCAGGCCCTACCGACATCAGGAGTAAAATATCCAATGAATTCTGCATCTTGGCACTGACTGAACTCCAAAAGCTGTGACTCTGTGCTAGGGTAGCAGCAAAACCTGTGAAAAATTATCTGTGGGTAGTATCTCCCCTGCCATTACAAATTCCAATCATAACTATGGAAAAAGGATTTTTAAAGGACCAAAAGACAAAATTAAAAATGCTCTGGCCTTAATTGTCGTGATCTTTTCAGAAATGAGTTAGGGTACAAACTACTGTTAATTTTACAGTGTCTACTTTTACATTCATAGGTTAGGCAACTTTATTATGCAAGTATTTAAACTTCCATGGTGATTTTTTTTTTTAATCAGTGTCAGTTAATACAGATTGTGACCTGTTTTCCAAAAAAAGTTATATTAACAGTGCAGGCAGATATGAAAACTAGAAATGTAAATGTTATGGCAGTATTAAAAATATGAAATTCAGATACCCAGTAAAACAACTGGGTGCTGGCAGGATATACAAGGAGAGAGAAAAACAGTCGTCAGCCTCTGCACTCAGTGTTTGTCCAGTTCCTAATGACCTTCCATGTGCTGGTTCATAACGTACAGGACCTGCTCATGAAGAAAATTTAATTTTCCCTGAGAAAAGAGGGCAGAGCAAGCCCTGCAGTGAAAACTTGGTAACAAGTCATGCAAAGACTAGCACAATATAGAAAAATACATTTTCCAAAAACTTATTTAGTCCTTTTGTCTTCTGGTTTACAACCAGGTATTTCAACACAGTCAAGAAACTGTTGCTAACTCAGTTAAATGTATTTGTGCTAAACATTTACTTATTGTCAGACAAGTACAGTATATGCCTGAGAGCAGGAACACAGCAGCAACAGTGTTTTTTTCTGATCCTAAGGGGACAGTATTTTTGGCAGCAATTGCCCTGCTATTCCAAAAGCTACCGACCGCGTACAGTGTGCTAGTTCAGAGTAGCTGCTAAGCAAGAAGCGCGGGGATTCAGCCACCCTTTGCCAGCAAGAAGAGAACCAAACAAAAAAATCTGTGTCCAGCAAAATCACTGTAAGCATATACCCCTTTGGCATGCAAAGGACTAATTAAGTATTCCAGTGTCATCACAGCAGAGAGGCAATATACACATTTTCTTTTTTATATAGTAGAAGTCAGGGAAAGCATATAAAAATGTCACTTTCAAAAAAGCAAATTTAAATAAAATATAAAGGACTTTATCACTCCCTAGATAATTCTTTCTGGTACATATTTTATTATAGCTTTAGATCCTGATTTCTAACAACATAGATGTCATCTCATGTGCCACCTCATGTAATTAAACTGCATAAATTGTAACAGTCCAGGATGCAAGAATTCACACAGAAATTAGCATTAGGAAATATAGCTACAGGAAAGTAAACTTTTCTGGTAATAATATTTTAAAACATTCAGGAATAGGTATTTGCAGAAAGATGGGTATTTTAAGTAATTTACTGGAATTCTTGCAGGTTCTCTTTGAAGTTGTGCACTAGCAATTAAAACAAGATTTTAAAATAAAGATTTACAAAGGAATATTACCTCTTCTGTCAAGGCATGAACTGATAGTACCTATCACATGGGAAGTTTTCCTGTCTTGCTCTCTAATGTAACAAAATTTCAATGTTTTTATTTTATTTTTAAACCAGACAACCTCCATCTGAGATAGACTGGGATATATACAAGAGCTGTAAGACAAGCGTTAAAGAGCTTAGAAGATTGACTTAGTATTACTAGCTCAGCAGTTGTAAGGATTATTGTTGTTGTTGTTTAGGATTTTTTTTTCTGGCAACATCGATAGCAAATAACAGTTTAAAGAAGAAGAGCAAAGCAGTTTTGCTGGTGCTAACAGTGAAGTTTTTCCAAATGTAAGAGGGAGCATGGGTAATATGTCTGCGCAGTACTATGTAGTGATGTTCACAGTTATTTGAGCTGCTTCTCATTGAGTAAACATGGCACTGGAAGCAGAACAAATTCATTAGTGCAGTACTCTCTTTGGGCTATTTACCCAGCTAGGAAGCACAATACACTCATCCAGATGTACAGCCACGGAAACCCAGCCATGCAGCTCCCAAGGCCAGTTGTTAAGATCTGGACTGCATTTCTCCCAAGCTATGCAGGCATTACTGATAGCTCCTGTTCAGAAATCAAGCTGCAATCCTTTCAGGAAAAGAAATCAACCTTTTCAGTATTAAATAAAGGATAGTTATGGCAGGCATCAGCCCTAAGAAGTGAAAGTCATGACACCTAAGTCTTATTTGCTAAAATACAGACAAGTAAGTTGTGGAGGAATGTAAAGGTGGGTGACATTGTCAAACTTGAAATTCTAGAAAAAATACCTTTCCAAAGACTTTCTAAGTGACTACATAGGGGAATTAAATTGTGTTCATCAAGGCTACAGAAAAGATGTTTCACTACTGAGACATAAGGTGACAATCCGGGAAGAATTTAAACAGTAAGCATTGTAAGGTACATTGACAAGATCCTGTCTAAGATAAAAGCCTAATTTCTGTATAACACATCTTAAAACACAGACTGACATGAAAGCTTTGAGAGGGAGGTCTGAGACAAACATAATGCCTGCTTGATAGGAATTGTCAGACAGGAAACTGTGGTCCCTGGTGACTGAGAAAAATAGAGTACGGAGAGGGAGGAAGAACTCTGTTTAATGACGTTGCACATGGGCTGAAAGCCAGACATCCACAGGCTGATGTCACAGAGAGGCTGAGATCTTAATTTGAATGGAAGAAAACACACATGAAGGAGCAAAAGACTGTGTGGGGGGGGAGTGTGTTTGTGTGGGGGGGGAGGGAGTGTAATAATGATAAAAATAGTAGCTTGTGCTTTAGATGAAAGAAGGTTGTCTGAAGGGTATACAGAAAGGTATGGAGGAGTAAGACAAATCCTCCAGAGGTAATGCTGAAAAAGGGGAGAATTGTGAGTCAATGTTGTCAAAAAAAAAAAAAAAAAAAAAGGCAAGATTTCATATGGCCAGAGAAGTAGGGACTTGGGTCATTTGAGACTTGGGTGAAAACAGCTTCAGCTGTAAAGCAGAACTGGACTGCACAACCTGCAATTTTAGAAGAATTCAGATGGCAAATGTAAACAGCATATTAACTGAGCCTAGAGCTGAATGGTAAAACACATAGCGTCTACAAAAGCAAGTACATACTGACTTACTATCAAAGGGACACAGACCCCTGAGGTTGCCAATTCTCGTAGGAAGTCAGTGGGATGTATCTAGTTGCTCTCTCTTGCTCTGAAAACTCCCAAATTATCATTCTGATGAGATGGATATGGCAAGTCAACTGTCATTAGTGGTACTTCCCATGAGTCTCTGGAGTCCTCCAAGTAGAGCACGTAATTGGTAACATCTGCTCTAGACCAACACGTAGATTCAACAGAAGTGCAACTCAACTTTTCCTTTGGCAAAACATTTTTTTTTTCATATTCTTCTTCTTCCTTTTTTCCCCTTGTTCTGCTCTGATCCTGCTCCTCTCAAATGCAGGAACAGGTCTTATTACACTGCAGGAAAACATGACTTCTTTCACTGAATGCCCCTCAAGTTGGGGATCCCACCATCGCCTTCCGAACTATCCTGAAAGAATGAAGCAACATTTTCCCATGTCAGATTTCACGCTTTTTGAAAGTCTCCATGCAGCTGACATGCCTCAGCCAGCTACAGAGTGAGGAATGCTATTCTTAGATTGTAGGTACCGTTTGTAGTGGTTTTGGCTGAGATAGAGTTATATTTATTCATAGTTGCTCATATGGTGCTCTGTACCAATACTCTGTGATGACAAACGGTGTTGATAACATACCGATGCTTGATTTGTTGCTTACACAGACCCTAGGCCTCTGCTGCTCCTCACTGCCCCACCAGCGAGGAGGCTGGGAGTGCACAGGAGGTGGGGAGGGGACACAGCCAGGACAGCAGCCCCCGACTGCCCAAAGGGATGTTCCCCACCACCTGATGTCATGCCCAATAAGAAAAGCTGGGGGAAAGAAGGAGGAGTGGGGGGACTTTCAGAGTGATGGCCATTGTCTTCCCAAGTAACACTTAGGCCTGATGAACCTTGCTGTCCTCTGAATGGCCTGCTGGTGGGAGGTTGTGCCAAGACGCAGCAGAAAGACAACTGTGCGTCCCATAGTATTATTTGTTTGCTATTTTCAGTCTTCCTATTTCCAATCTTCCTATTTGCAGTTTTGATGCTTGTCTGTTTTGCTCAAAATGATGACGAAGTTTTAAGGAACCAGTGAAAATTAGAAGGAGAGAGAGCAGTCACACTGTAATGCTGTGTTACACGGGAAGTCATCATAGCATTTGGTCAAAACCAAATGCAAGTGCATCTGATGAGGAAATCTGTTGAACTGAGCATGAATTATGTGTCAGATGTCATTGTTTCTCTGGCTCTCCACCAAAGGTAGAGTTCCTGTGAGGGTACATTTCAATGTACGCCTGAGCTCCTGCCTTTCCATATGCAAAACAGATGTATAAGCTACTTTTCGTGATTAGTAAGATGTAGATTGATTTTTTTGTATAGAAGCAAGTCTGGCAAATTCCACTCTTAAAATGAAAATCATCCAGAAACTGGTTAAAATCAGTTTTTTTTTTTTTTTCTTTTTTTTTTTTTTCTCTCTCTGTCCTTCTTGGGTCCA
Source organism: Anas platyrhynchos (assembly GCF_047663525.1). Lineage (NCBI taxonomy): Eukaryota > Metazoa > Chordata > Aves > Anseriformes > Anatidae > Anas > Anas platyrhynchos. The sequence continues at coordinate 63,221,978 of NC_092589.1, read as the reverse complement.
AGTTCTTGTGATAAAACCAAATAGCTGTTGAGATCGGACTACATGAACAACAGTTCTTCTGGAGCCCTGGGAAGACACTTTTCCTCACCCTCTCCTCAATTCATGCTAACTGTATCAAACAGCTGTTAACCCCTTTTCACAGATACATGCTGAAGGGCACAGCACTGGCTTATGGGGTAAGACTGTATGCTTGACAAAATGACCTCAATCTGATCTTGGCCATAGGCGTGTTGAAAACACTGCTCCAATCTGGACTGAATGTCAGATTTAACAGCAGAAATGTGATGTTTACCTCTCTTTCACATCTCAAAGAATATTTAGTGCTACTGTATGGTGAATGGGATTTCAAAGTTGCTCAACAAAGGTTGCAGGATTGAACAAGAACTGTAAGAGACAAAGGAATGTGCAAGCTTGAAGGATTAAAATCAGTTTATTTTCCCATTAACCAGAATGCATTGAGGTATTTTTGTTTAATTGTACTTGTTTTCTTAAATATTTTTTCAGACTTTTGCATAATGCCAGACAAGTGTCTCATGTAAGGTAAGTTACAATAATGATTGTAAACAAGGGAGCTTTAAATCGCTTCACCTTTGTGGCTTGATACATTAAAACCTTGAGCCTCCAGAAGAGGATCAGGAAACTCCACCGTCAGCAAAGAGATGGCGATCACCCACGGAGCAATACACCCAGTAACTGCAAGGGAGGTCAGTGACAGAAACTGGATGCCAGATCACATCGCCCCAAGTGTGAGTGGCAGCTAAAACAACGTGAGAACTGAGTCTTCAAATTTCTTTGTAGGTCAGGGACCCTCTTCTCTTTCCGACAGTAAGTTACTATTTCCCTGAATAGCTCACAGGAAAGGTATTTTGAACATTGCTGTTTTTGTTTTGTTTTGTGTTGTTTTTGTTTTATACTTCTGGTTAAACACAAACAGACATCTTAAGAGACTGCTGATGTGAAAGCAGTGGGTGACATTTTTTTTTGTGCAGCTAGGCCCAGCCGCACCAGGGGTAAACCAATTTCAAAATTCACATGAAACATAAAACAACACTACTCAATTATTTCTTCCTAGGTAGGCTCTGACTTGGCCGAGCCCCAAAGCCTACACTGTGTGAAGTTTTCTGAGCACTTGGGCTTCACAACATTAGCAATAGTTCTCATCAGGTTCTTCCAGATGGATGAGGGTTAGTGTCACATCTAAGAAATGTTGTTTTGACATGAGTGTTTCCAGTTAGAGAGTTGATGTTGAATTTAATTGTCTGGGCTCCAAGAGCTCTGGCTTTGCCAGAGGCTGAAATACTGGGCCAAAGCACAGAGCATTTTGCTCATTGTAAAAGAGCCTATCACAAAATTGAGGCCTGGATTCATTTCACCCAAACTGCGCCTTCCAACTGATGTGCCTCAGCAGGACACAAGCCTAGTTGTCCTGGCCATCTCTGCTATCCACGGAGGGACAAGAGTGTCTCTAGAACAATTCTTACTTATTAAGGGAATTAAAATTTTCCTCTGGAGGAGCTTCTGTCTTTATTAGCCACTGGAGAGTCCTAGGGCAAATACGTTCGTATCTTAGACTATACGATGAACTGGCTGAAATGCTGTAGTGCTCACACATTAGTAGCTCAGCTGTTCTTAGGAAGACAGACAGGCACGCACCAGAAATGCCTGTGGGATAAGAGTGATGATCTTCACATCAGGAAGGACTGCGCTATGTTCTGGTAATAAGGAGCTTAGATTTATTTATGTTTTTGACTGGGCTGTGTGTTCTGTGAACATACATGAAATATACTGCCTCTATTCCACAGACATCGTAACCTTACAAAGAGTCCACAGATAAAGAGAGGAAAAAAGATCCAACACCACACGCAAAGCCTGCACAGTGGTGACAAACACATGGGATGTTTGTGTAATATCTGGAGCTTGAGAAGGCAAGGAAGACAGGGCTACAAGAAAAATTTTTGTGGCTGAAGGGAGAGACAGACAGAAAAGCAAGAGGGGAGAAGAGAGTGAGAAACACAACAAATAGGCAGCTGAGAATCAAGATTTTTTCAGTTTAGTCAGTAAATACGTATTTCCCCCACCCACATCTGGAATAATATGCATTTTGGATTCAGAACTGCATTCTTTACTTGCTTAAGGCTCCCAGTAAAGTGTCTTTTGCTCAAGGAATGCAGGATCCAGTGTCTCAGCTGCATGACTTCTGCATGTAGTTGTCAATATTCACTCCATTTAAAATCAAACTTTTTTTTTTTTTTTTTTTTTTTTTTTTTTTTAATTGCAGGCAGTGTCTTCTTTTTCAAATAAGCCACTTTCCCCCACATACTTTTTAAAGTTTCTATTTCAGTCAGAAAATAAGAGCAACTTCAGGAAGCCGGAGATTTCAGATCAAACTTAACTTGACCTCTGGAGCTAAAAAGTCCAGTGGGTTTATTAAAGACCCTAAAAGAGAAATGTGTTTTTATTTCAATGTGCAGTCTCTCATGTTGCATATCTCTGGACGTTTCCTGTCACATTGAATGGTGTCTTCATTTTGCAGACTGTCTTTGTTAATGGTCTCCAGAACACAATTTTTTTTCTTAAATGTGAATGATACATGTCAAGAATAAGAGAAACAAGACTGTTTATCAAAATCATTTAAAGTTATTTTCTGTTTTATAGTTATTTTCTGTTTTATGCTTTTTCTGTTTTATATTTTCTGTTTGTGCAAGTATAAATATTTAATAAAAAGAAAGCCATCTGCTCACAGCATAAAATATGATCTAACAGAAGTAGTCCATAATATTATTTGTGTTCTGGTTACCCCATATCTTGGAAACTAAAGTTATGTATATCTAATTGTGTGATGGCATTTGTGCTTCTGAGACAAAGTAAAGAAATGAATAGTGTGTGTGTTTTTTTTTTTTTTTAACCTGATGCTGGAGCAACACAGGGAAGATTTGTTTTGTTAGCACTAGAAGGATGATAGCTCTGCTGCAGAATGAAATTTTACCTATGAGAATGACTTCTGGTGAATTATTTGTGATGAGGAGAGAAAGAATAAGTAGATTAGGAAAGCATGTTCTGCTCCTGCTGCTTCAAGTATTTTAAGGAAACATTAAAACTAACCAACTAGATACCAATTGCAGGGCAAATGGATAAGAGTTGTAGAAATCATGAGGACAACCAGGATTTCTTTTCATCCTATCTCAACGACTGGTAGCCCCTTAATGGGTGCCATTTGCTTTCCCTACATCTCCACTTTTCTCCCCTATCCTTGAAAGAAAGCAATTTATAAGTGAATCAAGAGCAATGTGGTAGAATCACACAGAAAGAGATCTGCAAGATATCTATGTGCTTGTGAGGTTAGGCATGTCCTTAGCCAGTCTCCCTGCACTCAATATGACTAATATTGTAGTTAAGTCTTAGCTCTCTCAAAGGTACACCTCCTCTTCCATTTGCCTTAAGGGGTATATATTTCACTGCAAATATGGCTCTACATCATTTCAGTCTGCTTCAATGAAGAAAAATTTAAAAAGTATTTTAGTCAGCTCCTAAAAGGGGACATCTTACACAAATTTATTTTTGCCTCTTGGAGATATTCTTCCTGCTGCTTTTGTTATTGCAAAGCCCTGAAGGATTTCAGAAAGATTTCCTCTCTTCTGGCTCTTCGGAGCTATGCTGAAAGAAAGCTGGGAAGATGTGAAGGTGAGTACAATGCCTTAAGTCTTATTTTTATACTGAAAAAGAGTGTGGTTGAAGTTGTAAAGCAATTTTGTATAAAGCTGAAGCCATAAAGCACGGCTACTTTCAGAAATTTACTACAGCAAGACAATCTGGCTGAAGGAGTTCAGGCTAGAAATTACACCCAAATAGTAACACCCAGTGCAGGGTCAAAGTTAGCAGAAAATATCAAGGGCTGTATTAGTGCAGAAGTGCATCCAGACGCTTTTGCCAAAATCATCTGTCCTCGATGCAGGATTTTACGTTTGTCCTTGTTTGCTTCAGGAAGCACCTGCTGTCCCACTTCTCCCGCCAGCTGAGGTCCCCCCAGGTGTTGGTCTGTCTGTGTGCCAGCACTCCAAGCACGCTGCTCTCTCAGGCAGGCAGGGACAACCTCTGCTGCTGCCCTGTCCTGCATGCGCTCTCCCACCATCCACCACTACCTCTCTGCTGGTGCATCTGGGACTCTGTCTTCTAGCTGAAGTTTCCATCCTTCAGTAACCTAGCTTAAAGTCCTCCTTACGAGGCTGGCAAGCCTGTTGGCAAAGATGTCCATGCCCCAGTTTGTTAGGTGAATCCTCTATCTGCCCAACAGTATCCTCAAAGAGAGTCCTGTCATCATAAAAGCCCAGAGGGTCCTGGAAAGGTCTGAAACGACATGTTGGCATTAATAGCACATGAGTGTCTGAGCTGATCTTTAGCCAGTGTCTCTCACAACAGGTCAAAATCCAGAGGGTAGCAAGTGAGTAATCGCTGCTCTGCACAATGAGTTCATTTTTCAGCTGATTCCCTGTTGTGTTCCCTACTGCTGCAATGTACATGAACTCCCGTGTCAACAGATCATGCTAGTGTCCCTACATGTTAATACTCTCCACATTAATATCCATATTCACATTAGATGTCAATCAAATGTAGTTTCTATTTGTTAAGTACAACTGATGGCATCTTTGTACTCTTTTTCCTTGTATACCACTTCTTGTAGAAGCCTGAACCTATTTGCTTTTTGATCTTTGCATTAGATTACTTTAACCCTGTCTCTTTTTGTCTACCTTTCATTTAGTAGTATCTGTAGTTTTGCAACACATGCTTTTAATTGTTCCTGTAGTAAGTCTCATTACTATCAGATCATGGTCTATTTTTCTTCACTTGTGAGAAAACAAGTTGTTCTATCAGCAGTGGCCGTAATGAAGACTTGTTTCATATCAGTTATGTCCTCCCTTCTTATCACAATAATCCAAGCTTCCCCTATAGTCTCCATGCCCTCCCATTACAATACCGTCAACTCCCTCCCACATCCTACACAATATCCCAATATCCTCTTTCAATATTTAGGCCTCCCTGCAGCATGTCCCGTTTCTGCTCCTTTACTTCCTAACCTCCCACAAGTGAGCCATGTCCTGAATTGTCACAGCTCCCCCATATCTCTTGCTTGACTAAGATAAGAGATAATATGTGTCGATAGTATGTGCTGTGACCTATCATTTAATGAGCTGACCAGTATTCATGGCCCGCTGCCACCATTTCATGGAAAAGCATGAAAAAACACAGCACCGTTTCTTCATTCCCTCCTTTGAGAGCTACATGAATCTCTCTTTTCCCCCAAACCACTCATCTTCAGGAAAGGCGTGGGAATATCGTACCTCCTACTTTGTACTAAATTTGACTGAAATTAGGTGATGGACTAAGAGGCAGTCAGGTGAGAGGCTAACAGGTGTGGGCAGGGTGGTTGTATAGGCAAATCCATTTATAGAGCTGCCTGTTCTTCCTCTTTCTGTTAATGCCACTCAGCTGTCATTACGTGAGAGCTCTGTTTTTTTTTTCTCCTCAAAGGGATAACTGTACCACTGAGAGGTTAATCAGAAACTCTACAAAAGACAAGGCCACAGGAAACTGATAATGCTTTGGCATTAGCCCAAACCTAAGTATTAGCAAAAAAAAAAAACAAAAAACAAAAACAAAACACATTGGCTTGCTTCAGACAGGCACCAGGTCAGTGGCTACTACGTAACTTGCACAGTATTTGGGCAGTCAGGAAGACCAGAACTTCTCAGCCTTCTAGTCCTCAGCTGAACATTCTGCTTCCAACCACTTTTAGGACTTAAAGGGACAATTTGTGATATCAGCTAATCTTATCAGATCCAGCCAATGCATTTTTAATTTCTTACTTCCCCTTATCCTGTATATTCAGGCACCTCATAAACCCAAAGAATATATCCGTGTATCAGTACTAGGCTAGTGGCATTGGTTACATACAATTTTAGGTCTACCAAAAATGTAAAAATGTGTTGCATTTTCAAGTGTTACAGAGACCATTAAATGCTCACTTATCTAGTATTACATTAGACTCCCCTGTCCACTGTACAAACAGAAATATTTCTAGAGTTTGGTTGCTGAAGATTTCAGCAAAACATCTCCTGTACTGACTGGGAACAATTTCAGATTCAAAACTGTGTTTTACATTGCATTTTTACAGACACTTAATAACAATAGATTTTCTCCCAGTATTTAATCGGAAACTCCATGGAATCAAACCTTTAAGTATATATACATACATGTATATTTAACAATGATAACCAGTTAGGAAGAGATGACCACTTACGTAGTTAGCCTCCTAACGATAGCTGATATTTAGCTTGAAACACATACAGCGAGAAAAACTGCCAACAGCCTTATCCTAAAGCTCCTCTGTGATTCCACCAAACTTGGATTTCTGTGTTGCATCCGCTCTTTGGTGTCCACAGGTCTATACAGACCCCATGAAAACAGTGTGAAAGACATTGAGGGCAAACACAGCATGAAATGGGTCAAAAAGGTTGTAAAGTGTTTCCAAACAAACTTTATCTCCCAGAAAGGGAAGGCACAGACAAGCCAAATACAGAAACTCATTTAATTTTCCCTAGTCTCTCAGGTTCGAACATCCAGAATGCATGTAGCTTTGCAGCTTCCTCCCTAATGCAGGCGCCTTTTTTTTTTCTTTTTCTTTTTTCTTTTTTCCCCTCCAATCTTACTCCCTTTAAAAGCGAAAGTAAGAATTTGTATATATGGATAAACAATCAGCTCCTTCAGATCTGGTCTATACGCACAGGCTGATCTGCAAAAACAGAAGGCCAGATTTGGCTTGGCTTCGCCCACAGAATGTAGTGACAGCGTTTGGCTTCCAAAGGGCACAAAGTCTTTATTTAAGCAGGAAAATAGTGTCTTGCATTCCTCGCCTCGGAGAAACAGCCTCTCGTGTACACCCAAGAGGTTGATTCCCAATAGGAGATTGTACAGCCACAGTAGAAGCATTATTGCCAATGGGAAGGGTGGGCCAGAGCTACGTTAGGAGACTGGGTGACTGCATAAAGAATGGATGTTTCAAGGAAGATGATGTTTTTCCCTGGACTGCAGCTAAAAGGATGAAAACTAGAGCTTTGGGTGGTATAAAATTCCTCTGGTGGTCCCAAGATACAAATGATTATTTTGAGGAGTCTGAGGAGTAGTCAGCTCAAAGCACTCCTGGGGAGTTACAGGCGTCCTCTTTAGCTGAGAATTGTTGGTAAAACAGGGTGAAAACAACAAATGGACATAACATACGTGAGATGTACGTGACTATATGGGATGTATGTGACATACATGAGATGTACATGACATTTATGAGATGTACGTGACATATATGATATGCACGTGGCATATATGGGATGTACATGACATATATGGGATTCACGTGGCATATACGGGATATACATGACATATATGAGATGTGTGTGGTATATATGAGATGTGTGTGGTATATATGAGATGTATGTAACATATACGAGATATACACAACAACCCATGTACATCTCGTGTCAGGACACGCTATCTGGATGCCTTCACTGCGTACAGGGCAGCTGGACAACAGCACATCACAGAGTTCAAGCTGCAGGCAGACCACAGGGCAGAACACACACTCAAAACTCGAGCGGGGACTCAGCACCGCCATGGGGGCCGCCCCCTGGGCGGGACAGCATCGGGGGCGGGAGCACCGCCATGGCGGCCCACCCCGCCCCTCCCGCCATGCCGCACGCGGGGCGCCGTGCGCGGGGCACGCCGGGGGCTGTAGTCCTGGGGCAGCGCCGTGCCCCGTGCCCCGGCCGTCTCGCAGCGGGGCTCCCGGCCGGCCCCGCCGGGCATGCAGCGGCTGCTGCGCCGCCTGCTCCCCGCGCTGCGCCCCGCGCTGCGGCCCCGCGCCCTCCTGGCCCCGCCGCGGCCCATGGCGCTGCGCCCGGCGGCGGCGGCAGCGGGGGGCGGCGGGGGCCCCCCCGGCGGGTCCCCCCCCCGGGAGCACGGTGAGGAGGCGGCCGGAGGGAGGCGGGGAGGGAGGGAGGCGGCCGGGCTGGGCTGGGCTGGGCTCGGCTCCCCGGCACCGTCCCTGTAACGGGACCGGGGGCTCCAGGGGAGCTCCGGGCCTGATCCCCCCGGGCTCCGGGGTGCGGGTGGGAAGTAATGAAACGTGCCTTAGGGCGCCCCGCTGGGCGTGCTTCCCTGTGCGAGCTAGGGGGGTCTTCCTGATCGTTATTCTCTGTTTCCTGCTGGAACAGATCAGGAACCACTTAAAGACATCTGTAGGATCATGCAGGTTCCTGCTCGTTTATAAAACCCAGGCGATATCGTTAAAAGTGCAATTAAAAAAGAGTTTATCCTGCAGTAGCTTGGTGATCAAGGCGCTCCTACTTCTTGGGTTGCCTAGGTCTCAGATGACCTGCATCAAGTCAGGAATCCCGAAAAGTTCTGTTTTCCCCTTGTTTTAGTGACCAGAACACACTTCTTGGAGTCTGTCGCTGCTGTCTTCAGCGTGTTGTGCCAGGGATCTTGATAACTCCTCTGCCCTGGTTGTCAGTTTCATGGATTTTTGTCTTTTCCTTCAGTTCGTGATCTCTTTGAAGGATAATACGTTGTTTTCTGTGTGCTGGTGGATCACCAGCAATAACCTCTGCTGTGTACACTTTATATGTTAAGTAATAAATTTATGATTGCTTTAACATCTCGTTGTGGCACATAGTTTGTAGTGTCTACAGGGGGTACAAACAACCAGTCTAAATAGCTTGCTTCTTTTTACTCAGCCTCTGGCGCAAAGTTAGGTGTCAGATCACAACCACGGCGTGATTTATGCCTCCCTACTTCAGGCTGGAGTGAATTAGCATTGAACCAACTTGTTCTTTGACTTATCATCCCTAGCATAGAGTGATACACGCACACAAAAAAACAAACCCCACTCTATAGGGCTCTAATAGCCCAGGCTGGGTCTGTACCATTGATTTTACACAGATAGTGCAGCTTTGCATGGCACAAGAAAATAATACACACTTCTGCTGCCAAATTTCCCCCTTGGGCCAGATTTGGACTATCTGCACTGGTCACAAGAGGAGCTTTGAAAGCGTGTTGTCTGTAGTAATGAGCTGTCCTGGGATAAACTGCAATTCTGACATAAGGCTTCTTCCACTACAGTAATCCCATTGTGGACTTGTCCCAGAAGAATATTGCTGGATGTTTGGTTACGTGCACATTTGCTGTTGCTAGAGGAGATTTTGATTTTTAACTTCTTACGGTATAGCTTAGTACACAGCTATTAGCATTTACTGATGAAGAAATATGAAGCAAGTATAGGGAAATGACTGTGCATAATTAGTACTCTTGGGGGGATAAAGGCCTTTTTGAAAACTTTTTAGTGGAGTTCCTTCTGTCATCGTGGTATTTCTCTGAGATTCATGTTTATACATGCAAGATGAATTTAGATTTGTAGTGATTCCTTCTTAAATGCCGTTAGTTTCTAGAACAGGTTGAAATTGTTGCTGTCTATAACATGTTAATGCTGTGTGGGAGGTGCAGGAATAGAATAATCATCTCATTCTTGCATGATGTAGTCAGCTGAGAGTTCTTTGTTTTATGTGGAACTGTAGGATTCCCTTTGTGCTCCTCCATGCCTCATTTGCAGTGTGTTTACACTGCAAGTCATTTGCCAGTCTTCATCTGCATTCAATTTCATATGCCATTGCTGTTATCTAGAGTGAACTTTACATGATACGTAAAGGCTTACTGTTTTATACTTGGTCATAACTGTTCTCTTTGCACGTAATTGCATTTACTCAGTACTGAACAAGAACAAGTTATTAAACATAGAAAGCTAAATTCACTTTTTATGCTATTCCACATTGAGTGTTGAAGTCCTTTTGCTGATATGTTGACAAGGAAATGCTGGTAAATAGAGAAATTTATAAATTGTATATTGCTTGTGTATAATGCCACTTGGCTGTTTGTATTGAAAACTCAGACCCAGTGTCTTAAAATATATTACAGATGGGCTGGAAAATGTACAGGAAAAGAAGAAAATCTTTGCCGAGATTAAAAAAGCAACACAACAGAGAAAAAAGCCATGTCCATCTGCTGAATCAGTAGACTCTCTGATGGCAGAAATGCCGTTTGCCAACACAGATATTGAAGATGAATTTGCTCGTAAGTAAATCTAAACAGAAATTGTGTTTCTGTTCCACATGCGCTTCTTGGTTCTGCTTGTTGGAGCTCACGGGTGGGCTCTGTGCGCAGGGTGGTGGAGTTCCTGCAAGCAGTATCAAGCCTGGTGTATCTGTTGTTGGTAGGCAATCCTGTAGGTACATGAGCGTATTAAAAATGTACTATTTTATGATCCGTTTCAAGATTTAGTTGCAGAATAAATACATCTTTTATGTCTGTTTGCATTACTACATATGAACTTTTCAATTGATGGCTTCCAGCTGATGGTTGGAAGAGCTGTCTTCCAACACCTGTGTTCCCAGCACATGGCTATAAATAAGTGCACCTGTCAGTGGACGGTGGATGACTGCAGTCTGGTCACCTTATGGATGTGTATACCCCCATGTGGTGGGAGAGGGTCTGCAAAGTCTTGAGGAAATAAGCTGGGAGGGAAGTGATTTATGGTACAGAGAGAACTGAGGACATGCACTTCCTGTTGGAAGGAGCCTTTGGGAAAGGAGCCAGACAGTAGGTCTTGTTTGGATTAAATTTTCTTCTGGGCAGGGTTTGTTCTATGAACTGTAGGTTGGCCAGTCCTAGTCTACTGCAACCTTTTCCTTTTGTATTCTTGTGTATTACCTTGTTTTGAAGTCATGTCCATTTTCATGTGTGGACAGTTGCAGGCCAAGCCCACTGCAGTGAGCTGACAAAACATGGGAGTAGCTGGGAAGCTGTGTTAGCAGTTGATGACCCCTGCTTGGAGATACAGGCTTTTATTTCAAGTATGATACTCCACCTGGGTGACTGTGTTAATTCAGGTTGGAATAGGATCGCAATCAGACAGTTCAGCGCATGGGCAGATCAGATGCTTCAGTCAGTTGACTGAAGGCAGCTCCTGTAGGCATGATGTTATTTGTATCTTCGTTCCAATTTGTCTGTATGCTGATTTTTTTAAATCTTTTTTTCTTTTCAGTGCATGCCACCTCCGAAGTAAATAAGGAAAAGAAAAGAAAGAGGACTACTGGAAAGGAAATTCCAGAAGGCAGTGAGAGAAATAAGAAAAAGAAAAAACAGTATCAGCCAAATTATTTCATTTCTATTCCAATTACTAATCCAGAGGTGATGTTCTTTATGATAGTAATTTGGTATAACCAGAATTACTTAAACAGCTACATGTGTTTGTAAGAAGAGAGGTTTATATTTATCTTTTTATTCAGTTGAATGGATTTCATACTGTTTTGATTGAAGCTGGCTTAAAGTTCCACTTTGCACTTTTCCAGTATTGCGTATTTGGTGTTTCATTTAAAATAAGGAAAAGAGACATTTCATTTAATAGGGAAAAACTCTGCATTATTTTTAGCTCTCCTTATAGGTAAGAATTTAAATTTGGGTCTGTTGTTGTTTTAACAAGGCATTTTGTAGTTTAAAAAGTTTCCAGTAAAATAGATATTCTTATTTAAAATTCAAACAAGCTGTTGTTTTAGTGACAAGCTGTTCAAATGGATTCAAGAAGTGCAGTGGACTTTTAAAGAACATGTATTTTCCTATAGTTGGCATATGTTGTCTCATTTAACCTAGCAGTGAACAAAGATGATGTTTTTATGTGCTGTGGGATGTGTCTGATACAACTTTGGTATTGTGTGTCTTCAGCAAGGAAAGTAGGTGTATTATGTTTAAAAAGTTAAAAACAACAGTTTACCACCATTTCCAATTTTAGATTTATATTTTAATATCAGAAGCTATATCTTTCAGATGATCTTTAACTCATTCTACATCTGTACTGTTTTCAGAGAAAGTCAAAGATTGAGATAATCTGAAATTAAAATGATATAATCTAGATTTGAATGTTACGATGCAGTCTTCGATGCTTCAAAAAGCATTGTGTGAAGAAGAGATTGCAGAGGCTCTATTCTTCGTCTTCAGAATAGATCAGGAATAGCCTGACACAAATATCTTTTATGCCATCTTGGTCTGAAATGGCGTTTCTTCCTGTCTCTTCCATCATTTAACAGCAACAATTAATGCAAAGGTTACATAATCTGATCTTTGAGAACTGCTGCTCACAATTGTTATGTTGAATTGCTGGCTGAGTAGAAAAAATCTTAACTAAACTTCATTTTTATATGCCCTGTATTGTTTACAAAGGTAAAGAAACAACTCTAAATCTCAGAGCATTTTGGGAATTCCAAGACTTTGCTAAAAAGTTTTGTTTATACTTGCCTCAGATGTAGAGTTGTTATGAAAGTAGAAAATACACGTTGGAATTTGTATAGGCAACATTAGCCAAAATGTAGACTTAAGACACCTGGCTTCTTGATAGCCAGAGGGGATCTGGTAATTACTAGTAGCATTTCAGTTAGGAAGGAGGGGTCTTTCCTTTGTGAGGATCTAATTTTACTCCGGTGAAGTGTTTTAGGCATTAGTACTCTTTCTTCATGTTTTATATAGGCTTTTAACCTTTACACAGAGAAACATTTTGTAGTAAGGAATATTTCTGGAACACTTAATGAACTGTTCCTGTTGAAAATTAAACATTTTCCTTGCTTTCATTTTAATCATGTTCCAAATCTTAAGAAGTAAAATGAGGTATTCCATTAATTTGGGATTTATATTTAACGTTTTATTAGTTCTGTAAGAATAGTTGAATGTTATCACTTGGCAGGTTAGTCTTTCGGGCTCTTCCAGTCTTGATTATAATTTCAATTAATCTGTTAAATCTTTTAAAGCTCACAGTATTCACTTCCCAGTAGTGTTCTTGCAGTAAGCAGAATCATTATTTTATTACTCTTCAGAATAACATATCCCAGGGAATGGGAGAGGATACCTTGAAATTACTATTTGAGTCCTTATTTAGGGGGAAATTTTATAAATAATCTGAGAGGAGAATTATTGAGTATGATCTGCCCTCAGCCATTTCTTTTTGGAAATGGATATGGAAGTTAGGAAGTCTCGGATTAGATGAAGTTGTTGTCAGCATGACAGCAGTTGAAATTTAACATAAAATTTCATAAGGTAATGTAAATAGCAAGTAAAAACAATATAAAGTTTTCATTCATGCATGGGCTATAACTAGGTATTACTGAGATTCAGGAAGAGTCCTGGCTAGCTTGATTAAAATTCAGTGCTCTCAGCTGTTAAATGCACATTCGATTTACTGAAGAGAACAGCATCAGTCTGAAGTCGTGACAGCATGGCTAAGCTCTAGCTGTTGTGTTACATTTTGATCATGTGAGTTCTGGGAAAACACACTAAAAACAAATTGCTGAATTCACAAAAATGGATTTGAAAAGTTCTTTTATCCCTTCTCTCTGTACAACCTCAACATCTATCATGCAGAATGTTGTTGCTCCAGCCAGAGAACACGATCACTCGTTCTTCTATTTTGCTATTTTCAAGAAGGCAACTCATTTCTCTGCTGGGTTCAACAACAGCTTGTCTCTGGACCTGCTAACTGTCCATCTTTGGAATTAATCTTCTTCCAAAGGTGTGTTATTCATTAGGTTTTAGCCTGTCAGAGGTACTCATTTTCTACGGTGTTTTGTGGAATTTGTGGTGGTGAAAAGAGAGCCTTGAAAGAACGTGCGTGTGTTACAGGCTGCAGTGTGAGTATGGCAATTACCTGTTTTTTGAGATCTGACAGATGATGAATAAAAATATGCATATTTTTTAGGCAGTCAACCCCCGATAACTGAAAATCAGCCACAGCATGTGTTCTTTCTTGCCCGAGCTAAAACTGAGCTATAGGAGGGACCTGGGGGTAGTGCAGGGAGTTTAGGAAATGAGTAGGAAGGGATTTGGAAGTACTACTGAAGGGAACTGTATGGGTGAGGGAAAGTGGAGTGTTGTCTGAGTAACTGAATGCTGAGTAACGCTGATCTTTTTTGAGCTATGATATGGTTTTATCACTGTGATAACACAGCTCCAAACCTGTTTAATGTATTCCGAAGGGCGTGTATACTTACACATATCTTTTTTTTTTCTTTGCCAGCTCTCAGGTACAAATTAAATTTAGAAAGAGTAGTCAAAAATAGTTGAAAATGGAATGAAACTGTAATTGTTATGATAGAGCATTTCATTTTTTTTTCTTTACTGGGGTAACTGCATTTGCTTTAGTTTATAAACTTAAATAATTATGCAGTCGATACACTGTAGCTATCAGGGATTGTGTTTACCAGTTTGTTGTGTAAACACGGGTTAAGTTTCTCCTGCATCTGAGACTACAATAGAAGCATCACGTATTTATGATAAGTTCTGACTATGAAGGAAATGGTCTTATATTATAACAAGAGTTATAATCGGAGTGCTGGTGCAATTTTCTTCATGTGTCTCACACTACTAAAGACATGTCTGAGCTGTAGATGCCATATTACTTCTGGCAAGTGAGTTTCGTTTCCTCCTCTCCACCCTTCCTGGAGTTGGTCCTCTTCAGCTCTAACTAGTTTTTATTTATATGGTGCTTTACCTTAAATAAATAAATAAAATGCTACTAGATATATTAGGTAAAACTCTTGCATGGCAAACCTCATCATAAGGACGTGGGTCACAGAAGTACTGACCACTCCCATTATAGTGTACTTTTTATGGAAATTTGTGTGTTAATTATCATTAGAAGAGTAACTAAATTGAAGCTTTTCTTTTTTTTTTTAGCCTAACAGCTACTTGTGCTTGTTATAACAATTAATATATACAGTATATTCATTAAGCATTCACCAATGGGTTTCAAATAAAAATCAGATTCAAGTTTTCTACATGCTTCTTTCACACTATATACCCCAAAGCTGATTTGTCTGTAATATCTTTGCTTACCATCATTTAGAAATAACTCATTTTGTCATGTGGTCAAGGTTACTGGATTTAATTTCTACTAACATACTCTGCATTCTTGAAGTTTTTTAAAAAAATTAATACAAATATCATAATTGCAGGCACAGTAAGCAAGTTGAATACAATTTGTAAAGCATATATAACTATACAACTAAATTTGATTGAAGAAAAATGTGAACTAAACACTTTTATAGAAAAAGACTGGTGGTGTTAGAACTGTATAGGTATTACAGAGATTCATTAAAACGTTTGAAGAGATTATATAACTTATACAATCTTTTGGACAGTATAATCAGAATTGTAAATCTCCACAAATAGCTTACTGACTATTTGCCTGTTCCTTTTTTGCCTGATACTGTAAAGACCCCTTTATCTTTTCAGACACTTGTCTGCACATAGCAGTATACATGTTTAGCAGACAGTAGAGAAGCTCTCTAAAGAAGCCTCTGATCTGGACTACTGACAGTGTAAAATTGGATGATTTTAATCTGTTCCGGGAATTTGTCATTTTATGGAACCTAGCTCCTGTTAAGATGTGATGGGAAATGTCCTGCTACTTGTTAATCACTGCATTTGTACCCACTATGAGTTTACTCAGGCCAATTAGCACAGCTTTATCAGAGGATAAAACTTGCTTCTGCTAGGATGATTCCTACATAAACATTTGACTTCAGTTTGTGCACTTTCTTGTTCACTTGCATTATGGGATGCAGTAATTGCTAACTGCTGTTTCTGTGCCTGTCTGTCTTTCCAGATTACTGACGGTATTCGGGCCGTCCAAGATGCAATAATACAAAAGGATCATAGGCTTTCCAAAGCAATGGTTCGCTGTGCCTCACTGCACGTCACCATGTTGGTGATGCATTTATCTGGTGAAGAAGAAATTGGCATGTAGGTATTTTGGTGTTAAATGTATAAAAGTAGTTTTGTTGGAGGAGTTAGTAAAAAAGACTAGGAGGGGTAATTGATGCTTGTTTTTTGTCATCCCTAAATTACTGGGGCTACTGAGCATTTAATTCATGTTGTTCTTAAGGTGCTAATCTTAATATCAGCCATTTTCCTAATTTATGGTATGTCATAAGTTCTGCTCAAAGTACTCGTTTTGCTTCCTTACATTTTTCATAACTGTGTGCTGAACTTGCATGCACACATCTCATGTTTGCTAAAGTAGTTATTTCAAAACAATGTTTTGTTGTAGGGGACATTGAACAGATCAACAGAGGAGCTTTCAGAATTTTGTAGCTCAGCAGATACTATAGGCCAAATTAGTAACTTTCATTGAAAGACTTCAATGAAATAAGCCTTAGCTGCAAGGTAATGCCTCATGCAGTTGGCTTTTAATGCCTCTAAATGAATTTGTTATACTCAAACTATAAGTACATTTTTAAAAGAGAGTTCATTAGGCCTTATCAAAAGTATAATTTTTATATTGCTTCAGTGAAATAGCTGAGTTTTTGCTCATATAAAAGTCCTAACAGTCATGGAAAGGGCTATGTGTTATGTGATGATACCATGTATAAGTGTCAAATGTGACTATTTGCTTTATAAAAAATGAAGTTTTTGGATGGCTTTTACTGTTTATCACATGCTGTATAGCTCTCTGACAAGCCTACTTTAAAGTACAAGCTCCATGGTTAATATGAAGAAATTCAGACTTTTAAGTCCATACAGCTATCATTTATGAACCTTTAGAATAATAGTTTGTGTGTCTAGCTGTACGATTGACTTGAAAACATCCTTTGTGTTTCATAGTCCTACTTCACACAGACTTTCCTGGCAGTTGCTATTGAGATGCGGTGCCCAGTAGCCTACATATGTCATGTCTCTCTGTATGTGTACATTGTAATTGCAGGATGGAGATGACAAACACTTGGGTACCTGTAGCAGTGTTAATTAAAATGCTGATAAATGGCCTGCTGGCATTATACAGACATCTGGGAATCCTCCATTGCTTATGTATCAATTTTGAAGAGAATTAGTGATGAATCAAAAGTCCTTATATTGTAATTTTGTGGAAGAAAAGCGTTGCTTTTTCATGTACCCAAGATGAGTTCTTTCAGGGGACTTCCATCATCTATATATCGTAGTGGTTTTCTCTGCAGTATTAGAAGATGTGCAGTCCATATACTGAATTACATAGATCCAATAATGAACAAGTACAGTGAGACATTGCTTGGGTTTTGGTCACACAGTTAAAAAATGATGTGTATAAAGTGTGTGCATTGAATAATTTTTCCCCCAGAAGGTTTTGCTACTGAAGTACAGATTGCTCATAGGAAAGCCAGAATCCAAGGTGGAATGTAAGAACAATTAGTAGAAGGTATTTTGGCTGAAAACATTTATCACACCTAAAAATAATGATATCAATGTATCTAAATCAATTGCCCAGCTTGTTTTTCACATGTTTCCTTGAACGTTGTAATATTGAATCCTTGAGGGATCTATGCTGTCACCTCTTCTGTGAGGTTACAAATCTGTTGGCTTCTTCCTCCAACACTGCTCTGAAGGGAGAGACACAGACAGCTGGAAGCAGGGAATTGAAATGAGAGCAAAGGATTCTAGATTTGCTGGGCTCCCTCTCCTCTCCACGTTCTTTTGTCTCCTGGAGTTGGCACACAAGCTTCCTCCTTCTCTGGTTGATGAGTGAACTTTGGTAGCACCTGAAAATCAGAGAGAACAATCACCAACTGTGCGAGCACTTTTTTTTTTAAGGGTTTTAAGTATGAACTTCTGAAGAAGGCAGTATGAGAGGATACCTCAAAGGCAAGTATGCCTCCTCATGACTGGAGTCACGAATTCTGTATCAAAATGAATATTGCCAAGTTCAGTATTCTCAGCAACATCCTTTGCAGCTCTCTCTGTTCAGCTGCCACCTGGGCACTTACTTATGGAGTTCTTCTCTGCCTCTCCCAGCAGAACTCCACAGTCCAGGCATGCAGGAGCTGTCTTCTAGTCAGCAGCAGCTTCCCCAGGGATTCACCCCTTTCCTGGCCAGGTGCCTACTACAGGTGTCTAGCTCAGCTATCCTCAGGTATTCTAGGTTGCATTTCTATTATATGGAATTCTTATTTTTCTCATAACTGATGTTTTCTGCTTAATATTCTGTAAGTACTTGAAGAGTTAAAACTTGAATTTTCTTTTCCTTGCATCACCAATTTTCGATACTACATTAATGGAATTAAATCAAGATCCAGACTAGCAGAAGAACCTGTGTGTAATTTCAGATGACAGTAGTCTCTCAAACAAAGGGCAACTAGTGAACTAGACATCTAAGAGTTCACAGATCCGAAAGTTTGGATGTGTTAAGTTACATAGATATCTACAGTTTTTCTGCTCTATATGCACAATAGTACTTCTGTCTGTATAGAAATGAAATGAGTTGAACGCTATTTGAAGTCCAAACACATGATAAGAATGTTCTAAACATAATACTCAGTTCAGCACAAAGCTCTTTATATGATGTTTTAGTACATACAGCTTTTGCCTTGGAAATAGAAGATCTGCATTTTAGGTTTCTCCTTCTAAGGGAATCCAGACCTACAATTTGCATGGGAATTTTCTAACTCATGGGCTGTAGGCTAGCCTTCATGAGGACACGTTACAACTGTTTTTATAAGACTGTATGAAATCAAGAATGTGAGGTTTAAAATAACATAAAGAAAACAAGCAAAAAAGAGTCATGACAGCACTCCCTTCAAGCAAAGCAGTTGTAGTCCATGCTAACAGCATGTCTTTTATCTATTTACTTTAATGTCAAATGCATTCGTAGCATACTTGGGATCTGGTATTGGAAATTAGGATACCAGCCTTCACAGTAAGTGCCTTCATTAACAGACTATAGCTTAAAGTTCCTTTTGTAACTTGTCAAATACTGTGAATCTAACCTTTTTATTATAAATATGAAAGCTATTGAATTCTAAACTAACAGTTCAGAAATTCCTGAAAAGAATTACACCAAACAAACGCTATAATGTTTACATTAGAACAGTATAGAAAACGAGAAGCACTGCTTCTGTAACCCTTGTTTGTATACACTGAGAATATACTGCCTTTTTTTTATTATTATTTTTCCAGTTTGGAGCAAAATGCATGTAAGCTCTTTTGTTATGTTTGTGGGGTAGTTGCACTGAGTGTAATTACTGTTTGGCATTGTAAGTACTATTTGGTATGGAATAAGAAGAAAATACCACTGTTGTGTTCATTGCTGTTGAATTCAGCGGAAACGTTTGTCCTTTGTGCTTTATTCTTACAAAGCAATTGTCAGTTGTTATAAAACGATAGATGGAAAAGAAAAATACAAAATATTCTCAATAGAGATGACAACAATTTTTTAAAAATAATTTAGTGTATTTAAAGATTATTAAAAAAAAAAGTAGAACTAAATCTTTAGTGACAACAGTGCTAAACTGAAAACACACTGCTCTGTTTGAGTTGACCTTTCATAGACCTCATCAACTGGAATTGGGCTGGTCAGTGAGTTCTGCAGCACACCCTACAGTATGGAAATACAAGTCTGTATTCAGCTGGGGACCAGAGCTTTCCATGGCTGTCTGTGTACCAGTTCTCAGATGTAGAAAGTCCAGAGAGGGATTTTAGGGCATGATTTAGTACTTAAAAGCCCACTGAAGTCTTTGATACTGTTTATTAGTAATATCTGTATCTGTTTTGGAATGATTTTCAGGTTTGTGTCAGTAAATAAATACAGAAACAATAATCTGTGAAATAATCTGACAGGTATAATCAGTATTAGATGGTGTTTTTAAAAAGCCTTGAAGTATAGCAGACATGGAGGGCACTTAGAACAATCTTGTCTTAAGGTGATGAAGGTGGCAGAGATAATGCTTAAAAAGAAACACCTTTGCCAAGGAACAAGTAATAGCATTGTTGCTGAAAGTGATCATACAGGAGCTAAAATACTTCCAGTTTGTAGCTTAAAGTCGTAAGAAAAAACACAGGAGAACTATATCAATCAGAGATGCTTTCTTAACCTGGTCTTGATTTCAATTAACTGTATGGTTCCCATCAAGACTCTGTCTTGTTAAACATAATGGAAAAGTGAGTAGAGCTGTTTGTATGTGTACAGGCTTAAAAAATAGATTTCAGAAATTATGGTGATGGCTTTCATCCAGTTGCTGTAGAGAGAATAAAATAAACTCTCAAAATTTTTTTAACCTGTTACTGCCATCTAGCGTTGATAAAGTCAACATTAGTTTAGTGAGCTGTTCAAATTTAGTTTCACTGAGTAGAACTAAAAACTTGGAGCATGCAAGAGAATTTTAGAAGACGCTAAGAATATATATACATTTTTTTTCTCATGAATCATTTCAAAACAAGTACATGTACTTAATGGGGCTAATTAAAATGATTATTAACAGGTTACCAGGCTTGCTACAGTTTCTTAAGTTACATGTATATTATATGTGCGCCCTACTTCTCCCTTAAAGAAAGTAAGCATTAATTTAGATAGTATGTCTTTTCCTGATAGCTCTCAATGAGCTTAATAGTAATTTCCATCTAATTCCATCTAATTTTATCATTATATATATATATATTACATATAAAATGTCACTAACCTCTGTTTACAGTAATAAGTAATATTCTGTAGCAGGTTTGAATGAAGTAGCATCTTAGAGTGTCCCATTGCAATGTCAGGAGAAGAACAAAAGGAGGCTACTTTCAGAATGGAAAACCAAATGCTTCTGAATTAGAGTCTTACTTAAATGGGATGCACAGAGTAATAGAAATATTGTCATCTTATTATCTAGTCACATTGAGAATTGAGATAAATTCTTTCAAGGAATTGTACTTGCTGCTAAGTCTGCCTTGTAGTTTCCATGTTTTTACAACAGGGCATATGAACCAGTTTACCATTATAAAATGATGAGAATAGTACTGACTGCATTGATAGGGAGTAGTGCAAAAGTACCTGAGTAGCTAATAAATCAATACTAATAGAGCTTTCTGAGACTTATGTATAGAAGAATTAATAGAAATGTAAACATTAATATTTGACTTTCACACAGATGTTTTCTTTCTTCTTGACAGAGCAGTTGATGCTCTTTCAGACAGCAAGGATTTTGTAGAAGATCTCCTAAAAGGAAAAACTGTGGACTTGTCTTTTCAAGGAATTGATCATTTCAAAAATGAAGTTGGATTTGTGAAGTTGACAGAAAATGATCATACAGCTGTACTTACAGAAATAGCAGGTAAAAAAAGTTATTTCTTACACATTGTGAAGACAGGCTCAGAGAGTTGGGGTTGCTCAGCCTAAAGATGAAAAGGCCCAGGGGAGACATTACAGTGGCCTTCCAGTGCCTAAAGGGGGCCTACAGGAGGGACTCTTTGTCAGGGATTGTAATGGTAGGACAAGGAGTAATGTC
This sequence comes from Anas platyrhynchos, assembly GCF_047663525.1. Taxonomy (NCBI): domain Eukaryota; kingdom Metazoa; phylum Chordata; class Aves; order Anseriformes; family Anatidae; genus Anas; species Anas platyrhynchos. The sequence goes on along the minus strand of NC_092589.1, from coordinate 63,200,607 downwards.
TTTAAACTAAAAAGGATAGATTTAGATTAGATATTAGGAAGAAATTCTTTACTCTGAGGGTGGTACAAAGTGTGAGAACAGGTCATCCAGAGAAGCTGTGGCTTCCCCATCCCTGGAAGTGCTCAAGGCCAGGCTGGATGGGGCTTTGGGCAACCTGGTCTAGTGGAAGGTGTCCCTGCCCATGGGAGGGGAATCAGAACTGAGTGGTCTTTAAGGTCCCTTCCAACCCAAACCAGACTGTGATTCTATGATTCTGTGATGTATTTGCACCTGCATGTGCACTAACTCTCAGTTCTGTCTTAGCAGTGGAGCTAAGGCTGCTTCATTTGCCAGTCAGGTAAAATGCATCCAAAATGTAGTTCTCAAGTCAGTAGGAATATATAAATTAAAAGGCATATAAATATCAGCTGAGTAACAGTAGACAGTATTTAGATCAAACCAAGGTCCAGTGGAGTTTTTTTATCTGTGTACAAGGCTGTACTTAAATTATGTTGTTTACAGATATTAAAGAAAAATTATCAGTAAACAGTACTGTCTGTAATTCACCAGTGTCCTTTAAAACTATCCCAGTAATTCCAGCTATTCTTTGAAAAGAGTCTTTTAAAGAGTTTTTCAGTATTGATGAATCATCTTTTGTGTTCTGTGGAATGTGAGGTCACACCATTTTTTAATAGTGCAATAACCCATATCAGGCATTTTGCGGAACAGCAAAGACTACTGTTGTCACGCTACATCTTATGCAGTCCAGTACAGAGAAAAAATGGAGAAAGTCTTCGTTAATACACTGCTTTATCTAGCAGTTCACTAGGTTAATTTCTGACGTGCATTTCCATAATGTTTAGTATTTTTTAACTTACATTTTGCAGAGAGTTTGAAGAGAGGAGTGTGAGAGAGCTTTCCAGCTTACTAAATTGCTTATGTTGTTATTGGGCGATGCCTTCTTACTTTAAGCAATGTTTGACAGAGAAGTATTTTTAATATTTATTATAGTAGGAATTGAGCAGTACTTACAGTTCCAGAGAGGCTTTGGTTGTCAAATAATACCATAATTATTTTAGGGATTTAATGTACCAAGTATTTTTTCAGTCATTTGGAAGATACGCTTCCTCATCCTTGTCTTTGAGTTTGTCTTTACCTTTCTTTTAAAGGTGACAGAACACTGTGTGTACGCTGCTTTTTGAACAGTGAGAGTTCACGTAGAAGCTGAGTTCCCTTTCAGTACCTCTTATGAAAGGAGATGAATGGTTTCTGTTAGTCACTGACTTTTGATTTTAGGGAATTTATAGTGAATTATTAATAATTCTAAAATAACTGAAGTTGCTGGACTCAGACAGCTAAACATCTGGCTACAGGAAATAAAGACATTGTTCTAAGTGATTTACTATATATTATAGCCTAGTTAAACAGATTTTTATCAGAATATTTGGTAGAAGATGAGGTCAGATTTCAACTTCAACATTGAAAATTTTTCAGATTTTCAATGTTGAAGGTCCTTCCCAGTGGATGAACTCATGGTACAGTCAAATTCAGCAAACCTATATTTTCTTAGTAAAGTATAACTATTGGTACTCATTGGTGAACTTCCTTTGCTTATATTAGAACTACAGCTGTATCTTACTGTTTTCATTTAACATTGCTCTTTAGTAAAAATGTTTCTTATTTCAGTGCTTACTTTTGACAACTGAATGAAGTGTTTCTTGCCTTAGGACTGTCTTTTAGTTTGTTGGCCTATACAGTGACATATGTTTCATCCAGATTTAATTCTGAAACAGGGTAAGGAGCTGAACATTACCAGAAGACAATGGTAAAATGGCTGAAAGTGTTAAATGGATATGACTTACCATATTCTTTCCTAACACTTCTTTACTGGCTGACAGAACTGTAACTTCTCAATTGCTGCTGATTCCAGAATCTCTTTTGATGCTTTCTTGGAAGTGCTGGTATTATTTCATAACAGGTGGACTATATTTTGTGAAAGCAATTTCAGCTTTATGTTGATACTTAAGCCAGGAAAAAGTTTTCAGGTTTATAATCACTGGATATCAAAGATTATACAAGTTTCAAAAGCTTTCAAAAAGCTTTCAAAAGTCATGTTAAATTAGTGGAAAGACCAGTAGAAGGAAAATGGACACACTAAATGTTCTCAGTCTATGTCTTCATTAAGACTGAATTGCAAAGACTTTTAATATAAGTAACCTGGTTAAATAAAAAAATTGTTAATACACTTATATCACAGAATCATCTAGGTTGGAAGAAACCTCCAAGATCACCTAGTCCAATCTCTGACCTAACAGTGAGCAGCCCACCACTAAACCATATCACTAAGTTCTGCGTCTAAATGTCTTTTAAAGAAGACCTCCAGGGGTGGTGACTGAACCACTTCCCTGGGCAAAGGGAAACATCCCCATAGGTTCTGCTGAGGCTTGAACTCAGATCACTGGATTCAAAGTCCAGAGTGCTGCCCATTACACCACAGAACCAAATCTGTGGCCAAGAGTAATTTTGATCCTGTAGCTCACAAGACTGTAACCCCTGTTTGTCATTTACTACTTTGTAGCCAGGCAAGGATAAGCAATTTAATTGATAAGTGAAGGCACCCCACACAGAGTACTTTGCAGGAAAGGGCTTGTTACTTCAAGGTAGTGCAATTTAGAATAGTAAATAATACGAAACAAAAGAATTTCTGTGAACTTTTCAAAACTGATGAGGCAAATGGGAGTCATCAGGGTCCCCCCATCTCCCAAATGTATCACACATATAGTTCCTTTAGCATAATGATGCACTTACAGGGCTAATTACAGCACATGTACTTTGCAAGCAGTTTTTACAAAGCATTAGCAGACAGTCCTCTAGTGGCCAAAACTCCTACTATGGGTGGTGTATTTTGGAAAAGATGGAATTATAACAGTGTTGATCTGAATGTTTTTAAAATCCTGCAAAATTTAAATAATGTATACATTTTTTTCCATCACATCCACAAATTAGGAAAAAAGTAAAAATGCCATTGGAAATTAGGATCTTCTTGTGGTCAGTGGAGGATAGATGTATTATAAAAAAGGTATTTTTCAATTTTGCACTTCCAATAGTAACTAACTACGTATGATAAGAAGGGAAATGCATTGTAATCATCCTTCCTCTGCCTTTAGATGAGCCATTAGACGTGAATGAAATGAAATCAGATGCTATGGGCAGAGTTCAGGAGTTCAGGGAATTTTAGGCTGGCAGATTGTGATTGTATAAAATATTATACCTATTAATATGGAGAATCAGAGACCAAGGTAGAGACATAGTAGAAACTGAATGAGAAGTCTGTGTCTTGTTACACATAGAATTTTCCTGAGCTGGAAAAAAGGCAATCCTGGTTTGCAGGTTCTTCGTCTGTTATATTTCATGGTTGAGTTTTGTAGCACTTACACAATATAGTAAAACTACTTACTGTCAGAAAAGAACTTAATGAACTTTCCCTAACATTTACAGCAAACAGTAATTTTGTATTGACATTGTTGTAACAAAACAATAGGCTTGCATATGAGGCAAATCGCAAAGCGTCTAATAATGTAATGAACCCACTTTCCTTACTGTCCAACCTTTTCTGGTTGACTATACAGACACTAAGCATACAGCTACTAAAAAAAAAAAAAGTATGAGTTCACAATTGTGCTAAATAACTGCTTTCTGAAAAAAAAGACTAAATTCCTTGAGACACAGTGACATTTTACATGATCCTTCACAAGCAGCAAGAATCGTCTTGCCTTTAAAAAAATAAAAATAAAAATTGTGGAACTTTCAAAATATAGTAACACACCATATGGAGACTAGAGCTGAGGCATCCTTTTTTTTGGCTGTCAGGAAGAGTTTTTAGTACTTGCACAGAAAGTTGCAAGTACAGTAAATGAAATTATTATTTGTCTCCACTTAACGTTATGGTTTTGTAGATGGCATGAAAGGAAAATATTAATGGTTTTCTTTTAAATCTAAGGAACCAGAGATCTGATAGTACAAATTTCATGTACTTATGAAAGAATTTCTAGTGTATCATTTTTATAACACTTTGAAGATAAGTTGGTGGAGTTTTAAAAATTCTGGTAAGCTTTAATTCTCTTTCTACTTGGAAGCTCTTACTTTAGTGAATGTTCATTTGTTCATTCAGCTTCATGCTGCACATAGTATATGACTTTTTTGTATGAATTGTCTTATCACAGTGTGAGTGCTCTGCTTCTCTCTTTCTGAAGTGGAAACACCTTGGAAACACCTAACACAGCCTTTCTTATTGACTATGGAAAATCTGAATTTTCTTGTCATTTTTCTCCTGGACATGATTATACAGCTTATAGAGGGCTTTAAGAAGCATAAATCCACGTTTGATTCTGTGATATACCAGCTTCGATTTTTCTCCTCCTGTATTAGTTCCTCTTTTGTTGTTTTCTCTGTATGTTTTTCATGTCACTTTTCTTAGCTTGGCATTCTTTTGAACCATCATTTCTAGACATCACACTTTCTGCTTTAGACTCTAATCTTAGAACCATTGTCTCCCCCATCTCCCTTTGTTATTAAAAATCTCATTTCCTAACCTTCATACTGCAGTTTACAATTACTTAAATATTTTTTCTCTTTTTTAGCATTTTTATCTACTTGTGGCATGCATTTTGTTTGATCTGGATTGATTCTTAGGCTCACCTGTGTGAGCTGTTATGTACAAGTGATAAAATTGTGCTCTACTATCAAAAACTGTGCTCTGTTGTACTCTTGCATGTTTTTGAGTTCAGAATGTCCAGAACACGATGTCTTGAATTAAATTTGAGTATGTTCCGCGTATTTTCTGAGTTTGTGTTTAGCTGGAATTTTGTGATCTTGATGTTGTTTTTCAAGTCTTAGCGATGCTTTCAAGATCTGAAATATAAAGAGAAATCCTGACACAGCTTATTGACAGAATTTATAATAGGAATGTTTTTTCTTTGATGTTTTTCTACATTTTCTTGGCTTGAATTTCTTTTGTTTGAGCGTGGCCTATTTTTGGAATATGCTCTTTCCCTCTCCAATACAGGCAATGTATTCCAGTCATAGTTGTTGACCTTTGGCTCATATCATAGCCATTGAAAAGAGTGAATGGGTATTTTTTTTTTTATTATTTTAACTTCTGGGACTGATATTACCTTCTGCTGGTTTGGATATATTGGATGCTTCATCGAACAGGTTGCACAGGTCCAACAACGGAGTTTTTTAATGCTTATGTTGTCAGCAAAATGAGTCCAATAAAAATGATCGCATATTTCATCTACAGTTGTTTTCCTTGTATATTAGAGATTATATTTTGGTGCACTGCTCTGCTTGTATACCATGTAGTACTTTCTGGACTGTACTTAAAATAATAAATACATTCTAATGTAAGGAAGCACATCAGCAAAAATGTACCACTTAGTTCTGTCAAAAATATGCCTAGCATTCCTGCTTTGTGGTTGTATCCTGAGTACATGATTTTATGGGCACAGCTGCCAGAGACAATATCAGAAACTCTTTGCTGCTGGGCTGCTGCTACCAGGATCTGTATGATTAGTGCTGCTCACAGCCTACTGCTGTGATGCTATATATGTTTGACATAAACTAATTGTTGAAAATTTATTCTCTCTTCTAGTACAGCTTGTCTGAGATACAACTGGTGTCCCTGGAAAACTGGAGTTTTAAAACTGAAGCTTACAGAAATTAAAAAATATACAATATTGCTTGTAGGTTATTAATCATTTTGTTGTCTGTGGAGCAGTAAAGAGAGATCGCTCCTGTAGTTGGTTTGATTTTTGGCAAGAACTAATTTTAGTTTATTACAGAATCACTGTTCTGCAACTTCAAAGTTATATATAGCTTCTCTTGTACTCTAAAGTGAATTCTGACTTAACCTGTTACTTTGTCTTCTGTGAAGATGTTGAAAGAAAAATATTGGTACAAGAGAAAATGTATTAAGTTCAAATCAGCTTTCTGTAAGATACCACTTAGTTCTATAACTTACATGGAAATTTACCACATCCAGACATTATCAGTATTAAAATATTATAATGGTAAGTGCATGTCTGGTAGTACCAATGTAAATGCAAGTTTGCCAGAGACAAAAATTAAGGAAAAACAGGGTTAATATGGATCTTCTGTTGTGATTTGCTATTTATTCCTTAGCAATCCATTAACAGCATCCTGTAATTATCTACCAGAAATAATACAATTAGTTCTAAAGTGTTAAGTCAGAAGTTTGAGAAGTATTATAATCAATTTTTGTCCAAGACTTCATTGAAATCCTGAGCTAAAAGCTATGCACACAGTGATTTAATAAATAATTTCTTGTGCTTTTCTGTACTATGGAATATTTGAAATACTAAGTGAATTTGAGAAATATAACAAATTCTTCAGCTTAAATTTTCATTTTTATAATTACATTAAAAATGCTCTTTTGAAGCTGATAAAGTGAGTAGGTGAATCCCGTTTCCTTTTTTTAACCATAGGCTTTGCAGTGTTGGTTGTGTGAATGAACGATGGAGTTTATGCTCTGACCATTAGAGGGAGCCTGCATTCCACGAACAAGTTACTCTTTCTGTTTATGTGGATAACCATTTCGTTTGCTTTTGAGCCCTTTTTTTTTAGTAAATATTGATTTTTTGGATTAAATATTTTAATTAGAATTACAGAAGGAAGACTAGTAGTCACTTCCTCTAACTGTTTTCTAAAAATGACATTTACTCTAATGTCTCTAAACTGGTTTTCTTAACAGTTGCTACTAGACGGAGAAATGGAGAGCAAGTCACACTGCCTATCAGTTGCTCTAAATACATTACAGCTTTATGCAAGCATAAGTTGGCATTGCCACCGTACCAAAGCAGCCTTTATCCCTGTTGTGCTGGGGATTTCTGCCACCACACAGTGAATTCAGATGTGGTTAAATTAACCATTTGTCCTTTGCCAGGTAACTTTAACCTATTCAGTTCCCCACTGCAGTTTACTGAAGAGGTGCATGACTGTCAGCACAAAGAGAGAAGCAGCCTGTTTTGGCAAGGATGAGGGTTTATGCACTTCTTTAAAGATTATGTAACCAAAATATTTAGCATCTGTTTTAGGGCGAGAGCCTAGAGAAATAGTTTAATTCAGTTAATTTGGTTCACTTCAGTTCCAGATGGCTGAAGCTAAGATAAATGAATTTTGCTTCTTAAGTCATGTCATATGATGTAAAAATGAAGAAATTTATTTATGTACTAGGGAGATTGAAATATCTTTAGTTTGTTATGGTTTCTTATCTTTGCACCTTAACCTCATGATGACTTTTATTGTCACTGTAACTGTAAAATACATGAAACAAACTAGCCATGTGCATTGCTCTGAATCTACACATTAATTTCTCCTTTTTCATTTATTGTGAAGTGGTTTTGATTGTTAACATCCCTCTGATGTTGTCTGAACACAGACAATTATCTGGTAAAGGCTGCTGAGCACTGCTCGATAGTTTAATGAACTGGATGTGCTGTTCACTGTGTTCATTACCTTCATTCCTCTAAAATACCTTTTAGTGGTCTCCACGCTGGTTCTTTAATGCTGAAAATGTTGAGTCCCACGGTCCTTTGAGAACAAAGACAGCAAATGCTTTTGGGTTTTCATTCACATCATTTTATGTAGAGCACTACCAAACACAGAGCAACAATCACTGTGATAAACACCTTATTAAAATGAAGCAATACAGTATGTTTTTGTGATTTAAAAGAAGGTGAGTTCACCTACTTTTGTGATGGTGACAAACATTTAGGAAGTACTGAGACGACTTAAAGCCCCTGGGAGAACTGAGTTTTATCAAGAAATCCGATCCAAGTTTCTATTTTAGTCTATCACGTTCAGCCTCCTTACTATATTAGTCTTGTAAGGCCTACCTTACGTATTGGCATCTGTGCACGAAGTGGGGATTGCTTGGTCCAGGTGCTCCTTGGATTGTGCCTTATGAATGAGCATGTTTTAATCTATGCTTCTGTGTAACAATGGGGTGAAAGAGAACAACCCACACATATTGATCATATGTGGTTGAAAGAACCATGTAGCTTGCTGGTACGCGATAGTGGTACGGTATGTATGGTGACAACTCACTATAGAAAAGCCTAAACAATACATAACCAAGTAACCATGAAAAAACACTGGGAATCATCTTGACTGTGGTTTGCCTGCTGGCACAGTGCAAAGCTGAATGAAAATTTGAGGAGAAACTCTAGGGATGATGGGGAGTAAAAATAGCCACTTTTCATACAGAGAAACAAGGTCTTTCTTTTTCTTACACCGTGGAGACAAAAGCACATCAGGTAGTTACTGACCCTGGTTTAACCACCGTATTTTTCCACCAGAGATTGACTATTGCTGAGCTGTTCAAGAGTCAATAGCTCTTGTCTGACAATAGCTAGGGTCACTCGTCAGTCTAACGCAATCCTTCCTGACCCTGTTAAGGGTCTTAGCAGTAAGGCAGTTGAGAGTGTGGTGCTTGGTGCAGTGTTTGACTATATATTCCAAGGATAACGTGATTTCTGAAGTAATTTATTTTATCACTTGGTACTTACTTCTCTTGATTTATAGATGAGGTTGTGATAAATCTTACCATCTGAATTGGTTGGTTTAAATTTCTTCGTTGGCTTACATATTGGGCCTTGTGAGGCTTTGTACTTTGTTATGCTCAGTACTATTACAGAAAGCAAGGATAACTAAAAAGCTTCTTTATAAAAAAAAAAAAAATTCTGCCAATTGGTAACCAACACTCTTAAAATACTCTTAAATGCAAACAAACAACCGAAGAACTTAACAATTTTAACATGACTTGACATGCTGAAGTTATGATCATAAGTTAGCTATGCTTAGCTTCCTCTCTGTCTTCAGCTTTGAGTGTATAGTCAGAAATCTTTCAGTAAAGAGACAAAATGCTGTTGCTAAATTCTAATTTTTGCCCATACCTCAATTAAAATATTTAACAGACTGGAAAAAAATGTGTGTACATAGTAGTTTTTCATATTTAATGAAATCTTGGAAAATAAAGCTACTTGGTACTTACTTATGGAACATTGCTCAATATGCAGCTCTTCTATGAATCATTCTGTATTGATCTAGCTGTTTAAATTTTGGGCCTTTCCAAAGGCTGTTCTGAGCAAGCTTCATTCTGTAATATATCACATTTCAAGTCTAATTATGGGAAAACAGTTGTCTAATGGATTCAGCCACATCCAATGTAAGAGATGCAGATGACATTCAGTAATTTTGACATTATAAAAATAACGTACAAAATGGTGTTGCAGAGTACTTCAAATTGCATGAAAGATGCTCTGAAAGCTGTCCAAAAATTTGTTCCAGGAAGTCATTGAGAATGTAAAAATAGCCTTAATTTTTCAACGGTGTACTTTGAAGCTGCAAACATCGGTCAGCCTGAAACTAATAAGGGAAAACACAGATTCTGTTTTGTTTTCCAGTCCAGCTAGCAACGTTAAAATCTGGTGTAAGGAAGGCTGATCCTTATCTGTTAAGACCAGTCTATCATTCTTATAACTGGCCTCTCTCATTTACTCCAGTTTGGGCAATCTACATCACAGAGTTTAACCTTCATATAGTTGCTCAGTTTTCAAATTGACTTTCATGCTGTCCCATAAACCTTTTCTTGCCCACAATATCCATGCTTCCTTCCCCTGTTCTTTTAAAACCCTCCTTGTCACCACCTCTTTAAAGGACTGCATGGATATTAATAGCATTGCATCATCTTTTACCCTTCCTCTAGTCTCAGGATAACATTTCCCTTTGTTTCTTCCCTGAGTCACCACCACCATCCCACCCATCCCTTCACATTTCTTTCTATTTTCATTATCTTTGAGGAGGGGAATAGTGGTAGTTACTGGTTTATTTATCACAAAGCGAAGATACCCAGGCCGTGTGGTTGTGGTTCAGCAACATGAAGTGTAGGTGCCCTGCTGTCCAACTGTAACACATGTTGTATACCATAGGATTGTTCTACCCTGTTGAAATTGCTGTGCTTAAAATCCCATGATCAGGAGTGTGGGGACAAACCACTGGTCTGACACTGAGCTCTTTCTTAAAGGATTTAGGGGGAGACCCCTAGATGTGGATCTTCACCACTAGAAATCTCAATTGCAGAGGTGAGAGATAAAGCATGCTGGCCATAAGACATGCTGGCAGAAAGAATTGAGCTTTTTAGGAGGAAACAAACTACAATTCATTAGATCAAGAGTATCAGAGGGTAGCATGAACTTTTTTTTTTATAAGACTAATACTTTGCTGGAACATCAAAGTCAATGAGTCCCCAAATGATGCTGTTAAGGGAACGAAAGAAAGGGACCAGAAAATGGGTTTGTTACACATCATTTCAGTTTTAAATAAATGTAACGCTTTATTCAGCATTTACTCAGCAACCAACATCAGAAAGTAAGCAGGCCATCTGAAGCATAGAAATACATGCACAGCATTACTAAATGATTTGATTTGAACTTCTGTATCTCAATTTGAAGAAGCAGCAAACATTTATTTATAGTCTTTTCTTTTGATACGTTAATCTGTTGTTCAACAGCATTTGTGTGCGCAGCTCTACAATACTTCAGTGGGGATTTAGTGCAAATTTAGAAATGTTTCTTGCAGACACAAAATAAACAAGTAGGTAAGCTGTATTTACGTATAGACATGTACCTATAGGTACAGATATACAGTAGGTTTAGATATATAGATCTAGATATCTGTGGATCCACAGATCTACAGATGCTTGTGTTTTGTAAGTTATACCTGCATATACATATATATGTAGATATGGAGAGAGAGGGAGGGAGGGAGGGAAGAAAGAAAGGGGAAGGAAGGAAATGGGCACAAACTGAAACATGGGAGGCTTGGGCTGAACATCAGGAAACACTTCTTTACTGAGCACTGGCATGGGTTGCCCAGAGAGGCTGTGGAGTTTCCCTCCTAGGAGATCTTCAAAAGCTGCCTGGATGTGGTCCTGGGCACTTTGCTCAGGTGATTTGGACCAGATGGCCTCCAGAGGTCCCTTCCCACCTCAACCATTCTGTGTTTCTATATTATAAGCATATGTGTATATATATGCATACATATGCTCTTTTATGTAACCCTATATTGTAAATAGAGGAATAAAACCAGAGGAAAGCATAATGACATCCATTATAACACAACAGGTTTGTTTCATTTGTGTAAATGAAGTCTAGGTCAGTTTTGAGCCTCGTCTCTTGGGCTGCATCACACCTCCACCTTCTTCTGTGTTACATGCAATGTATACATTTATCCTGCAGAGAGAGAAATCTTGCAGCTGAATTTGAAACCATGCACTTAAAAAATAAATGTTGGTGCTCTTCTTCATCTCTGTTTTCTCAATGTTTATCACAAAACTTGTAATAAAAAAAGTTTGTTTACTCCATTGACTCCTAGAGTGTTGTATATTACTGGGTAGTATAGTAATAACTGCAAGAAATAAATGTAGATGATAAATGAGTGGAAAATAAAAACAAAAGACTGAAACCAAGTCTAAGTGCACTGACTAGCTCGGAGGCAAGTGACTATAGCATATGTTGTTACTTGTGCTTTGAACAGTGTATTGTGGATTTGCCTGAATTTATGTAGCTATGGAAGAAGGTGGTTTCAGTGCTGACAATTCGCATTGTCCTACAACCAAATTCTCTTCTGTCCAGCTGTTCAGTTTCCCAGCAGAGAAAACTAGCTAGAAATACTAGCTTCAAGGAAGGACTGAAAGAGCTTCATGAGTTCTCTGTAACTTTTTGTCTCTTTTCAACTGAAGTGTATCAGCTTTACTGTTTTAAGACTTCTGTTGTTTGGCAGGAGAGAGAGGCAAAATGATTTTGATGCATTATATATTCTGCTCTACTGGTAAAAGGCAAACTTTTATCTTCTAGTAGGTCACTTTCAGTGTTTGTGATGGTAGTGTGACCCTGTTACCATTGTCTAGATGCTTCGTGGTTTTTAATCCTAATGACTTTTCAGCTTCCTGAGAGGTAGAAAAAAAAGGGTATACTTTTTTTTTTTATTTCTTTTCAAATTGCATCGGCATCTTTTAAGTGGAGAATGAAACTTGAAAGAGAATCTTCAAGTGAGCTTCTCTAGGAAGTGCTGTTTGGGTCTTTGATTTCCTTGGCATCTTTCAAAATCCCAGCCTCAGCTGCATAGACTGTGGAGCCTAGGTTTATAAATCATATGCAGCAGAGAACAAGAAGTGAATTTTGATCTCCAGGCCTAAGGAGAACACTCTGAGATTCTTTTAGAAGTTTTCTTTTGTGAAGTAATGCACAAGCCTGTAAAATCTTTCTTATGTGTGATTTCCAACTACCTCACAAGTACCTCACAAGCAATTAAAAACAAGGTATGAGTAGGAACTCTGGAACGACGTGTTATATGAGCGTGAGCTGGCAGACTTAGGCTAACCAGCTTTATATGCCTGAATTCCTCTTCCTTGGGCCATCCCTATTTTTTTCACCCATCTTTGCTGTTCACTTCCCAGTGTAATGCATTTCCTTCCAGGCGAGAGAATAATGCACTGGTTCTTTCTGTTACAGCTGAAATATCCAGCCAAAAAGTAATATACTTTAATGCAAACACATCATTATAGCGAGGGTTGATTAAATTCATGTGATAGGATTGATTTTTTTCCCTATTCTGAATTTAGCTCAAGGACAGTGTGAGTCAACTAGACTTAGAGCCAGAGAAACAGTGTAAGTTGTATTTGCAAAGAAGGAAAAAAAAATGCAATTTTTCTGTTTGTCTGTAGCAGAGATAGTCTACTTACCATTATTATTTTTGCCACAGGTTTTGTTAAATTTTATCAAAAACATTTATTTTCAAAATTACAACAGATAATTTTCGTGTAAAGTATTTCAGTTAAAAAATGAATCATAGTTCAAAAATGACACTTAAATTTACTTCCAAGAAATGAAATATTATATAGGGTAAATAAGCTGCAAAATAGTAAGCTAGGTCTATGTAGTAGAGTTGCTTAGGCCTTTGCTGAAGATAGGTAAAAGTGTACTTTAAAAATAGGAAGTGAGCTTCAAAGGCAAGTGAAGCTTAAGAAAAGCATAGGAAAAATCATCCAACTTCAGTATACTTGATGTGACCTCAAACTCTGCCATGTAAATGGCAGCTCAGCACCAGATTTTAAAGCTTCCAATTTCAGATTTCCTTTCGTCTTAGTTGGAGATTACCCAAATACAGAGTAGAGCTTGCCACAGAACAGGGTTTTTGAAAAGGGAAATTTCCATTATATACTCAGTTTTCCTGAAGTTTGCAAATTTTTTTCAGTGAGAGTAACTCCAGAACCATTTTATTGTGAATTTCCTAATTTGATAGCAAAAGCAGACAGCATGAACAGCTTTTTTAATTGCCATTATTTTAATAAAGCCAAACTTGTGACCCATATTAACTGCAGATGCAAAAATATTTTCATATGGAATAATACGCACCTTTGAAGCTAACTAGAAATCTCTCTGCCTGATAGTACTCTTGGTTGTTTTTTGGTTTTGCTTTTAATGTGGTGTGGCCGTGACTCATGCTACAGTTGCACATTTTAAGCATTCTGTCATCTAGTATCTGAGTTCCTCTATATTTTCTTCTCCCTTCAGAGACTATGAAGAAGATATTTCAAGAAAAAGGCATCTTGGCAGGAGAAGGAAGAGCTTTTAAACCCCATCTGACTTTCATGAAGTTGTCAAAATCAACGCAGCTACGTAAGGAGGTGAGCTCACATTTCACATAGCTCAGCAGCAATCTAAAGTTTAATTCGGAGACAAACACTGGAGTTGCTTATGCTGTAGCATCATAGTTATTATATCTTTGTAATCAGCTGAAGAGGTAAGACTTTAAAATATTGATATTTTAGAAAAAAAAAACATTAGCACATCTACTGTGTAATCAGTAGTCCTGTACTGTACTGCAGGTTAATAAACTTGACATTCTCAATACAGTAAAGTCATGGTCTCTTTTGTTCTGTAAAACTACGCAAAGCCAAAGGATGTAAGTACTTGCTCAAAATTACAGAATTAGTATTAGGGTATAGATGATATATTTATAAATGCTATCACACTGTATGCAGTTTGTTTGAATAGTGTTGTTTTGTTACTGTATGAGAGAAAGTAAGCAAACGAACAGTAGAATTTGTATTTATATGATGCATAATATGCAGACTGTCACTTCTCTCGATTGAGTATGCTTTGGTGAATTCCAGGGTAGTGATGAAACACAGCATTCATATTCTTTCTTGCAGGTATATATTTCTTGAGCATTTATTAGCTTTTTTGACAAGAAAAAGACAAATACAAACAAGTTACAGTAACTTTAATGAGAAGTACATAGACTCAATACTAGTATATCTAGGGTTTTATTTCACACTAGTTTATCAGTAATATAGTATTGACCATAAGGTATATCTCCATAAAATTTCTTTGCTGACATTGCATAGAATGTTTTATGTGACCCTTCGATATTGACCAGGAAAATAATTTTCAAAATAAATATTTTTTTAAAAATAAGAACTAAAGTACATAGTATAAATATTTTAAGTTGAGTTAGCAACCATTAAAGATAAATACTTTAAAATTTTCATTATAATAAAAGAACTCTAAAATTTAAAGATGTAAATTTTAATTAAGTAGTATTGTGAAATCATTTGGAAGAATGGAATGAGTTCTGAGATACATCAAGAAACTTCAAGGACATAACACATATCTGCTCTGAAACAGAAATAAGGACTTGTCCACAGGTTGTAGGTGGTATGTTATAGCTCTCAAAATTGTAAGTTCAAATAAGCTTTTGCTTGTATTAACAATTGCTTTTACAAGTACAGCTCTTCTAGAATATTAATTTAACTGTTTTTTTAAAACCTCTCAGATAACTAGGGTGCTTTTTTTTCCCATTTTTTTTTAATAGCTGTTTTTTATTATTTTAATGTTTATCTACCTTTCATGAGCTATTGCTCAGGATAGATATTTTCTGTGTTCTGATATTCATGGGTACTGACAGAACCAGGTCAGTGTCATTCCAAATCATCTTCTTTAGTCCTCCACAATACTGGATAATGCATATAGTATTCTAAAGATACACTGGAAAGATATTATATATTAAAAAATCTGTAAATTATTTTAACAGGAGTTTTTCTCTGTCAATCCACTGTCTGTCATAAGCATCGTAACCATTGTTTCTAGTTGCATTGTGTCTATGCATTCAGTAAGACAGTTTCATGGATTTACTGAAACAAACATGAAGCACAAAAGGAATAACTATTTTGTAGAACATTTTAACGAAACATTTAGTTGCATTCTCAGATCATTCAACAGTATGAAAAAGAAGAAATGGGGATGGAAAAACAAGAAATGGTGGATGAAGTTTGAATGAAAACACATGTAAAAGAGCAAATAGAATGAGGTAGTTGACTGTAGTTCACAGCTACAGCTTCATAACTGTTTTAATATTTTTAAAATGTGTGTTTTCTAATTTGAAGCAATACCTTAAGACACCCTCCTAATAATGACATCTGAGTTCCACCAACGTTTCCTTTTAGAAAAAAAATTAAAACTTTTTCAATGCTTAATATAGATAAACACATTTAGAGATGCATATGTTCTGAAAAAGATGTTAACTTTCTGTAGTTGATACTGGTATTTAGAAAGAAAAGAGTGTGAGAATTCAGAATTAATAAAAGAAAACAGCTTTCTACTTTGAAGGCATGGCAATAAGCTAAAAATAGAAAAATGATAAATGGAAAAAAAAATCCTTGGAAATATAAATTAATAAAGGGTAAAAATTTCAGATAATGTGGGTGAGGAAAAGGGCTATCTGAGTACTCTTAGCTTTTCAGGTTAAAGAGCCATCTTAACTGCTCAGAAGTGGGAGCAACTCACAACTCAATTTGACAGTTCCAAAATCTCATGTGCCACGGAAAACTTCCCCACTTGCCACTGAAAATTAAGAAGGCACAGTGTGCCTATGGGTGTCCTTGTGGAAGGAGATAAAGGGAGATAATTTACTTGCATGTGCTTAGCTGTTTCCACACTTGACTGGATGATAAGAATCTTGGATTGGTTCATTATCTTCTGCACAAAGAACCTAATGAAACAGTGAAAGAAGCAATTGGAGTTTTCCACTTAAAGAAAACATTCCTATTCCTGCTTCCCTTATGAGCCTGCTATGTTGCTGGAGGTCAGTCACAACCCCTCTGTTTTTCACTCACCCAGACTGCTGTTTATTTCAGGGAATGGTGTGAGGCACATTTGATACATGCTGTATGACATTCTGAGATCCTTTGATGCATAGTGCTGCCAGAACTGCAGATATGGTGAAGTGGATTTTGTAAGTGGATGACTGACAGCTAAACTGCTCAGGTGGCATCTACTTGGTTAATAAGCAGTGTATCCTTAGCCTAGGCAGAGGCTGACAAGGAGGTATTCAAAAAATATCTTGTATGAATATTTAATATATTTAATATATAGTACATATTTAGAGTGCTGCATGTATAATTAGCCAAATATATCAGTGAGAAAAATCCTTTTGTATTTAAAACACTTGTAAGAGTTGTGCATGGCCTGTACACTGCTACCGTTCAACTTCAACAGTAATATTGCCAATATGTTAGATAGTATCTTGCAGACGGTATTATTATGATTGCACCAAAAATAGCAGGAAATGCATGATTCAGTCATTTATTTGTGTATTTTTAATGTGAATTATGTTAAACCTTCGTCACTATCCTAGTTTCATTAGAGATAACAAAAGCTACTTATTTTGTAATACTAAAGCACATCATAAAGGAAGAAATTCTGCACTGAATCAAAACCAAAGCAGTGTTTCTGAATTCACAACTTTTGGTAGACACATTCATCTTTTTGCTATCTTCAGTGAAACATACCAAGCAAATAAGATGTTTAATACTGATAGTGTGAAGATAATTATTTTTTCCTCATGTATTTTTTCTCTCACTGTATGTGACATTAATATTTTTGGTTCTTGAAATCGGATACAAGTGAAGAGAGATGTAATATATCTGCTGATGTCTTTTATGGGCCATATTGTGAGCAGTTATAGCAAGTTTTGGCAGTCGGTTAGAAATCTAATGTCTCTTCTGTCTTACTCTTAGATAAGGAATCTCAGGCACTTATCCCATTGCAGGGAAGGTTATTACTTCTGTGGTACTTAGATATCGTGTCTGCTGCTTCATGAATTTGTTCCTGAATATTTTTGGCATACTAATTCATCAAACGCTGTGTTCAGTAAAGATCATTTGCACTGACAGAAGTGAAGGGGAATGCTATGGCTCTGGTATTATTCCCTTAACCATAACTTTTACTCAGTACTTTAAAATAGACTATAAAATGCCAGTTTCTGTCTTACGTCCTTAGTATAGTTTTCCATTTCCTAGACTTGTAATTTTGTTTTTATTTATACTCATACAGTATAGACAGTAGTCTTACAATAGTCCTACAAGTCCTATAGATAGTAATATAGGACCTGAAGAGAAGAGAGTTATTCTCAGTAAAACCAAAGTGCTTCCCCTGTAATCAGTCCCTGCTGATTCTGACTTCCAGTATTCTTTTTATAGCAACTCTTGGGATCTCTGGCATTTTAGACAGAAATGCTGTTTTAAGAAAAGTGTAAGAAAGAGCCACAGAGCTCATTAAATTCCTCTCTATATTTCCATTCATCAGCCTTTACTTCAGAGGTTTGTATTGTGCCAACTGTTACTTGCTGATCTGGGAGTCTGAGGCACTTATTTGTAATCTTTTGATGCTGATCTTAAAATAGCTGAAACAATCCCTTTGACACAAACACAAAACAATAAACACTTTGCTTATACAGTCTTTTGAGACCAGCAGAAATATTTTGTGATTTTTCTACAGTATTTTTTTCAGTCTGGGGATCTAACAACAGGGGCTCAAAAAGCACAGACTGTATAATCCAACAGGTGGAAGAGGTTCTTGAATTCTCTTTGTTCAGCCTTCTTGTTTTCATATCATACACCATATTGCAGAGATGTTTAACTACAATACTTTTTTTAAACAATAAGAAAGGACGTACACTACAGACAGTTTTTTACAAGTGAAATGTAGTGTAAGCTGTTAGTCATCATTGCTTAAATTACTCAACTGTCCTGCTAAACATGGTGGATACCATGTAATTCATGCTTCTACACGTAGCTGTGTTACAGAATTGAGGCTGCAGAAGGCAGCACCTCTTTACGCATGAACTCTTCTAAGTCCAGATTGGGATCATCAAGGTCTAGGCAAAGAAACTTTTCCACAACAGACTTGCATTTTTCCATCTGGTCTCCTTTTGAAGGGTGATCGATACGTTTGATAGCTTTTCCATTGCGAATCAGTTCCGATACTTCCACTCCTCTTTCAATAATTTTGGCTGGCATTCCAGCTAACGCAGCGATGTTGGCAGCATGACTGACAGTGGACACGCCTTGTTTGATCTGATAGAAAAATACCAACTCATCTCCATCTTGGTGGGTCTCCATGGTCAGGTACTCCAGCAGAGGTGAGGCAGGCAGGAGTTCTAGCTGCATCAAGCTGTGAAAATTCGTGGAGACAAAGACCTGCGGACAGCGGGTTCCTTGATTGATCCAGTACCTCAGTACGGCAGCCAGAAGGGACAGCCCATCCAGTGTGTTGGTCCCTTTACCAAACTCATCAATAAGCACCAAGGACCTCTCTGTAGCATTGTTTACTGCCTTGGCAACCTGGTTAAGATCAATCATGAAAGTGGAGAGCCCTACAGAAACAGATTCCCTGCTGTGGATTCTTGTGTAAATCCCATCAATTGCTCCAATCTCTGCCTCGGCTGCAGGGACGTAACTGCCAATCAGAGCCATAAATACTATAAGACCTACTTGCTTTAAGTAGACGCTCTTTCCAGATGAGTTGGGCCCTGTGATGATCTTTATTCGCCTGGCAGCCTCACCGCTGTTCACAGGATTGGCCACAAAAGTCTTTGCGCATAGTTCCATGAGCGGGTGTCTCCCTTCCTTGATGTGGAAGCCGTGGCGGTGAGTAAAGCGCGGCCGGCAGTAGGAGTTCTCCCGAGCCATCACTGCCAAAGCCAGCAGCACGTCAAGGTGTGCAGTGTACTCGATCACGCTGCTAAGCACGTCAGACTTCTCCAAGATCTTTGTCTGCAGCTGGTGCATAATTAGTGTTTCCTGGTCTCTTATCTCACAGTGCAAGTCACCCAGCAGGCTGTCTAGCTCCTTAGTCCTCGCACTTCTGTAGTGCAGTTTATCCTCTGACAAAAACATGAAGTCCAAGCCTTCAATTTCAAAGTCACTCTTCTCCACCATAGTTGGTAGCCGTGGAATGGAGAGAAGGAACCCAATCAGAGGAATGTAGATCACACAGCAGGAAGGAATATGGTCGTCCAAGGTTTCCAGTTCTTTCCGTGCCACTTCTGTAAGAAAGTCTGACAGTCCCATGAGCCTTCGTTTCTTTTCATCAATGGTGGGATCCACATTAGGTCTAACAGTGAAGCGGTTCTCTGAGATGCTGCCTTCAAAGTCCACCACTTTGCTGATGAGACTGGCGATGTAGTGCAGGTCATCAGTGAAGACACGTGAAATAGTCTGAAAGAGTTCGATGTTACTGGGCAGAGAACGGCACGTGTCTCTAAGGCACACTGCACTATACAGTGTCTTATAGAGAGCTTGCCAGTCACTAACTTTTGTATGGGAAAGAGTCATTCTTTTTAGAATAAGAGGCACATTTTTTATATTCCTGAGACAGTCCTGAAGGGTGAGGACTGTTTCATGGTTCTGAGCCAGCAGGAAGAAGTGGATAACATCCAGCCGTTTGTTTAGCTCTGTCAAGTTCCGAGTAGGTCGTGTAAGCCACAGCTTCAGTAGTTTTTCTCCCCATTTGCACCTGCAGCGGTTTAAAATCCCATATAAACTGAATCCTTCTTTTAATCCACTAGACAGCTTGTACACAGAAGGATGGATATCACTTTTAAATATCTGTAGGACACAGTAAGCGTCTTGGTCCATATTCACAGTATCTGACAGCACAAACTTTTTAAAGGCCAAAATAGGAACCACAACACTGCTTTCTTCTAGCTCAATTCCAACCCTTCTCCTGTCTAGGAACTTAAGGAGCCCTCCTAGAGCTCGTATTACAAGTGGGCTCTCAAAAGGGATGACCGAGGACAAGTAGAGAATTTTCTCTGTTGCAGTCATATGGGATGGGATGAATGGAAATTGCCTAGATAGGATTCGTTGTTTGCCGACTTCTAGGCCAAAGTCTGTGTTAGGAAACAAGACAATTTCTGGTTTTCCCACATCTTTATCACTATCACTAGCTGTTAGGTCAGCCAGGAATTTGGCAATATTCTGGTCCTGTTTTGCGCTTGTCACTATGCATTGAGGATGAACTTCCTCAACTACTTTTTGCAGTAGGTCAAGGTCTTCATTATCAGGTGTGTCAGGCATGAAGTAAACTGAGCAGTCTTCTGTATCATAGTAAGTAACTGCAAACTGCCCTGCATACCACAGAACAGACATATGTGTCTCAGAACACTCCTGGTCCTCTTGTTCGGGCACAAGCAGTGACGGCAAGGGACAGCTTGTGGTTGATGTCGAACTCATTCTGTTGGTGAAGAAAATTTTTATTCACGTCTCATCCTAGCAGTCCTGGGAACTAACTGTAATTGACAACAGCAAGTTAACACTTACTCTCCCAACCATGGAGAAAGTAACATGCTACCAGCAATTAAAGACAGAAGTTAACAGTTCCAGTGAAAAGATGCAGCCAATATCTACAGATGCATCTTGATTCTAAGCAAGCTGTAACTTGTAACTAAGTTTATATTTTTTCTTAGTATCTTTTAGTACTATCACACCCTTGAAACTCCTCATAATGCTGTTTGAACCCTTCTGCTACTGACTTGGTGTTACAAGCCAATAGATGGAGAAACTCCAAACCACCTTTAGGTACGGAGCTTGAAAGCTCATAGTAAATCCTGTCTATCTTCAGGTTGTATAGATTGTAATTAATCTAATCTCATATCTAATATGTAATCCCAGCAGGTATCTAATAGCCTGCTGTATAACCCGTTTCCATAATAAGCTATAGAAATAACTGTAGAAGGTAAAAACTTGCTGTCAGCCATGTGCTGATGGTTAAGGTACTGAAGAAACTCACATGCGAGATGCCAACAGATCTGGGATTGTTTAGCCTGGAGAGGGCTCAAGGAGGGCTCTTACCACAGCGTATAAATACCTGATGGGGGGAGTGCAGAAGACAGAGCCAGATCCTCCTCAGTGATACTCACTGACAGGCAGGAGGCAGTAGACACAAAAAGTACAGGAAGTGCCACTAAAACATGAAAAAAACAAACAAGCAATCTTTCACTGTGAGGGTGATCAAACACTGGAACAGGTTGTCAGAGAGGTTGTGGGGTGTACAGCTTTGGAGATACTCAGTCCCTGACTGGACATGGCCCAGCTGCTGTAGGTGATCTTGCTTCGAGCTGGGAGTGGACTGGGGGATTTCCACAGGTCCTGCCCAGCCTCAGCAACTCTGATTTGTATCCAGTATTTCAGAGATGCAGCTTTACTATATGTGTGCCCAAATACCCATCCATACAGTAAAGTACGCTCACCAGTTTGCCCCTACAGAGGACAAAGTCACAGTTGGCTCCCTGCCTCCAGCCCTTTCCCTGCCCAGTACTCACCCTCCTCACTCACAGGCAGGCAGCTCCTCTTAGCTGCTGCTACTTCATGAAGTCCAAAACTCTGATCTCACCCCCTTTTCTCCCCTTCCTTCTCCAGACTGGAGCTTGGCTCCTGATCCTATCAGGAGGGAGATGCGCGCTGGGCCGAGCCCTCTCCCCACGGCCTGCCTCTGCCAGTGACTGCCACAGAGGCAGCCTGGCCTTCTGCAGGCCCATTTGCACAGGCCCATCCCTCCACAGGCATCCTCCTCCTCCTCCTCCAGCACCCAAGTAGAGCATCTCTCTGTAAGCAGCATCTACAGCTTTCCCAGATAGAAATAACTCCTCTCTTTCTTCCCTACTGCTGCAGACACTTTCAAATAAATGAACTCTCCCATGCACCTGTGTTGTTTAATCCTTTCTTTCACCATCTGTATCTCATTGCAACCATTGCAAGCAGTGCTCCATAAATTGCTCCAAACTCAGTTTTCCCTTGGCTGCTTTTCCAAATACCTTTCTGTAGTGCATCACAAACATAACTCACTTTGGACCATTCAATATTTGATTCACACATGACCGATCTGTTTTTGACAAGCAAGTTCCCTGCCTTGTGTGAATGCTATTATTCATTGTAGCATGCATAGGTTATCTTAATCTTTTCTTCATTTTTTTTGATGAGTATTCAAGGCTTCACATTTTGACAAGTGTTCTCCTGTCTGAAAAGGTCTTTTTTATTACTAATTGATGTCTAAATGCATTTCAGAGAGCTGTCAGCCAGAGAGCACCAACTGATGATTTAATTTCAAAATAACTTTAGTACATAGAAACCAATCTAGCCACAGAATATCATATTTTAAATAAAAATGACTGTGGAATACATGTAGTCTTCCAGTGTGATTATTTACCCTAAATGAAAAACATCCACCACTAGATGTCATCATTTCAGACATTAAGGAACTGGAAAGATGGTTTTTGACCTCTACTAAATTAGAGTTCAGGGGAAAGAGAACCAGCTGTGCAGGTCGTTACTCAAGCATAGTGCTTCTGAATTTTATCTAAGTAAAAGCTCAGTAGAAATACCACCACTGAGCACATACTGCATGTGACTAATTGTGAAGCATCACAAGAAATGATTAAATGTAATGCTGAGATGAACTGAGGTAGGGTAAGGGTATGTGCAAGGGGAAAGCATCTGTCTACTTTATGGCGCCTGGTTGAGGACCTTTCCAGTGCAGAAGGGGATAATAAAAGAAGGGGGAAGCCACAGACAGCAGCATATAGAGACACACACCTCCCTATCATACAACTGGGAGATATAGTGGGGGCAAAAACTGGTCAGTCACACTGATTGCTAGGGTTCTGAAGAGTGTAGGAATGCTTATTTCTGTAGGGTCATCTGGTCGAGGGCCTTGTCAAATGGGACAATAAGGAAAGATGTATACCGAATATATGGAGTCACAGAGCTGTCAGACAAACCCAACGGGGACAAAAACAAGAAACAAACGTTATCCGTCTCACTAATTAATGATCTATCAGGAAACTGCAGGCAAACCATACCTTTGCAACTGTTAGGGATATAAACGTGAGGGTGAGGGGTGTTTGCAGTCCCGCTGACTAGTTTGCAGGTCAGTGGGCAAACTGACGGGGCAATGAACAGTGGGGGGAGGTCAAGGAGGGACAAAGAAGGAACAGACAGAAGGGGTTGTAAAGGTGGCCAGTTACATGTAAAATGGTGCTTGTCTGACTTTAGCCCTTTGGCTGACCACCGCAGTCTGTCCTGTCTTCTTATTAAAGCCTTTTAACCAAACTCTCTTTGTGCGTAATCTCTCTCCCAATCCTGTGCATGTGCTACAAGGACAAGGTACCCAGATACTGGGGTCTGCTGTGGGTGGTTTTGGAGTCAGACTGGCTTTTTGGGCATCTCGGGCCTGGAGTGTCAGCGGCTGGAGCCAGTGGGATCTCTGTGCCAGGCGCTGGGGTGGGTGGGGGTCTGTTTGCACTCAGCCCTGTCCCTGGGGGCTGTCTGTGGCAGTGCCTTGTCTGTGGCAATGTGTGTGACCAGACATGTAAACGTCCTCAGTGCTTGTACCTGTGTCTCAGGGCCACGTGCCCAGCTTCTCTACTGTTCGCACCTGCAAAGAGGAGAGCAGCTGGCACATCCACCAGAGACCCCACATTCCCACCAGGGACCCCGCGTCTTTGGGGCACTGGGCTGGCTCCAGCATCTGGGCTGGAGGGAGCCCTGGGTGGAGGTGCTACAGATTGCTGCCATTGCTTACATCCCTTAGCACACCGTAGCAGTTTTTAAAGAGGAACTGACATTATGTTGAAGTACACTGAAGGCGAAAATATAGTTTCTACAGAGATCATCATTTTTATTGAAAACATGATGGAATGAGGAGCATTAAACTGCTAAAATACTATTATTACTGCTGATATTATGAATCATTAATATTTATCATTAGAATTGAGTCAGTCTTTTTGATAGGTAAAGTCCAGAAATATAAGTAAGTTTTTGGATTTGCTGACATAAAAAGCCTCGTGTTGGTTACACAGAAACATGTTTTCCCGTTCGGTGGTTTTAAAAACACAGAAAACTTTCCTTGACAAACATTTGAGATTCCTCTGTGTAATAACATGCCCGGTGCTGACAGAGAATTATTTCCAATTACGCGTTCCATGAAGACTCTTGCAAGCCACTTGAAGTTAAAGCAGTTATAGTGTTGTACACAGCTGTACACAGGATTGAAGAGGGATGAGTAGACAGGAGGTGTAATGACACTTCTATTTCCATGTTTAAGTTCTGCACCAGATAACTGCTTAACTGAGAAAGAAGATTTGGCACAACGTTGTTTCAGTATTCTTTTTGCATTTTGAAGCAATTTCCCATTCTAATTATAACTCTGGTTAAAACAAAAACTATAGGAATTAAATGTGAAAACTCAGTCTCCTAGCAGAATGCCTGATTGAATTTTCTATTGATATTTAAAGGTGAAAAAAATTGACTCAAGCCTATATGAAGATTTTAAAAACCAGTATTTTGGAGATGAAGTCCTTCATCGCTTAGATCTTTGCTCCATGTTGAAAAAAAAGCAACCCAATGGCTACTACTACTGTGAGTCCTCTGTTTTTCTTGGTAAGTACATCTTCATTTTCTTCCTGTATCAATCGTGCCTGTAAATTATATGCCTGAAAAGTCATTTTTTCTGCGGTGGATGTTAGGCAATTCTCTCTGCTGATTATAAAGATAGCCTGTGTGACTAAATGAGATTAGATGCAGTAGTTTTCGATTATTAAAGCTAAATGAAGTGTGTGGTTTGGCAAAGATGTGACCTTACTCAGACTGTATTCCTATAAAGAGAAAATTTCAAGGTACAACAGATTTAATGATAACTGTTCAGAGTATCATCAACACTTCAAACATTGTACAAAATACCTTGCCTAGATCATTGCAATGCTAGAAATTACATTTGTGTCCTTCTGCTTTATCTGAACAGAAGTTTCACATCCCGGTGATTATTCTAGGCTTGTCTTCTTGTTTTTGCCATTTGTATATAGCTGGCACTTCAGTTGGTGTGCATGGAAAGTCTGTGCACCGAGAGACTATGGGATAATTGCTGTATAATTAATTAACCACCTCTCCAGGGTGGTTAGCTCTCACTAGATGATAGAGGAGCTTGGAGTTGGGGTTAGTTTTATTTAGAACAAGAGTTGTAAGATTCTTCAATGAAGTAACTCAGGAATGTTGAGGATTTTTCTTAGTGCAGTCAGCCCTTTAAACCTAGGAATGTATTGTGCGATGTGTTGGGAATATCTTGAAAGATACCATTCGTTCTCCTTGGGGATCTTTAAGAAACCAGATGACATGGGAAGACAGGCAAGTAGTAATACTGCAAAATAAGAGCTTTTTTACATTAATTTTATTTTTTACTTTACTAATTTGTCTGATTCTTTATATGTGCCATGTTAGATGTTGAGTCTTAAAAGAGGTTTATAGCAAGGAATAGGTCATGGTCTCAGGAGGTCAGTTGGTATTTTTTCTTATTTGTACTGAGTACAGCTTGATTTTTATGTTTTGGGCATTTTTTTCCTGAATTTGTGTCAGAGGTTGAATGCAGTGGTGTTGGAAGACATGGGATACTGGCATTCATGACAAAAGTTCATGTGAACTCTTAACTGTTTTTTTTCCGTAAAAACAGAGATTCAGAACTCTGTTGTGCATGTTGTCAATGAGCAATAGTTCCATTTCAAAAAGAATATGGACGGTCTTAATAAATCTGAATAAATCAAAGTCTTAACTCATACTCAAGGGAAAAGAAAACATCTGTTCTTCTATGGATTCTCTGACAGGAAGAAATATAAAAAATCTTTTTACAGGGAGCCTCAACAATAAAATACTTAAAGACCATGATGCGTTTCTTCTCATATACTTTGCAACGTTTTCCAGATCTCTGCTAATAAACAGAAATATTCATAACAAAAATTCACCATAAGTCATTTCAACAAGCAATCATTCAGTGGATCTAACCTTTCCTACTCCAAAGCATACTAACCTTATTAATGAAAATATTCATGACCAAGGAATGCTTGTATCCTCAGAAAGAAAGAACAAAACATGCAATGTTAGGGAAGTTTTCCAAGACCGTTGCCATCCCAACTAGTTGAATAGAAACATCTTCACTGGAGTCTTTTCTTGTGCAGACAATTTAGTAGAAAGACACGTCTTCATCTTTGAAAACTAAGAAATCTTTAAACAGATGAAAACAAGTATTTGTTATGAAGATAACATCCTTAAGGACTAAAAAATCTTAAAAAGATGAAAACATCTATTGGTTTTGAAGATGCATCCATCCTTAAGGACAAAGAAATCTGAAAAAAAGAGGAAAACTTTACAGAAGTGCTGTGTCCATCCCCAAATTCTGCAAAACCCTTAAAGGCGTGATGAGCATAAAACAAAAGGAAAACTTCTGATCCGGACACCTTTTCTGGTAGAGCTAATTTTGATGGAAAGATCCAATTTTCTAAGGCTTGTAACTGATGGGATCAATACATTATACTCCATTTTTGCTTAGCATATACTGTTCTTTCATCATCATAAAAACTGTACCGGATTCGTGTGCCTCATCTACTGTTTTTCAGGCACTCTTCGTTCAGCACCTGAATTGTTTCATTCTTAATGCTGTGTCAAAACTAACACTGTAGTGGAGACAAAAAGCGTTAATGAGCAACTACTACCAACTCTATATTTCCGTAGTTCGGACCAGCTTTGCATAAGCACTGCTATTAAAAGGTGGTGCTGCTTCCAGGACTCCATGTGGGGCTTTGGTGACAGCTTGCTTTGTGTCTTGTGGTGCCTTGCTCCTCCTTGTGGTCCCCCTTGTGGTCCTTGTTCCTACAGCATTACTGGTGGGATATTAGTGTTTTTCAGAGGACTGTTTTGAGGATTTATTATTAAATACTTATACAAGACTTACAGCATTTCAGGCACTTTGTAAATGCTGAATATTATTTCCTGTTAATGTTTTTGTTTGCACTTAGGCCCCCTTTATTTAGAAGAGGTATGCTGTTAAAAAACAAATAGAAAGTAGTTACCTGCAGTACAGAGGAAAAAAAAATGTAGGATGGCTGTTTAAATTTGTGACAATATTGCAAAATCCAGATCAGTCAAAACCAAAAAGAGATTTATTTATACACCTCTCTCTCTGTATATAATATTTATTGCCTTGTGTTATGTATGTCCCATATTTATATCTCTGTGTGTATATATATATATATATATATATATATGATGTCTTCTGTACACATTTGTACATTCAGTTAGGTATTTGTGTGCATCCAAATGCTTAGAGAAATTACAAGATGATTTAACATAGTATATATTTTTTAATTTGGATGAAATTATGGCTCAGCTATTCACAAATACACTTGTTTTAGAATCTGTATCTGATTAATGAATTTGGCAAATAACTCATTACAAATAAAGATGTTTAGTAGTATATTTGGTAGATATTAACAATGTGTTTTCGAAACATTTGTTTAAATCTCTCTTCTTGAACTTTTCTTGTTACTGACATTTCAGAATGCTAAAATGAGATAGTCTTTCATCTGTCTTTTGAGTCCCATTAAATGGTTGGTAACAGCAGTCAATCAACTGGTATTCAAAGCAAGAATCAGATGCTTGTTTGGCTTTAACTGAGTGGTGTTGTGACAATGCCTAAACAATTTATGGGAACTGTCATCTTCACAGTCTGAGCAAAATTCTCTGAATTATTTTTACATTAGTACTACATCTGGCTTTCTCAAGCCAAGAATATTTGAATAGATGTGCTTCACCGACACCACATTAAGAAAGTGTAGCTTTATTATCCTCGCCTCCCTCAACCTTATATGAATGTGGATGCATCTTGCTAAAATGTACATGTATGCATCTTGTTTTTTTGGTTTTGAATACATTAATATATACTTATCTAAAGCCAAAAGGAGAGGGAAAACACCTATATTGGAACAGAGTTTAAATGACTTCTAGTTTAATTTCAGAGAAGGAGAATTGATTTTTTTTTTAAAAACAAAACAAAACAATATATAAAATATTTTAAAATGTTACATGAACAGGGGTTTTAGTAACTATAGGTAATTAGGGCTTTAAAATAAACATGGGAAGAGTTAACCCAGTTTTATTAATACATCAGAAACAATAGAATTTGAAAATTACTTTATACAGACAAGAGCTGTAGCCAGCTCTGGTTCTTTCTACATGCACATGGCACTCAAGCACTTGTATTTTTTTTCCTTGAAGTGCAGAGAAAATGTAACATCAGTATTTACTTTTACCTAGAGTTTGGGCCACATTTCAGGGTTATGCATCTAATACGATGAAAAGATCTAAAAAGGGATCAGATGTAATGCTAGAAGAGAAACAGAAATCCATGCACAATGAAGAACTATGTACTACCATTGCTAAGTGCCACAACACCTATCAGCTTGGTAGCTAGACATTTTAAAAACATGTTTAAAAGTATAGGAAGCACAAAAGCTCAATATAGATAAAGACAGAGGTGAAACACCTGCTGAGCTGCAACAATAGGCACAGCAGGTAAATAAGCTTTGACAGTATGTTACAGAGAAACATCCACTATCTTCAGCAGAGCCTACAGACATCTGCACCAGAAGATTTCTCTCCATCTGCATGTCAGCCCCACAGGGTATGTATTCAGCAGTTAAAATTTGACTTGACAGTGACAATAGGGAGAAGCTTCATTCTCAAAGCAGAGATCAGTTTATTCTTTAAAGCAAATAAATCAGCAAGCTGACAAAAAGTCCTTCAGACCACCCACCTCATGGCAGCTGTTGTATGTCACCTTGAATCCCAAATAGCAGTGAATGCTAGAATATGTTGAGCTTCTCAATATATACGCTTTCACCTGAATGATGAATGAGTTCTTTATGTCACAGTAAAGATGTTCAGTAGACCCTCAAAGGGAACATTATGTACATCTTCTTATGTTAAACATGCCTTTGACATTATGTACCCCTCTTAAATATTTTCTGGATCCATGTATTAAGATTTTTATACAAATCTGTTTTAAAGAAACTGTGTTTATAGTAATATAATGTAAAATCAAATCATATGCACATTAAGGAAAGTTGTCAGATGCTAAGCTGTATTCAGCCTGTAAACTGTGTTAAGTTTCTCCTGCATGGCTGGTACGGAGAAGGTTAAATATGAGACTTCCCATGTGCTATATCTCAGGAAGGAAATCTTCAGCAAAAGTCTGTTCCTTAGTGGAAAGCACCAAGCAGGACACTCTTACTTTCTCTCCAGCCAGAAGACCTACCTCTGGGCTGTGTGCCAGGTTG
Source organism: Anas platyrhynchos (assembly GCF_047663525.1). Classification (NCBI taxonomy): domain Eukaryota; kingdom Metazoa; phylum Chordata; class Aves; order Anseriformes; family Anatidae; genus Anas; species Anas platyrhynchos. The sequence goes on along the minus strand of NC_092589.1, from coordinate 63,171,045 downwards.
GAGGTTGAAGTGCTATTATGGTTCTCCTTAATCCTTGCAATCTAGCAGTAGCAATCTAGAAATCAAAATACCAGACCACAAACATCTAATTTATCTGAATAAAAGCATAAGAATATGGTAGAAATTAATGTTTCTTGCTCCTCAAAAAATTCCTCATACAGATGGGTATTAAGTAGCAGAACATTGATGTGTCAGTCTACATTTCTATGGAGCTATGTACAAGTTAGGTCTAACTTTGTAATCCAGGAACCTTCTGAAAGTCTCTCTGAAATGGGAGACACCTGCAGACAGACATTCATCCCATCCTAAAATATGCGTGTATGACAGGCAAGATCTAAGTAGTGTCTAAGATAGGCAAGATTAGAATCTCAGATATATTACATGAACAGTTGTTAATATTTGTTAATTAGTTTGCTTGTTAATTTTTTATATAGAAATGCGTAGATTCTCAACGAAAGGATGCATTATATTTGGAAGCTTCATGTTTCTGAGGTAGGGCAATAACCATATGAATGGAATGTGGTACAAGCAAAATATATTTTTGCAGATCTCTGCTGTTAGGCCATCTGAGTCATTTAAGTAACTTTTTAATAGCCTTGATTTAGGATTTAGTGTTGCAGTTTATGCTTCCACATTACATTTTATGGTTCCAGCCAGGCAGCTAGTCAACCCTCCTGTCTCAAACAAGGAACAAGATGCTCCTGCTGGCAGCTTATAGAAGAGCTCTCTATTTTGTGGATAAACTTGCCAGGAATAGATTTTGGGAATACTGACCAAGAAGAAAGGAATTACAAAGGAGGAAACACATCTGTACTGGATACAGGAAATAGATATGATAACATCACTTTTTGAACTCAAAGTAATACTGAAAAGAAATAGTAGACTTAAAATGAAAGAATTGGTGGCCAATGGACAGCTGGGAGAGATTGTCAACATACCTTGGTTTGCTGTTTTAAAAAAATGCGGTGTCATGCAAGAAGGATGGTGATACCTCACCTTCATCATCAAGGAAGAAATGAATTCAAATACAGTGTGCAATATGAATTCTTCCCAATTTGTCTGACATCTTTTTAAAGCAGCACTGGCTCAAATGAAAAGGAAGACTGGCATTTGTCTGCTTTACATACTGTCCTACTTCCCTGTCTACAGATGGTTTGACCTGACTGTGACTGATCTTACTTGTGTAGCAATTAAACATTTTCTCACATAAGAAGCAGCAGTAGTAATGAAGTAAATGCTATTTTGATCATCCAGATTCTACATGCTCCAAAAATATGCTTCTCTCATGTTTCTTTTGCTATCCATGCCTGCATGGCATTGAATTACTTCTAAAATGAATCATTCTTTGAACTTATCTGATATCTGTTCTTATTTCTGCTTCTTCTGTAAATTCCAAATATGCCTGTTAAATTCACTTCTTAATTTTTCTTTTCGTGATAATGTGTTTATAGGCTAGCTTCTAACTTCTCTACTCTATTAGGCTGTGATTAACCACTCTTGCGTTTCTTGCATATCTATGACAATCATCCTAAATTTTAATTAAAAACGATAGTCATACTGCTTACGGATAAAATGTCTTGGGCAGCTTACCAGGGGCTAATTCTTAACATTTGTAATTAGCAATTCATTCACTGTTTGTGATGAGTTCTTCCACAGCCACTGCAATTTCGTGCATATAGTATGCTAAATAACTCTTTGCCTTACATAAAAAGCAACAGGTATTGTGGGTTAATCTGTAGTCTTTCCCCAAAGCACTAATTCTTAAGAGCATCATGTGGTCTAATACTGACTCATAAAAGTGATCCTTAAAACACGGCAGAGAAACACTCATATTTTAGTTTATAGTGTAGAAGTCAGACTCTCTTTAAGGTGGATAGAAAATGGTGATCCAGTGGTTTCATACACAAATCAACTATCTTGTATTGACTTCTGAGGATAGAGTGGTCCCCTATTCCTTCATTCTCTCTGGTCTTACATTAAAAATTGATAGATGTTCTCTTTAGCTCTAGTGATACAGCTCATCTTGTATCAGTACACTGGGCAGTTTCTTCTGTACTTGGTAATTTTGTTATTGAAACATTAACCATCGGTACAGTATTTTTCTTCATGATAGAGCATTTTTATTTTAGTTTTTTAATACCAGTTTAATAATACCATTATAACTTAGAAGTTACAATGGCAAATTCTGTGTAGATCCAAAGGAGAACAAGTTGATTGAAGTTAAAATAACCAATGTAAATATGACTTGAAAGTGGAAATTTTCATTTCATAGTAATATTCAGTTGTTTTGAGGGCAACTTCTAATATCCACGACTTTGAGCTTTAATGTTGGCAAATGTGTTAGAAGCTTTTCATTGGAAAGTGACAATGAATTTTAAAGAAAGAAGCATGCTTTGTATTCAATCATGCATCTCTTAATACTGATGGTAAGGAAAACTTTCTCATCACCTTCCGTGATTGCAATTTATGATTCAGTGATTATGGGGTAGGTATTATTTGCTTTGTACAAGGTAGTTTTTGCATTTTTCTTTTAAGAATACCATATTATAATTAGAGGGCTATTTAAAGACTAAATGCTGATATTTATCTTTTTATTTTTCAGCAAAAAGATGTTTGAAGTAGTGATGTGTTTTCATGCCAGTGCTGTTATCAATAGTTGAAACTAAATGAAAATGTTTTCCACAAATGACTTTCAAAAATAAGTGCAGACAGTGGGATAAAATTGGTGAAGTAAATCTGAAGGAAAACACAAAAGCGTATTTCAGATCAGTAAGAATGTGACTTGTGAGTGAAAATTTTGTCAGCTATATAAAACAAACATTGATTTTTTTGCTTGTGCTGTAAAGTACAATTTAATATCATCCAGCATCTTTTTTTGGTGCATTAAGTATTTCTGCTTGAAAGACATTTTTCCTCAAGCAGACTTTGGCTTCCAAACAAGTAATTTATTCCTAATTTTAATATATTTAAAATACTTTGAAAATAAGTAACGCATGAATGTCAAGATATGTTCATTGCATATATTAAAAAAAAAGACTGCTAAAGTGGTGAGGAGCATATTAAATATTTGATATTCGTTCATTGAATAGATCAGTAGAACTTAATTATTTTTTATTATTAAAATTTTCCAAGCTAGGATGTTGCTCTTCTTGATACTTATTTTATGCATACTCTATTTTATTGTCGTAACATCAAAAGGAAGCTATGTTTGATTTACCATAATTAAATTAAGCTCTTCTGCAGTACTCGTGAGAAGTGTTTTTCAGTAGTTCAAAGGACATGGACAGAAAGGAAAAACATTATTCCATTGTTATAATGTCAGTATTTTTCAGTTGTTGATGGTTTATATAGATCTGAAGAGTTTACACAGTGTGCAGCATTATTACATGGAAAGATTCTGCTATGCTTGCTCTAAAATAAAACATGGTTACAGATCAGTCCAGATCAGTACTTCAGGATAATACAAGCCATGACATAAAAGTTTAGTTGTTAAGTAAAAGTGCTTTGTTTTGCTTATTACTACAATTCACATTTGTCTTTTCAGAACACTACTCAGCAATGAATAGACACAGATGATAGTTTCATTTCCAGCACTTTCATATTTTAGACTGTATTAAAAATATTTTTGAAGCCCCTAAAATTAATAATAAAAAAAACCAAACAAACAACAAACAAACAGTTTCTTTCCAGTGGAGATAATTTCAAGATAAAATGTGACTGGTTTTAAAGAAGTTATAGGTTAGTGTGGTGTATAGCATCATTTTTTAATTCCTAGAAAGCAGCAATGCACTGTTTCTTACGGAAGCAGCAGACTGTAACAGCACTTTCCGTTGCAAGATCACAGCAATCACAAGCTGAAACATACCACTATAGTCTTAAGAGTAGTCTGCCAAATTATGTGAAGTTTTAATCTGTTCTCAAACCCATCAGAAAGAACAATCACAGACCCTGCAGAATGCATAGTACATTTGTATCAAACATTTAAGATCTGAGTAATGACAGGAGTGAAATCTGAAACATCCGGCTTTATAGGAGAGTTACACAGATCTGTTGGATATGAATGGCTGGAGGCTGTTAGTCATGCACCACAGAGAATTTCTGGGAAGGAGCAACATAAACATCGCTTTGTTGTACACAGAATGGTTTGGGTTGGAAGGGACCTTACAGACCATCCTGTTCCACCCCCCTGCCATGGGTAGGGACACCTCCCACCAGAACAGGCTGCCCAAAGCCCCATCCAGCCTGGCCTTGAACACCTCCAGGGATGGGGCACGCACAGCTCCTCCGGGCAGCCTGTGCCAGTGCCTCAGAGTAAAGAATTTCATCCTAATGCCTAATCTAAATCTAGCCCTTTTTAGTTTAAAGCCATTGTCCCTTGTTCTATCACTGCACCCCCCTGACAGAGTCCCTCCCGATCTTTCCTGTAGGCCCCCTTTAGGCACTGGAAGGCCACTGCAATGTCTCCCCTGGGCCTTTTCTTCTCTAGGCTGAGCAACCCCAACTCTCTCAGCCTGTCTTCGCAATGCGTAAGAAATAACTTTACACAGCCTTTCATGCTTTGTGAACTTGCCTCATCTGTACCACTGCAAGATTAAATGAGTTAACCACTGAAGACATAAGCTATCTGATTTCACTTGAGTGGTTTTAGGTGCTCTGCTTGCATTTGCTGTGCAACAGAGAAAGAACAAGATCAAGAGAGATGACAGTGCCTCAAGACGTCCTTCCTGCCTCTCAAGTGCTGTGGACCTTGGACTGATGCTATAGTGTTTAACTACATACTAATTTGTACACAAGTGTCCATAGCTCAAGGGACTTAGGTGACCAAAGATGTGGTACCAGGCCTAGGTCAAACATGCATACATACTTACAGCCACCTAAAGTTAGGCTTCCAATTTTTTATATTCCTAACCATGTCTACACGGTATTTTCCGAGTCAGTGTGAATTCACACTGCTTGCATTGTGAGCAGGTCGTCTGGGTGAGCGAGGTTGGCACAGCGCTGAGCGTGACAGCGTGAGGTGGCACCACAGGGTCTGTTCACCTGAGTCTGCCTCATCTCTGAGTACAGGAAGGGTGAGCTCCTCCTGTCCTCTCTGAAGGGCATGGTTTTATTTTATCTTAGGTAAATACCTTGATTTCTGAAGTGCTGAGGCACTCCAGTTGAGCCTCTGGCTCAATAAGCTTTAATAATCTACGCTGTAACTTTGTGTTTTACAAAAAGCAGATTTGTTTTAAAGAGTTCAGACTAACCGTGCACAGCCTACCAATTACAGCAAAAAGTAATTTCTGACCGAAGACTGTTTAAATAACCTTCTAAGTTCGAAATGACTTATTTAGGGAAACAGTGGAAATGCATTTTAATACCTAGTCACTGTTTCCATAGCTTGTTAATTTTTTAAAAATGTTTAAGTTGTTTTGAATCAGAAACCCTAGATACTGAACTTCATAGCTTTAATCAAGAGAATAAACAAAAGGCTTCTTTACACATAAAACTGTTCCTCATTAAATACACTTGGAAAGTGGGTCAAGCTGAACAGGAACAAAGCACTCTTATTCCAAAGTAAGAGTGTTCACATATGGAATTATTCAGAAATGGCTCCTAGTACTTTAAAATTCCCAACCATTGTTAATCTATTTTGTCCATTTTCAGGATGGAACCTTTGCTTTTTATAGATTTTTTTTTTTTTTTTTCAAGAGAGATATAACCATGCTTTGGTGAACAAATATACTAGGAAGAGTTAATATAATATTAAAGAACAAAACAAAATGACATGATTGTTAAGATATGACAATATAAACACACGAAAGCAAGTGAAAGCAATAATTACTTTACATGGCAAGTATAGCTGTTTCTCGTGGATATACTCTCTTAGAAGCATACACTGAATTCTTTGTGATCTTTATTACTGATGAATTCTGTTTTCTGTAGTTTGTAACTTCCTTTCCTGACGTTACCCAAGACGTATAGATGCTAATCTCCAGATCTCTCAGTTACCATCCATAATCTGGCTTAGCTATTTGCATCATGTTTTGCATCATTTGCATCGTCCAGTTGTTCTGCAGTTATCTAGTCAGAGCTTCTCATGTATATTTTTTCTTTTGAGAAATACAGAGAACACCTCGATAAACTTAATAATTCACTGTCTGTATTGGTTTGAGTGTACTTAGGCTAGATATATTCTTGGGATAGTTATATTAATTATGAAGATCATACAGGTATACTGTTTTCTAAATGGTATTTAAAATATCATACTACAATTCCCTCTGTATAAGTATGACAAACATATTTCAATGTAAACCTCACTTCATAATTTGAAATACAGGTATGTAAATACTAATGCCTTACTATTTTTAAATTTGTAAATACTTTCCTGATAAAGAGACATCTGTATTTTCACTGCTTTTCTGTATTATTGGGCTTTAATTTTTGACGTATATTACCAATTTACAGAATGATGCTGCAATTATTGAAGTTGTTTATGAGGAGAAAGGGCTAAGAGTTTTTAAAACTTGAGTTATTTCTGATTTTTCATCTGTCCTTTCAATTCTAAACTCTCCAATCACTTTCAGTTCTTTTTTTTCCACATCATTTTGGGACTTCAGGGCTAGCGGTGCTGAGACATACATAATGAAATTCTAAAGAAAAAAGAATATTTTGGGAAAATTCTGTGTTTTAGGATAGATTTCAAGGTAACAGTTAAAGTGGAGTGCAACAGTCAAGTACAAAATATTTCTGAAAGATGAGATGCTACTTAGTATTCCTTTTGTCTAGAGTCTAGATGAGTTGTAACTCTTAAACACATAGAATTAGTCAGCTGTTTAATAAATTCACCTTTTGTAACTGTAGCTATTCTATTTTTTTTTATTTATTTGAACACTTCAGTCTTTATTGATTAATGTAACGGCAGAATCGGCAAGGGTTTGTATTCTGTCACACACATACGTTTTTCAATGTAAATTTACATAGAGGCACACAAATTCAAATGTAATGGTCTACCAGCGCAATTATATTAAAAATGTTGTGCTGTTAGTGCAATTGTAGTAACAATTCTCTCTACAGACTCTCTCGTAGAGTCTAAGGCTCCCTAGAGTCTAAGGGCTGTTCTCTAAACAAATTTGTACTACTAGTCCAGTCTTTTTTGTCTGCCTGACTGAAAAGTGCATTTGATAGGTGTATCACGTTGAATAAATACATTTTGCACAGTCTTTGACTAGGATTGTTATCACCTTGACATATATCAAAGCTGCTGCCTTCCAGTTGCAAAGTACAGATTCCCCACTATGCATAGGTTTTGCACTGAGTACAGCCCAGATGTTCTTTTTCGCATGTGTTAGTACGTGATTCATTGAAATGTTCTTTTACTTGGAAACAGCTAGGAAAGTCTCCTACACTGACGTGTTTAGGAATGTCCATTTAAAGGAGCATCTTTAATTATTGCATGTTATTATCTTTTGTATGTGATCTTATTTTTCCAGCTATGAAAATAGCTTTTTCAAACTATTGCATCCTTACATAAAAGCTTCATTAGCACATAAATGAAAAGTTCATGTTCAGCATTATAATTAAAATAAATATATAAATCCCATTTTATCAACTTGGGTAGAACAGCAATTTAAAAATAAAAGCAAATACCTAAGGTGTATAACCACTGATTTCCGCTACATAGTTTTTGTTGCCAAGGATGAAAACAAATCTCTCTTTGCCTTCTCTAGGAGGTAAATGCAGTTTTAGTTTGTACAGTACACAAAAAATACAGAATAAAAGAAACCATTTTACTTCTTTTAAAGACTGTTTGTACGTGACTTCATTTTGTAAAAAAATATTTTCAATACGTTGAGGAAGGGAGAAAGAATTTGTTATTTCACATAACAGGTATTGTATCATCTCCTTGTTCTGACTGCAAATGCTGAATCCCATTCCTTTTTTGAAAACGTTTATAAATACCACCGTGTCCTTGGAGTGAAGAAATGTGTAGGAATGTTCACTCATTTACTTGTTTGTACAGGGATCTCAGTCAGAAACCCCAGTTCTTGAATTCTGTTTTTTTAAGAATTAAAATATTTTTCTCAAAATGCTTTAATTTTTATACAAATAGAGCAGGTGTTCATATATGAAACTAAAATTCTAGAATGCACTTTCCTCATAAATCTTAAAACCAGATTCAAAAACAATAAGCATGTTTCTACATGAAGATACAAGAAATTTTTACAGGTGTGGTGCCAGATGAGGTTTTTTGAGAATCTTCTAGTAAATCACTCCTAGCTTGGGGCTTACTTTTGACTCCATTGATTTCTCTTTTCAGATTGCGATCTTTCTGTATTACCAGCCTGATATTAATTAGATAACACTTCTGCATCATTTGGTAGAGATATGATAGAAAATCTTAATGGACAAGTGCTGCTTAACTTGTTCTTTCCTTTTTACTTTCTCCAGGTATAAATAGCATTCAGATTAATTGTTGTCAACATGCTTACATGTAATGATTTACAGAATAAATTACAGAATTGAATTTGTTTGAAAATATATGTATTTTGATTTTAAATCTGTCAGTACATTCTGTTAACACTTGAGTCTCTCGGGTAAGTAGTGTAATTAGGTTTACATTATTTTAATGAACTCTAATGTTTTATCTCATCTCCAATGGAAAACAGAAAACCAAGTGTAACTATTTGTTTCATGCAGTATTAAACTGAGGCTGATGATCTGTAGCAAAGGAATGGCTGGATTCCAGCAGAAGTTTCTCTTAACATTGGAGCAGGGCATCATTTTTGTTACACAAGTTTTTCTGTGAAGAGTATATGGGACGAATAAACCAAAAAGAGTTCAAAGGAGGGCCACCAAGGTGATGAAGGGCCTGGAGCACCCCTCATGTGAGGAAAGGCTGAGAGAGCTGGGACTGTTCAGCCTAGAGAAGAGGAGGCTCAGGAGGAATCTTATCAATGCCTATAAATACCTCAAGGGAGGATGCAGAGGATGGGGCCAGGCTCTTTTGTGTGGTTCCCAGTGGCAGGACAAGAGGCTGTGGTCACAAACTGGAACACAGGAGGTTCAGTCTGAGCACCAGGCAGCGCTTTCCTGTGAGGGTAACAGAGCAGTGGCACAAGTTGCCCAGAGAGGCTGTGGAGTCTCCTCCTTGGAGATCTTCCAAAGCCACCTGAACATGGTCCTGGGCACCCTGCTCTGGGTGTCTGTGCTTGGCAGGGCTTGGACCAGATGGCCTCCAGAGGACCCCTCCAGCCTCAGCCACTCTGTGATTCTGTCGTAACAGGAATCTGTATATGGCCAACCAAAAGGAGTTCCTTTCACAGCCATCTCAGAAACCAAAGCTATCTGTCATTCCCAATGCTCCTTTACTTTCTCTTGAGAGTGAGTTTTCAGCTTTGGTCGGTCTCAAGGAAGCCTTACAGCAGACTACCATAAGAAATGAGTCGGTGTTAACTGGCTGTCTGGATCTTTTAGTAGAGACTATCCAGCACATTTCTTTGTGGTAGTGAATCCACTGGATTCACACATAGGCAGTATGGCAGTGTTGTACTCATTGCTTAACATAAAGCAAACAGTTATCCAACTTCCAATTCTTTGGCAAAGTGTTTAGGATGTGTTGGTAGACCATACACTTAGGGGTCACCTGCAAATGAGAAATTCACTTTTCAGTAGACTTCCTGCAAAGATCTAGTAGTAATGAATGCATATTTTGCACCTGCTTGTGAGAGCAGATATTTTAATTCCATGCTGTTTTCCCCTCCCTTTTCATAGTTTTAAATAAAAGAGGGAGAAAAAGTCATAAAAGGAAAGCAACAGCTTTTAAAATTATACACAACAGATGACTGCTGAAATAATGTTTAAAATGTTCTAAAATATGTGGGCTAGATATTGAAATATTGTCTATTGCCCCATTTCTGTCTTTTTAGAAAGGACTGGGAGTAAAGTTGTTCCCGGAATAGGTTTGATTTCACTGCTGTACTCAGGGTAGAGTTTTGTGTATTGGCCACCTGCGGAAGATTGTACTCCAAGTACCAGTTTTAGCTGGTATAGATTTGGGCTTAACTTTGTAGATACTGCCTGAAGTTACATTATGCCTCCAGATGGGAGCTCCAGAGCTGTACATAAATCAGATAAAAACAATTCAGGAAAGCAGCCTGAAGTCTCCATATGCGATTTCTCTTGAAAAATCTACATGGAGACTGCTGAATTTCTGAAAAAAAATAGCTGCTGAAGCTGTATGATGTATAAAGCCAGGGATGGTTCCATAATCCAATCTCAGCTCATTTACAGCATGGCCTCTAAGCCTGCTTGGCTCTTCGTGGAGCTGAGTGAATTTAGGCAGTCTGAAAGGACAGTGCTCCTGTGGAACCCCACAGGTGCGTGGTACCGGCGTGGCACAAGGACATCTCACCTGCAGGCAGTGGTCAAAGCCTTGCCAATGGCGGACAATTAATTGCTGGGAAGACTAAGCTGCTTTCTCATCTCATCGGAGTAGAGGACACTGCAATTCCTCTGGGCATCAATTCTTGTTGTCAGACTCCCTTCCTGCAAGTTCTGTATGTGTGCACCAGTGAGGCACCTGAAACTGAGGATTTTCTGTACTGAATTCAGTCACTGGTCATGGCATCCCTCTTTCTTCACAGACCTTCATCCCACTGTGTTTTGAAGGCCTGTTGGCTGTGAAAAAAAAAAGATATATATGTATTTAAGGATATATTCAGATCTTGAGATTTCATTTCTGGACAGTTACAAGGTGAAATGTGTTAGATATTTCAAAGGAGGGGGAATCAAGGGTTAATCTCTTTCTTTCAGAATATGTTTTCCTTTACAGTCTAAACAAACAGATTGGTTGAGGTGTGTTCCTTGCTTAGTAGTACAGGTTACTAAGTTAATTGACAGTGCACAGGTAGATTTCAGTGAACCATATTAAGGTGCAGAAGCCAAGCAAGTGGTATCAGCTGACAACATCAAAACCTCATTGTATGAACTGCGGGGTTTTTTAATACATTTTACATGGATTGCTTTGGTGACTTGGTGCTGCTTCCCTGTTTTTCCTCCCATGAATCACGAAAAGCCTTTGATACAATCTTGAGAACATAGCTCTTATCAGAGTAACTATCATTGGTCTCTTCATTTCTGTTCTCTAGAGCTAAGTGTTATTAGTTGCACTGCACCAAACACCACATTTTCACTGACGTACAGGAAAAATATAGCAAAAGGTTGAAAAATGACCTAAAATGCTGCGTCTTTGTTCTCTCTAGAAAGTTGGCAGAAATAACATATTAGTAGTGATTTCCACAACTTCTAAGAGCATAGTGCAGCTGTCTATTCAACATTGACTTCTTCTTCCAACTGCAAAAATACACATTTAAGGAGTCTTCTCCTGTTGCACTGTCAAGTACCTTTTGAATTACTGAAAATTTTACGGACAGTATTACATTAAATCTCAACCCCATGCTGTCTTACATTCTTACCAGCTGCTTTAACAAGGGAGAGCAAATGAGCTTTGTAATATTCTCAGAAAATTAACACATCTTTGCTTTGGAGCTCGAAATGTAGGAGACTAGGAAGAAGTTGCAATACACACGGGTGTTGCAACAGGAATGGAGTGGGGGCTGAAATCATGGCTGTTCTGTGCAACCTTAGCAAGCCAGCTAAGTTTTGGGCTTATTCAGTGAGCCTATTTAAGTGTGTTCCAAATCCCAGAAGAATTCTTCATAGAAGAGCAGTAATGAATAGCAAGCAATGCAACAGCAATAGGATGCTAGCACTGAACAGAATGACAAGGGTCAGAGATACTAAAAGGGGGTTGAATACACAAAACTGTTGTGCAATGTCAGCATTTTATTTTCTCCTTTCTTCACAAACTTTGAAGGGAAAAAAATTAGTACTTGATATTTAAATTTATTTTTTTTTCGGTTTGCGTGTTCTAGTGGAAAATGCATTCTGATTTTTTTTTGACACGACTTGTTCTTCTAGGCTGAGCACAGTAGTGTTCCAGAAGCCAACTTTTAACATTTTGTGATTGGTAATATATGCACATTGCAAAAAATATCTCACTGTTCATGTTGCATTTTATTTTTAATATAAGAGGTTGGCATGTTCGAACGGAGTTGAATGGAAATATGGTAAGTACTGGCAATTTGGTAGCCAGGTTTTCCTGTTCATTAAAATAAGCATTTAAAAAGGCTAAATGTAATCAGGAAAGTAAAGTAAATATTCAGAATAATATTAGGGGGAAAAAAAAAGTCCTCTTAAAAATGCAAACAACGTAGAGATAATCTGTTGGAAATGAAAGTATCAATTCAGATATATGAACATAGTCATTAGCATCTTTCTACTGATTTTTTTTCCTTGTTTCATTTCCATACACATAAAAAAAAAAATCCGCTATTTTACTATATAAGTTAAATGTAAAGGAACAGTTTTACTTTCTCCTTAGAACTTTTTTAGTATCCTCACAGTCAGGTTAACTCTCAGTAAACCATTAGCGGACAGCAATGGCTGTCTCCAACTACTTGCAGCATTGTGAGATTGCCATGCTAGGAACATAACTCTTTTCAAGCCTCATTATCCTCAACTGTTCAAATCACCTTTGACATTTTAGAAGGAAAAAGTATATAAGTACCAGCATTTTTGCCCTGAATTCGATTTCACTCGCTTCACATGGCATTTAGTAACTTTTATCGAGCTAATAGGTTCAGTTTCTTTTTGTGTTTTTGGAGAGTTTTTTTCCCCACAAAAATACAGTAATTAACATAAGACAATAATTAAGTAGCCTTCAGTTCCCCCTCCCGCTTTTATATGTTCCTTAATTTTTGTCTTTTCCACACCAGCAGGAACAAAAATAAATCTCATTATTAAGTTACTGTGCCATTTCTTAGTTATTATTTAAAGATGCAGCATGATCAAGATACAAACATAAGCATCTCAGCACTCAAGTGGAAACAATAGGGGTTTTGAATGAAATGAACACTTGGTAGATCTCAGAGGCTTGGGCTTGTAAGGTGAGCCTTGGGAAGACCCTCAAGTATCAGGTTTGCCTTGCCCCTACTTTTCACATGGTCGTACTCTTGGTGCTTACATGCACATCTCCTGTGTCCAGGGGCTCACGTTCTTGTGTGCTGGCATTCTCTAGGAAGTCCATCTCATAAACCCACTCTCAGTGAGGCAAAATCACTGCCAAAGCAGGTAGGATACTTACCTAAACATCACTGCAAAGAAGGGTGCTGTGAGTACTCTGCAGAGCTTGAATGTATTTGGGGTTTTCACCCAGAGGTGCTGTTTGACTTATACTAAATATGGCTCTGAATGCATTCTTGAGGGTAAGCAATCTGGACAGTTGGCAGATTCGGTCTTGAGCCTCGCCTTGAGGTTGCACTTAAAATAGAAGGCAGGCATATCAGTGGCTGACTTCCCAGCCTTTGCTGAAAAGGTACAGTATGTTCAGCAAGTGGAAGTATGAGAAGGAGTAATTTACAGTGAAAAAGAGCAAGATTCTCTCTCTAGAAGGCAGTGTTGTAAAACACAAATTAGTGGTGAGACTCCCCTTAAGTATTTTAATGTGCTTTAAAAAGGCGAAGCTAAAATAGGCACTTCTATTTTAAAATGCAAATGTCAACTCAGTTATCTCTTTTTCCCTACTGTAGATGTTTCTAGGGATGTTCTTAAACCATAGGAATAAGAAAATCAAATACTTTAAAATGAATTTAGTGTAGTCATTTATTCTTTTTTCTGTGAAAAATCAATTGGAATTGTTTTCAGAAGGACACAGTGGAAAATCTGATAGAATTAAACAATGCATTATAGACCAAGTATTGGAAAGAAACGAGAGCATAGTCTGCGCTGTCAAGCACAGTAAGATGTTTGCGTTTCAGGCAGTCCAACAGAAGGTATGTAGTTGCAAAGGCTTCCCTCATTTATTTCTGTTCTCTCTTCTTGACGGAGATTGTAATTCTGAATTGGTAGGTACTCCCAAAACAGCACTTAGAGTGATAACACTGTTTTCTGCACTGTGGGGTGTGTGTGTGCATATATATAGTTATACACACACACACACATATATATAAGGGTCCCTTCCAACTCAGGATATTCTATGATTCTATGATTCTATGATTCTATATAGATGCACAGGCTTGGAAACAGCTTAGGTTCTGAGTGCAGAAATAATTTTAAGTTCAAATGCAAATCAGCTTTTCTTCCTCACCCACTTTTTCCATAATCTGCACCACAAGCATCATCCAAGAAAAAGCTTTGCTAGGTTCCTTCTGGATCAACACAACAGTATTCCGGATCATAAAGAAGGCTGAAATTCTCTCTGCTTACCTTTAATTTTCTTTTAGTCTCTGTCTGCTCTGAAAAGAGACACTTTCCAAGATTTGAAACTGGCCTGGGGTGAGGCCAGTAGTTCTACTTGGAGGTTTTGTACGGGTTTAACTTGGTTAGTCTGGGTTGTCCTTGATAAAGGACAGTACCTTGCCATTCCTTCCCCGGAAAAATGCCACACCTCAGCTACAGACCCAAGGAACCCTCACACTTCTCTGTCTCCCAGCAAAATACATACCAGCATATCTTAGGGCTTGTTCATTTTTAGTAATACTGTGGCTGTTTAGGCCTCATACAGCTTGGGTGGCTGTAGCTATATATCCAGTCAGACTCATGTGCCTGTAACAGCTGAAAGCTTTGCTGCTGTGCCATAACTTCCATCAAAATGTACTTTATGTGTCTCACCAAAATCTCAAGAGGTATCAAAACAGAGTGACTGGAGGCCTTGAGCCAGCAAAGCACTGAAAATGTGATCAGTCCCATTTTTGTGAGTGAATACATATTCAAATACTTAAGTTGGGCCATAGCCATCTGTGAAGGTATCCGCTGACTTCATGGTCCCTGCACATGGTCTCTTGCACGTTAGAGCAAATACACTGATCTGCCCAGTGCCCTTCTTGAATCCTCTGTTTCTTCTCTTTATTTGCATTTGTGCATATGTGCTTTGTTACGTTTGGCTAAAAGATGGCTTGTGGATATTTGAACATCCAACACTGGTTGGGACTGTTCCAAAATTACTTAGTAGGATACTGTCAACCTGATAACCACGAATTGCCAGGATTGCTTAGAAAGAGGTGACTACAGAAAGCTATGGTTGTTACATTTTAATAGAGGATGCTTGGTTTTGAGTGCAACAGGACTTTATGCTTCATATGCTGCTTTGTATAACATGTTTTCCAAAAGATGACAGCACTGGGAGTTTTCTGCTCATGTAGCTACTGCATAGATGTGACGTACATGTATGGGGATTGTGCCTACATAAAAGTGAAAAATGTATGTTATTGTTTTGTGTATTACTTGAACACTTCTGATTTTAACTTTTGCTGATGGAGAACATTTATTTTCCTGCATAAAATATTGCCTGTGTTCTTGTTTTCATTCTGAAAAGGATGGAAGATACCGCTGACTCTTAGAAATAGTCTCTCTATGCTTTGATGACTGGCTTCATGTATGCCCTGTAGTATTCATGTTTAATTCACTCATCTAGTAGAATGTGGGTCATATTCCTTTCTTTTTGGTCTTGATTAGGCTGACAGCATCTCCTCAAATGAGGGAACTGCACAGGTGAAAAAAAATTCCTATGAATATAGAACTTACTAATTTTTATAGTTATTATTAAAACTCATATACTGTCCTGATTTTTTGTTTCTACTACTGTAAGATAATAATTTTTAAAGTAGTAGATGATTTAATTACTACTAATAACAGAGTTGTGATGGAAAACAATACAAAAATGACAAGCTGGCAACCTTATTTTAATGCATTTTAGTTTTGGAGTTGTACTTAGCTTAAGGACAATCCATTTTTCATATGGAACAATGCCCTACAAACATTTGCTTTAAATATGTCACACTTGTTCTCAAATAAGCTGACATATCTCTATAAGGAGTATGAAATATTGATAGGATTCTCCAGTCTGAGATTTTTACGTCTGGGAAAATAAATATGTAAGTTCATGAATCAAATAGTGCTTTGAATATGAAGCACTAGACATTTTTGTGGGAGTTTCTGCCACTGCTTAAATTACTGCTTTTCTGGGAAGTGTCTCATGCTAACTAGAACCCTTAAAAGGTGCTGGGTAGTAGTAGCAGAATTCATACTCTCATTTTGTGGTAAATGGGTTCTTCTTACAAGTGTAAATGTTAGTCTTCAGAATATAAATAATTTTTAAAATGTCATTTAGTTCTAATAAATTAGTTTATTGGAGTGATAACAAATGCAAGTGCATGCTTCATCCATCCCACGTATTAATATTAGATGTTGTAGGTTCTCTGTTATATTCATAGATGTTGTAGGTTCTGTTATATTCAATGGGTACATAGTGTGTCAGTGACTGGAAGTATTAAGGGAGAATGTCTGCAAGACTAGTTCTTCTAATTGAAAATATTTGTAGATTTGGCTTCTTCTGGACTTTTGTTTTACATTCTGAATAGAGGAAAATTATACTGAAAAGCAAAGTGAGTGCAGTTGTGGAAGAACGCTTTTCCATGCACTCAGATGATCTTTCAGTAGAACACCATGATTTTTCTGGGTAACCTGGGCAGGAAACTGTGTGTGGATTTTCTAGACTGCAATTTCACGATTCCTATGTATACCTGCGCTCCTTAATTATTAGCCAGATTTTCTAATGATAGCTTGTGGGGTCATGCTTTCATTCTGTACATGTGCTGGTGTTAACCGGCCATTACAATAACTTCTAAAGTTGTTGGCAAATTTCTGATAAATTAAACAGATGTAGAATTTTCAAAATTTTAAATACTTACGTGATAATGGAAATATACAGATAGAGGAGAAATTTATTTATTTTTAATTCCTGTGGTGAAGGGAAAATTGCAGCATGAGCTGAACTTGTAAGAGACGTGGGGTATCCACAGTTGTCATGGAAGGCTTGCCATGGGTCAGTTGTCAGCATGATGATTTCAGTGGACACCAAAGAGTTACTTCTCAGCCGCGTACATCACCTGTAGTGTTTGCTGCCTGCAGAACAGTCTGTGATGACAGCCATTTCCAGTGAAAGCGGGGATATTTGCAATCTGCTTGTCCCACAAGGATGCTGTGATAGCTAATAGCCTGTGAGCATCCCAGTGGTGTTTGTCTAATGCCATTAAAAATTCAGTGAACTACAAGACAAAACAAGTAGGAGGCCAGGCATTTTTAATTCGGGTGAGCACAAGAATAATTAAGCAAAATACACATCTTTACATTTGGTTTTGTTAACATACTTTGCACAAACAGACTGTATCGAGGCTATGCAGGACGCTCTCATTTACCATCCTATCCTCCCTGTATACACCAAGCTTCCAGTCTTATTTATGTGTTTTATTATGTTCCTGTGATTAATTAACATGTTGGATCATGGTGGGACTAGTACTACTGCCCATAAGACAGTATTTGATTATTTTTCATCTTTAATCCCAGATGCAGTCTTTACTGACGTTGACACAGCATTTTGACATTTTGCAACCTAAAATCTCGTTGGGTTTTTTGCTACCACAGCAGAGCCCAAGCTCCAGGTGTCCACTGAGTGCCCTGTCCTGGCCCCTGCTGCTATACAGGCCGTGCTGGGAGAGGAGCCGAAGCCTTGGCTTTGCCTGGCATGTGGGCAGCCCTACTGGTGTTTTGGGGTGGCAGCCTCCAGCACCTCAGCTGAGGAGGGGAGAAGCAGGACCCCTGCAGCAGGTCCCTCAGCCACGTTTCGCCCCTCTCTCAGCCCACCCGCCTGAGGCGCAGGAAGAGAGCTGTGCCCCGGGGGCACCGGGCCACCCTCCGGGCGACTCGCTGAAGGCAGCCAAGTTGTGCCCGGCTATTTTAAGCTCCTCAACGCGGGACAAGGGCAGGCAGGGCAGTCGCCTGGGGGCTCAGCTGGCTGCCGGCGAGGACAGGCGGGGCGGGCAAGGCTTCCAGCGAGCCGAGCCGAGCCAAACCGGGCTGGGCTGCAGCGCCGGGACTGGGGCCGGTGTAACCGGGGCTGGTGTGACCGGAGCCGGTGTGTATGGGGCCGGTGTAACCGGGGCTGGTGTGACAGGGGCCGGTGGTGCCGGGTCCGTCCCCGCTGGGAGCCGCCCGCGCCCCGCCTCGCCGCCCGCCCCGCTCCGCCCCGCCTCGCCTCGCCTCGCCTCGCCGCGGCCGCCGGCTGCGGGAGCAGCGTGAGCGGGTCCCGGCTCGGTCCTGGCCGCGCTGTGCTCGGGGGCGGGCGGCGGGTGCCATGGGCCAGCTGTGCTGCTTCCCCTTCTCCAGAGGAGAGGAGAAGATCGGTGAGTGTGGCGGCTCGGCGCTGCCCTGCGCCTCCGCCGGCTGTGCCGCCGCGCCGGGGAGTTTGCAGCTGAGGAAGGCAGGCTGGCGTGCCCGGGGTGCGTTTCTGGGGGGTTTGTTGGTTTTGCTATCTTGAAAATTAACTGACTGCTTTTAGAGGCGTGATGGGAATAGGTGGAGACGGATCGAGCAATATTTCCACCAAGTAGATGAAGATTTCTTTGTAATACAGCTTATTATTAATTATGCCTGATTTCACCAGCATCCCGGCGGTCCCTTTCCATAAGCAGCTGTAGCCGGAGTGAGTACTTTAATCCTCCTTTTTCACAAGGGCTGGACAAGCGAGGTTCAGAGTCAGAGGTGAAGAGGTTTGGGGGCCAGCGGCACAGGCAGGGCGTCGAGCAGCAGGTAGGAGGGAGGTGGCTGCTGGCAGCGGGGCTGACAGCCGGTGAGGGAAATCATACGGTCCTCGTGCATTTGGGGGGTGTTCGGTTGTGGTGTTCGAAGCTGACCAGATGAGGGAATAGTGGCACTTTTACGAATTCATTCACCTGCTAGTGTCTGGAGGGAGTAGCAAGCGTATCTCCCTGGTTTTGCTTTTGGTTGAGTACATCCAAGTTGCATTAGAGGAAGTGGGTCTCATTGCTTCGTCCTTTGCTGCTCCGAGTCGAGCGAGCTGCCTTGGCAGAGCTGTTGTTTCTGTTAATTTCTCTGCTGAAACTGATGTGTGCCCGAACTTGGGTTACACAATAAAATGCTTACTCTCAACTTGCTACCAAGTGAAATATTTTTCAACCTTTCTTCTAGAAAATGCAGCCAAATTTCGGTCACGTTGTTTCTGAAATCAATTTGAACTGAACTCTCATAATTCATTAGCTATAGGCTAGCAAATCAAGTTCTGTGGATTCGGTTTATATTTTATTCTTGTTACTCAGGAAGCTGTCTAGGCATAAATAAAATTAGAGTTCATATCATTAATTAAAATAAATGTACACACCAATAATGCAATAAATCTAGAAGACAGCCTGAAGAAAAGAGTTGGCTGTTTCAAAATGTTTTTCCTTTACAGGTCATGATATGAGGATAAATGTTACAAATTTGGTTTGGGGAAAATGGCTAGGAATATATTTCCAAACTTTTTTTCATCACATAGTCAGTACAGAATGGCTTTTTGTGCACCTCATTTCTAATACTCAGCAGAGGCGGGGACAGACAGCAAACACAAATTGTTCTTTAAGACAGCTCTGTTGACACAGAACAAAAGATACAAGGGTGATTGAGCCTCCTGCATCCGGCTTCTCTCAGTCCTTTCACTTTGCTGCCTTTTGACTTTTCCTCTGGCATCACCTGTCACGTACCAGGATTTTCCCTATGTGCTCCTGCGAGTGCACGTAACATACAGCGAGTATAGCACGTAGCGTAGCGTGACCTGACCTGCTTGTAGTCGAACACATCGTTTGGGGGATGTCACACTGCACGAGATACCTTAAAAAGGGGAAGGTACAGGAAATATTTGATGAGGATGGTGGATGGTTAGCTTTTTCCTCAGTCCAGCACAGTTGGGTGAAATGCAAGAAGAAAAGAGCAAGAGCTTTCCTTCCCTGGAGCTGCTGGTGCCAACTCACTTGTCCCGTGGCTTCCCAGAGCCTGCCGTGCCACACGTGGGCAGGCAGAAGGGAATGACTTGTGCGTCCATTTGTTGTCTTCCTGTCGTATTATCACGATGGCCTTTAAACTGACTGTGCTAGGAAGTGAACCTGGGTATTTTATTGCCCCTGCTTTAAATAAAGGCAGGCGTTTGCAGGAAACGGCAGCTCACCACGCTACTCACTTCAGTCACGGTGAAGATGAAAGTGCCCAAACATTGCTGTCTTTCCATAGGTGTGTTTCAGCTGATGTTCCTCAGGTTAAACAAGCTGACAAATGCCAGTCATGACATCGCTGTGAGTTTACTACTCAGTAAGGCATTCACATTCACATGTAGTGTGTATTTCATACCCAGTCTCTCCAAATACATATGCTACCTTGGAAAAACACTTAGCCAAGCTTCGTGGTTGTAGTAAGATTTTAAGAAAGGCAGTTCTGGCCCAGATAAAGACCCCTCTACCCAGCATCACAGGCATGGTGTGTCTAATAAGACAATGGGAAAAGGGCAATCACCAGGTTTTTTTTCCAGAAGTCCAGCTCAAGTGCTCCAGTGGCCGGAGTCCTCCTGAAGCGGGGTGGCATTCTAGTTTTTGAGAGTTAATTTTTTTCCAGTCACCTCTTGAATTTATGTAAACTTCTGGTATCTATACTATCTTCCGCTTTACAGTGCAAATGCCTGTTTTGTGAAGAACCTTATTAGTTACGCCAACAAACACATTTTGTTTGCTGAGTGCTAAATGGACAATTTTCCTGCCACACTTGAAAGAAATCAATTCACGGAACGTCCCTGGGGAGCAAAGAGCTGGGGTATTGTTCAGAGAAGGAAGGAAAGAAACACCTGTCCTCACCACTGGTTGTGGGACAGAGATACAAGTAAAGCCTAAGTAGAAGCTGTTGTAACTTACGCATTTAGGACCTTCACAGCCTATTCTTGGCAGCTGTCTCAGTGGATGATCTTTTAACCACTCTAACACTGGTAGGCTCTCTGTAGGGATGCAGACACCTGATTCGGCATCTCCAAGCACTGCCTTCCTGTATATTCATCTGTGCATCCGATGTTGAGTCCTTTAACAGGCAACCCTTTTTAAATAAATGGTGACTTAACTAGTTTTTCTTAACTTTTAGGTACATAAATTGAGTCATTTTTCATGTCACTATCCTGATCCTGTGCAAGAGATCCCTCAGATTTCTATAAATTTGAAGTTATGTTTTTGAATGGATATAATCATTTTAGAAATTACATACATTTTGATAAAATTTATGAATAATTTTCTTTTAGATGAAAATTATGAGGGTAGAAATGAGTTGCTTTATAAAACAAAGCAGAACCCAAACACATGTTATTCCTGTCCTCATTCAACAATGTTACATCTCAAAGAAATTGGTGGGGATTTCAAAATTTGGCTTTTTATACATAAGAAGAGATTTATTGAAAGAGTGTGAATTCCAAAAATGTATTATGAAATATATGTATAGTCTAACAGTTTTTGGTATTTCTGTGGCCATGGAGGAATTCACTGTATGATAATCTGGGAGTTAGCCCTAGTATTGATTTGATTGTGCTGAATGTGTGAGGTTTTCTTCCTCTCTTCTTCCATGCTCTGATGTGCGATGAGAAATTAACTACAGTAAATGTGTGAAGCCAAAGGTGCCAATTCACTGTTTTTAATACAGTTGTTCCTTACATACCTTGAATTCTACTTGAAGTCTATCTTTGGTACATGCTGAGAAGTTGCTTCATTATGTGTGTGTATTTAATACACACTACATACTCCTAAACACACACAACATATAAAAACATCCAGCGCTGTGGGGGCTGTAAATATCATCAGGATTACGTATGTTACACAAAAACATATGTAGCGTATACTTCTGTGTTTTGAAATGATCTTATTGGAAGCTTATTTTTGGTCTGAAGTTTGGGTTTGTTTCTTTTTTAATTTCCTGGTGTGACACCCTTTAATGTGGCATGAAAGAAAACATTTTGCAAAATGATCATTGTTACACTGCATTTTATCTGTGTACATCTTAGCCCATTTTCTACCTGGCTCCAAACAGGAAATGAAGGATTTGGATCTTGTACTGGCATGAAATTTTTGTTTGAAAAAGGCTGTTAAATATTGAGCATATCACTAACTGTCTGAACAGTAATTTTGTATGTGAAATAAGGTTGGTCATAGCAAAGTAGCACATGAAATGTGTTTGCACTCTAAGAGATGAACAACTTGAGAGCAGAGCAGAGCAATTTGAGCACTCTTATGTGTTTTGATTTAATGAGATTAAGCACTTAATTTATTATTTCATAGCTACTGTACAATATTACTTATGGTGCAGATCAAATATCATACATGCAAATTGGTGGGGAGATAAGTGAATGAAGGCAGGGACTGGGGCTGTGTGCCATGTGGGCAGGAGCAAGGGAAGCTCAAACACACAGCCAGGTGAGCGAAACTCAGTTCCCATCTTGTTCTTTCGGCCTCACCAAAAATTGCCAAAATGCATCAAACCAGGGATCCTTTTTTCCGGCTAAATGAGAGGACAGTGAACAAAACGCAACCATTTTATTTAGGTCTTGAACTAATTCTGAAAATCCTGAAAATTACATTTGTAAGTCAATGACGTGGTTAAACTTATAATTTGTTGGAGGTTAACCTCAGTTATTTTGTGTTTGTACAATATCCACATAACAGAGCCATTGTCTGGCCTTCCGTCATGAGAGACAGGACAGGTTTGCCTACCACAAACAGAAAGTCAGTCCCTGTTGTTAAACAGTCCTGGTGTGCTTGCCAAGCTGTCGAACTAGTTTCCAATACTGATAGGTCCCTATCCAGCAGATTGTGTGTCATTTTCACTTCTGTTTTCTGGGATTTTAATTCCTAGCTGCTCCAAGGGATACCCATTCTGGTATCAGAAAGATACTATCCTTTTCCCATCATCTTCTCTGTACATGAAAACACCCACTCATCAGCTGAGCTTGGTAAGCCCTACACATGCTCCATTCTCCAGTGCCTCTGTTCTTTACGGTGTTGGTAATCTTCCCGGGCAATTTTGTTTCTTCACTCATACACAAGGTATGTGCAGCCAAAGCAGTGCATGATGTGGATGAAGAACCAAATAGTCTGAAGGAAAGATGCATTCTTCAGAATGACAACTGGAATAATCGCTAGCTGTTGTTTGTCTTCTTCCCACCACAAAGCCCATGAGGAGGCTGCTAACGTTGCTTCCATTTTCTTCTGGAGAAAAAGAGGCCCAAGCAACAGCAGTCCCACAGACTTTGTTGCAGTGTAAAGAAATATGGGGCTGACAAATGGGGCATCAGTAGTTCCTTTAGGATTTGGTGGTCCTCTCCAAAACTACATGTTCAGTACTTGTCAAAGTATATCAAAGGTCAAAGTTTCACAAATCCTTCTTGCAACCAGTGATGTTTGGTTTACCAACTGAGGCAATAAGCCTTAACCAGGGCTTGATGACAGCCAAGGCTGTCATTTATGTGTGTGAAGCATCGGTATGTGTCTGCTTGTTTGTCCATTCTTGGGACTGACATCGGCTTAGAAAATAGTCCCTCATTCATTAGTGCAACCATTTTGTACATTAATGCAAAATTAAGGCTGCAGTAGTGGGGGAGTTGTAGGTACCAGTGAAGATGAAGAGAAAACAGAGATTTAGAGAAAATCTGGGAGATAAAATAGGGGAGTTAGTTAACTGTTAAGTTCAACTTATCAGGTTGTCCTGGAGGAGATGATAAAAGAACAGACTTTCAAATGGGATGAAATAGATTTAGGAAATAAAATAAAAATGAACACACACACACACACACACAAGCATTTATGGCTTAAAAAATAGAAGAATACAGTCATCTTGAAGTAAAAAGAATAAAAATAATGGTGACTATGAAATTGGGGAGTTCTTACAGTGACCCTTAGATATACCCATATGCCTTTATGTAAGCCTTCTTGAAATTGAAATGTCTCTACATGGTATTTATTAAATTAAAATTACTTACTGCTTTTATTAAGTAGTCCTACAAGTTGTTAACATATTGCTGTATTTCCTCCGCTGTCTGATCTATAGTCATTTTGGGTGTTTTTGACTTTTAATTGAAAAAAGAAAATATTTCTCCCTTTATGTTTAATATAAAGATAAAGAAGTCAAACGTTAAGTCCTATAAACATTTGTGTCCTATGGAAAGAGATGAAATTCTTCAATTTTTGTTACTATTTTTATTTGGGTATAAGGAATTCTGAAGCACAGAAGTCTATAATTTTTAAAACCAGGCTACATTTTCCTGTTCCACAAGGATACAGCAGCCTATCTTGTTCTATAATATATTAGACTGCAGATGTTGGGATCTCTGCCACCTTTCTGTCAGGATGTTTTATGTAAAATGAATTGCAACTGGAAACTCTGGAGATGAGTCAAGTCAAATGTGATTGCCTTGCTATTAAGTTATGTTACTGATGGGGGAAAGTAGTAGTGTTTATTATAGAATTTATGTAGAGACATGGCAGAACTGCTTTTTTTCTGAAAGGAAGCACAAACAAAGACTTCCCTGGTACATAATCTAAAAAAGTCCAAGCTAATTTATAAGTTAATTTATAGAATGCACAAAATTGTAGAATCAGTTTAAAGTCTAAACTTTTATGTAGCACATACTTAAGTGCAAAATGAAGATGTATGTGGAGCCTAGGACCTTATGTGGAAGTGCTTTGGACCACAGTGATCTGTTTCTGCTGAACACTGAGAAACTTCAGTGATGCCTTTAACCAAACCTGTTTGTATTAAAGGATGTGAAGAATTACCAGTGAGAAGGTAGGAAGAGATTTCACTTTGTTTTAGTTGAGGCAAGCGGAAGACCAGGACAAGCTAATTGGTGTACGTGACTGCCTTCATGGTAGGACAGGTGCATTTCTTCCTGATCACACTGAGAAGAAAGTTCAGAAGAGCCTGATGAAAAAACTTACGGATCCCATTTTCAAGAAGTATGTTGGCAGAGAACCAGCCTCCAGTGATTTGTGACCCTGTAGCAAGATGAGAAGTGCAGAGGTCCCTGAGTGCAGCACACTGTTACTGCAATATGTTGGTTATTTTCTTTCTTCCACTGACCCCACTGGGAGCCTGCTGCAGAAAATGCCTCTGATGGTGGTTTAGGCCCTTTTAAAATTTCCCTCCTGGATTTAACTTGTGGGCAGTTTGTTCCTGTCTGGTGTTGTACCAGCACTGACCGTTAGCTTACGCATCCAAAGGTAAATAAATAGGTTAGTGTCCATTTTATGACAAGCATAATCACCAAACCATCACTTTGAGTAGGTGGAAAAAATGGGGACATTTTTGGCTTTTTGATGATGCACAATATTTTGCAGCTATGTGTGCATAGATTCCTCCTGCAGTGTTGAAATTATGTTTGATTTCCATATTGAGGCCAAGCCCATCTCTTTGCATGCTACAGTTAATTAACTGTGAGTACCTCCACAGCTGTGTTAGGCTTCAAAACTCTGCTTAAATGACTGGCAGAGAGGGGTGTAAGATAACTATGTCTTTTGCTCTCCCCTTTGCTATGCCTGTATTCATCTTGGCCCCGTATATGGGAATTGTGTGATACTTGGCATGCCCACCTCTCTGATGAGACTATAAGGTTGAAAACTGGCCCCACTTGTGTGTGATAACCCTGCCAGTGCTCTGAGGTGGGCTGGTGGGAAGGAAGAACCTTCCTTCTTTCCTAGAGAACTCCAGTGAGAAATACGTGGTTGGTCGTGCACAGTGCTAATTAACAAAACAATTTAATGTTGATATTGACGAAGTTGTTAGGCTGGCAATTGTTAGGTAAGCAAGGCAATAATGGCTCCAAGGCCATAAAACCCCATCCTCTTCTGGATTCAGAAGTACTGGCCTAAGAGTTTACCGATCCCACGTGGTCATTGTTGCCACCATCATCGGTCACATAGACCGTACCCTGGTGATGTATGCTGTGCATACCAGTCTACAGCAGAGCAGGTTATGTGAGCTCTCCTTTAAGGCAAAATCACCTCAGGGAGGTTCAACACTTCTTCATTAATCAACACTAACCCAGCAAATTTTGATTGAAGTGTGTTAAGGAATTCTACAAAACCCAGAGGACAGATGATGGTAAGAAGCAGCTTGGCACCATAACTTCTTCCAGTGTAGGACTGGATCAAGTAAAAAGTATCTGTATCTTGCTTCAGAAATATATGGGCTCAGTCTTGCAAAGCGCTGAGCAGCCTCGATCCCTTGTGTACGCATACAGACACGGTAATGCTGCCAGCAGACGACGTTGGGAGCATTGACCAGAACAGTTTGGTTATGGTGTCTTTCTCAACAGACTCTTAATAATATTTATATTGAGATAAGGTTTAAATAAAACTGTACTCCCTTGGCACAATTAGAGAGATTTTGCTGTCTAAAATATTAAGCTTTGCTTCTGTGCAGATTGATCTGCTGATACTTGTGGATCAGATATTAAACTGAGTAGACAAGAAATGGGAATTGGAGGGAGAGAACAACCGGAATGCACCTGATTGTAGTCCTGATGCTTTTTGGGAACTGCAACAAGAATAGCTGGAGGGGCAAATCTCCGTGAGAGGTATATAGACTATGTATCTCCCTCTTGCCATCCCTCCTAGCTGTATTGCCTCATAGTTGTTGCCCAGCAAGACGAAATGCAGTACTTCTCATTGCGTGGCTGACTCGCAAGGTACTGTAAGGTATATCAAACTTACATTTCACAGAAAGGTTATCTTCATACCTGTATGCTTCCCTATCCTCTTCTGAGCTGCCAAACGGTAATTCTCTGAGATAAGTTTACTGAGAAAGAAATGATAGTTAATGCCCATCTGGGACTGCTAAGAGCCATGGAAGAAAATGAGATGGCTGATGCAAGTTTATACCTCATTCCTGTAGTGAAGGGCATTCTGTGAACCATTGATGGATTTTTAGGTAAAATAATCTAGTTATACAAGAGCAAATTCTTCACTGTTCTGTCATGTTAGTGCTGCAGCGGTAACTCAGTTACAGGTTTTTTCATTGAGTAAAGATGAGAGACAAGATTAAAATTGTTTTGTTTACAGCTGAAGGCTTCTTTGCAGATTATGGGAATTGAGCCTATGGTCTCAGTCAGCCGATACAAAGGTCACCACTGCTGGAACTCGTCAGTGCACTCGTCAGTCCAGCAGTGATTGAGTGGGTTGAGAAAAATGTACTGTTTGTTATACTGTGGCTGTACAACTCTTTCTGGGCAGAAACAAAACACAGCAAGAGACCATGATCACTGTCATTCAGTGTTGCTCCCATTGTAGGTATAACACTATAAAGAACAGAAAAACAAATTCTCTGTCAAGGCGAAAGGCCTTCCTTAATATTTATTTTACTGCAGGTTTATGCCACAAATTATTTTCGTGACTTGTTTTCTTGCATTTGATCACTATTTTAAAATTTATGACCAAGTAACTTTTTAGCACACTTCACTACAAGGTCAGGCAGTCCATGTGGAGAGGTAATGCACTGGAAACTTGCTTATGTGGAGAAATTTCTAACAGTGACATTAACCAGATGTTTTATTTGTTGTCTCCAGTAGGTATTTCATTCAAAGAACTGCACGAATGAAAGAGCAGATTCCGAAAGAGAAGTATTCTTGATCTCTTTACTGAGCACACTGGTGCTCCTTCAATTAAATCGATTTGCGAATCTTTGGTGCAGCATGAAGCTTCTGTAGATGTGGAAATAAGCCTTAAATTTCTTCGGTTGTATAGACAGCAGTTTGAATACCATCCACAGTGGGTCATTTCCTTGCCCTGTTGGGCGGCAGGAGGGAAGGTCCAAGACTATATCCAAAATATGCAGTGTGTCAGTCTTGGGAGAAGGAAGCTTTATGATGGCTTGCAGTATGAAGGAGTTCTGCTGCAACAGAATTCAAGCAGCCCTGGGCACTTCTGTTGGCCAACAGCTGCAGTGGCAGATTTTAGCTGATAGTTGCATTTAATATTCCAAATTATGCTGCTGCTTGCTTCAAAGGACCAAAACAACACAGACCAGAGAATGGTGAATACCATCTCTCATGGGGCAAAATCTTTTGACTGCAATTAATTTGTGTGTTGTAAATCTCCAACATGAAGTTAAAACAAAAGCTTGAATGGAGATGAATCTCTCTATACTGTAATGGGCCTTTTCTATTTTGTAAAGGGGAGATATCTGGTTAACTATTATTTGTCAATTTGCAGGGTTGCGTACATAAGAATTCACACTGCTGTTGCCCAAAAACTTATTCTGTATAATAAAAATGATTGCTTTCTACTAGTGATAAAATCTCAGATAATTATCTGGTGTACGTTAAAATTCCCAGTTAGTTAATAATGGTTATATTCATTTAAAAATAAAAATTTTGATAACATACAGTTTAGGTACTGCAGTGCTTGGAAGCTGTCTAAGAGGATACTTCAGCTGGAGTATTTAATTAGAAGCAAGTTAAGTGTTTAAGGATATTTGCTAAACATGCAAGTAAAACCATGAAAGTGAGACAGATTATCTGGGGCGTGAATAAAGCGGTAGTGAAATGTCAAGTGAAATCCTTAGCAGCTGTAAGCAAGAATAGTGCTGATTTATACCAACCAAGGACCTGGCCTGCCAACTGTCATGGCTGTGACAGTCTGCTGGCAGTCCCTGGAGTCAAGGACTGCGGCGAGATGGATGGGAATATCAGCGAGACCATGTAAAAGGGGCTTGCTATAAATAATTCCAGGGAGACTGGTTCGTATGGCAAGCCAACAAATGGCCAGCTTCATCTGGAATCTACTTCATAAGAACATAGCAAGAAGAGGAGGACAGGTGAAATACTGTTCTTTTAGCCCTGGGCATTAAAAATCAGGCTCCCTTTGAAGAAGCCTGGTGTTCTGCTTGTGCAGCTGTTGCAGGAGACGTCCAATGTGATTTCTTCAAGGGAGGGGAGAGCGAACCCGTAAGGAGAATAAGATCACTTTAAATGTTCTGCATTTACATCAGTTCCCTTAAGCAGCTTGTTTACTGCTATCCCATATTGTCTTGGGTTTGAAAGGGAGTGTAAAGGATAGCAGACAAAGTAAATAAATACAAGTATGTTCTAGGTGAGCTGGAGAGAGTAACTTCACTAATTGTCCTATATGCAGATGTTTCATTTACACAGAGAAGCAGTGTATCGGATTTCTCACGCTTCTGGAAGTATGCTGGTCAATCCACATTGAGTACTTATGATAAGATGTATTCTGTATTTACCACGTACACACTTAGATATGAGATATTCTGTCTTTTAAGCTGTTAAGATGGTTTAACGATAATCTTTGTAAGACCTTTGCTGCAGTAAAAGGAAGATGAGGTGAGACTAGCTTCTCAGAACTGTGTTCGCTTCACGCTAATGTATTATTGAATAAACCAAAGGCTACAACTTAATGCTTTTATTGATTTCCCGAAGTGTAAATTAGAGGCTGTTGCTATCATGGATACTATTAAAAGCTGCCTTATATTCCCTGTGAACGTATGAGAACAGCATCCAAATATTATCCTTACTCTGTCTGAGGGAGGTCCCCTTGCTCAGTACTGTTTCTCATATTCATATTTATGCTCATATACTCCTTTCTCTGTTTACTGAGCTTTATGTATGCTCTGGCACGATGCCCCTAAACTCACTGTGCAAATTGAAAAAAAGAGCTCATGCTACTTGCTGCTCGCCAAACAACAGAAGGAGCAGCGTGTTTTTCTTAGGTCCTGTAAGACCTGCCCTGAAAAGTAGAAAGTGTCAGAAAGTCTCAAGGGTTATGAATCTTACCTCTGTGCTTCCTCACTTCTGAAGATTAAATCAGAAGTACCGCAGGAGGATTTCGTTGTGGTGGAAGAGGAAATTGGCTGTGTTGTTCCCACAGCTTTATTGGAGTCTCAAGCCAAATCCTGTCCCCTGTCACTTGTGTTACTCCAGCTGCTGCTGCACTGCGTTGTGAAACTCTTCTTGTTTAATATTCTTGGTTGCCTGTGCTCGTACACTGTTACTATGGACCTGGGTACAGTTCCTCCCTGGAGAAAATCGCTTTCTGAAGTAGTTCCTAGAAACAGTTCGGGAGTTAGCATCGACCTGAGTCCAGTCCCCCAGGCAGCTGGGAGGCAGCTGTGCTGCTGCAGAGGTGAGCACGAGTGGGTGGCGTGGACCCGAGCTGTCTGCTGCTAACTGGCCTCGTTGCCAGAGAGCAGATACTGGCTCTGTGTAGCTCACCTCTATCAGCATAGCGCCGTGTGTCTGAATGAAGCGCTGGGCTTCAGAGATGACTTTCACGTTACTTTAACGACAGACAGCTTGCCAAACGACAAAAGGGAACCACCTTAGCTGAATGCTCATTCTTGGCTCCGAAGTGATGTGTGAGCAAAGCCGTGTTACAGCCAGACGAGCAGTGTGACACGCTGAGCTCCAAACCCCGCTCTGGTACCGACAAGCAGCCACCCCAGTTTGGGTGCCCACATACTGGGACCTGTTGCCTTGCTCTGTGGCAGGTCATACCGGCACCTCATCCCTGTAGGGGAGAGCCAGTCGCCAAGCAGAGCCAGTCGCAGTGTAGAAATCGTAACATATGGAGAAAAATGTGTATTACAGGAATAGAATAGCCTCGTTTGTGAGGGGGGAAGTGTTATATGCCTGCTATGTAGTAGTTGTCTCCTCCTTCCTAACCTGATGTTTTAAATGTGCTTTTTTTTTTTTTGCTCTTGAAGGGCCTTGATTGTAAATGCTTAATGCCTGCTAATTGTGTGCTTTGTTTTCCAGTGGAGAGTGGTATTCCTGGAAGCAGGCAGGCGTGCTTTAACCTTTCTTCTGGAAACATTTAAAGTACTACAATGAAAAAAAAAAAAAAAAAGGAAGGTCTGCACAGCCTCTCTTAAAGATTACTTTTTTCTTCTTAATTATATATGGTATTTCGTTTTGTTTTATTAAAGGTCTCTAGGAACTGAAATCTGGACAAATAATTGGACTGTCACACCTGACATTTCCCTACTGACGTGGAGTGATCAGGAGGCTGTACTCTGATCCCTTTGAAAAAGGGGAGAAAGCAGGTTTCATCCATAAGAAAGGTTCAGCTGTGGGAAAGAAAAAAAACAAATGCTCTCTCTTCCCCCTGCCCTCCCAGCAAGATAGCGCATCACCAGACCTACGTTTTAGCATAAATGATGTGCATGTGGTGCCAATTAAGTCTGCCCCAGACAGATCAGTGTAACTTTTGTCCTGGAAGTGCAAGAGGCACAATAGGAGTGGCGGAGGGTATGGCCAGTGTTGCACGGAGAAGGCTGTGTTCAGCTGGGGCCATTGGAGTTAGGGCTGGTAACGTGGAAGGGGTTTGGAGGAAAGGTTGCTTCTTCGACAGAAGAAAATGCTCCAAAAGCATTTGGGGAGACCAGGCTGCACCTCCAGAAAATGGCTAAGCATCCATGGAGCTACAGCTGATGTGGTTTTTGAGTAGAAGTTTAGAAAATAGCTACCAAGCCAGAAGGCAGGAGGAGGAACTGGTTAACATGATTAAGCAACTGTTAAGATATCATGGGATTACTTCTATTACATCATGCAAAATAAGAACAAGAGAGAACATTTTGTATGTATTTCGGGAAAAGCTTCCTGACAGTGACAGATGCTGGACTGCAGAGCAGTCTCTACATCTTGCAGTATTGGGACTGAGATTTTCAGATGAATGCAGACAAGTAAAGCAAACGAGGCAGACAAATAAAGTTAGCAAGGCAAATGAAGGTCCCTGGTCCAGTGAAGTGGTTCTCCCTTAGATCACTGGTCTGCTATTATTTGCTAAACAGCAGGCAAAATGGAAAATAAGGTGTGTTGAAAATTATTGTAATAAAGCATACTGACATGGTGTTCATCAGCTAATTATTACTGGTTAAGTAATGTTACTAATTGTTCTTGCTATTCCTGAGACATGAGTAAAGCTGTTCCTGTTTCTGAAAGCTTGAGTTGTAGGATTAACAGAAGGGACTGAGATTTAGTGAGAAGTTTGGGGTCTTGGAGGGGGGTTGCTTATGCTATGAAAGTCAGACTGGAGAAAGGGATAGGAAATTATCCTGAATTAACAAAAGGATAATGGGCTAGATGCCATAAATATAATTTAAAATCTGGTTACCTTCCACCAAAGGGAAACATTTGAATATAGACTAAGTCCATGGGCCTTAAGAATCTAAAAGTGTAACATGCTAGCGTGCTGCTGGGGCTGCCAAACTTTTGCAACAGTTGATGCTTTTAGGCTTGTAATTCAGCTATTAGCACACACAGCTGAACTTCGTCAGGCTCATGCCCCTGCTTGGAGCCCTCCTGAACCTTAGGAATTGCCATTTTACGTTGATACAGAGAAAATTTGCACTTTATTATGTATCTTGTCTGGATCCCAATCCACAAAGTCTCCAAATCCACCATTAGCTTTATCTTCCTGCAGATGATTTATCTCTCTGAATATCTGCCAATCTCAGGTGAAGTTCACCTGGCCACTTGCTTAGTTTTCTGTGAGTTAAAACACTGAGGCACAGATAATTCATTTACTCTCGCTAGAGAACTTGTATCCTCTTGCTAAGAAGAGAAATGTATTTTGTCATGGTCTATTACTGTGTTACTCATTCTGTTTCACATAATAGCAATAATTTTTTAAATGGCATTTTATTCAATTTTCCACTTTAGTACAAAGCACAAGGATTGAACAAAGCCATATTAAATATCAGGCATGTTTTTTTGCAGCACTTACTGTAGCTGAGGAGAATCAGCAAATGCATAATATTTTTTGCTGTCTTAAAAATCCATTACCACTCAGCATAGACTAACGCAATCAAAAAGGTTTCTTTCTTCCTCTCTTCTCTCTGCTCCTCTTTTACTTTTCAGATATACATGTACAACAGTAATAGAATGCAAGAGTTTTTTTCAGCACAACATGAAAGTTTTTCTTGTAGTTCCTCTAAACATAATCTGATGCTGAGGTGAGTTCCAGTGATCAAACACCTTCCTGAAGTTTGGGGTTATCTTCTTTTTGTTAATGTGAAATTAGATGCAGTGTGTGCATATTTCAAACCACTCGATCCTCTTATTTAGTGAAGTAAATGTTACTTCATTTTGACCCCACTGTGTGTGTTCTCTCTCATAGTGGGGCTGGAAGATGTGGAATGAAGGCCGGGTATGGTAAGGATGAAGGGCCTGATAAAACACAGCCCCGGCCACTGGGACAGTGCCCATCATACTCACTCCAGTGCAAGTGAATAGCAGTAATATTAAGTGTGTTCCAAATGAAGCTCAGCATTTTGCTCTGAAAGATGAATTTAATTCCCTTGATCCTTTTTTTAGCCATAATCTCTATACAAGGTGTAAAATAAGAAGAGATTAGAGGATTAGACTGCGGATAAAAACCCGTTATGTGGTAAGATGCATCCAAGTGTGAGGTCCTACAGCAGCAGCAGAACAGCTGGCTCCAAGTGGTGCTGCACCCAGGCTAGGGGCTAATTCTCAAGAGCTCTGGGTACTGCGATGTGATCACTTCGCATAACCCCCCCGAGGTATAGATGTTCTTGCATTCTTGGAGTTGGCACCGTATTGCATTGTGCCATGTGACTGAAATGTGTGTTTACCCATCTCAGGAAATCTCAAGGCCATGAAAAATATGATCCGCTCTTACAGGGAACTGTTGGCCAACTCCTGCCTTTCTCCATATCTTACTGAACTTTTCTTGGCACTTCTATCCAAAAATAAAGTGGGGGAGCTTTTTCTGTGTGGAAATATAAAGGCAAAGGGAACTATGGAATCAAATGCACTGGTATTTAGCTGGAGTAAAGAAAAAATGCTACTTTCGTTTTCAAGGCTAGCTCTGAATGTAGTGAAGAGAAATGCAACAACTTTTTTGCTTGAATATCAAACCTTTATTCCTTCGCCTTGAGTTGAGAAAAGACCAAGGAAAAATATTACTTTAAAATAGAGGGGAGGAAGAGACAAAGATGAAACCCCAAATGAGAGCTGTTTAACCTAATAGAAATAAAGGACCAGAAGAATAGGACAGTTACAATTATTAGGTTGATAAGGATGAAAGAATAAAGTTCGGAATGCCGTGTCAATAGAAAAATGTAAAATCTGAGAATGAAAGAAGGAGCAGAAAGAGAATAGAACAATCAAATCTAAGGCATGGTAATCAGCAATCAGTTGTACAGTGTAAGCTGGTAAAAGTTGTGATGGTTAGTTCAGTTTTTGGCATTGCAGAGGTATTTTTCCAACTTGATTTCACTGAAGTGCTAGTACAATAGGCTTTGATTCACTGAGTTTGAGGAAGTAGAAATATGGGGGAGAGAGTGAGTTACTCTCCTGATGAAGTGCATTTTTGGAGCTGTAGGGAATCTTGTGAAAGTGGCGTTGCTGTTAGGTAGAGAAATATTGGCTATGCTCTTAACAAGTTTTATGTTGTTTATGAATAAAGTGATTTTACAGCTATTTGATTTTCCACATAGGAAGGATGTGAACAGTAAGGCCCACTGATTTAAACAAATAATCAGGACTCAATGATTCTTGATTTCTAACAGACTGCAGAACAATGTTATGTTTGATTAAGTGATGGTTGATCAACTTCAGATATGTGTGTTATTCATACATAAAATAGGAAAGAAAAAGAAGTATTGTCTTCTAGTATCCTTATTCTATTTTTTGTATGTGTGTGTATACGTGTCCCCTAATCTGGTTATTTTATATGAAGGATTGATTACATTAAATTTAGGTTTATGACACAGTAAACTGTAAACCATTTTTTTTCCATCCATAGATTTAAGTGGTCTCTCTTTACTCTGTGCTCTAGCAACAATTTTTAGATTCCTGTGAATTAGATTAACTGTGGTTGTACCTTCATTATTATTAACAACTCTTTAACTAACAGCCACTCTGATACCATATGGCTAAGATGACCAAAAACCCCATGACAGAATAATTTATGACCAAACATTTGTCTGAAATTATTGCTTAAAATACCAGATTTCTTTTTTATTTGACATCAAGATTGTGTTCTTGCAAGTGAGTATATTTAGACTTTGAGAGAAATTAAAGCTGAGGAAATATTTCTATGAAACAAAAGTCAGCAACAGTACTACTCTTACATTCAAAAATACGTAACTTCATGGTTTGCCCAAGAAGCTAATGAAGTGGGTTCAGCTCCTTCATGCAAGATCCTGGGAAAGGGGTGAGACTCATCTCTTTAGACAACTTTGGGTTCATAGAATCAGAGAATCATTAAGGTTGGAAATGACCTCCAAGATCTTCTGGTCCAACCATCGCCCTACCACCAATGTCACCCACTAAACCATGTCCCTAAGCACCACGTCCAACCTTTCCTTGAACACCCCCAGGGACGGTGACTCCACCACCTCCCTGGGCAACCCGTTCCAATGCCTGACTGCTCTTTCTGAGAAGAAATTTCTCCTAATTTCCAACCTGAAATTTGTAGTGGTAGTTACATTATAGTTGGGTTGTAGTTACATTGCCAGTTCAAGCTTGTGTGAGATGCTCCTACCAAAAGAACTGCCTTTAGCCTTCTGTTAGATTTAGATCCTAATTATGATTAAAGGGATGATAAAACCATCTTGCAAATTGCATTTTCCATAAAAATTGCAATTAATTAAAGTATTTTATGGACACTATTGGACATTCTCTTTAATAGCAATTATATCTACAAAATGTTTTTTTTGGACAAGATTTCACCTTCCTTCTACAGTTCAAGCAGTATGCAGCTGTTTCGTAACTCATGTTGCAGTAATTGAAATAATGAAATGTTAATGCTTGTTGATTAAAATTTGACTTTTCTCTCCATAATTTACAAAATATATTCGAAATTGGTTTTCCTGAGGAAAGACATATTATGTGAGAGACTGTTTGATAGCATGGGTTTGTATGGAGTCGTGGTGTGAGCTCAGGAGCAGCAGCCCCGTGCTGAACAATGCAGGAACAGCTTGCTGACCTTCGCTTGACACTTGGTAAGATCCACCCATCATATCTGAAAGAACAGGTTGATTTTTGTTGGATTTAAATCTACTTTATGATAGCATTAAGAAGTCCCAGCCAAAACAGAGTCTTTAGGAATCAAAACCTGTGTGTGCCGTGTCAGTTGCTGCATGTGTTGGGCCTGCGCCCCACGCAGCCTGGTGACCTGGCTGAGTGATCTTTCAGCCTTCAGGACCATCCAGCTCTGTCTGTGGTCACTGACAAACTTGGTTGATGGGGGAGCAACACATGCTGTTTGCACAGCACGTGGCATTTCTGGAGGGCTGCTGAAGACCAAACCTGTGCCATGTTGAGCTTTAGACAAGCCATGCTTCCTGAGAGGACAGGAAGACCTCGTCTCTTGACTCCCTTCATGTCTGGCATGAAGCCACTGGACGTGGCTATGGATGGTGAAGAGGGGTGAATAAATCCATCTGGGGGGCTCAGTTCTCCTGTGGTCAGCAGATACAACATGTGGTTGTATAAAACCACTTTTGTGACCGTGACCTGGGCTATTTTCTCGAGCTGCCTGTCAGTGCGAAAGTTGAGTAAAGCTTAGAGCTGTTTAAAGCAACCTTCTTTGCTTCAGCCATTACTGTAATAGCAATGATAACACAGACTTGCTTAAAATTAATGAATTCATAAGGTTTTAAACTGCATTAGGGGAATCAGGAGATTTCTC
Organism: Anas platyrhynchos; assembly: GCF_047663525.1. Lineage (NCBI taxonomy): Eukaryota > Metazoa > Chordata > Aves > Anseriformes > Anatidae > Anas > Anas platyrhynchos. Next base: position 63,134,422 of record NC_092589.1, on the reverse strand, counting down.
TGTCAGCAGGTCTTATTTAATAAGAACATAAGGAGAGGTAGAAACTTAGTTATCTTGAGTTATGATTTAGGTTTGTTTTTGTTTTGGAAGACTCATGTCTGTGGCATCACATCCCTCAGTGCTCGGAGGAGGACGACTAGGTTTAGCAGAGCATGTTCTGTGTTTCTCCACTTGTAGGTAGAGGTGTTTCAGAAACCTTAGATCGCTGAGCTTCAAAGGGTTTTGTCTGAAACAAAGCAAAAGTTTCCCAAATTATCCAAGCCTCCAAATCCAAGGCCGTCTGCAGGTATTGTTGCTGTCCTCCCTGAAACTGGCAAGAACATCATATTCCCTGAATAGGTACAAGAATTTCCTCTTCAATAGAAATTAATGTTTTTGTTGGCTTTATTCTGTGATGGGTCAAATCAAACAATAAAAAAATTAAAAATCCAGCAAACTAGAAACCCATTAATTCTGCACAAAGAGATGATTCGTACATGTATTACCCTGTTCGGCAGTCCTATATGTACAGAACAATATACTTAAAAACAAAAAAAGGGTTTTCAGATGTCCAAGATGAACTAAACTACACATGCTGCTTAGCATCATTTATGGGAATATGCAGCAATGCAAATGTCCTTACCGTAATGTCATAACGTCATTATAATTTCACCCTTCCTCTCAGTGCTTTATTTGTGCCAATTTCTTAAGTGACCGCCTGAGACATTTCGTGATAGTCTTTCCTAATTAACAAGGAATTGTTTAGGGTTGTGATTTTCCTGCTGATGCTTATTGTGCTGATTAGATATGGGCACATGCTCATGTTTGTGTTCATTACATGTTCTTGACTGTGCTGGATGATTCACAGTCTGCTGCAACAGGGAGAAGTATACGGTATGCTGACTGGATGTGGCTTGTAATTCAGTTTATTACGGACTCTGTCTTGGCAGGATGAAGGTGATGGTATTTTTCTAATGCTAGAGTTTTGTTACTATGTATAGCCTATCAAATTTATATGAAAGTCCTCCGTAAATAAAATGTTGAACACATTGGACTGATGGGGTGAAGCAGGGCATGGCAGCCTTGCAGTAGCCTACATCTGCCTGGGTGTTGTGAGTATAAATAACGTCTTCAGTCTTAAGTCGTTTCCTGATAACATGGAGATAGTGAGCCATGGTAAAGGCACAGCCACTGAAGTCACAAGCTCCATGGATTCACGTGGCTGCAATCTATCTGGCAATGGTTTTATTGGCCTTTCCCTGTTTTCTCTAACCCCATCATAGACAGAAATAAATGACAGACATCTGCTGAAGGTTTCTTAGTGTGCCAATAATTAGGATAGTGTCTCTTTCCTTCCGATCTCATCATACTACACACAAACAAAGCCTTCTGCTCTCTACAGAGGAGATAATAATAAATTATTTTATGGTTAGTGGTTATTGTGACTTAGAGTGGACTTCTCAGTCACTGAGGGGTCACCTCCAGAGAGGGAGTCTTGGTGAAATTGAAAGCTTTGCACCTATACAACAGTGACTTAGCTCACTGTTTGGGTGTCAGCAAGAGGTACAGTGTAAGTAGAAAAATTAAGTTTTCTAGCATTTCTTCCTTTCAGAAGGAATTTCTTAATGTTTATTTTTTTGAAAGATGGCTGAAGTCTCTTGTGGGCTTTTTATTTCTCGATTTTACAGAGAGAACATTAGAAAATTGATGAACTAAACAGGAGATAGAGGCGTGTCTGTTACCACAGTAGTCCCCAGGGCACTGCCTGTAATCTCTGCTTTCACAAAACAGGCTTCCCAGCTGGTCTTATTCACCTATTTAAAATACCAGCAGTCTCCTTCATAATTTGCCGCATTTTTTGTGATGAAAGGTTGTTGGAAGCAAAAACAAAACCACCAAGTATATTAAGGCCATGAGACAAGGACGGCCGAAGTTTGTCCTGGAATGTAGCTGGTAAAAGGCTGTAAGACTGGCTTTTCTTGTAAAATGGAGGTACTGTTGACTCTTTCACAAAAGAATCAAAGTCACAAAAGGTAAATCACACAAAAGCAGACTAGTAATATAAACAGGGATAAACTGTCCTGCCTCTCCAAACCACAAGGATACCGAAAACAGGCTGTATCGGGACCATGAAAAGTCTGTACCGGGACCACCAAAGGTGATTTGTTCCAGTGCGTTATTTCAAAATCCAGATCAGTCATGTAAAAACATAAGGGAGTGTAGAACTGGAGAGTAAACCTAGTCTAGCAGGGAGATGCAACAGTAAATTTAGATCTAAATGTGGATTTGGTTGCAGGGCTCCCATTTGTGTCCATAACAGCATGTTGTGGGATCATAAATCCCCTTTCAAATAATTCTGTGCACTTGGTAGTTCTCTTATGAGAAAGAGAGAAAAAAAAAAAAAACAACAAACAAAGCAATAAAGAAACAAACAAACAAAAAAAAACCAACAAGTTGTTATTTCAGGACAACAGATATGCTTTAGTTTCTACAAATAATAAAAAAGGATGTATGAATTTAAATATATTCACAGAACATTATTTTCATCTTCTGAAAATTAGAGAATTCTGGGATAAACAAAATGGAAGCTTTATTTTATTTTTCATTTTTTATTTCATTTATTTCATTTTTGGTCGAAGCCATATGCAGGAGAAGGCACTGGAAAGGTTTTTTTTACAGTAGTAAAGTAAGGTACAGTTTTATAGTAATGGCATGGTCCATGCTAATAGGCCTACTGTAGATGCAAATACAGTGCACTGTTCCCTTTTTCAGAACAGAGTTTAAAAACAAAGTAATTCTGAATTTTTCAACCTCCCTTTTAAATCCAAAACTTCCTTATCATCAATGACTTCATACTGATATTAAGATAAGTCATGTAATATAAGACAATCTACACAAAGAAGCCTGCTGCAAAGCTGTTATACATATAAGAAGCAGGCAAGCAGCAGGTGCAGCATGGAGAAAGATACATGAAGATGACATATACCTTAAATATTCTCATAAATATAGATGATCAATACTTGTTATTTTTAACCTGACCTATTTTGTTTTGTAAATGGTCATGAATAGGGATGATACTACAGTACAACACTGCCTTGCCAATGAACTCAGCATTGCTCACGCACACACACAAGTGCAATTTAGGGAGTCTAAACATATAAAGAGATGATAAGTGAATCATATAGTCCTGTGTGCCAGGCCACAAAAGTGACTGGAAGATAAATCCAGGGTTACTCTTCACATAAGGATGTGCATGCAGTCACACAAGGTACTACAGACTGCTGGTGAGCCATGGAAGTCTCAAATATTAGAAATAAATAAAAGCCACAGAACTCTTTTTTAAATCTATACTGTACTTTTGGAAGGGTCATTTTAGATATTTCAGATTTTTTTTTTCATGCCTGAGAAATTAGTGAACCATCTACTTAATATGAAGTTTTTAAATGCCGTTTATATATATATAAATATATATATGGACTTGCTATGTATGTGGAAATGACAGCTGTTTTGTAAGAATGCAGAAAATGCTTGTGAAAGAAGAGCACTGTCCATACTTACAATATAAGAATAATACATAATGTACTAAAGTAAAACAGCATTGTGAATAAACACAATCACATCTGTTTTGTGGTATCTGAAGACCGCTGTGGCTGATTGCTCATATTCTGCATATTGAGTAGGGTCAGGTGGTGGAGTCGCTGAGAACCAATTTCCCATTGATTTTGTTTGGAGTTGCTTGGACAGATCATTAGAGCTGTGTGAATAATAATTTCAGTGATTCACTGGCAATTCTGAGAAATCTGAAACTCCTAACTGGAAAGCACGGTGCTAGTCTGTTTATTTGCTAGGAAAAAAAAAAAAAAGTGTCAACCAAAACATCTTGTTTCGGTTCCGAGTATCTTTAACAAAAGCAAAGGAGGTTTAGAATCCAAGGGTTGCATTCAAAGGAGCCCGTGGGGTCAACTCATAAAAGCTCGGAGGAGCTTTTCCCAGCTTTTTCCAAAACCTAATGCTGTGTCCAGGTCTAGTCCGATCACTCTTCAGCTGGAGACCCCAGTTCTTCCTATCCCACAGTAGCAGTGCTGCAGAGGCCCAGAACTAGAGAAGTTTGGTCCTGCTCTTGTTCCAGAGCAGGATGCTCTTGCTCATAGCTAATAAAGGCACAGCCTTTGGAAATGAAGGCTTCTGCGTACCTCTCCCTCTTGAATCCCCATATGATCTATGTTTTGTCAGTGAAATTGCTCACAAGTTCTCCAGTCCCCTAGGAAGACTAATAAAAGTCTTTTATATCTATAATCTATATGTGCTGGCAAACTTGAATAAATTTACATATATGAAAAAGAACAAATTGAGATAATTGAAGAGTACAAAGCTTAGTGCTGAGAACATACAATAGTATCTCTTTCACCAGATGTGTGTGACTAAGCAGCATCTTATTACTGGTTACAGAACGCTAATTCCAGAAAGGGCCATTAAAGAGACGGCCTTTAAATGTACAGGGGGAGAAACAGTTACTTACCTAGTGCCAGAAACTGCAAAGTGGCAGGCACAAATTATATGGCCGATGGAAATTGGACAGTGAAATATGCTTTTCCTTGGTTACATTGTTCATAAAAGGATGCTGTAGTAGGCTGTGTAAGTCCTTAGGAAAATGATTCATGGAGAGGTACAATTTCAAAATGTATGTAATGTTATACGGGACCCCTTATTATGTGTACAGTTATTTAGTTGTGTGTGTTTACTCCTGTGAGTTCCTAACAAAGCAGGGAAACGCTGGCTTCTTGCTTTTATCAGTGGATACCTATGAATAGACTCAGCACTTGCATTCCTTCAGTGTCAGAACTTCAAATCAGAAGACTGAAGGGGGATTGGGAGTACATGTGTTTTCCAACTTTTATGCTTTGATTTAGAATAACAATAATAATTTTTAACCTGCTTTTAGGATATTTTAACCATTTTTTCCCCATGAGAAGCTCTTGAATTATAAGCAATGGTTAAGTAGGGTAGAAGCTTTCAGCTTTATTAAGCAAACTCACAAAACAGGGGCAGTTAGACTTCAGAATTTTACAAAAAATGTAAATTGTGTGTCATATCCTTCATCTTTGCCCACATGGCATGGCTTATTGGTGACCAGAAGAAATGACGCCTCTTACTCTTCTAAGCTGACTCTGTGCTCCTAGTGTTAGTCAGTGGCTTACAGGAGTGTTAGAATAAAGATAAGAAGTGAAATATTTTTAGTCTGATCTACTGTGTACATCTCATGAAACACTTGATTTAGAGCTCGTGGAGGGGGAAATCATTTTTACAGTCAGGAAAAGGCAGTCTTAAATCCAGCTAATAACTTGAAATCTAGATGTCCAGCTCAGCCAGAGGCTTCTGGTACAATTACATTTGGCTGCTGTCTTTCCATGGCAATGAATTCCTTCTCTTGTCTGTTGTGACACATAGGTGAAAAACATGCAGCAGAGCCAGATGATGCAGAGCTGGTGAGCCTCAGCAAAAGGCTGGTGGAGAACGCAGTGCTCAAGGCTGTACAGCAATATTTAGAAGAAACGCAAAACAAAACCAGACAGACTGATGGAAGCCCTGTGAAAACTGAGGAAGCAGCCAGTGGCACTAAGAATGAGAGCGACAATGAGAGCAGCAAGTGAGCACTGTGCAAAAGCCCGGGAGCAAATATCCCACCGAGAATAACCACAGAAACATGTCCCGGCTCCCTGCTGAAACTTGCTAAGTGGTGCTGGGTGACAGGCACTCTGCTTTGTGAGTCTCTTATCAAAAGTTTGTTCTGAACCGAAGGACACTGCCGACGAGCCTAACAAGTGCTTGCGTTGCTGAAAATCTGTTGAATGCTGAGAGGGATGGACTGCAGAAAAAAGGCAAGAATGGTGAATCAGACAGCTCCAGTCTTTGCTGGCTCTTCACCAAGAGCCCCTTCCTTGCTTCTGGAGAGAAACTGAGCCCTCTGTGTTTGCCTGTTGGGTTGTAATGAATGGCCACGGAAGGGGCCTCGCCGTATGTGGAAACAATGCCCTCCGTGCTGCTTGGCGCTGCCACAGGGCTGCTCGCTGGATGTGAGAGCACATTCTGTTTTGTAGTCAGCAGCAGTCATCCCAGGCTAAAAATTACCACTACAGATATTCCTCGCAGATACTATTACACAGTATGTAATATAGCAGGAGTTTCTCTTAAATGTGACACTGTTCTGTTCTGTACTTTTTGGTAACATTTGTTGATGCAAATTGTATTTTTTTTTTGTCAGAGTACCTTTTTATAAAAAATCAATATGGGAAAAAGCACTGAATACTGTCCAAAACAGATATGATCTCTTTTTCTCTGTACATTAATAATTCTAAGTGACATTGTTATTATAAAACGTTATATTGTTCTTCCCCTCTAGGAAAGAACCGTGAAGCAGACTTAGTAAAGGAAGCTTTGCACAGAGAAACACAGGCCCTGTTATCCAGGCTGAATCAGATAAAGGAGCTGTTATCCAGTCCAGAGATCCGCATGAAAATTAGCAAAGAACTGTTTGAAGACAGGCACAACTCCAGCAGTAAATGGAAAAGTTGTATCAGCTCTGGATCGCCAAATGCATGATTGTAAATTGCTGTGATGTGAGATCTCACCAGGTTGTTAGAAGATGAAAAACATTTCTTCAAGAATTTTTCCTATCTCTGTTCATCTTTTATTTTATTTTATTTTTTTTTACTGAAAATACAATTGGTGTAAATGGCTCATGAGGAGTATACTAAAGTACTTGCACAGAAGGAGTATAGTTCATCATTAAATACAACTACTCCTCAGCACCGCTTTGAAAACACGTGAGCGTGCAGGTAGACAACATGATTCCGAAGTGGAAAACTACTGGTGTCAAATAAAGCTGAGCAAACACTGTGCCCTTCCTTTATCATTGTGAAAAAATCAGACTTTTCTCATAGATTCTTTCTCTAGCAGTGATATACCGATATTAAAAATATTGATGCTTTTAAATACTTTAAAATATGTATTTGAAAAAAGCTCTTTTAATTATCTGCCTTTTGTATACATACTGGCATTTTGGGTTAGCACTGTCTATTTTTAATTTTTTTTAAACAGCACTTGAATACATGTATAGATGCTGATATGCTGTTTCTGCTGATGTTTACACTAACACAAGAATGTTTTAAATTTCAGAATGAAATTCAGACTCCACTGATCTCAATGTCAAACTCTTGTTGGCTTTAATGGAGTCAGGATGCTGCAATTAAAGCCTCATGAAAATAATAATATTCCTCGGGATGATACTTGCCTTTTCATTTTTGTAGAACAGTGTTTTATGTCTTCTGTTTTTGATGTCTCCTCCATCTCTACCTTGGGTGGCCTGGGGTGGGGTGTCAGTTTGCTCTGCGGGGTGTCATTGTTCCCTCCATACACCCACAAGATTCAGTGAAGCTTTGGATGTACAATGCAGGAATAGGTCCAATATTTGAACTTTTTATAAATATTGTTTTAAATTTCCGCTGATGATAAAAGTTATTTAATACATGTTGTGATTGGTATCAGTTTTGTGCTGTTAGAACAGCTGTGTGCATATTCTTCATTGGTCTCAAGCACTGGTCATTTATCTCATGCTTCATGGCTCATTTTTTCCCCTCATTTGATAAATAGCAGTATATTCTGAAATGTCTCATACATTTCTCAATCCATGCTCACAATAAAGTATTTCTTCCTTTGCACTCTGTGTATATTTTCACCCATCTCCAAATGGATTTTTAATAAAATGAGGTACTTTGCAAGTAACAAAACTGACAGGATCATTGCTTGTATGAATCACCCCCACAATGCTGACTGCGGGTCTCGAGCCAAGACACTGAACTAGAGCTTGGATGCTGAAGTCATGTGAAGAAATTCATGCAGATAAGTCCCAAGTCAGTATGGATTTTAAAAAGCCACCAGGAATTACATTCCCTTCTTTGAATCACAGAATCATCTAGGTTGGAAGAGACCTCAAGATCATCGAGTCCAACCTCTGACCTAACACTAACAAGTCCTCCTAAACCATATCACTAAGCTCTACATCTAAACGTCTTTTAAACACCTCCAGACTTCCCTGGGCAGCCCATTTTAAATGCTAGTTTCACCAAAAAATTCCCAAGGCAAAATTTTAAATGGTAAAACTTCACCATTCTCTAGAAATTAACCTGTTGTTTGGGCATTATGGGTTTAGAAGGAAGAACAGCTACAGCTTCCTTGAGGTCCATATGCAATCTTCAACCTCAAAAGTCGAGATTAAATTTAACAAATGGTCTAAAATTTTCTCTAGAATTTAATAAATAAATAAATAGATAAATAAATAATCACAATTTGCCATCCTGGCATGGGTCTGGGGAAAATGACAAACAAACCCTACAGGAGACCTGCATTCTTCTTGATCAGGAGCTGCAGGTTCGAGGCTCCCCCAGGGCCTCTAGGAAGACACTAGATGTCCCTGTTTAAGCAATTGAATCCCACCCTTGATTTTCATATGTTTTGACCTGTGAAAATCAACAGGGCTTTTGTTTCTAAAGCAGTGTTTCTTCAAAAATGCAAGCCATAGCCTTTAATTCTGGGTTTGACAAGGCGCCACTACTAATTTACTCAAAATTGAGCTCAAAATAGGGTAAAACAAAACAATCCTGCATCTAGATTCATGCCCTTCTTCCTCTCTTGTTTTGTTTTGTTTTGGTTTTGATTTTGTTTGTTTGCTTGTTTTTGGCTACTACTACTAGGCAGCGGAGCCTGCTTGCCACATTAAGGCAGAAATCTTAGGTATGGAGCTGCGAGGTGAGCACTGAAGAACAGGGATACACAGAGACTGAACCTAATATAGAAAGGTGTGAAGCTCTGAGCAGCATATGACAGAACAAATATGCTGCCTTCCTCACACTCCTAACTAATTTTCAGATAATCCTGATTTTTAATTAAGTTCTTCTTTTGGAGAATGTCTTGAGGTAGTGATGCACAGGTTATTCTGGGAAAGCGTTGGCAGATGGTGCAAGTTTGTCCATGTTCTGTTTTCAGTTCTACCTTCTAGCTCGTGCTCGAGAGTATTTCTGTGCTGTTGGTTGTGGAGATGCCTGTGACAGCTCCAAAACAGCTTCCAATACTACTGTAGCTGGAACTGCTGTGACCCACCAAGAAACTGTCTGATATCAACACTTGCTCTGGGTGAAGACCACGAAATTTGCAGAAGCTGTGCTTTTGATACCTGAGCAGCCCATGCCATACTTTGCCTGCACTGTTGAGCTGTGAATCTGAGATGTTAGGGGTTGACAGAGTAAACCGAGACATCAGTAAATCAGAGGATCCTAAGAAGGAAGGGGACCACAAGTATCATTGCTTCCAGCTCCTGAAATCTGTGCAAGTCCTGCCCAATAAAGACGCTAATTCTTGTTATGTGGGAAGAGAAGCTGTTTTAGAAACCAATGTCCATGAGCATAGGTAAGCATGGCATAAGGATGCTTGGTCTGCAAGCTAGACAGTAACAAAAGATGAATGTGCAATGAGCTCTTTGTAAAAAGGAGACTAACTAGTGTTTCTGTGCTGACTGAAGGTGATATAAATCTAAAGGGACTGGAACTTTTAAGGTCAGATTCAGGCACTGCATATCCAGATACACAGATACTGGGATCCACTTCAGATAATGCTCTGTATCTACCAATTTATTGAAATAACTATGATGCTTTCAATGGTAAAGATGCACCTTCATGTCAAAGTTATACAATCTGGAAGTTAGGATTGAAGAGACCTCATGTTCTGGATTTATGGAAGTTTCTGATAACAACCACACACCTCTACCTGTGCTTTTTTAACCTAAAGGCCATGTGAGTCTGTGAGGGCTCAAGGGATGTCAGCCCTACTTCATTCCAGTGACAAGAACAATACCATTTCATTTTTATGTCAGTCTAGACATGTGACTTGTGTCTTCTTGTTAGAATTCTGATTTTGTAAAGGCCTTGATGGATATCCTACATGTATATTAACCAGCCAGCAGGAAAACTAGAAGAGAATCAGCGAAGTCACCGCACTCAGCTGAGCTTGTAAGTTGATCTTCAACAGAAATTTGCATTTTACATTCAGTTATGTCTGAGAATATGCTGGTGTAATTAAGTGTAAACCAGAAATTTTCCAGTGCAGATGCGACACCACCTGCAGAGGCAGAGCCAGTCCTGTGGAAACCAGGAGCGTGTCCCGTGGCCACAGAGGGAGCCCAGCCGCCGGACACCTGGGGCTTCACTCTGCTCCTAACCTGGGTTTTGTTTTACACAGTCTTTTTCAAAACAGCCTTATATCCATGAATTCCCCTGCCTCTGTTCAACTCTTAATGACATGTTGTCTTAGCCTTAGCAAATGAGCGTCTGAACTGGCAGCATGGCTTTCAGCAGTTTCTCTCCAGACAGAAGAGGGGAAAATCTGCCACTGAAATCCCAAAGAAGTTGTCTTTGCAGAGCCACTCCTGATGCTGTGGGAGGGCAGAGGAGGCTGTCTGCTAAAGTCTTGACCTACAGGTGACTGCTGTCTGACCCTGAAGCAGCAGGGACAGCCTAAAACCACCAGGCGAAAGCAGCTCCTGAGGAGTGCACCCTCCCAGAAGCCAGCCGGCTGGTGGTTCAGCCGTGCAGGCAGGGGCCAGTCGGATGAAGTAAGTGGTGTTGTCTAGCCTTGTGAAAGTTGTTCCCAGCAGGGCTCACCCAGTAACTTAACACATGAGCATCTTTTGGACTTTCAGTTCTTCCATAAGGTTTCATATAATGATAAAGCATGCTGCCTGCGATTGGCGAAGACTGCATTTGCTTGCAAAGAACTCCTTGGAGCCATACAACAATGGTCTATAATAATCACAGGAAACAATTTGCACCTTCTATTTCAGTTAAGTAAAACCGTCAAGTTGACCTGCTTTCAGAGGCGAGGAGTCACGCCACTCCTATGGGAAAGGAAACTATTTGGACGCTGCAAACAGGAGCGCATTAATGCTGGCATGTGTTTTACTCTGCCACTCCTTTGATCAATACAATTCCTGTATAAGCAAGTTCTTAGTGTGCACTCATCCTCTCATTTATATTCTCCTCATGTTAAGTCTTTATAATGAGAACATTTGTACAGAATGAAAATCAGTCCTGAGAGACAGCAAGGCTGAGAAGTAAAACACAGTCGTAGTGGAGCAATAATTAGAACAGTACCTAGGAAAACAAAAAGCGATACGGCTGCCATTCCTGGCATAGCAAAGGGGGCACGCTGGCATTGATAAGCAAGTAACTGATACAGCAGTAGGCTGGAGTTTGACTGCTGGGGTCTGCTCTCTGCTCCCACTGCTGTTTCTGCTTTGTTTAGTGACTTTTGGATGCAAAATGCATTAGCAGAGACTAGGATGTGGAACTATTTCTTCCAAGGGTCTGTCCTCATTACTGGAAATTAGTCCCCTTTTTCTCATGGTGATTAAGGATTATCCCAATTAAAAAATGGAGAATTAGGGTAGTTAAAAGAGTTGATTAAGAAACGACACATGAAGATTTCAGCAGAAGCTTATTTGAAATAAAAGGAGTTTTTCTTTCAGATAAGGCAGAGATGTTTTGAGGTCAAGATAGACTCTAGAGATTCTGTGTTTTTGTTGTTGTTGTTTTTGTTTGTTTGTTTGTTTTGTTTTTCCAGGAAAATTGCAATTTGAATTAAAACACATAGAAAGCACTTTCAGAATCTTTTTTTTTTTTATTTTTAATTATTTTCTTTCCCCAGCCATACAGAGAACTTCAGACACTGAAACCTTCAGAAGAGAAGAAGAAAAAAAACAGGTGCTGGCATGATTTTACTTCAGTCATATCTCAGACAACCAAAATGCAACAGAAAAACAAAATCAAGAAAAAATACTCTCAGCTACTGGTAAAATCAGAATGTAGGTGCCAGAGTAAGAAAGGTTTTATAAGTCAAAATGTTTGGAAGAATAACTGGTGAAAGTAAAAGTGTTCTTTGCATCTGGCCAGTCAAAGGATGCACACCTGCGTTTGTCACTCAGAGGCACTGTTATAGGCAAATGTCACAATTTCCACTCACATTTTCCAATCAAATACATCAGAGAGGAAAGGCTGAATGATCATGTTGCTGTGAAACACTACTCTGGCAGAGCGCTGGAGTGAAGTGATATATGAAATATTGCAGGATAGTGGCTAAATCAAGACAAAGCAGTCTGAGATTGAATCTGCAAGCTCAAGGCAGTGATCTCTGGGGAAGCAAAGAAACAGAATTTACATTTGAAACTCCTTTTACTAATATTTTTTGCCATTGTGCAAGTCCACTGAAGTTCTGTGTCTAGAAATCAAAGGGGACCAAGTAGTCAAATCCCTAAATGTGCACAGAGAGCTACAGAAACAAATTGTGAATGATCTTACAGTCCTGGGCTGCCCATGCTCCCAGCCAGCAGAGCAATGGCACAGAGCAGAGTGGGAAACAAATCTCCTTTCTCGAGGAGCACGTTTATGACTGAATGCTTATAAGTGTCTGGGTGTGATGACTGCAGCATCAAGCTTCTAGTTGTGTCATGTTATGCTTGTGAAGCATTGAATACAAGAAGAAATGAAATGTCTGTTCCTTGTGTAGGTAACACCAGCAAACCTATTTATGTTACCAGTCACTGCACAACCAGGCAGAATCATCAAGCAAATAGGATAACTAGATAAATTAAAAGACTCCTTACCATTACGCTATAAAATGGGCTACATCACTGCACCTGGGTGCAGAGAACGATTGCTAACAAAGGGAACAATATAGAGAATGGCTAAACCACTGTACTAAATGAATAATACTGCAAAGATAAGGAAGAAATTTCAAAAGGAAAGGTGCAAAAAGGAAAAAGCAGATTAATTTTTAAGTAAATATATTTTATTATATTCATACCTTAACCCTGTCAAAACTTCAAATGCAGGACAGCTCTCAAAAAGCTCCATTAGGCTAAAACCATAAGAAATCTCTAATGTGCTAATCAAGGAAACACAACTGAAACTGCTTTTAGAATTAGATCTGGCATACATGTAGAAATAGATCGATTGCTCATCAAGGTAGCATTTATTGTAAATTATCTAACATTTTCTTTACGTATGTATTCTAGAATTTTCTGAGTAGAGACAGTAATAATCTTTCTTGAAATACAGGAAAGGAACTGAAATACAGAGGACAGTCAACTTGTACCTTAAAAGATTAAAAGTAGGAAATGAAGTTATGCACTTTTTTGAGAGACTGGAAATGAGCTTATTCAGTTATGTACTAGACACTTCTCCATTTTCAGTATATGAGGATTTATTAGTTTCAAAATAACAGAGGTTAAACGTATTACTGGACATTACTGGATTTAGTGAGTCACAGAAAAATGTATGGAGAACCCACAGATCAATTTGTGTCATTTTGTCTTATTGCTCCCATGTAATTTCAGACTGTTGGAAGACCACTTTCATCTGTGGTAACTATGGGGATTCTCCTTCATAATTATCTACTGAGCTTCTGGCTCTTTTCCTAGTGTAGCATTTCTGGACCACCGATATGAATTAATAATTTATGTAAATTAATAATTTACACTAGGGGGGTCTGATGAAATAACAGCGCCTAGAGGCCATGGGATCAAAGTGAAGATCTTCACTGTAGTCAATGAACTCATCTGGGTCATGAAGAGGAAATAAAAAGACCTTGTGTGGGAGTTTCCCATCTTTGTGGGGAAAAGCAACGATGTGCTCTAGCAGGCTGGATGAACAACCTACCCCACCAACATCCACTTCAGGGCCCAGCTGGGGGCTCAGCACCAACCCCCAGGCTGGCTGGGCCTTGCCGTGCTGCTGCCACGTGGGTCAGGGGACACCCACAGCCTGTGCTTTGGGGCCTTCGTCCTGTTGTTCCCACCCTACAGGACACCCGCAGCCACACAGCAGCTGGCGGTGTAGCCAGGTCTGTGGCTGTAATGAAAGTCCTTCTCACTACCAGCAGACATTTCTGCCCAAATACTCTGTTAGCTTATGCATGACTGCATTAATGTTACTATTAATATTCCAGGCTCAAGCTGGTCCTCGCAAGAATTAAGAAAAGGAGGTTTCAGAGCAGTGCTAGCTAACATTTGTTAATCATTATTCCTTGAAGAAATCCCTTAGCGCTTTGCTCTGCCAAAACTTTAGGCACTTTCTTAACCCATCTCCTTTGCCAAAGGGAAGATTCCTTTTGCTGTGGCTGGCCCCAGGAGGTTAGTCATGATGGCACAGAAGGCATGTGGCCAAAATCAACCAGAAACCCTGGGGAATGGGTGTTGATCACATACATAAAACCCCCATATTGCATGTAGCCTTCTTTGTGCCTTCTTTTGTCCAGGAATCCCATTGCAGAGTCTCTGGTGGGGGCTACACACTGTTGTGGAAATGCTCACATTCAGCCGCTTTATGTAATTCATCCCTGACTGTGATATTTGCATTTGTGGGTTTGAATAAGACCGGTTTAAAAATAAACACCTGGCACAGCAGAGACCTGGCACAGACCAGGATGAACATGTTGCTTCGGCTGACTTGCACTGCCCCAGAACTAAAGAAGCTTAGTATCTCACCAGCACTCTCCCCAGAAACCATACAAGTAAATTAAGAAGCTTTAGGAAGAAACCATTTCTTAAGCAAGAGAGAGAAAGGCTTAGCAATGGGCTAGCTGCTATCCGGACATTTCATTAATGGTATGAGTGGGTGCATTAGGATAGTTCAGAAGGCACGGGCCACAGAGTCTCACTTCATGGTTTCTGTTGAGACTCAACGCATGGCCACACATGAAACTAGGTTCACATCATCACTTATGTTCCCTTCACTTTCCAGTGCAGCAGTGGAAGCCCATGTCATGTAAGTTACCTGTGTGGCAAGTGGGTTATGCCCATATGTGTGAGCACCATCAGGTTCTTCCTTTCCTGTGAACATTCCTAGTGAATATTTTTTAAATCGTTCTGAAGCTCTGGATTAAATGCAGTTAAATCATGGAAAAGTAAACCCATGAACATTTTAATAAATGCTTTCCACAAGTGACATTGCTGTTTTAAGGGCTCAAAGATCATTAGGCACAAAATTATGCATGAATAGTCAGCCCAGCTCCTATGACAAACAACATTAGAGAAGCATAACATTTTGAGTCTGTTTAAGGAAATAATTTTTTCTCTATTTTTGATAGATTCCCTGCCGATAGACTCCCAGAGCCAAATGAGAATAAAAACTCTATCCTCTGCCCTAACAGGTATTCCACATATCAAACTGTATTTTACATGAACAAATGCATTATTTCACACCAGAAATTTTCCCTGTATTCTTTACTCATGCAAAGGTAATAACTGAGCTAAAGCAAAAATCCACCTTTAACAGTATCCAGGAGCAGCTGCTTAAGTAGTGGCAGCTGAGTGTTTCTTCCCCTGGCAGATCCTCCCATTTTCCAGCAATCAACTTTTCAGGGATTTTGTGAGTGGGAGCTTGCGTCTGGAACTGGAGGCTTTGATTATGAGTCTGATTACCAAAAGTGAAAATGATTTGCAAAGAGCAGTGAAGAAATCTAAGAGAACAACAAAAGACAGTTGGAGGTATAAGTGAATTAATGAGCTAGAGAGAAACCCAGTTCTATTTAACAATAACAAATTGAGTATTATTTGGTATTGTCCCAGCTCTCACTGAAGGTGGGCTGCAAAATGCTGAGAGGCCTGGTTTGTGAATATATGCTACTACTTTATGCTGTAGATGTGTACCTGTAGCATGCACAGGAAGTGGCAAAGCACATTTTATCACAGTCCTTAGCACCATATAGCAAGCCTTGGCCAAAGCATTTAAATACTTAGACTGAAGGCTATCTTTATTGCCATGCAGAATCAGAAATGTTCAGCTGTTGGGATACCAAGGATGTTCTAGCAGCAATTTGTTGAGCAGCTCTGTTTTTCAAACAGGACAGTGTAAATCCTTGCCACCTGGATGAGAGGCCACTGCTACCAGCTGAGGAGCAGTCCTGTAATTCTGCCTAGAATGGATGTGGTGCCATTTTCACAGGTGAGCAGTTTAGGTAATTTACACTCTCTTGGGTCAAATGGATTTCAACTAGACCTGAGGGTCAAATGCAGTATATTAGGCAAAATAGCTAACACAGGATAGGTTTTTGGCTGCAGGAAATACAGATGTACTTTGACAGAAAATGTTCTTACTGCACTATTAGGTCAGGAGAAATGTCACATGAAAAATAAATGTAATTGAAATTCAGGCCTGATGCACTTTTGTTTTTCAACTTGGTTTGAGGGTGGAATAGCATTTATTTTATTATCATAGCATTTATTTATTTTATTATACATTATTATGTTTATAATATATAAACAATATATTATAAATAATATATATATTATATATTATAGTATAATAAATAAATATTATTATTTTATTATCATAGCATTTATTTATTTTATTATATATATATTTTTTCACTATATATTTTTTTCTTTCTCAGAATTGTAGGGGTTGGATGGGATCTCAAGAGATCATTGTGTTCAACCCCCAGAATCATCACAGCTAGCAGAAGAGTCTAATTCTTCTTGATGTACCAAATCTGCTAACTGGACAGAAAGTATTATTCATAGTCCTTTTCTCTTACGTGCCTTTCCCATTCACATTCTTTTAAATTAGAGTCCTTTTCAAACATATGGCAACAGGCTGGGGATATATTATTCTTTGGTGCTTCAACAGACCCTTTCTGTACGCTGTGTTGTAGTGAGGGGCATCAACAGAAGCTGGCAGGAAACAGTCTCAAAACAAAAATAAGGAGTTTGTTATGCAGCAGATAATTGACTTATGGCATCTATTGCAAAAGGCTCTTGTTAATGGAAAATCTTTATGTGCCTCAAGGGAACAATGGATGAGTACTTGGAAGGGAAATCCATCATGGATTGACATGGAAACCATAACCTATTCAATAAAGCTCCAACAGTAAAACTAGTTGGAGGTTGAGAGAATATTGGTGGAAGAAGATTATCTCATGTTCTTGCCCCTTTTCTACTCCTTTCTGGGTATCTGCCTGCCTCGGAGACACGAGACCATTTACTCACTAGACCATTGGTCTGACTGTTCTTAAAATCCTGCTCATTTGAAATGTTGAAAGAGGCAATACTGAAGAACAAAGTATGGAGGTTCAATCTCCATCTTTTAAAATATTCAATTACTTAATACATATTTTTTACAAATAAATACAAAAATATTTAGGCTTTTAATTCAGCCACTCTGTAAGTGCTGTGAGCTTTGTTACCCTGACTTCTTGGACTTTGGAAAGTGCTATGAATTTGAACATCTATGGGAAAAACATTGCCGCCAAGCTGCAAAGAGATTACCTGTAAAAATATAATCATAGACTTGGCAAACTCAGGACAGCCCATTGAAGGTGTTAATATGTGCAGATCCCTCTTCTACAGCTTCAGGGGATTTTCACACTTCAGTGGTATCTGGCACACCACTGGCATGGGGAATTATCCTCCTTCATCCCTTTCCACTTAGTTCAGTTTAGAGCTCTTTACGAACACAAGTAACCTACCGCTATTTCTCTTTAGGAGCATACCCAAGTACATCAATGATGAGGGCTCCATGCCCAGAAAAGACTTCTCCTTCCTCTATTCCCTCCCTCTGTACTTTCAGTTTGTGCAACAAATCGGAAAAGAAGGGCCTGCCATCCCTGCTGCCATGTGAGAGCTACGATGAGCTACAGAATCAGAGAACAGTTGAGGCTGGAGGGGTCCTCTGGAGGCCATCTGGTCCAACCCCTTCCAAGCATGGACACCCAGAGCAGGGTGCCCAGGAGCATGTCCAGGCAGCTTTTGGAGATTTCCAAGGAGGAGACTTCACAGCCTCTCTGGGCAACCTGTGCCAGTGCTTTGTCACCTGCACAGTACAGAAGTGCTTCCTGATGTTCAGACAGAACCTCCTATGTTTCAGTTTTTGTCCATAGCCTCATGTCCTGGCACTGGGTAC
Organism: Anas platyrhynchos; assembly: GCF_047663525.1. Taxonomy (NCBI): domain Eukaryota; kingdom Metazoa; phylum Chordata; class Aves; order Anseriformes; family Anatidae; genus Anas; species Anas platyrhynchos. The sequence goes on along the minus strand of NC_092589.1, from coordinate 63,116,438 downwards.
CAATGAAAAGAGTCTGGCCTCATCCTCTTTGCACCTCATGTATTTATAGATACTGATAAGATCTGCCCTGAGCCTCCTCTTCTCCAGGCTGAACAGTCCCAGCTCTCTCAGCCTCTCCTCATAGGAGAGCTGCTCCCAGCCCTCAGTCATCTCAATGACTCTCCATGTCCAGCTAGACTCTCTCCATGTTTCTCTTTCTCTCATGGGGGAGTCCACCACTGGACTCCAGCTGTGGCCTCACCACTGCTGAGCAGAGGAAATATTCATAGTGATACCAAGATGTTTTTCCTGGGTAGTAATAGCTAAATTATTGTGCCATTATTGTGAAAGTTCAGTTAGGGTTGTTTTTTCTCCATGCATTAATTTATATTTATCAGGATTGAATTTCACCAGCCACTGCATTATCACTGACATTCTCACAAAATCCTTTTACAACTCATTTTGGACCTAACTTTGACTACTGTGACTAATTCAATATCATCAGCAAAAAAAAATCTCCAAATTCCTCATGTTCTTATGTTCACTTACAAACATTAATAGAATTATACAGCTATTCAATTTTCTATTTACTAATTTTATACTCAGAATTGTTTAGTTTCTTTAAGGCTCTTTTAGGAGACACATTGTTAAAGTGATTTAGTGATTAGTTCATCCTTAACTGTATGTTTTTTGATATCTTCAAATAACTCCAACAGATTTTACTCTAAAAGTCATGTTGATTCATTCCCTTTATAACATATTTATCTACAAAAGCACTAATTCTAATTTTTAATATTGTTTCCACTATTCTGCTCCTCATAGAAGGCAAATTTGTCTCCCTGTAATTCTATAAATTTCCCTGGAGGTCTTATTAAATATTGATATGGCATTTACTGTTTTCCAGTCCTTGGGATCTGAGGTAATTTTAAGCAAGAGGTTGCAGATGGCATTTGACAGCTTGGTCATTTCAAACCATTGTAGTATTGAGTCAGGTAGAAATTATTCATGGTCAGTTAGCTGGGCTTCATAGTGTCTTTTTTTGTACCATTACTGTGGGAAATTTCAGAGGAAAAGCAGTGCCATGCTGGAAATTTCACCACTTGTAGATGAGCACCACCTCATCCACCTGCAGATGAGCATACCTTTCATTTTTATTAATTACTTATAATGGCTCAACAGGAAATTCAGAATTCACCTGTTGCCAGTGTCCTTAACTGAGTATAAGACATACTTCTAATGGAAAGGTTTTGGTGAGATAAAAGAGATGAGTGGAGGCCAAATTGTGTGGGCCTCCCCTTTCATCCCTTTGCAAAGACTCATGCAGGTAAAAGTTAGGGTAAAAAACTCAGACAGCACTTCATTGTGTGAGAGAGAAGAAAAGGGATCATCCAAGCATTTACAATAGCTTTGGTCCAGAGTCACTTTCCCCTGACTGTATTTAGACTTAGGCAATTTGAGGGGTGGCAAATCAGGATGAGAGAAACGAAATTTAATAAAAAGAAAACCCCCACATACAGAAGGTACATATTTAATAATGTTTCATAAAAGAAAGATTATTTTTAGGCTTCTGAAAGAAAGCTGCATTCAATTTTCTGTCATACTCAAGCCATTTTTGTACCATCTGGACCTTCAATCCACTTTTCTGGCAGGAAATGTTTTTGATGCTGTGTAAGCATTGTGTCCTAGTTGCAGTGATCTCTAGAATACAGTTACAAAAATACTATAGGTAATATAGAAAAAATACTGAGCTTCAAATATTAGATTGTCTCTCCAGAGATTCCATTTCCTTAATGTGCAACTCATTATGTCTTTGCAAGGAGCCTGTTATAGTGCTTTGCCTTCCGGCAACACCAGAAACAGAACCAGAATTCCCCCTACGGCTTGCTCCTGAACCCACTAAGTGGAGTGCAACGCTGCCTGACATTTTGACAGTAGAAAAAGAAAAGCTGAAAGATCCTGTCCTGCTGTCAGATGTGATAGGTCTAATTTTCTTATAGCAGCTGTTATGGTGCTGTGTTTTGAATTTAGGAAGAGCACAGTGCTGATAACAGAGGGATGTTTCGGGTGGTGAAGAGCAGTGCTTGCACAGAGCTGCGGCCTCTCCTACTCCTGGTGCTGCCCAGCCAGCGAGGAGGCTGGGGGTGCCCCGGGAGCTTGGAGGGGACATGGCCAGGACAGCTGGCCCAGGCTGCCCAAAGGGATGTCCCACACCGTGTGGCATTGTGCCTGCTGGGTTAAACCACAGCAGACCCAAGGTCCCACCAACTTTCTGAGGGATATGACAAGACTAACAGGTGCAAGAATCTAATTTATCGTTTTATTTTCAAATACAAAGCTTAGCACTAGAGCAGATCTTTGGCATATGTCAATGTAATTTTATTGACTGGAGTTTATTCTACATCAGTATAAACCCACATGAATATGTATTTTTAGGATTACACTTTCCACACTTACAGAGAAACAGATCTATACAGGCAAAAATTTTCTTGTATATTCAGACACAGCTCACAGCATACAGGACCTCACTTGTAAGAGTAAAAATGTTTCAATTCTGGTCCACAGGGTGTGGTTGTCTTAATGTTCAAAATAAAGTAATGCTGGAAAATCTGCCCAGAGTTAACAACAGGTGATTAGATATGCAACTAACCAAGGACCTAAAGCTTGTGGCAGGATTAGGAGAAGGTTTTTCATATCTTCACTGGGGTTTTCTGTTTCAGTTTGGGCTGAAAATACTTTGGGAATAGTTTGAAACAACAATGCTGTACTTCCAGTCCCAGCAGCATCTGATAACTGAGGACAAAACTTAAAGTAACAATTAACAAAAGTCTAAGCATTTCTATAAAGTCTGTTTCGCATCAGTTATTTTTTTTGAAATGAACATCTGAGGCAGAAAGCTCTTTTGGGAAAGCCTGCACTTGCATTTCTTTTCTTGGAATGATCTGACTTCCCTCAGAAAAACAATAAAAATATCCATAAACAAGCATAAAATCTTCATAAGTTTTTCTAGCTGTGTGTATTTGGTTAAAATATTCTTAATCTGTGATTTTTTTAAATGTGATTTTATGTCACTTTGTATGCTGCACAAGTACTTTTCCGACCTTGTAAATTGAGTTTTAGATGTAGGCTTATCTACAACCCTCATTTGTAATGCCAGAAGCAATTTAATTGTTCAATACTTCCATTAGTCTGCTATTGACCACTTCACTTTCTTCCCCGCTGCGTAGAGAAAGGTACATTTCCTTTTGCTATTTACTATTTAACAAAACTCTCTCACTGTTTCTTTGGCATTTTGATGATATTTGATGCTAATCTTGCCTAGTGGCACTTCAAGCAACATGTTCATTTAAGATTTTATTTAAAGCAACCTCCCAAGCAGTTTTACCTGGCCTGGCAAGTTCTTTTACTCTGGGCCTTCAGTAACCCACTTCTCCTCCCTGCCTTCCTCCCAGCACCTATTAAACCGAATACTGGGCTGGGTGGGGGGAACCTTTCCTCAGGTAGCTGAAGGCATTCATTAGCTGGTATTAGTTAATGAGTGATGGCATGCCCTCTATGGCTAGTCTCCAGTCTATACTGGGAAACAGAGCACCCACTGCTGTGGGTGTCAGCAGCCATGACTTTGGGATCTCCACTCTCAGAGCAAATTCTTCCACCACCACGCACTGGAGCAGGGCCATTGGAGCTGGGCCTGACCTGCCTTATCCCAGCCAGAGGGTGTTACACGAGATTGTTACCATACACTAAAATACACTTGATTATTTTTTATACAGGCCTAAGCTTGCTTTCATGGCACGATGTCCCCCTGGAGCAGCTGCTCCCCACAGACTGGGCATTTCAGGTTTTTGGTGATGAAAGAATGAGAAGAGTGGAAAAAGAGAGTGATTTACTTAACAAATGGTCTCATAAGAACTAAAGAAGCATATACATGTTTTAGTATGCCCCATTTGGTGGCTCACCCTCAAGTACTGCAGGTGGAGACAGGCTGGTACCTATGGGACATTGCCAACATGTCCTGCAGGTGCTGCAGCTGCCAGGCACGGCCAGCCTCTGCTGTGAGATGGGGTCACCAGCACGGGGACAATAGCTGCTGGTGGTTGCCGCAGTGTGGTACTACAGACGCCTCACGAGACAACGAGCAGCTGTAGTATGTCCCTGTATGGTAACTGCCAGCAAACAAAAGGGCTGTAGTTGTTTGACAGCATCGTGGTCTTCAGGCTGTTTTACAGATCTATTCATTTAATGTTTTTTGATGAGGCATTGAGGCACATAACTCTCAGTGACCTTAAAAGTCTCTCAGGTAAGAAGCAAGACTGAGGCCCACAACATATTTTTGGAAAGGAGTGCTACAATTTAGGGACAAGAGAGAGTTGAGCTTGCTAGCAAGGCTTGCTAGTGGACTTACTGCCATGTTCTGTGTTTCCTCACTTCCCCCAGTCTGTGCAGAACTGGACCAAAAGTCACTGGAGGTGGTAGCAAGCCACTGCACCAGTGTCAAACCCTTCAGCCAGAATGACTCAATTTCTGCCAGACGTTATTTAAGAATAAATAAATATATAAATAATAATAATAAAAGAATAAGCCTTGACATTGATTCTTGATATTGAATATCAGATCCTGAAATTTGAATTTTCATAACTACACTTTTTATTATAAAATGGAAAAGCTGAAAAACTTAACCATTTCAAAGGCCTTTCCTGAATGCTGGCAGAAAATTTCAGCCAAGTTTCTGCCCTGGTCCAACAGAGCAGTCCTCCTGTCAAGGTCCAAAGCTCCAGCATGGAAATTCATGAGTTTCATGCTGGTATATCACTGAGAGTTTAGCATTGATATGGAAATGCTGTTGATTTATGCTTAATGTCTGGCTTTTGCCCATGCTTCCCTGCAATTAACAGCTGCCCACGAGGTTTGTTTGCATGGATTTCTTCTCTTGCCTCCCGTGCTTCATGGTTCAGGTAAGAAAGGCAGGCAGACACACAGAACTGTGGTTCACCAACCCACAGATTTGTGCTGGGGTGCTGAGCATCCCTTCTGTCAATGTTTGTCATGTGCCAGCTAACAGAAGAAACAACTTCTCCTGCTGCCATTATTGACCAAACTACTGCCTGATGCCCTTCATCAGGTAAAACACCTTTGCAACCAGGGTCCATGTCATGCTACAACCACTTTGGTGGAAGGCATGGGGTAGATGTCTGGAAAGAGCCCTGTTACATCTCGTTTGTGTACCAGCCACAGCTGGCAGTAACAGGGACTGAGCATTTAGCAGGGGAAGGGGAAATTGGAGAGCAAGGTTTAAAGCAGCAGGAGGCTCAGAGAAGAGACATCAGCACAAGGCCCTTTTGCCACGGCTCTGCCCGCAGTGACACAAGCAAGTTTTGGGATGAGTTCTTCATTCAGGAAAGCTGTGTGTCCTGTGTGAGCCACAGCCATTCTCTGCCCTGGGTCGCAGCCCTGCCACCGCCACCCCTGCGCCTCTCTACAGAGCCCCGTAGGAGCAAAGTGAAATGGGAATAGTTCCCAAGAAACTGAGTGCTTGCTGGTCCCTGGAGCCCCAGGGGGATGTGACTGGAAATACTTCTATGCCCCAGGCAATTTGCAGGTGATGGTATCCAGCTGGATGGTTTATGGCCATGCAGTCCTCAGCATTTCCAGTCTCTAAAGCACATGACCTTCTCCCAGCAGCAGTTTGTGTGAATGGGGAGGTTTTAATGGTACCCAGAGCAAAAGTGGGATGTCCTTCACTTGTCGTGTTTTTCAGTGCCTCAGCCCCTGTGCCATGCCACATGACTGCCCAGGGGTCCTCTAGTTTCTGTTATCCTGAGCTGAGGAATCTCCCCTCTTGTCCTGGGCAGAGCACATTTGGCTGGATGTGGTGCAGAAGGAGGGTGCTACCCAAGGAAAAAAAAAAATAAAATCATCTGAGGTTGTTTTTGGGACCCTGCAGAGTCCTGAGTAGTTTGGGAGCATTGCCCAGCACCCTGGCTTTGTCCCCATCCACCCCAGGTCCCTTTGACCATATTGTAGCAGTATCAGTGACGTACCTGTGAAGGCTGCATCACCACTGATAGGACAGGGCACTTCCCAGCTCCAGAATACCTATCTACTTATTGCTTACCTAACTGGGCTTTCTTTTAGCTCTCCAGATCCAGCTTCTGCCCTGATCCTTCAAACAGGACCCTTCTCCTTTCGACTTTTCCTTTCTGGGATCTGCTGACCACCTCCTTTCCCTAGACTCTGCAGCCATGTGCTGCAAAGCTGCAGTCATCCAATAACCCTGATGTTCAATGGATTTTGAAGATTTAATTGTGAAGAGCATTTGGTCTTCAAACTTTGTATTTTGCAGGTAAAAAATGATACCTTTAGATTGATCAAGTCTCAACCGCATTTCCTGAAATCAATACCAGGATCAATGTTTGTAACCTGCTGTGGGACAGCAATGATAGCACAGAAGTGTAATGTACTCTGAAATATTTATCTAAATAATTATGGATGAGTAAACAACTCTCCGATTACCTTTTAAGCTTTTCAAGAACCGAAGAGCATTTCCAAGTACTGCTCTTTGAAGATAGCCATTAAACTGCAGATTTGAGCTCTGACCTTGGGATTATGACATATTAATGTGTTCCCATCAGTCACAACACCTCAGGAATACTTTGTGTGGGTTAGCTATGATTATGATAATTTGCAAAACTAAATGAAACTCCTGAATTCTGAATACACCATTTATTTGCATCAAATACATACCTCTCTTAGAGCATGCTAGTTTTTACGTGCAGCATGCAGAGTGGGTGGAGCTTTTCCCTAATGCCTGAAAACTATGAAATCCACAAAAAAAATAATATTCAGATGAAGTCATTAGCAGCATTACATTAGGCTGATCCCCTAAACAAAAATGGTGACAAGAGACTCCCTATAAAAGGGTGGCTGCCATAGTTAGGGGAAGTCTGGGTTTGGCACAGACAGGGCTTACTATCCCTGGCTAACTCCACCTGATGCCCTGGTGGCTCACTGATGCAGCACAAGAAATCTCTGCTGCACCAAACTCTCCATCCTGCCATCATTTGACTTCTACTTACTTCTCCCTAAGTCTAAGAAAGAGGAATGATTCTACCGAAAGAGTCCACAAGTCTTCCCTTCACAAGCTACAGATTCCCATGGCACATATGGTCTAGGAAAGTGAGCATAACAAAAATCAACCAATCAAAAATAATTCATATACATGAAGATCTTCTGTTCACCCTCAGAAGAGAGGCAGGAACGCCTCTCGTAGGCATGCATCTCCAGCTTTGTTAATATGCTCCTTTCCACTCTGATCATGCTCTGGAGCCTGAGTCAGGATTTAAGTACATGTTCATTGCATTGCTTCTGCATTCATATTGGCCCAAAAGGAAAAAAAAATCTGCTTCAGGACACTTTGAAAGTCAAATTCAAACACCTTTTAAAAACTGTCACTTTAAATTGGAGCTATCAGTAAAAAGAATTAACATTTGTCAAGGCACATCTACAGCTTTCAGAGTGCTTTAGCTCCAGGATGTCTGTTGCAGTGTTGCATTTCCTCACATTTGGACTGTTCCTCCTCAGCAACGAGGTGGCTGCAGACAACTGTGAATGAGAAGGGTAAGGGAAAGGCAGAGCAGGGCCTGGGGAAGCCACAGGAGTTGGGAAACTCTGTCCCCAGGCATGGGACTGTTGCTTGTCTGTGGGAGAGTTTGTTTGCGAACCCCTGCTGCTGAGAGGGCAGGATGGAAAGCGATTTGGAAGAGTCCATGAGATGCCACCATGAGCTCTGACAGAAAGAATACCACGCTCAGGCGCTGGAAACACAGCCTCTGCTGTGTGCCTTCATCCCAGAGGGAAAGGCACGGCTGTCATAACCCACGTACAGGCTCACACACACACAGCATGGATGCAGTGTGTCCCACAAGGGTGTCTTACACCGTGCTCAGGCCAGGCTGGGCACGAAGTGTGACTTTGCTACACCTCTAGTTCTAGGCTGTAGAGGAATGCAAACCGATGGAGTCTAATTACTGTGAATTTATTGTATTGGTCATTTAAAATGAAACGGCAAAAGGGGGAAAAACACAACCTTTTCTTCTGCGAATGGGTGAGTACTGAATTAAACAGACCCAGTCTCTCACCATTACTCTCTAATTGTGTTGATTTTTCTGTGCCCACTGTGTAGGGTAAACTGAAAATGTTTTCAAGAGGCAGAAAGACAATGAGAAAAATCTGAGAAAAATCTTGTTGTTTTGGTCCTTGCCACATATTATGACTCTTACTGGTGCTGTATTGACAGAAGAATACGGGCAACATGTCCTGAAAACACAATTATGCCCTGCAAGTCCTACTCCTTTGCTGCAAGAGTCAAGTGATCTGCTCCGCACTGAGCATCTACGGCAGAACAAAAAAGTTGAGTTCTGCACCCAGATGCCACCCACCTGTGGCATCTGGGTGAAGAAAAGACACGAGGGACTTTCTCAAGAAGGGACTTCAGTTATGCAGCTTTTTTAATGCAATCTGTGCACTTCAGGAGCAGAGCTTCACATTTCTCCCGGTTCTGACTGGGGGCATAGCACAGAGCAAAGCATCACTGGGCTGTCTCTTCTCTCAGTTACTGCACTGTAGATATTAAATAGCATCCACTTACTCCCTCCCAGACATCTCTCACCACTCAGGTGGGAGCTGGCAGTGGGAGACACTGCCCTTTTAACCCCTTGCTCCCTCTCCTTTGGAAACATGAATTTTCATCCTCTTTAGCAGACACACGTTGGTGCTTTCACCGGTTGGTTTCCCTCCCTCACCAACCTCCTACAGCGTGACCACAATTTCAGAGCAAGCAACCAACAAAACAAATGCATTAATGGCTCTCAGCTCAAAGGAAAGCTCTGCAGCACTGGAGGAGCGATGCTATGAAAGAGCAGGGTGCAGAAGGCGGCCTGCGGGGTTACACAGGCTGAATATGAGGCTCATTCCTGGAGCCTCTCCTTGCTCTCTCTTGTGGCAGTGCCTGCCCAGTCCGTGCTGCAGAGCTCTGTGTGAGGTGGGATGTGGGGCAGGGGCCAAGGTCCCTCTCTGCACAAACCCTGCAATTAAGGTTTCCCCCTCACTGAGGTATTTCCCCTTCACTTGTTCAGGTTGGGCTGCTTGGCTTGACAACCTACTTTTTGGCTAAGTACCACGTTTTAGCTACAAGGTTCCCAAATCTGCAGATGGAGGGTATTCTTAGTTCTCACCAGACCTTCCCACGTAGAAAGTAATTTGTATTTCAATCAGGGTAGCAAATGTAGCGTATGTGCAACAAAGCTACTGGAGGCAGGCTGAGGAAACATAAATGAGCTTCATTTCTGCTGCTTTCAAGTCACTTCTGTGACTTCACAATCTCTTCAGTTCTTATTTACTGTAATCAACATCCATCTGATGGCAATTTGTAGGTAATTGTGCGCTACAGTTTGTTCAATATTCACAGCAAAACTGCAACTCTCTGAAACCTGGAGTAAAACCCTGCAAGTGCTAGAGCTCTGGACAGGAGATGAAAAGGACTCAGCACAGGACGCTTTTTGTTCTGCTCCAGAGAAAGGCATGGAGGCAGAACACATGGGCACTGGGGGCTCAAAGCAGGTTTTACACCGAAATTACTCCAAAGACAAAGCGATTGAGTGCTGGTGCTCTTCCCTCCATGAGGAGTGTCTCAGGCTGAGTCGCAGGGTTTCAGCACGGCTGCATACAGCTGGACGATGTTGGAGAGTTTTTCTGCTGAAAGTTTTTATTCCTGGTGGCAGCATGTGAGCGAGGCAGAGTTTGAGCTCTACAGTGATAAAGTCAACAAAGTCATCTGTGTCCTTCCACATGTGGCTTCTCTCTGATTGTGCTCCAATAGCTCATTAACCTTGGTCCAACTGTTCTCACGGCACAGCCCTTTCTGAACTGATAGGGGCTTTCCTCGGAACAGCAATGCTGTATTTATGTTTGTAAAGTGCCGTGTAAATTTATAGCGCTGCCTAAGTGATGACCCATAATAAACATACCAAAGGTCAGCGCAGCTGCCAGCCTCAGCATGGCTGCAAGCGATAAGCCTGGCATGAAAATGCTGTTTGTGTTACACAGAGATAACATAATCCTCTCAGGTAAACCCAGTGAGATGCTATCCTGGGAAGAAGATGGAGCAGGCAGCGTGAAGCACAGCCTCTGACAGGGACTAAGCAGCACGGGCACATTTTAGGCAGTGGCTGCAATTCAAAATGCCTTTTCCCTGCAGCGGTTGTCATTGCTGAAAATGGTAATGGACTGAACTGGTTTAAGATCTTGGGGCAGGCTGTGATTCAATTGTCCTCTTCCTCCACGTAAAAGGTGCTTAATTTCTGTGCAGAGTCTTTATCCTGGAGCACAGGCCTTCCTTTGCATTTAGATGACTGGGGAGAGCGCTCTTTGTGATAAGCCTGGAGCAAGTCTGATTTAATTTTGAATAAACCTTTATTATCAGACAGATCAGCTACTGCCTCTGCCCCGGTCTGGTGAAAGGGCTCTTTTGCTTTGCAGCCAGTAATGTTTTAAAGCTTCTTTAGCACCCCAAATACTTAGATCCTTGCATAAACAAACCAACAAAGCCGGCTTGTGTGAAGTCAAATTCTCCACAGAGGTCTGCTCACTCTGCAGCTGAGAAGTGTGTGTGAAAGCTGCTTTGGAATAGCTAAACCCATTTAAATCCATTAAAAGGCTTCACAATTAAATTTGCATGCAGCCAGTGCCTGTTCTGTGTCTCCTGAGTAGCAGTGGGCTCAGCAGCCTGGAGGAAACTAGGCCCACGTCTCACTGCCTTCATCTCTGTCATCTTGGCCTCCACCTGGCTTGGTGAGGCAAACCCACTTGCTCCCAAGTGCTGTTTTCCCACAAAAGCAGCCTCCCCATGGTGAAGATGGGGTGCAGACAGATGCCAGGGCTGCCTCAGAGGAGGCTCGCTGGTCACTCAGCAAGCCAAACCCACAGGGGCTTTGGCTGCACAAGATGAGCCCCAAGAGGCTGCAGGTTTGGGCTTGGTCGTGTCCTCCCTCTGCAGGTGGCAGGACCTGGATGCCTTCATTGGAGAGGGTCTTTTCCAGACAGGCTTTGGGAAGATGGCACTGTTGCTGAAGCAGCTTGGTGACAGGGAAAATTCAAAGCAGGCAAAGTGCAAAGGAGAGAAAAGACCAGATGTTGGCTGTCACGGCACCTTCAGCAGTCACTGCTCCTCATTAAAGGGCTAATGATGCCAGGGGGGTCATGTGGCAGCTCTGCCTTCACAGGCAGAGCAGAAACATTTGCTCTGCCATGCAGATTTAGGGTGACACTTCTCTCTGGGTGCAGGGAACCCTTACTGAAATGGATGGATACATTGCTGAGGGTTTGTGTGTCAGGGTTAGGAAAAGCACATCTTCCCACAGCCACACAGAAATCCCGGGGATGGGTAAGCGGGCGTTTCTGTCTGCTTTCAAATACGGGCCAGCGCCATGTGTAACAGCAGCTGTGTGTTCCCAAAACATTTCCTTGCAATTAGGTTGCAGGGAGACAAAATCAGCCAGTCCGGCTCGCTTCTCCCTTCCTCTGCTGCAGCCTCGGGGAGCTGCGATGTGCTGACACCAGGCGCAGCAGAGATGAGCGCCTGAGGCTTTAATCGGTTTCTAATTGAACCTTGCTGCCTAACTCCTGGAGCAGGGCAGGGACACCCTCCTTTCCTGAAAGATATTCAGGGGGATGCTATTTTTATTTTAATGTTTCCTGGCTATTAGGAGCATATTCATAGAATGTTATTCTGGGTTTCATTCAGGGAGAAAACATAAAACACTTTTAGTCTGAACAAGGCTAATGAGTAAGGAAAGCTCAGTGACACAGTCTGTATTCATCGAAATCAGTGAATTTTTAAAGCTTTTTTTCACAAGATTAAAATGCAACCATGCTTTCCTTCGTTCCTTCCTTCCTTCGTTCCTTCCTTCGTTCCTTCCTTCCTTCCTTCCTTCCTTCCTTCCTTCCTTCCTTCCTTCCTTCCTTCCTTCCTTCCTTCCTTCCTTCCTTCCTTCCTCTTTTCATGTCCTTCCTTCATGTCCTTTGTCCCCCTGTACTGCATGCCCTGCTGCTCCAAGTATCTGCAAGCAGACATGTAGAGCTGGCTGCTAAATGCCTGCCATACTGACAACTCATGCAGCAAAATACTGTTTGTGCTGTGTGGAGTAAGCTTTTCTTATCCTGGTGGGTTCAGCCCTCTCTCACCACTCTCAGTTGGTTTGGGCTTCCAGGAGGAAGACTGGCTACAAGCCGATGGATGAGGAGGAACAGGGCTGGGAGCTGGGCACTAGCAGCTGGCAGCCCTGGGTGAGCTGAGAGCACCAAGAGGGAAGGAGAAGCAAAACTTCTGAGTATACATTACCTCAAGGTTTTAGTTTATTGCAGGTGCTAAAGACTGGCTCCTGTTCCACTGGAAAAAAAAAAGTAGACCCTAGCTGACTTTAGGTATGACCAGCTCAGCTGTTTGGTATTCCTTTTCCCACTGTAGAAGGCAATAATATGCATCTTTGCCTTTTTAGTCACTTCTGTGTTTTCAAATAGTCTTAAGAGAGCCTTTAAAAGCTTTTTCTCCCACCAGGTTCAGAAATAGTTTGGTTTTAAATTCCTGCAGTAGAATTATTATAATGCTGGAGCATGTTCATTCACACAGTTTAAAGTACAGACTGCTCAGGAACAAAGATTTGGTGGTGGAGGTGTTAAAATTCTTCCAATAAACCAGAGAAATGATTATTAATCCTCCAGCTGCTCAGCAATGTTGTCAGAACATGCGGATTTAGCAGAAGAGGGCAAAGATGCATGTTCTTGCAAGTGGATTTGCAGCATTGCTCCTTCAAATTCTTCAGGCATGAGCACATTACATGTCTAATGAAGTGGCAATTACAAACGAAACAGTCCTTATTAGTCCCTTTGGCAACAAGGATATTTCTAGATGATTTTCATCCCACCTTTTGCAGATCCCACTGAAATTCAAGGTGAATTTCTTGCAGTTTTACCACAAGCCTCAAAGGAGTGAACATTCAGGGAGGGATCCTGTGCACAGGTCTCTGAGAGGCTGCATTGCCTCTTGAGAGGCAATAACGCCGTCACTGCGGACACAATTTGTGGAATATATTGCCAAAGAGATGTGAAAAATACTCCTAGGCTTTACAAATGGGTACCCTGGAGCTTTCAGCTGGGATGGGGAGGAGTTGATTTACACTTCAAAAACTGAAGTCTGCCCTTGGATATATTTGCCCAGTTCCTTCAGAAGTTAACAAGGACCATGAAATTTAAGGAGATATAATTTAGCTTAACTGTGTCTTAGTAACTACACTATTTATATGGCTAATCCTTTTTATTCTGCCTATTTTACAACTTCCACAACCCAGTTTTTCAAATGAGTGTCTGAATGTTCAAGCTGAGCTATCTTAGGAAGAATAGGCAGTCTGGAAGCATCTCCAAAAGTTTCTTAAAAGAATAAATTATATGCCAACAAAATAAACAATCCCCAAATCTCCAGTTTGTTCTAAGACTAGGAAGAGGGTTTATATATCTAAAAGCTTATTTTCTTCCAGCTAAGCTACTTCATTCAATAACATTAACTCTACCTAAAAGCCTTGTCTTATCAACATGTCTAGGTTCCTTTTTTTTTTTTTAATCACACTTTAATATGCTCCAAATTCTGCAAATTCTTTTTTTTTTTTTTTTTTTTTTTTTTTTTTTTTTTCTAAAATGAAATGTAAGGAAGGTTTTAGATTTTTTTTAAAAAAGCAATATTTTGACTGAAAACAAAAACAACTTCTTCATTGAGTGGAAAGATTCCTAACATTAACAAAAATCCAAAATAAGTTCAGATCAATAAAAAGAGCAATGGAATGGGATGATGAAAGTTTGTTTGTTTTTTCATTTAATCCATTCCCGTACAATGAAGTAATGTGGGGTGGGTATCAAATATTCCTCAACTCCTGGAAACATGTGTCAGGTTGTGCTCAGCTGTAAAACAGGGAGATTTTTATTTATTTATTTTTTTTTTCCCGACAGACACTTAATATCAGTGTAGGATTTTCTAAAGCAGCAGCAGGTCTAACCTCATTAAAAACAATTATGGATTATTCTTTAATCAGTTTGTCTCAAGACAATTATGCTGCCTTACATTGGCATACTAAATATACCGAGGTCGATTTAGTTTTGTCTACAGTAATTAAATAGAAAAGTCCATATAAAAAGAAATCGATTTGATGGTCTGACACAAACTGGGAGTGCAGGCACATGCCAAGGCATGGCATTCACTTACTTTGTCCTGCCTTGTTCTTCAGACAGGCAAATATGCCATTGACACGGGCACTATGGAGGCGTCCGTAATGCATGGAGGCATTACAAAACCAGAGGCAGAAACAGGGACATGAACTCTCTCTCCTTTATTTTTTAAACAGATCAGATCAGAGAAAACATTTTAAAACAACTTTTGTTTTTGTTTTCTTTTAGATTTTTTTTTAACCACAATGATTATGTGCCGTTCATTCCTCTTCCTTCCCCTCTGCCCTTTGCTGCCTTGTTTTTTTTTTGGGGGGGTTGAAAAGCTGCTGCTGCCACAGACCTTGCAGAACAACTCTGAGGGCCTTCCAGATGGCATGGGAAAGTGGGAAGTAACAAAGGAAAGCCTCAAGGCATGATTTCAAATGTCTGGTAGGAAATAAAAGTGCCTGGATGCTTGAGCAACCCTCCTGGCTGCTGGTCTCTGCTGCTGGCTGCACCTTCCCATTCCTATTTGCTGGAAGCTGAGTCAACATTGCTGTGCTTTGGCATCTCTTTCCTCTTCCATGCAAGGACCATCACTGTGACTGTTTGCCTATGTCCTCTCACAGAACAGCTGTCTCCTCTTAGAAATTGTGTGATGCTGAGGATTGCAGCAAGATTTTGCGTATGGCTCCAATTTACTTTGCCTTGCACCACTTTAAAACCTAAGACAGGTGAATGTGATGGCAACGATGAGGTTCGAATTTCTGGATTAGTAACAAAATAATTGATTTTCAGCATCTCTATTTCTAAACAAACTCTGGTCATTTGCAATATTCCAGGGCATTCAGAATGTGCAATAAAGAAAAACAAATGAAATTAAACCTGTATGAAAGCAAATGCTTCAATTACAGGAGCATAACAGGAGAGGAAAGCTTCCGTCCCCACCCCCAACAAGTTTTTAGGCAGGTTGGACATCACTCTTCTTGATGATGAGTGAGAAACGTTACCACCAAAGTGCAGAAGAATAGGTGCAGCACGTACTTCTGAAAATGTCTTAGATGGTAAAAATGCTTCTCATATATAGCAGCTATCTGGTCATTGATTGTTTGAGTTTGAGTTTCAGAAGCCCGCTGCTAGGTCTTGGCTTCCTGGGGCTCATTCCTGTACACACCCAAAGCACCTTGTCTGTCCAGTGCAGCCTGCCAGGTCAGCCCATGGTCAGGCAATCAACTCACAGTGGTTTTCTCTGTGCAAGGTCAATAGAAATTTTTCAGCTCTATAAAGTCCCTGAGGCTAACGGTACATACATTATTCTAAAAAGAGGAACAATATGGGCAGGTTGAAATATATAGGGTGTGTATAGGTTGAAATGTATAGGGTGTGTTATCCCTGGAAGTCTTCAAAAGACGTTTAGATGTAGAGCTTAGGGATATGGTTTAGTGGGGACTGTTAGTGTTAGGTTAGAGGTTGGACTCGATGATCTTGAGGTCTCTTCCAACCTAGAAATTCTGTGATTCTGTGATTCTGTGATTCTGTAATACAGCCTTTAACATATAACTAAAAATCATGAACCTGGTGGGACATGCTGCTTCTGTAACCATTCGATGAACTGTCACTAGTAACACAGCAGGAAAATCATGACATTTTTGGTCAAAACCAATGAGAGAAGTCTAGTCAGTTCACAGCTATCACTTAATTAGATGTAGTAAAGTTGTTGATTTTCCCCTAAGAAAATATTTTTCTATTAAATTGAAAAGCTGAGACTACTGATTTCACAGGATCACAGAATGGCTGAGGCTGGAAGGGACCTGTGGGTGTCACTTGCTCCAACCCCCAGCTCAAGTAGGGACATCCAGAGCAGGGTGCCCAGGACCATGTCCAGTTGGCTTCTGAAGGTCTCCAAGGAGGGAGGCTCCACAACTTCTTTGGGATGTGCTGTTTTCTCAGCAAAATGCTAGTCCACATTTATTTAGTCTGGTATAATAGTACCCACTATTGTGTCTCAGTGAAGAGCCATAAAATGTATAAAAATGTATAAAATGATGTGAACAGGATCTCATTCTCTTAGTGGAATGCACAGTGTGGAAAACGACTTTTAAGAAAGCCGTACTGTGAAGTTTTCCTTTTAATTGTGTTGCTGACTGACAGCTCCTCTTGAAAGGGGGAACCCTGTAACCTTCCAGGGTTCACATCAGCATCTGTAACCATAGAGACCGTAACAATGTCTCCTTAAAAAATATTACCTATTATCTGTCTTTATTTCTTATCTATGAATTATCCTGAGCTATAGGATTACAGAACAATTTCGGGTGGAAGGAGCCCCTGGAGCAGCAAAACATAGATAAGGTTGTTCCGTGTATAGTGTGCAGTCTAGTTGAAAATATCTGCAAGAACAGAGGATGCTCAGCCTCTCTCTACAACAGGTTAATTGATGATCTGATTCTGAAGAGGACTAGGTAAAATTTTGTATTGTCGCATACCATTTGCCCTCAGCACCCCCAGCTGCACCCTGCCTGGTCCAATGGCCTGCTCTAGGCTCCTGCACCAAACTGAGTGGTATCAGCCCACAGATTGTGTGCAAAGGGAGGGTGCTGCTGCCTGACCATGAACTGGGAAATGTTTTCCCAGGCCATGAGAAAACATGACATGGTTTTTGATTACTTAATATCATAATCTACTCCTCCGCCTTGATAGACTCCATGCTGCAGATCTGCGATGTCCATTCCAGCTTTGGCCCTGATGTGATCCAACATGCTCTGGCTAGGAGGAATAGCTCCTCCTCTGAAACGTTAGTAGTATCTATTGCTGGCAATGTTTGGCAGCTGTAGGAAATAAATCTATTGTTGCTGCAGAATATTTGCTTCCTGAATAAAGTGAGTAAAGGCAATAGATATCAGAAATCCCACTGCGCTTTAATAATCCCGTGGCTCAGAAAAGCCACCTGGATCTTGTGATTAAAATTCTGATGAGCCTGGTGAATTAATGCTGTGGTAGCACAGCGTTGCCTTTCAGCATTTAGCTTGACTGCTGGGTCTGGTGTATTTACGGTGGGCTAATCCCCAGTTTTACAGATGAAACCAAATTCCCTGGGGCAGTGTGTCTGTGCGATATTTTTTTTAATGAGAAATGCTGAATGCGATGAAAACAACTGGCTGCACCTATAGGCTGGGGAGACACAGAGGGCTCTTATTTACATCTCCAGGTGTGAGCAGCTTGCAGCCAGCATGGCCAGCAGGGTCCTTGTTAGCTGGCATCCCTCACCATGCGTTATGAATGCAACAGTGGAAGATGCTTCAGTGCATGCAAACCTTGAATTGACACCAGCATGATGCCTGTGTTGGTGTCTCCAGGATAATAAAGCTGGCTTCCCACCAGGGGGAAAGCTGGACCTTGTCCAAGCCAGGCTTCAATAACATGGGAAATGGAAGCAAGGATAAGAGATATAAGAGATAAAACAGGGCTGAGAGCAGAATGTAGAAGACAGATCATCAGATAGTGTAAATTTTGCTGGCACCATGGATGTTAATGGCTCATCAGGACATTTTCCTCCTCCAGACCCAGCCAGACCTGAATATCTATTGCTTTACAGTAAATTCTCGCTCAATGCAGTCTAGATTCAATAACAGAGCTCAATGATAATGTGGAAGTGGAGTTAGAAGTTTTCTAGGAAAATAATAATAATAATAATAATAATAAAGTCAGTGGGCTTCATTTCCATACAGGCATATTCCATTTTAAGGCATAAACCAGAGCAAAAAAAGAGAACAAGATGCGAGATATCCTTGTTTATCATTAACCCAATTACTCCTGGATGCACTGTTGAAAATGACCTTAGATCTTACATAGGATATATGGAACACAGTTCAAGGGAAGGAAACCTTTCACATTATCACTGCCTGGTCCTCCCTTCCTCCTCCACCCCACCGCCCCCCAAACCAAAAATAAATAAATAAAAATCTTTCAGAAAACAAAGCACAGACATTTCTGGTGCTTTTGTCTCCATGTGTACTGCCACAGATATCCTGCTACTTTAAAAGACCCAGAGATTAGAGCTGCAACTTCAGGAGCACATCAGATGTTTCAAAATGCATCAGTCCATGTACCTGGCAGTGTGAGGCAGTTGTCAAAGCCAAGATGTTGAATGTTGTTTGTAGGGCTACAAGTTGCTTTTTCCACTTGCCTTTTTGACATCTGAATAGATGACCAGAAACTGGAATTTGGCACAAGGGAGCCAGAGCAATGTCTGTAGTGTAAGAAAAGGAGGCTCTTTGGTGCCTCAGTTTACCCTAGTTTAAGCTAGGAAAATTCCGCTACTACTCTATTGCAAAAATTGAAGTATGTGATGTATTTGCACATTTCTGCATGTAAAATGCCATTGTTAAGACATTTCTTCAAAATATTCCCAGTCAGTGCTCATCCTTCTTTCTGATGGCATGCCTCTGCATAATGGAAATGATAAAACATTCTTGAAAGCAGGGCATCCCCCACTGCATACTACCTGACTTGCTGGTTCAGGCAAATTGTGTGCACCTGAGGAAGGAGCTGCCATTCAATCTGCTGTTTCTGTTTTCTCCCTCCTGAATTTTCAGTTGGCTCAGGGCACTTCAAGGTTATCCGCAGTCACACAAACAAGAAGCTGTGCTTTGCATCAGGAACCTCTGAGGCTCAACATTAAAAAAATAATAATATGAAGAAGCCAATAAAAAGATGAAAAGAAAAGCCTTTAGAAAGGTCAATAAGCTGCTTTTAGGCAGCTAGGAGTAGAATTTTAACCATGATTATTTTTTTTCCCCATGAATTATTAACGTGTGCCATAAAAATGCTATCAGCAGAGGACAAACAGGACATTCTGAGAGAATTTTGGAGTTTGATATTTTCAGCTAGAAACCGGAAAGAAACACCCTTGATGCAGCTATTAAAATACGGCCAACCATAAAAGCTGTGAAACTGTTTTACTCTCTTACTGCTATCTCATAATCCGGTAGATGTAGAAACTGAAACATGTCTGCCCCTTATGCATGAGTGACAAAGTTTATCATCTTACCACCATGACCAAGAAACTAATACGCAGGGAATTAACCATACTGCTTCATCATATAAATGTCTTCTCCTGAAAATGATATTCTAAGATACTGAAGGATTACAGATCTGCCAGAGGGCAACAGTTTTCTTTTTATAGTTTTATTTCCTGTAGTAATTATTTCCAAGAAAAAAAAATATTGTTTTTGTTCCCCAAAAAAACATTTCAATGCATGTTTTCTGAACCTCAGAATGAATGGTGGTTGTCCTGCCTGGCCCTGTTGTTTTCTAATAGGCTGAGTGACACAGCTTTTAGCTTCATCTTGGTACAGAAATTTCTTTAAAGAGGTCACTTACAGAGGACTTGCGTGTAATGTTTCCAGGTTTGCCTGACTCTAGGGCAAAATATGAATAGTTCTATGACTAATCTGGAATAATTAAGGTAGGAATGGGTCCCTGCTCCAGCACATGAAGGATTCTGACCCACAAATAACACTGTGAATCTTCCCCTACCAGACACTGTCCAGGAGCAGTCTGTTTTCCCAGCGATGCAGCTTTCCTAGCTCCAAGTTAAAAGAAACCCTAACCTGAATAACACATGAAGGACCAGCAAGAAAGCGAGAGAACAAAAATGTTGGCTTGCCAGCTCCTTTCCTCCTGTAAACTCCATTTTCTCCAAACTCCGGCACTGTCTTCAGTTCTCGAGGCTATTGATTTTCCAGCACTAATCAGTACCCTGCCCTTCAGTCCATCCAGGCAGAGAATTACACTTGAGAAAAGAAGAGTGAAAAGATGGGCTGCAATTGAAGGCAGCTGCCTTCATAACCCCTCAGGTGCTGCAGACTTCAGTAAGCATAGATATTAGGTTTTAGAGGACCTGGACAGCTATGAAGAGTGCAGGTGTGGATAATTTGGTGAGGCCATTAGTCCCCGTTCCCCATGGGGTTCAGCCCTGAATTTGTGATTGGTTACAGGACCACTCTTGAGGTACTCCACAGGATTCAGTCTGCAGAAGGGGAGAAAAGAGCTTTTGTATCCATGCTGTGCCAGCCTTCTTCCTCTCTCAGACTCCTGCATAATAAGGTCCTCAGCTGGGAGGCAGGAAGCTTTGGGCTGCTTAATTCAAAGACCAGACAAAGCCCTAGCCCTAAGCTGAATGTCAGCCTACAGACCCACCCAAGGGCACATGTAACGAACCCCCTCAGTTAACCATCAGCCACATTCCTAGTGGCATTCAGAGTCATATGAAATTCATGAAAAAAAAAATAAAAATCTGGGCTTTTTGCCATTATTTATAGCCCTTGTAGAAGCCTTAACTTGGCACAAACTCTGCTGAGAAAGAAAAGCAAAGCCTTTGGCACCTAAATGAGCTCTCTGCTTCCCACCACCTGGACATGGGAGACTGCATCCCCAACCATGGTGAGGGCTGCCTCCTCCAGGGCTTGGTGGGCTGGGAGCAGCCCCAGAAGAGGCCTGAGGGAAACACCTTTATCACCTCGCAGAGGGAATATCTGTGGTCAGGTTTCTCATGGAGGCTACTCAAAAAAATAACCCTAAGAGCAAAGAGAAAGGTGCAAGTTGGGCTGTGACCAGGTGTCTGGTCTGTCCAGGCTCTTTGAGATATGTGTTGTTAGGGTTAGGGTCAGGAGATGGACAGGCTGCAGAAGGCTCCAAGGTGATGTAAAAAGAAAGACAGTGTTGCTGAGAGCCAAAGGTTTGCTCTCCTTGCAGAGCAGGGGTTGGTTCCCAGTCCAACCCTGCTGAGGGGTGCTGGGAGGACAGCCAAAACCATTCCCTCTGAGGGCTGAACGGATGGCGAGGGTATGTGCTTGTGCTAGCCTAGGCCTTTCGATTGCTTGATTTGGGGGAAGCTCTCGGCAGGCTGTGATTGAGCTATGCCTAATGGTGGCCTTAGGCTTACCGTAAGAAGTGGAAAGCATTTCCAGAAGGCAGATGGGGGTCTGCTTCTTCAGGATAAAGTGAACAATGAAGAGGTCTGGTATTTTGGGACCTCAAGGTTATTGCCTTAACACTAGTCATACAACAAGTCAGAAGAGTATACCTCACACTGTGTTCTGAATCAAATGCTTTTAGAATAAGTAGATCCAATGGATATATCAAGTAGAAAAATAACACGTCTGTGTTGTGCAGGCTGAACACACTGTGGATGTAATTAAAAGCTCAGCACCTGCTGCTTAAGTGATTGTGATACAAGCAGCATTAGAGTGGTTAGCAGAGATGCCCATGGCTGGGGATTTCTAAAGGCGTTTGCTGTATTCTTGTCAGGAATAACAACAGGAGTGGGACAACATGCTGAGTCGAGACAGAGCTGCGCCGAGTTGTGCTGGTGGGGAGGAGAAGGCGGCCAGATGCACACCCGTGGCCTCTTGTGGGGAAGGGGAGAAATTGTTTTCAAGAGATGGTTTAAGCACATGCAGAGGAGGGGGGGTGTCTAACCCAGTGGTCCCCAAAGTGGGCAAGCCATTGCAGTACAGGAAGACAATACTTTTTATACCATTAATAAATAAAATTTCAGTAGCTATTATTTCACCTTTATCTCATCCTTTTTACTTTGTTTTGTCCATGTTTTATATTATTGGTAATATATTAGTACAGTGGTACATATATGTAATTCATAAGTAAATAAATACAAATATGTGGAGGATGTATGGTCAATTATTTTTTTTTTTGCAGATAGGGGTGCACAATCAAAAACCACCGGCCTAAACTGCCCACCAAAAATTTCTAAGGAAGGGAGGTCTTAAAATCCTGCCTCTCACCTACAGTAAGGTGCATAACATCAGCCCTGAACTAGAAGCTTATGTGAGACTGAAACCCATGTCCTACTGGGGCCCTGCCATTCTGTTTCCAGTCAAGGTATCACCTTCTGTTTTGTTGCACGTGGAAGTTTGCAAATGACCTAAATTAAGGGTGCTGTTTTGTGCTGGGTTCAGTTGCCCCATAAGGCTTTCCCTGCTCTGTGGTGTGGGTACAGGTCAGAGCTCCTGGCTGGCCGCTCTGCCTCCTCACCCACAGAAACAGCCCTGGCAGCAAACACAAATTGTGAGGCCCCTGTGATGGCATGAGCAGCTTCCATATTTTACAGCAAATGTTACATAAATAGGCATGCGAGTTGCTGCTGGCGAGTCCATGATATCCATAACTGGCACTGCAATGGGTCATTAAATGCATGATTTACACCCCCTGAAAACTGCAGCAGGTGCTGGAAAGGGATTTCTTGTCTCTGGGTGAGGAATGCAGGAAAAACAAACCCAACAACAAACGCCACACATCAAAACTTGAAAGACACTTGAGGAAACTTCTAGCTAGCACCTGAGATTAAAAATTGATGAATGTCTCACGAGGGGGAGCAGAGGCCATTTTCAGCTGGGGGACTGATGCTCATGCTGCAGGAGCTGCAGGGAGGAGAGCCCAGCTGCTGGGACTGCCTCCGCAGATCAGTGAGTCACGGCCAGAGCCTTCTCAAATCCACAGTGGCAGTGGAAAAACAACCAATTCAGTTTTGTTTGTACAGATGACGATGGCAGTAGGGCTCCGTTTTGAAGTGCTGCTTGCGGCGTTGCAGCATTTTGTCTTGCTGGTCCTTCCAGCACCGTTAATAATTCCTCCACCTTTTCCTATGGCGATATTGAAGGGATCCATTTAGGGGTCTGTGTTGTGTCAGTCTGTGTCAGTCATTCTCTCCCAAATGAGAAAAACTAACCGCAGACTTCTTTTTTTTTTTTTTTTTCCTCTTTCACACCCATCAGCCCAATATTTATGTCTCTGTGAAATACATTTTCACACTCTTTCTGATGAAAGCTCTTCACTTTTTTGCTCTTCAGGTGGAAAAAAACCTGAGTGCCATTCCAGCAACTTCAGTGAAATTAAGCAAGCTGTCACGAGTTCATGAGCTACTCTTGCGTATTTTTCACTCCACGTTGCACTCCTCAACTGCTGCTGTCATGCACGCATTTCATTTATAATTTTCATTTATAATCTGATTTTGTTAACAGATGAATCTTCACATGGAAATTCACTCTACTCCTCTCTAATTCCCTCTTTCCCAGCAGAAAAAAAAAAATAAATAATAATAATACAGATGAACTTCAGTGCCTAATTTATGCATCTTATTCTCTCTATGAAGCCAGAAAACAGTAGTCACATTTGAGAAGCTCTCAAGCTGGTGCAGGAGAAACAAAAATGAGCTGCCCAACTTCATAGGACTTAAATCTTTAGTTACAATACTAAATTTGAGAAAGAAACAGTTTTTACCTAGCTTTCTTCTGTTCATAATAGAAGCCACAGAAACATCTCTCAGTCCTGTCTAGAAAAATTAAATTAAGGCTTTTCAGTGGAACTAGATGATGCTTACAGTACAAAAATAGACTGTTTCTAGTCAGCGGGATTAAAGGAAAGAAAAGCTCAGCAAGAATGAAGTTTCATTGCTGAGTTATCTCTATCTAGGCAGCAGAATGCAATTTCCATAAACTAAAGAAAAAATTCCCTTCTCATCAATGTCTTGCAGGTCAAAGACACATTTTGAAATTCCCTTATCTTTTCTTTCATTCCCTTAATTCCCTCACTGCCTACTCATCTGTGCTTCATTTGAGAACCCAACAACAGCAAAGTGCAGAAAAAATGACCCTATGATTTTATAGTGGTTTTGGTTGTCTATGGAACAGTGCTTTTTGCAGGAGTAAATGTAACAGAGGAGAGGGTGGTAGGAAATGCCCTCTGACAGCACTAACTATTGCAAGCCACTCTCTGACAGGGTGTTATCATCCCCTGGTCATTAAAATCAATATGTGATCAAGATTTTGTTAAAAAAGTTGGTCCTCTAGACCTCACTACCTTCTCCTGACTCTTCTTAGTGCTTCCTTTGCACCACCACTGCCTTTGCCCAGCAAACAGCTGAAAATAACTTGTCAGTGGCAGTTAGAAAAGTAAAGATTAGCTTTGACCCAGACAAATTGTGTGATCCAGCTCATTGCTGGCCATGTGAATGCCGGTACCCGTTTGAGGGACATGGCAACAACATGAAGCTTGTGGCAGACTGAAAGGTGACTGGAGAAGGATAAAGACACCTCTTCTGACACTAGTCCACCCTTAAATCAGCTTCAAGAGATTTCAGAGCAGAAAATTCAGCCAAGCAATGTGAGAGCAGTAGGAGAGCTTGCTTCCCCATTAAAGCTGTGGCTTGTGCTGGGTTATTTTCTGTACAGCACAGTGTAATGGGTGTCTGAGCTGACCCCAACAATTGCTTGTCCTTAATATAGCATGAGAAGAAAGCATCATTATGAAATAGTGAAGCTGTAAAATAGTGCCAGTGGTTTCTTTACTCTTTGATTCAAAATCTCAAGACTTTGAAATGTAAAAGTTGAAGGGTAAAATCCCAGATCTCTTACTGTCTGTGAAAGTACCAAGACAGAGCAAGGTTTCTACCCTTGCTTATTGTTGTATTGTGGACATGGGTATTCCAAGGTATGAACCCTGTGGGTTCTCAAGAATATACTCAGATTAACCAAAAAACTGAAGAAACGGTAAGAGGTGAAGTATTTCTCCCAAAGGTAAAATTGCAGGAGGAATTCCTGGCAAAGCAAGCTGCTGCTGGCTCCCTTCCCCTTGCAGAGCAGCCATCCAACAGCGGTTGTTCTCCCCTAGCAGCAAGATGCAGCATCCTTCACTGCTTGGCAGGGGATCCTCAGGATGCCCTGGCCCTCTCTGCATTATTTACCAATATTATTATTGTTGTTATTGTTATTATTTATTATTTCTATTACTGTTACTCTTATTATGACAGTGATGTATTTTTCATGCCTCAGTCCTCACTAAGTTAGCAAATAGTACCTTTGCCAACATTTGAAATTCCATACCAAAGTTCAAAAGAACAAAGACAGGAGAAATTTGTTTTTACTTTTCTGTACTAACAACAACAACAATAAACTCAAGTTTTATTTATTCCTTCAAAAACAATATGCTTATTTAGGCTATTCAAGCACACATACACACACACACACACCAAAAAACAAATAAAAACATAGGCCAAAGGCTGGTACGTTTGCTTTGGGAACATGTAAAATAAGCATTTGTTTAATGAAAAATGTGTGCAGAATACCTATAGTGGGTGCATACTTAGTATCTTAGAAACTAATTGTATATATTCTCCCCCAGAACAATATACACACAAACAAATACCTAAATATGTAAAATGTTAACTATAGTGTGTACAGTTACCTCTGTGGACAGCGATCTAAGAGAAATACCTAAGAACAGAACATAATGAATAACATATATTCTGAATTTATTTATTCTAAGTCTATTTATCCACATGGCTTGCTAACTAAATAACTTATTTAGTTCATATACTCTTGGCTTGCCAAGCTGGCATGTTTTTCAACTAAATTAATAGCAAAGTTTATGGGCTCTGGTTCATTAATCTATTTAGGCATGGTACTTAGCACCAAAGGAAGGAGAAAAAGAGAAAATCATCCAAGCAACATGGAAGGCTGGCTATTTCTGAGTCCCTGTATGTTTGTTTACAGCTCAGGGCAGCTACCATGCAGCCTCCAAACTGAGCTCCATGCAGCTGAGCAAGGAGCTGACTCTCTGCCTGCCCTATGCAGTCAGCAGGCAGTGCCAGCCCTTTCACTCGCATGACTTTCCATCCTCCCACCACCTCTGGTGGAGCCATGAGCTGAGTTAATGCCACCACATTTTTTGCCACTGCATGTTTTTGCACATCTGCCTCCACCATAGGAGGGGGCAGAGCTGCCCAGGATGAGCTGCGGCACCACAGCTCGGGAAGAGCAAGTGAGCAGCACCCGCAAGGGCTGAGGAGCCCGTGGGGAGCTTCACTCTTCTTGGACTGATGCATGGCACATCTCAGGGACTACGCTCCCTGGGAGCCCTCCAGATGGGAAGGGAAAGCTCGTTTTGCTATTACTCATGTTACATTTAATACTGAAGTAATTAAAGGGAATGAAGATGGAAAAGCAAACCATTACAGTAATAAAAATTCAGGAGAATAATTAGACACTTTTTATACTAATGAAGACTGGTGGGGGAACTCATTTGCATTTACCAGCAGTTTTAAAATATTAAAAATATTGTATTGTGTTTTATATTTAGCACCTAATTTCTGCACATACACACAATTTTTACTCAGTGCTTGTAATGAAATTCCAACAAGGTTATCTAGGGCTTTCTATGCATATTCAGCTGTGATTGACTCACTGCTCCTGGGAGTCTGGAAAAAAACACATGCATGGCAGTTTTCTTAGCTCTTCACTTAAAGCACAGTTACAGACTCCTCTGCATGTTTGTATCAGTGTGATTGAAGATGAATGCATAAAAAAGGCTTTATTCTTATGCTAGATCTCACCACTATAAAGACACCACGCTCTTGTTCTGCAGTGAAAGGGAGGACAACATGACACATTTGTAGGTTAAACTCCAAGCAACAAGCATGTTTGATACAGCTTTATGCATAACAGTTGTAAATTCTGTTTTATCCCTGTTAATTTCTTTTTCTTTACTGTTGACTAAATAATAAATCCCAGTTGTGTACATGAATCCTTAAATTCTAACAGAATTTTCTAAGAGTGGTATACCTACTGAGTTTGCAAGCTGAAAAGAACCCCCCTTATGCTGGGTAGCTTAATTCCCACTAAGGCCTCCTCTCCAAAGCCCTTCTGAGGCCCATTGCAGACATCATTGCTTGAGTTAAGGAATTCTCCCAAGGCCACAGAGCTAATCAGAAGCAAACTCAGGCAAAGAGCTGGGAGTCCTGGTCCCATCCCTCATTAACACACCCCTGGGGCAGAAAGAGATGTGTCCTTTCCACAGAGAAGGATGACTGCTTTCAAAGCAAGTCTTAAAATTTCTGGCTCCCAGAGAAAAGCAGAGCAAAACTGAGTAGTGCCTTCTGCTCTGTTGAAGTCACAGAGAAACTGGTGCCATCACGACTATGAGCGACATGCATACCACCAGCCTTTCCTTCTCCGTGCACAAGTTTTTCCTCAGCCAACATCTTTGACAAGAGAGCCCTGGAAGTTCAAAGCGGAGAGTTTCCAGGGTCAAGTTTAGTGCCTTTTAGCAACTACAGAAAATTTGGCTTCGGATTTTTTTTTTCCCAATCCTTCACTTCGACTTTCAAAGAGCAGCTGGTATTTACTTCTGGAGAACGTGTGGGCATAGAGCAGGGAAGGCAGAACAGACTTGGATAGGAAAAGAAAACACAAAACACAGAAGGCAGGTAGCAGAGATGAAAGAGTAAAGGTCAGGACCATAGGGAGGAAGATATGAAAGAAATTAATGTGATATTTAAGTCTGTAACACTATTGGCTGGCTGTGTTGATTCAGTCAGATATAATGCTATTAAAACCTTAGTCAGTGTTTAGAGATCTTTTCTGCACCATCCCCCAGAGCTTTATTCTTTATTCCCTGGAACAAGCCCTGTAAATACCATCCTCTACTTGCACTGAAACTGGACTTGGCATTATCTTCTGTTTTCTGGGCTGCTGTGAGGCCTTTTGAGCTGCAGTTTCTTCAGAAACAGCCATCAGCCCCTTCCCTTTGGTGTCTGCAGAGGAGCAGTGCAAGAAGAAGCAAGCAGTGTCAGGACAGGGGCTCACAGGCCTGTGAGCCTTCTTTTGAGGCCCACCCTGTAGGCTGATTAGTTTTTGAAACAAGCCTTGTCTGTGTTGGGTCTCCAGGTATTTAAGGACTGGGATTGTATTGAGATGGCAGAACAGCTATGGCATTGCACTGTGGTGCTGAAACGGAGAATTTGGGCTGTACCCAGGTTCATCCCTAAGGAGGTCCCAGCAGCCTGCGCTGGTGGTGCTGGGCTGGTTGCACCAGAGACCTTGGGCCCACAGGGGCACTGCAAATTCCCAGTGTTTCCAGTGCAATGGACAATTTCTTGCAAAGTTCCTTACATCTATCCATTTTTTTATTTTTTTATTTTTTTTTGTACATCTATAGGAAAGGAATTATGCCCCTGCAAAAAAGCATTCCAGAAAATGCATCACATGAAATGACCCTGCCATTCTCCAGGGTTCAGCCATTGTTTCACTCAGGAGATGATGATACAGACTGCCTTATGAGCAGTGGTGCCACACCATACACAGCTGGACAGCTTTTGTCTTAGCCTGAACCTGAGCTGACAGCTTCCTGCTCCAGTCCCACACCAGCCTACCCAGAACTGCTGCTGCCTCATTTCCAGCCTAGCCAGTTAAAGTCGGCCAGGGGAGAGACAACGCTGTGGGCACCTCCCTGGTGTTTCCCTGGCAGCCCTGCTCACACAGCTCTGAGCAGCAAGAGCAGGACACAACTACACCCAGCTGGCACTCGTAAAGCTGGAGTGGGGAATTAAACTGCTCGTTTTTCTCTGACGTAGCTATTTCTCTTGGACAATCCTACAGGTTAAGCTGCTGGTGTTTTGTTGTTTTATTTTGTTCTGTTATGAGTCAAGTGGGCATGGAATCAGAGACTGTAAGACCAGAACTGCTGCCACTGCCATCTCATCTGACCTTCTATAATACACAAGCCACAGGCCTGCTCTGATTCTGTCTTTGTTACTCTTGCTCAGGCTTTCAGAAAAACCTCATCTGGACTGGCTGGCAGGCCAGGCTGCATGTGTGTACCAGCTGGCCAGCTGGCACCTGCACTCAACAGCATAAAGCACCATTGCAGCTGCCTCACCTTGGCAACTTTTGTCATAAGTGGGCAAGCATATTATAGATATTTTAAACTCGTCTTGGTAGTGGAGAAGGAGGAAAAACAAAGGGAGGAACTGAAAGATGGAGGGACATCCCAGTTGCAGAGACTTTGCTATCCCTAGGAAAGCATGAAAAAAAAATATATTTGGCCAACTCTATTTTCCAGCTTTTAATTGGTTTCATAGCTTGAAAACTGACTATCTAATCTCTGTTCCCCATGTTTAAAAAAGTGTACAGGTTCCTGGCAAACATAACATAATAATAATAATAATAATAATAATAATAATAATAATAATCCCTTGATTTCTTTCTCAAGAGGTGAATTTTCTACCCCATAAATAATTTATGTTTTTGTTTGGTTTTGTTTGTTTGTTTCCTGAATCCTCTCTATTTTCATCAGCATCTTCCTTGAATTTATAGGCGTCAGGCTAAAACATTTTAGCAGCAACCTCCCTGTAGGCATGAAACAAACTTTGTTTCTTTTGTTTTGTACTTTTAAAAGTGAGATAGAGCAAATATAATATAAGGTGGTCATCATCATTTTGAAGCTCATGTTCAGCAGGACCACCTTACTGCAGTCCTCCCCAGATCTTAACTTACAGCCTTTGTAGAGACATATCTTCCACATTCAAATACCTACTGTTTGTTTGCATCTCATTTACTTTCAGATACTTTCCCCTACATTTTAAAACTATTAGATTTCTCTAGACAGTTAAGGAACAATTTCATATGGCATAATGTTAAAAATTGATCTCTGTGGGAATCAGTAGAAATGTAACCATTAAAACAGAAATCCACATTAAAATTTGAGACATACCTGCCAGTTTTTAATCCATTCTGCCTCTTAATCAAAATGCCATGCTGTACCATATAAAGCACCCTGCAGGGTCTATGACAACAGCCCCAGTTAGGTTTTGCAATCAGTCTTGTAACATTATGAATGGATAAAAAATCTTTGTTAGTTTTGCATAATTACACTCTGTTCACCATTAAATATACCACTTCCTTTTATTTTATTTTATTTTATTTTATTTTATTTTATTTTATTTTATTTTATTTTATTTTATTTTATTTTATTTTATTTTATTTTATTTTATTTATTTGTTGACTCTCATATCAGCTGCAGAGTATTTTGCCTGGGATTAGTTTCAGGCTATCGGGCTTATATTGTCATGAACTGCTCTATTTGTCTTGTTTGAGAAGATTGGCAAGATATGGCTGATTATTATTATAATTATTATTTTCCACATGGGCAGCAACAGATATTTATCCAAAATATAACATGACCTCAGTCAGACTGTTTCCAGAATATTTCAGATGCAAGATCAGTTCATGGGGCATCAGCCTTTCAACTTGGAAAGTGGTGGGTTCTGGTCCACTGCATAGGTCCTGCATTTTTTCCACACTGAAGCATTTAGAAACTAAACATATCCTCCTTCAAGTTCAGATGAGAGTTATTCAGAAGGAAATGAGATGGGGAAAGGACTGGCCTAATGCCAGAAGAGCAGTAGGAATGAGTGCTGGGAGGCTGATGGAGCACAAGGAGTGTGTTGTTGGAGGTCCCTCCACAGCAGCACGGCCTCTGGTGGCCCTGTACGGTGCAGAGCAGGACCTGCCCACAAGCAGCAGGGAGGACCCCAGTGTCTTTTATGTGGCTCTTCTGCTGTTTTGCACTCTTCCATCCAGGGAAGAAGCCAAGAATACTTCAACTTCAAATGTGAGGATGTTGATGGTCATAAGGCTATGATACCATTGCTACTGTGACTATTCTTAATGTCCCATATATTTATCTGTGTGCACCCATAAATGCTGTTTCTTCCTGTGGTCAGATGGGCTCCTCAAAAGTGCCAGCCTTCACCATACATTCCTCATCATAAATGCTGTTTAACACTTTCTCTCCTGAACACCAAACGGAGCCGTTGTCTGCTGGCTGCACAGTTCCCACAGGCTGGAGATGTAGGGGAGGAGGTGGAAGGCAAGGGAAGCTCTACCAAAGGATCTAGTCCATTGCCTCCCTTGCACCAAGACCCTGAGCAGACTGCTCTGTGTTCTGTCAAGAAGTGCAAATGCTACTCAGATTTTACACAAAGAAACTTGCAGCATCTGATAGGCCTGGAGAGAGGCTGAAGCCTGCCTGAGTTTTGTCTGAAGTGACAATGCTGCTTTTCTATTTCATGTACAAATTAAAATGAGTCCCAAGGAGGGCCACAAAGATGATCAAAGAGCTGGAGCACTTCTATTATGACCGGGTAAGGGAGTTGGGGTTGTTCAGCCTGGAGAAGAGAAGGTACTGGGGAGGCCTTCCAGTACATAAAAAGGGCCTTCAGGAAAACTGGGAGGGACTCTTCATCAGGAAGTGTAGTGATAGGACAAGGATTAACTGTTTTAAACTTAAAAATTGTAGATTTAGGTTAGATATTAGGAATAAATCATTTATTATGAAAGTGGTGGGGTACTGGCACAGGTTTCCCAGAGAAGCTGTGGATGCCCCATCCCTGGAGGTGTTCAAGGCCAGGTTGGATGGGGCTTTGAGCATCCTGGTCTGGTGGGAGGTGTCCCTGCCCATGGCAGGGGGGGTTAGAATTAGGTGGTCTTTAAGGTCCCTTCCAACCCAAACCATTCCGTGATTCTATGATTCTATGTTTCTATTTTTCCCTTCTGTTTTCTCAAAAAGATTTTGATGTGCATCAGAATTGTAATGGGAGGGGGCTTCTACAGAGTCTGAAGCCAGAAACAATAGCTTTGGAGAATCTGCAAGCCTGTGTTCATTTTCATTAACAAAGTGTGGAGTAGAGCCATAGCTGGTACAAATCAGGACAGCTGGTGTGTCTTCAATGGACCTGTCCCTGGTGACATCTGCTGTGGGTGTGACTCTAAAATGAAGGACATACTGCACAAGCAAGTATGGGAGCAATTGTTTTTTTTTTTTTTTTTTTTTTTTGACTTATTCAAAAAATATATAGATAGGTTCTTTATATAGCAAGAATGAAATAAAATAGCTGAAATAATAAATGTGCCCTTTTTACTTTCACGGGCAAGTAGAAAATAAAATCATCCTTTTCATTAAAACAATTTGGCACTAGAATGGGATTTGTTGGATCTTTGCAGTTATGCCCAAGACCTTGTCCCAGTTTCCCCCTTTCCTTCTCCACCTGCTCCTTTAATAGCTGCTGAATAGCTGTAAAACAAGGACAGTGGAGGATATCAGATGCTTTTTTTTTTTTCTTTTTAATAAAGCAGCAATTAAAATCCCCTACATGAATAAACAATCCATATGTTGCCTGAATTTTTTATGACATGAATTCCAAAAAAAAACAACTTAAAAAGCTTTCTCTGTGGTTTTGGAACTGGGTCAGGAAACTCACTCAGGGAATTTTTAATGAGCAAGGCAGCCTCTCAGCTCTGGGTTACTGGTTCAAACGTGAATCAGGTTAGTAGGGACCAGAATTTGTCGCTGCAGCTGAAGAAGTTAGACCCACTCCTTAGCTCAGATACCCACTTTGCCATGGGCAATAACAACATGACAAGCACAAAAGCCCAGGATGGAAACAGAGCCTGGATTATCACAGTCACTGAATATCCTTCCTCTCAACACCTGCTCTTTAGCCCAAGCCCTTGCTTGGACATTGGCCTCCTGCCCTCAGTTCCTTCCAAAACCTGCTGTGCTACCTCTGGCTGTGAGGGGACCGTTACCCTCAATCAGCACAGGGATAATGAAATATCCACCTGTCTGAAGGGCAATCTTACACAGTTAGATTTTTTCCCTAGCTTTCAGGCATTAACCATGGTGAGTCTCCCTGCCTCTGTCATTCACCTCAACTTTTAGATCCATCACTGTCCCAGGCATCCCATTTTACTACTCCTAGGTGAGAAAAGCAGAAGGGAAGCACTGGTACTGCATGGAGCTGCCCCGTCAAACCAAATGTCTTACATGGTCTGCCTGCCCTCCTTAAGTGCTTCCTCCAGCCCCAGCACTTCTGTAGCAATGAGGAAAACATTGCCAAAGGGTCAAATACAGATGGGGAAATCAACACCTGTTTTGTGTACTTATGCCTTTTTATTATGAAGGATCTATAAATATGTAACAGATGAGCTTTCACACATTAGAAGAAAACAAGTAAGAATTTAACTGCACTGCAGATGCAAAATGACATTTCTTTTTTATCTTCAATTTAACAACCAGCGTTTTATACCACTGGTGCTACTTTACCAATCACAGTAGAAGAGCATTAAGGAAAAAGAAGGTAGAAAAAGAAATGGATCATGGAACTGTAGTTACATTTGGCCACATTTATTTGATTGGATTTGTACTTTATGGTATTTTTAGGCACATCTACAAACATACAGGGAGCAGCTTTTAGGGCTCTGCCTCCTTCTGTCTGACTGAGATATACATGTTACAAAGCCCTGTAAAAATCAATAATAAAACTTTCAGGACATAGTAGACAGCATCACAATCCACTCATAAATTTCATTATCTGGTTGTCTGGCTGCTGGGAATGAGAAGGTCACCAAAGAAAACAATATCTGTCAGGTTTAATCATATTCTTTATGTATTTTTGTGGAAGTAGCAAAATGGAACCAATTAGTATAGGGGGATAGCCAGTAAAGATTTTTTTTCTTTTTTTTTTTTTTCTTTCTTTCTTTTTTTTTTTTTTCAGAATGGAAAAGAATGAGAAGTATCTTTCAGACATCACAGCCAGAGGGAGTTGCTGCCTGCAGGACCTAGCCCAATCATTAGGAAGCCAGTGGAATGGCATTCTTCATGCATACTTCAATGGAGACTGGGATTATGCCCTAAATATCCAAACACAACATTTTTTGCATATTGAAGGGAAGCTGTGGATTGCACTGGACAAATTTTATTGAGTTATTGTAAAAGAGAACTAGCAATAAGAAAATTATAGAAAATATAAATAAAACAGAAAAGAATTTATAGTTTATTTTAGTTATTTCTTTGATCAGTTGAAGAGCAACTTCAGCTGAACAACTTACACAAAAGTTGTTCGTTTGTTTTGAGAATACTACAGCTAATACCAAAATATACACTCCAAATGCAGTGGCCTGTTTGCATTAAGGTAACCAAGTGCTATAGGGGTGGAGTAGAAAAAACAAGTCTCCTCTCTCCCTGCTAAACCAGAGTCAGGCACTTAAGATGCTTTGGCTTACCTATAAAGACAAAAGCCAGGGTTGGGGTTGGCTGGCTGACTCAGAAAGAACCATTTCTGGAGGAAGGAAGGAAGGAAGGAAGCCCTAATGAGACAAGTGTTGGAGACCATCAGCATAAAGGAGAGTTGTTGGGCTGGGAAAGGCAGGGTCAGAAAGACAACTCTAAGAGGTAGGTGGTGAAGTCTTGATTCTACTCACTCTAGGGAACTTCCTACACTAAATAAACTATGCTCCAAGCAAAGCAAAATGTTGCTTGGACAGACCATGGATATGAATAGATTATTTCTGGAACTCAACAAGGAATGTTCCCTGATTGTGAGGTCTTTTGGGCACCAAACTCAGTATTATAAAAACTTAAGGGACAAAAACCAAACCAAACCAAAATAAAAGTATAAGCTTAGAGATAGGTTACTTAGACCCATATGGCTTAAAGAGAGCTCAGCTTACTTAGAGATACAGAAGATAGTTGGTAACAATCAGACATCTGTTTGCTGGGACCTGGAAATAATACAGGACTGAAGGACTGCCAAGGTCACTGAATCGCAGATCCCAGCAGATGCATCAGGTGATCTTCTTCTGAAGTGCTTTGTTCTAAGCCTAGTTATGTTCAGGACTGATATGCATGTCAGCCATTCCCTGTTTATCATTCCTCTGTGACTTGCAGGCAAAATTTCAGTAAAGGACATACATCCTATTCTTACGTGTGTCATGTTTTGACATGATTTAGTCCTGAATCAGGTGTGACAGCAGCATTGTATCTCAAGTGCTGGGAGTGGGAAGAAATATCCTGGGAAGTTATTACCCAGAAACATCAACTTCTCTGCCATGAAAAGAAGCTGTGGATGCCCTATCCCTCAGAGTGTTCAAGGCCAGGTTGGATGGGTCTTTGAGCATCCTGGTCTGGTGGGAGGTGTCCCTGCCCATGGCAGGGGGGCTAGAATTAGTTGGTCTTTAAGATCCCTTCCAACTCCAATCATTCTGTGATTCTGTAATTCTAAAAGGTGTAGAGGAGACATTGGACTATTCTTGACCTGGGTTAAAATTCCCATTTCTTTAGTTCATATCTTCCCTTCTAACAAGGGAGAAATCTGTTTCTAGTCAGTAAGAATTAGTACTTCAGGTAGGTATGTGGCAAGAGAATTGCTTTCCTCTAGTTCAGCTCTCTCAGTGTGTCACCCAGCTCTAAAATATGTAATCACACAAAAGAGTTTGTGACCGCAACTAGTTAGACACCACCAAAATGTGGAGCTATCTCTCTTAATTTTGACTTGCCTGAATGTTACTGGTTTTTTGTATTGTTTTATTTTGTTTTGTTTTCATATGAGTTTTGGAGGGCTCCAAATTTCTGTTCCCAGAAAAGACCTTGAAATCTGATAAGTACAAGTGATTTGTTCCACTACTGATCTGGCTAAACATGCCCATTTTGTTCTTTATATTTCGACAATGAAGGCATTGTGCTAGCACGTGGCTCCTTGCCACTGAGAAAGAACAGAGAGAAAAGAAAGAACAGAGAGAGCCCCGTTCTGGTGCTGGCATGTGGCCGAATGCTCCTTTGGTCAGAGTTTTCTGGGCACTCTGGGGCATGTCACTGTGCCAGACATGAATGCATATCACATCGTTAAATCCATAAATACTACCTGCTGCTGGTGTGCAGTCATGAATTTTTGACAGACTGAAGCGTGATAGAAGGAAATTGCATTGACTTGCTCAGGGCAAAATTTTTGTTTAAGGAATTACAAGCAAAGTCTGTGAAATCCTTTGAGATCTCCATCCTCACCATTACTTTCAGCTGCTCTGCAGTCCCTTGTGGATGACAACAGGCTCCAAGACAGGAAGATGACTACACTTTACACAGCCTTACTGAGCTGCATTTACAGCCAAAGCTGGGAGACAGTCTCAGCCCCACAGACACTTCTGTGACTGTTCTTCAAAGGGAATTGTTAGCAGGAGTTTGCATGTGGAGAACTTCTTGGAGAGGAAGGGATTCAGGGAACTTTTCTGGGTAAATTCCTGCCATGTAAACTTAACTTTTAAAGCTCAAAGATTTTTCCAAAAGAGATAGAGAGAGGAGGAGAGAGAGAATTTATTTCGAAGTTTCGTAGTGTAGTTCAAGACTGAAAAATCAAAAAATGATATCACCAAACTCAGAGACTAAATCACCAAAAAAGAAGCACCAGAAACAATCAGTATTCCTGTGGGAAGATATACCATCACTTCACAGCTTTAATGCTTAGAAATCTCCTGGTCTCCATGCCATGGTTATAAATGGCTTGTTCCTGTCTGTATATTCTTGTGAAAATGCTGTCCTTTACCTTCAGTAACTCTTTTCACGGCTCTATCATGTTGGTATTTCATAGTACAGCCATGAGTAATGAATGCACCCAGGTCTTGCTTTTGTTGGAGATAACATGTAGTGGAAACACATACTTTCAGCTTTAAACTTGTATAGCCGAAGAGTAAGAGTGCCATTTAGGTACTAAGGGATGAGAGTGCTGTCAGTGCTTTTGGTTTGAGATATCTCAAAATAGACACAATTAACTTAAAATACTGTATGGTGTCTTACAATGGTATGCCCTGTTTTATTAAGATCCCTTCACCTTAAAATGAGAATTTTTCTCTTACTTTACTTGCTTTTCCTTTCCCAATATGAGAATTTCATAGACATTGTTCATGTCCTTTTTATATTTCCTCTTGCATCTGCAGTAAAGATCCTTTCCGTTGTATTTCTTTGCATCTGCAATAAAGAACCATATTAATGTGCCCTTCCTAAATTTTCCTATCAGTAACAACAGCAGCAAAGCTAAAGATGAAAGAACAGCAGATACAAAGAAGAGGGAAGATGAAGAATAAATATAGTAGAAAGCAAACACAAAAACTTCTGTCCTAAAATCATTAGGACACAGCAGTGCCATATACTTACATAAAAAATAAAATAATCAAACACACATAAAAAGAATGGCTCTGTACCCAAACAAAGCAAGGCTTTTCAGAATCTCAGTTCAAAAACTACAATCCTAATTGAGGTTTCCATTTTTAATTTAAAATATTGCATCAGCTAACAGCTGCACTTCTCAAAAAATGCACACATTTGTGCACCCAAACCCATGTAGTTAATGGTCAGCAATTCATGGTGAACACAACTCTTCTCTGATGCAGAACTGCATATAAAAAATCAAACTGTATGCAACCAAAATAGGAACTAAAGCAGGTTTCTTGCCACACAACCCTTCATCTTTGCTGCAATGAGATGGACTTTTAAGCTGGATGATAACTTACTTTGCATCAGTCTGGGGGTCCAGCCTAAAATGAAGAATAGAAAACACCTTTGGTGTTTCACAGAATCACAGAATTTCTAGGTTGGAAGAGACCTCAAGATCATCGAGTCCAACCTCTGACCTAACACTAACAGTCCTCCACTAAACCATATCCCTAAGCTCTACATCTAAACGTCTTTTAAATACCTCCAGGGATGGTGACTCCACCACTTCCCTGGGCAGCCCGTTCCAATGTCTAACAGCCCTTTCAGTAAAGAAGTTCCTCCTAATATCCAACCTAAAACTCCCCTGGTGCAACTTTAGCCCATTCCCCCTCGTCCTGTCACCAGGCACATGGGAGAACAGACCAATTTCCACCTCGCTACAGCCTCCTTTAAGGTACCTGTAGAGAGCAATAAGGTCACCCCTGAGCCTCCTCTTCTCCAGGCTGAACAAGCCCAGCTCCCTCAGCCACTCCTCGTAGGACTTGTTCTCCAGGCCCCTCACCAGCTTCATCGCCCTTCTCTGGACTCGCTCAAGCACCTCGATGTCCTTCTTGTAGCGAGGGGCCCAAAACTGAACACAGTACTCGAGGTGCGGCCTCACCAGAGCCAAGTACAGGGGGACGATCACCTCCCTAGCCCTGCTGGTCACACTGTTTCTGATACAAGCCAGGATGCCGTTGGCCTTCTTGGCCACCTGAGCACACTGCTGGCTCATATTCAGCCAACTATCCTCCAATACTCCCAGGTCCTTCTCTGCCTGGCAGCTTTCCAACCTCTCATCTCCCAGCCTGTAGCTCTGCTTGGGGTTATTGCGCCCCAGGTGCAGGACCCGGTACTTGGCCTTGTTGAACTTCATGCAGTTGAGCTCAGCCCATCGGTGCAGCCTATCCAGATCCTCCTGCAGAGCCTTCCTACCCTCGAGCAGATCGACACACGCACCTAACTTGGTGTCATCTGCAAACTTACTGAGGGTGCACTCAATGCCCTCATCCAGATCACTGATGAAGATATTAAAGAGGACCGGCCCCAGCACCGAGCCCTGGGGAATGCCACTAGTGACTGGCCTCCAACTGAATTTGACTCCATTCACCACGAGTGTCTCTGGTGCCTCTATTGCACCCATGCTCCAATCCTTCTGTTTCAGGAATTTGTCATGAAATATGTTAAAGAGTTAAAGACACCTTTGCACCTACAAGGATTTTGTCAATGACAAGCATAGAACTGATTATTACTTCAAAGTCTTTGAAGTCTCTCTTTTTTCTTTTTTCTTTTCTTTTTTTTTTTTTTTCTTTTTGACTATTAAGCTTGTTACTTAGACTTCTAAAATAGACTGACTAGACCTTACTGACTAAAAAAATCATTTTGACTCCAATGGGATTATTTTCCTTTGAATCAGTGCCACAGAATTGGTCTGGCATTAAGATCTGTGGGAATTCCAGATACCACACTTATCTGTCCTCCCCTCCTGACAGCTACTAATACCATTTTCTTTTTCTAGAGGATCAGCAATTTAACTTAGTAGGGCACAGCACTGGTTTCTGTAAGATGTGCATAAACTACAGGGTATTTAAAAACATAAAATAAACAATCCAAAACAAAACAAAAAAACAAAACAATAAAAATGACCTTAACTTCAAATGACCTTAACAGTCACAAGAACAAATTTTCCCTGGGATATTCTAAAATAGTGTTCTTTTTTCTTTCTGTGGAGAAGTTACACATCCATCTTGACCAAATCATATCACTGCTAGGTTTCAAATTATGAACTTATGTATGGTTACAAATTTTCTGTCTCTGAATTGAAAAGAAATGTAACATTGCATAGTTTTCAACTTCTGCTCTTACTACACCTTAAGAAACATTTTTAGGATTAAATATTGCATAACAAAATCATCCATGTCACCTGTCTGTGTGACACCCTCTGTGAACGACATGCTGCTGAACTCTTCCCCAGAGGAAACCAAATAGCCTATTTGCTTAGGAATCTGGTATATGACTCAATCAGTGACTCCTCTGTGTTGTTCTCTCGACAATTCATTAATTCTAATTAGAAATAAAAGCCTAGAACAGCACACTGGCTCTGCTCTGTTGGTTTATTGATTCAAAAAAATTAAAACAATAACGAATAAAGGAATACATTTTTGTCATTTCTATAGACCCAAGAAACTTCATTGCTTCTAAGGGATGCTGCTCGGTATGGCTGTTCATTAACCCAGACTCAGTACTCTCTTTTCTAAGTTATTAATTTCCCCATTACTTAGGGTAACTGTTTGAAATAGCCCAAATGATTTGTGCTACCAGCCATGAGCACTCAGCCCAGACCTCGAGCTGGTTGTGGGTGACTAAAATTTGAGGGTTACCAGCAGAATACTCCTCTGATCTCAGTTCAGTACAAGTTTAACATAAATAATAGAAACATTCTCGGACTATGACCTGTACTTCTAGTGTTTATTTTTAATGGAGAAAGAAGGTTTTTTTTCTGTGCATATCCAGGGAATTCAGAGAAAGTAGCACTGAACTATTGAATGCTAGAAAGCAAAAGACAAATGTAAGTGTGAAAAATACTCAGCATACAGGAGATTTGTCAGTCTCTAACTCAACTGAAAAGTTCAGTGAGAATCATCTTATTACTGAAAAGTCAGGAATCTGGGAGGGAAAAGAAAAGTATTAGTATGTCCCTTGTAACTAATTTATCTAGCTGAAAATAATAATAATGATGTTGTTATTTTGTCTTGAAAACTTCGATACCAGCAGAAGATTTTGACTTCAAACAGTCTGAGAAATTGAATATTCAGAGCCAATAATGGAGGAAGAAAAGTACTCCTACATGAACCCCTGTTGGTTAGTGGTTTAGAGTTTGCTTAAATCAGAATATATATATGTATATTCTTTTATATATATTTATACATATATATTATTATATATATATGTATTATTATATATATGTGTATTATTATATATATATTCTTATATATATATTCTTTTAAAGTAATTGCTATCCTGGTTTTTAATGTTAGCCATCTAAAACATTTCAAAGTGCATCAGTCAGGTGGGCTACCCATTAGGGGGTTGACCTAATCAACAAATGTCTATTGGTGATATGACATCAGTCTGCCATGGCCACCAACATATTTTTGAATAGTGACTACTTTAAAATGCATAGCCCTGTACTCTCAATGTCAACACTGCCTTTCACAGGAAATTACACCTGTTCAGACAGCAGGTAGAGCAAAGAGTACATATCTATTCTCATAAGTAACAAATGATTGTAATTGTAACAAAAATAAGGCCAAAAAAAAAAAAAAAGAAAAAAAAAAAGACCTAAACTAGAAATAAGTTGTCAGGGCAACCAATTACTCTGCTTTGGGTTTGGGGCCTTGCACAGAAAGCAATGCAAATGGACAGGCACTGGGGAGAGTGGAAGGTTTCAGTCAACCTTCACACCAGGGACATTTCAGCTGGAGTGTGAAGGCTAAAACCAAGGAGCTGCAAGTTAGAAAATAAAAGTCATATGTTTACAGAAATTAAGGCCCAAACTAGACAGCCTTCAGCCTTCAACACAGTAATTAATTGCTTCACAGTGCCCAAATTATAAAAACTTGGGGAGAGTATGTAATGGTGAAATAAAGTGCTCTAGCTTGGTTCATTTTTGTTAAAAGCCCCATCTCCAGAGTATTTTCAATTGATTGTAGAAAACACTGTAAGAAGCCAGAGGAGAGGGGAGTAAACTACTGCTGTAGTGCTGTTATCTTTTATCCTGTACCTACTGCAGCAGTTTTCATGCAGATTCTTCCTTGCTCCTGCCACACTGGTCCCCACACCAATTTTGTCACCAGGAGGTCACATTTCAATTTCCTTGCCTTTAGCCCCCAGCACATGTGCAAAAGCTCAGTAGTCC
This sequence comes from Anas platyrhynchos, assembly GCF_047663525.1. NCBI lineage: Eukaryota > Metazoa > Chordata > Aves > Anseriformes > Anatidae > Anas > Anas platyrhynchos. The sequence continues at coordinate 63,075,139 of NC_092589.1, read as the reverse complement.
TGTGGGCATATCTCAAGCCTTCTGCATCTATCTCTGCATCTGGAAAACAAACGGATTGCGAGGCTTGGGAACAGCATCAAGAAGAGCTGCACATTTCTTTTATCCCTCAGAGAGGACTCAGTGGCTCCCACCTTCCCAAAAGCTTTCTGAATGTGGTAGGAGCCTGGCTGGGTGCACTCCTCTATGTAGTGGAGGAAAAAGTTTCCTATGTATTTGCTATTCAGTCTGTGCCTGTGGGAGTCTTGATAACAGATGTGAAGGAATGAGGGACACCTCCTTCCAAATGCCCCTATTGCCAAGGCCTTCGGGGCATCAGACCCTTCAGCACTCATGGTAAGCGTGTTGGACACATGCGTGCCTGCCCACCCAGGGACAGGACAGCTTGCGAGCCACAGTCACATCCTTCAGTTACATCAGCATATATTGTTTTTGGGTAGGGAGAGAAGTAAGAGATGTAATTCAGAGCCCTGGGGGAAAACAAAATTTCCTGCTTTGCCACAGGGACTGTGCATGTGCTAGTCCAGCCCACAGCAAAGGCTCTGCCTGAAGGTGCACACAGCTCACAGCAGATCGCAGACCTGAATGGCAAAAAAAAAGGGGAATGAATATACACAGGAATTACATGATCTTTAAGGTCCCTTCCAACCCAAAGCATTCCATGATTAAGCAAAACATGGAGGGTTAAACAAGAATGGAAATCAAGATGGTTTATGTCTCTGATGGTCTGATTCTTGAACATTTGCACACACATGCACACCCCCACCCCCACCCCCCAAAAAAAAAACCAAAAACAAGCAAAACAAAATAAACAAACAAAACAAAAAAAAAAAGGGGAGAGCAAGGGAAAAAAAATCTGGAAATGTGTTAATGCCATGACTTTTTATCCACATGTATGAACATCAGCCCTTACTGAGCTTTGAGCTGAGGATCAGAAAAATGCTGGTTGCTTGAGTTTTTTTGTTGGAAAGACAGGAACCTTGCATTGCACAGGAAACCCTCCCCCACTTGCTGGCTTGGCAAGAAGCAGAGATGCACAACCACAGAAGAGGGTAAACACATTTCTGAAAAGTCTCTTAATTAAAAAGAAGAGAAAAAAAAAAAAAAAGGATTGTATATTTCATCCACATGACACTGACACATTCAAATTTGTATTATATGACACATGCTTTGAATATGTACACAAGTGATAAGCATATTAATGAGTCAAGCTTTGACAGGAAAATATATTTCAAAGCTTGGATTTCTTTGACAGAGTTATTCCACGCTACAGATAATTAGTGCCGCCTGCTTTCCCCTTGCTCAGAGGAGAAATTTTTCCCTACTATAAAGATTAGTCAGAGCTCTTAAAAATCCTGTTCAGTTAAATCCAACTAGTAAAGAATGGTACAGCACATGTCAAACACCAGACAAAGAGAAAATCAAAATACAAAGTGATTAATTTAAGGAACCCTTTGAAAATCAAATCTGCATTTTGTTTTGAGTATGAAATAGCTCATCATGAATATTTATTTTGATGACTATTTTTACTAGTTTTGCTAGACTATGAACTGCATCCAACGTTCACCTCTAAACAGAGATGAGAAAACCAGTTTGGAGAAAGATGTGTCTGCAGCTCTGAGCACTCTCTGAATCCTTGCTTATATACAGGATGAAACCCAGAGCCTGAACTTCAGCATCTATGGCAGGCTTTTTTAGTCCCTATAAAAACTAGATCCACGTCTGTTCTTACATGGTGGCCCTTTTAATTACCAAGCATTACTAGAAGAGTGTGTGTTGTTGCAAAAAAGGGGGTTCACTGACCTTTCCACACAGTTGGACCTGTAATCTAGCTGGGGCTTCAGGGTGTGCTGTTTATAAATATGTCTTTAGAGGCTGAGGTGGGGTAGTACCAGCATCTGTTGTCTCCACTATAGTGGTGATGGAGGCGTCCCACCTTTAGCATGATTTTTCTCTATTGCAGCATTGTTGCTCAGGGTGACCACAACAGTGGAGGTCAGATATCTCACTCTGTTATTATTTTTGCAACTCCAGAATGATTGTCATAAGTTTTCTGGCTCATTTTCTGCCGTGCAGACTGGTGGGGCCTGCACTTGGGCTGTTGTGCAAAACCCAGACAGATTGTGACAGAAGACAAGCGCATGTCAGAAACATTTCTGCAGGTCCAGCTGGGAGTAGCTGCAGCTAGCAGAAACGATGTGGCAGAAAGCAGCAGCAAGCCAGGCAATCCTGTGGGAGGGTAAAAGGAGTCTTTCTCAGTCTTTCTCAGTAATTTTAAATCAAGATAACAAAACATATTTCTACAAGCATGAGCACGGATTTAATTTACAAGCGGTAGTGATAAAATAAGTAGTTAGTACTTATTAAACTATCTATATCTTTATGATGTGACATCATCGTGTGCAATGGAGCAGTATCTGTTAGTCTGGAGAACACAGAGATGATATTACTTCATAACAAGATGATAGGGAGTTATGGTTTCTTTTATCAGACTTGATCCTCCATAATTATGAAACTTTGCTCATAATCTGAATATGCATAATGCCTTCCTTATTATGAGGTACAGCCTTTTTAGTCCCGTTCCCCCCCCCCCTCCCCTTTTTTATTTAAAAGGAAAATGAATGAACAACCAGCATTATTTATTTATTTATTTTTCTCACAGTTGAAGCTTTCCTTTAGCATTTTATAATCTTGCAGCTATTTTCCATTTCTCTGATGGCTTTTCTTTCAGCTGTGTCCTATGGAATGGCTTCTCAAAGGAAAACCCAAGGTCTCCCACTGAAGTTGGCATCAGCCCAGACTGATCTTTCTCCTTCCCATGACTTCTCCCTCTTTTGTCTTTATAATGAATTTGCTAGTGTATCATAGCCTCTCTGAGTAGTACAACAAAGTAAATGGAGTCAGGGCTAATCTGTGAACAATGAGGGTCCCTCAAGGTCCCCATCCCTCATGCCAGGCCTTGTCACCAGCCCAACTGCCTCCCCAAAGTCTTCCTCCCACAGCAGAGAGCAAGCAGGCAGTACTAGCAGCTGCAGGCCACCATGTGCACGTTTCTCTAAGCACCTCCTGCCTCTTTAAAGCAGGCTGAAATAGAATCCCACGTTAGGTCACCAACAGCTATAGTAATCTTTCAGGTTTGCTTCTATTTTTAAAGAGAAGTGTGACTTAACAGGAAATTATGGTAAAATTCTTTCACAGGACTGTTTGGGCTGTCAGGGATCTCAGGGGTCTCTGGTCTAGCCTCTGGCCTCTCAGCAGCCCCTGCCCCTGCACAACTGTCCTAATAGTGAAGAAACATTTTCAATGTGTCTCTATTTTCTCTCAAGCTCCCACCATGCATGGCTGGGAACAGCCCAGATCCCTCCTCTCAAGCAACCCCCACAGGTACCCAGAGGATTCTTCTTGTCAGGGGCCTTGATCTAGAGGTGGTTCAGTGAGTACAGAATAGCCCTTCTCACAACCTCCTTTCATGTTACAGTATACTGTTGGCTCATTTTGACTTTGCTGTTTACCAGGACCCCAGGATCTTCCTTTCAGAGCTTCTATCCTGTCCCTGGACTACATCTTTGCCAAGGGCTCTTTCTTCCCAGGTGCAGGACTTTGCATTTGTCCCAGATGGATTTCATAATGTTTCCGTCAGCACATTCCTCCCTCCTGTCCAGATGCCTCTGAATGGCAGACCTTCCATTGAGGGTATTGGGTTGTGCACCCCCAATATGAGTTAATCTACAAAGTTGATGAAAGTTCACTCAATCAGCTTTGTTACCTGTCTCCAGGTAAGGAGTAACATGTTACCATTTGAGCCCAATCATTCAGCAACTTTTTTTACACAGTTGTCTGTCCATCTAGACATTCACATTCCAATTTGGATGCAAGGCCATTGTGGGAGATAAGAGTTGAATGTCTTGCTAAAGTCAATCAGTCCACTGTTCTCACTTCACCTACAAGGCAGTTGGGTTACGCAGTCATTTACCAATGAGTTATCACTGGTAAATCTATGCTGGCTGTTCCCAGTCATCTGCTTCTTCATGTGACCAGAAATATGTTCCCAAATTAAATATGTTTAAAATATAACAAGCAACTCTGCCTTACACAAGAAGTAAATGCCTCTGCCTTTTTAGTAAAGCCTTCTAGGAATGCACAGGAGAAAATGGACCTGGACCTGGATAAAAGGGGTTAATAATCAAATCTTGGCAAAACACACACCAAGCAGTAGTGGCCCAAGAGGCAGAAGAACTGTAGCTTTAAATCACTCTTGAAGTATAGCACCTGGGGCGTCAACACCGTGAGCTGCGACCTCAGGAGAAGGGAAGAGCGCCATCTACTGAACCACAAGGCAGGTTCTCTTTTCCGTACTCTTTGGGTACGGTTTTGAGGTTGTTTATTGTCAAACCAGCACTTACTGGAGAGTTACTGGTCACTGGGTAAGTTACTTAACCTGCACTAACAATAGGCTGGTTCACATCTTGGAGAAGAAATGATTACATATCTCTCAAACCTTTAAGTCCCAGTAGCCATAAAGAACATCTGAAACCTTTCTTGCTCCTATTATTAACTATACATTTATCTCATTAATCTATCTCATTAAACTTTAAAAAGTAGTTTAAAATAAAAACAAAGGATGTAGTAAAAATAAATAAAAGATCCTTTATTAAAATATAAACAAAGTATATAGTAAAAAATTATCCAAAATCCTATCGATAGTGAGTCAACTAGGAAACGAATCATTTAGGTTGACTTTATTTCCATTTACTGTAATGTGCTCTTTTTCCCATCTCCAGCCAGTCCCTTTCTCCTAGAATAAAATAAGCCTCAGGTTTATATTTCTATACTTTTTTTTTTTTTTTTTTTTTTTGGTCATGGTCTTTTTGATGTTATTTCTTGTGTTGGCTTTTTAAAGCACTTGCTAAATTTGCTTGTAATATGAGGCTACAGCAATCCACCATCCTCCTACACTGCAGTCTGTTCTAGCTTACACCGTATAAAAAATCCTGTGCTGTCACAGGGTGGGAACTGTACTCCGAGACTCCTAAAATAGATACAAAGGGAAAAGAAGAGCTACAAAGGAAAAATAGGAATACAATCTGAAAGCTCAGTTCTACTCTCAAGGCACACTGCATATTCAAACCACCATGTCGTTTAGCAAAATTGTCCTTTAGCTTTACAAGGAAACTCAAAGTCATCTCTCTGTTTTCATTTGGTTTCTGAAAGATCTATCCATATCAGTGATCCCCTTCTAAACTTTAGCTAACTTACAAAGCACATCTTTATGAGCTCTGGGAAAACGACTAACATGCAGTCATTTTATTTAAAAAATCTAGCTTGCATGTATTATTTCCATGGTGGAAAGTGTCAATCTCCATAACACAACCATTGCCAAAGACAGTATATTCACATAGAAAGCCCACCTCCATGCTTCCTTAGCTTCTGGTACACTTAGCATTTCACCAACTTTGCATTGTGACTTCTGATTCATTCAAATTATTATGCTAAAGGAGTCAATGTGTGATATCATAAAGCTTTTTTTTCCTTTTTTTTTTTTTTTTCCTGGAAGTAATTTCTAAATGAAATTTAAGAATTCCCAGGTATAAATTGTATTAACTTTGGAAATATAAAACATATCTGCAACAAACAGCAGAACCACACCCAAATCCTACCTTTCAGAACTAAAATTTATGTAATTTCTTTTACAGGTACAGAAACACATCAGATTAAGTTATATAGACAAACCAAGAATAAAGCCAGCTGGACAGTTCAAGGATGGATAATAAATGGACTTTCCATTTCACAAAGATTGCCATAAAATCAGAACACACTTCTCACCCAAGGTAGAATAAACTTCAAGCAAGAAAAAATCTCAATAAATGAATTTTCTGAAACTAAAGTTATCAGTAATTTTATTGTTTATTTGTATATTTTTAAAAGTATATATACACACACACACACATATATATCTATGAAGTCCATAATATTCTACCTACCATAACACAAACACATTTTGAAAGGGGAAAATGAATTGATGGTGAATTGATGGTGAATCATTTCTATTATTTTTGTTAAAATCAATGTATAGTGAATCATTTCTATTATTTTTGTTAAAATCAATGTAGTACAAAATACTATTAAGAAATTATCAACTTTTGACAGAGAAGCAACCCTCTCCAGAGCTGTCTGCAATTGTCGGTGATTTCCCTGGTCATGTCCTGTTGGGTACCACACATTTCTATAGTCCATCTTGCACACAGCAACTCAACTGGCAAAGTGACAGCAAATGTGCACTTATTAGGAAAAGTCTTTGAGTGGACCAGCTCTCTGAGCTGATGCACAACACCTGTCCTTACTTATAAACTATTGCATGACAGTTCTAGTGTCACATTCTTCTCTAGATCAGATTGACAAAATTATTCTGTATACTGTGGCACATTGCTTATTTGCAGGATCGCTGGACATTTTGAATCCCTGCAATTGCAGGTGCCTTTAGGCACTGGTACCATCTGGTCTCCCCAGCTCTCAGCTTGGCACATATTATTTTATTTTTGAAAGACTGAAGTATCAGGTCATGCCTCCGAGCTTCTTGGAAGGAAACGGTGATCTTTACGGATTGTGATCTGCAGAAGGTCATAATGCATATGTAGACACCCCTCCCACTTTGCCCTTCTGTAAAATCAATGAACAAGCAGCAGTTCTACACAGAAATATTTCATGAGACAGTGAAAAGAGGTTTTTGTTTTGCTTTGGTTTTGTTTTTCAATAAAAAGATATGGAGGCAGAAGAATGTATAACCTGTGCTAGAATGTACAACCTATGGTGGTTGATACATGAAACTGTTTCATTGCACTACATATGCATCCTTTGGTAAAAACAGTGACTATCAGGTTGCTACATCTTGCGCATTAATCTCTGGGGAATAGTGATAAATACAAGCCACTGAATTGAAAGGTGGAGATTTCCTGCTCATGAGCTAACACTCTGGAATAGCTTAGGTCTATGAGATTACAAGGAACTTCTCCAGCTGGTGCAGGTGTAGATCCAGCAATTCTTACAGGAGCTTCAGAGAAGTAGAAGAAAATATTTTCATAGGCCAAGGGTAGAAGAAGGCAAAGTTTGTTGTCTCAGCTTCCCATTCCTTTGGTAGTTCATCAGTTGTCTTTATTTCCTTGGGCTCATCTACAGCCTTTTGTTTATCAAATCCCAAAACATTCAAACTCTCGATAAACCATTGGTAGTCACATGGGTGGCAAATGTTGTGTATCAGATTGACAGCTATGTAGCATTTTTCTCTGAATATACTTGAGGTTCTGTTTTCTTCTCTAATTTTACAACATTGCTTGGCTGAATGCCTAGAACTGAGTTCCACAGGGGATGTGAAGAGGTGGAGGAGAACAAGCAGGAAAAAGAAGAAGAAAGAAATATGGTCTCAGGTAAAGTAATTAATCTAACAATAGTTGGCTCTGGCCAGGCTAGGACAAAGCACAGGAGAAGAGGAGCATCCCTTGGCAATGCGGCCTGCTCTTTGAAGATGGGGTGAGCATGCCTGAGCTCTTGTGGAGAGTTTATTTAAGATAGTGTATTTAACTTTATATCAAGTCTCTGTATGCTCTGCATTCCTGGAAGACCATTGTATTCTTTTGGAAAGCCCCTGTATCACATTTAATCATTTGATGATACAAGTAGGAGAAACTTTAGCAGAGATGGACTCTTGTTACCACTGCTGAAACTCATAGCTAGAAGTGACCACCAGCTCCTAACCTAGGACTTGCCAAGTAGCCCAACTGCACCTCAGAGAAGGTGTAGACCAGACCTGACACTTGGTTGATTCACTCAAAAACTAGGAAAGCACACTTGTGATATTTTGGTTTCCACAGAATGGGATACCTTTGATTCACTGAAACCAACCTCTCTGTTTTGGCATTTGCACCAGCTTTCTTCACTCGTGGGAAATTAAACAGATTTTTTCCCCCTAAAAATTCAGTCTTGTTATAGTCTTCTGGATACCTATGAGGTGCCCCAATGCTCTTCATGCTTCAAGCTGAGTAAAACTACTGACTAGATGATGGGATCAAGGTAGCAACTTCAACACTGGGAAAGCTGAAACACACTAAAGTACAAGAAGAAAATTGATATGAACTAAACAAATTGGAGATACTTTTGGAATAAAAAGAAACAAATGCAGTTTAACAAGTGAAAAAATCTACACAAAGATGAAATTGCCTGAGTACTGGGTAGGGAACGTTGGATTAGCAGCTGACCAACAGAAAGCACATCATCCTAGAGATGACTAACCACAAGTTAAAATGTTATCATCATTCCAGGGGAAAAAAAAAAAAGAAAAAGAAAGGAACATCATTCTGGAATGTTAAAAAGTTGAGTGTTGAGTATATTATCCTAATACAATTCCTTTGCTTTACTTAACACTGGTGAGACACAACTGCAGAACCAAGTCCAATTTTGGTACTTCAGAAAAGCTATAAATCAATGGGAGAAAATCCACCAAAGAGCAGTGTGAAATATAACATAAAATTAAAATAAATAAATAAATAAAACAGCAGAAAGGATATGACACAAGTCTTCATGTACTTCAAAAAACAGCAGCTAGAACAAAGGCAATAATTTGCTCACAACATTCACTTTAGAGAAAACAAATAGTAAATTGGAGACATGAAATCAGCATTAAACAAAATATGAGGACTGTGAAGCTCTGAAGTTGATATGGTAATATTATATGCATATTCTCATTCATATCTCTATTATATGTTCTTCTTTTACAGGTACTGTAGGTCTGTCTTGAAATTTCTTCTGCAGGATTACTTCCCATCTCTTCCACTGACAAGTGCATTGAAAAACTGATCATACAGCCAAAGGAAATGATCATCTGTTTCTGAGCAGTTAGTGCTGTCCTTCACTATATGACTAGGTGAAGTTACAGCACAGCAATGAAATTCTTACAGCGAGATGATCACTTTCCTGTTCATGGGTACTGTTTTTAAGTTGTTAAATGTGTATCCACAGAGTAGGCAGACAGACACATATGGCATGTCACTGCTAATGTTGCTACTCTTCTTAAAGGTGATTGCCAGGAAGAATTCAGTGAGGTGAGTGATTTGCTTACTGTGAGGAAAAAAAAAAAAAAAGGCAAAAAAAAAAAGCTTTGAAAAGGAGGGAAATGCCTTCACTATTATATCTCTTTGTGAAAAAGACAGTGATTAGTCTTTGTGGGCAGAAGTGTATGCTAGGTCAGAATAGACAGAAGATGGAAATTGATAGGTGCAATGGCCACATTTTCTTTAGCATCCTCCCAGTCTGTTGTGACCTGCTTTGCTTTTAAACCTTGATTTAGCTGCAGCTGTTTTTCCTCATTGACAGTGGCTTAAAGAAACTGGATCCCTCTGTTACAATGAAGGAATTTACAAAACTGTCCTTGGTTGCCAGTGATCTGAAAATCATAACTATGCTAGAACCATCATGGATGTTGCAGGATGACATGCCCCAAGATCATCCAGGACGGAGAGGCAATGCAGCATCTCACTCAATTGACTTGTGGCTCTGAGGATTGCAGGGGATGCAAAACCTCATCCTAGGTCCTGTGCTGAACATACAGCAGTCATTTGAGCTGGAAACATCTTTCTGAGACTGACTTGCCTCAACCAAAGCCATGGATACACAGTTAGCCTGGTCTCTATTGGAGTCTGACTGCTTATGCACCAAATCATACCTTATAAAGTGAGATCTTTTATTGTGGGAAATCCTGCATTCCTACCTGTTCCCCACAATTAGAAACCTGGCTGGTCTGGGTAGGAAATGACCCACAGATTCTTCCCATAGTGACTTGCAGCCTATATTCTGATTCCAAAAGCCCTGCCTGTGCTCAGGCACAGAGGAAACAAGGCAAGCTGAGGCAACACAGTTGGAGCAGTGTGCTGGCCTCAGAGGCACCAGAAGGGCCTTGCTGCTGGCAGCACTGTCAGCGAGGGCCCTTGTGGGTTTCACATGCTGCAAAACTTGCAAGTGAAGAGAAGTCATGACTTACTGAGACAGTAGGGAGCTGAATCTAAGGCGGTAACAGCACAAGTGATCCCAGAAATAATTTGTTTTCCTTCTAGGGAAGTAAAAATACCCTTTGTGAGGAAAGGATCTTTAAATGCCGTATTGTGTTTTGAGTACTCTGAAAGATGTAGATCTTCAGGAATGTCTTATGGGCAAAGGGGATAGCACCATCTGGTAAAGAAATGTGACTTTGCCATGAACACATCCCAACAGTACTGCAAAGTAGGAGGAGGTGGTTGCATTCAGCCAGCAAGCCAATCCTTAGAGCAAGCTTTTGTCCTCTTCACGCACTATGTGTAAGCCTTGCACAAAGCTGTGCATTATGAATAATAAAAGAAGTTTGGACTTTCTTATGATATCCAATTTGCAGATATACCACTGTGTTTTAATGGATACCAGCAAAGAGAAATCAGCATGAAATCTCAGTTTTGGAACATGATAGCTAAGATATACAATATATCAAATAAGATTTAAATGTTAATTTCTAACCTTACAAAGGAGTAAAGTGTGAAATAATAATGCTCTGTAGTACCATATGATATCTAGTCTCCGGCCATACAGGATGACAGGGGAAAAATCTTTCAGCTTTGAAGATCAGGAAGACTCTCTACCCAGGACAAGTGCCACAGTTGTTCCTTTTGCTAACAGGAGCAGGGGAGGGTCAGACTGGGTGTTAAGGAAAGGTTCTGCACCCAGAAGGTGGTCAGGCACTGGAACAGGCTCCCCAGGGCAGTGGTCATGGCACCAAGTCTGCCAGAGTTCAAGAAATATTTCGACAACACTCTCAGATACAGGGGCTGATTTTTGGGTGGTTTTGTGTGGAGCCAGGAGTAGGACTTGATGACCAAGACAATGGCTTCAAGTTGCACCAGGGGAGGTTTAAACTGGTCATTAGGAAGAATTTCTTCACAGACAGGGTGGTCAAGCATTGTAACAGGCTGCTCAGGGAAGTGGTCAGGTCCCCGTTCCTAGAGATATTTAAGAGCTGTATGGGTGTGGTACTAGGGGACATGGCTTAGTTGATGGGATCTGGTAGGTGAGATTGATGGTTGGATGTTATGATCTTGAAGGTCTTTTCCAACCTGAATGATTCAATGGTTCTGTTATTTGTGTCCCTTCTAGCTCAGGATATTCTATGATGCTATGATTCTAAGTCCATGAGTCCTGATGAGATGCACCCAAGGGTACTAAGGGAGCTGGCTGATGTCATTGCAAGACCACTCTTGATAATAATTGAAAGATTATTGCAAGTGGGAGCAGTGCTTGAGGACTGGAAGAAAGCAGAAGTCACACTTATCTTCAAAGACCAGCCTTTATGTCCAGATTGGTTGAAAATCTTCATTAAGGATCTGGATGAAGTATGCCAAAGGGTCATGTGGCCATCTGGCGAGACCTCATCAAACTGGAGAAATAGGCTGACAGGAACCTCATGCAATTCAACAAGGAAAAGTGTGGAGTCCTACAAATGGGTAGGAATAACCCCAATCACTAGCACATGCTGGGAGCCACACAGCTGTAAAGCAGTCTGTCAGAAAAGGACCTTGAAATCCTGGTAGACACCAAACTGAACATAAGCCAGCAATGTGGCCTTACAGCAAAGAAGGCCAGGGGTATCCTGGGCTGTATTAAGCAGAATGTTGCCAGCAGGAAGAGGAAAGCAATCCTTCTCCTCTACCCAGCACTGGTGAGGACACAGTTTAAGTGCAGGGTCTACTATATGTCTGTTTAAATGCCATCTGTATATGGTCCTGGGCGTGGGGCTCTAACTTGCCCTGCTTGAGCAGGGGCTTCAGACCAGACGACGTCCTAATTTCAAATATTCTGTGATACTGTGATTCTCTAACTTGTACTAGGCAGGGAATAGTTATGTTGTGACGATATAGTGGGGAGCATAATTGAACCCTGAAGATATGTAGAAAAAAATAAATAAAAATAAAAGGCAAATTAAAAAAGCAAACAAACAAACAAACATGCAATTCTACTCCTGTCCTCTGTGTAAGTCCCTATGAATATTTTTGAGCTATTTCTTACAGACCAAAAGCCTTTTGTGCTACTGTCGTGGTTTAACCCGGCCGGCAGCTAAACACCACGCAGCCGTTCGCTCACCCTCCCCCCTCCCTCTCTGGGACGGGGGAGAGAAATGGAAAGTGAAGCCCGTGAGTTGAGATAAAGACAGTTTAATAAGACAGGAAAATAATAATAACAAAATAATAATAACAATAATAACAATAATAATAATATGGTGATAATAGGGAAATAATAATAATATGTACAAACAAGTGATGCACAATGCAATTGCTCACCACCCGCTGACCGATGCCCAGCCTAACCCCGAGCAGTCCGGCCCCGTCCCCCCGGCTAGCCACCCCTATATATTGTTTAGCATGACGTCAGATGGTATGGAATACCCCTTTGGCTAGTTTGGGTCACCTGTCCCGGGTCTGTCCCCTCCCAGCTCTTACTGCACCCCCAGCCTGCCCGTTGGCAGGGCAGAGCAAAAGGCTGAGATGTCCTTGGCTTAGTATAAGCACTGCTCTGCAACAATTAAAGCATCGGGGTGTTATCAGCACTCTTCTCATCCTAAGCCAAAATTCCACCAGCTAGTAGGAAGAAAATTAATTCTGTTCTAACTGAAACCAGGACAGCTACATATGGTTGTGGCAGAGCTGTAACCTGGGTTGGTTCTCACTAATAGCCCTTTTAAAAAGTATTTTCAAGTAAAAGTGAAATAACTTATTAAATTATATGTTTCAAAATCAGAATGTGTACAGATGAAGATGGTCATACACTTGCCCAAGAGCTTGACTCTGATCTGCTTCTTGCTACAATGTATTACAGACAAGTCTTTGATAATTAATGAAACACTTCATTACGGGTGAGATGGGTGTTACTATTCATTGTAGAATACTTGATTTAAGTATTGATTTCCTGTGCTTGTGTTTTCATGGAGTGCAAAACTCAAGCTGTTTCTTAAGAACAAAAGGTCACAAGAAGTTAAAAGATTTGCTGTTTTAAATTTCCACTAAAATCAGTGAAAGTCACTTGCACTTTCCAGAGTCTGGCCACTGGCAGATCTTCATTTTCCTTTCTGTTAATCCCTCAAACAGTGTCACTGAATCCTAAAAGAAGGATGCAACATGCATTGCCGAATGAACTTTGAACACTGTCTCTTTCACACAGATCATTAGCAGACATGAGAGATTCAATATTAATTTTCACCTAGCAGTAGAAGTACCAGAGCTGTAACTGAACATGTGACATCTGAAGAAGTCTCGACTTTTAAGCCATCAGCAACAGATTAGCCAAACATCCCCCCTTTTCTTCCATATCAGGAACATTAGCTCTGGATGGAATAATGATCATAATTGTGGTAGCAGCTGGGACAATTACAGAAAATGAAGGCCACATCCCATCACTCCTAATTCCACAATAGTGCCTGTTTCTGTCAGTTGAAGTTTTCCCGTGATTTCAGAAGCTGAGTATCATCCAAAACTGATGAATAATTACAGCCTTTACTACTATCCTCTACTCAGTGAAATGATTTAAACTGAAATCCCTGTGATCACTGTTTCATCTAAGGCTTCTGACCAAATGTCATCTGAAATTGCTAGGCAAAGAGCCAGGTTACCAAAGGTAGCATTTGGATGAAGCAATATGTCAGTCTGTATACAGAGAAATTAATTCAGATTGTCAGCTAACCATGTTTTTTAATAATGTCCTCAGAGCACTTAGAGTCAAGTTGCTTTTTGAACACTCCCTTTGCCATTCTATCAAGTCATTCAAGTCACTTTTATTATTATTATTTTTTTAATATCTGGAAATGAGTCATATTTCTATTTATCTGGAAATAATGTGAAGGATGTTAACATACTTGAATTAATGTATGAGATTTCCTCTTACTGACTCTGACCTCTAGAACCCTTTTCAGTTTCGTTTGGTGCACCTGCTCAATAACATTATTTTCAGTCACTGAGTTTCTGTCCAAACATCAAGCTGGATGAATCTGGGCTGCCCCTGCAGGTATCTCCATGGACTTCTGGGAAGGCTCAGGCCACGTTTTTTGTTGTTGTTACTTTTTTTATTTTTTTACTTTTTTCACAGCAACACGGGTTAATGCAAACATGTACCTCATTCATATAGTCTGTTGTAAGTGCTTTTCAACCACTCTCTTTTTATCTCTGACGTTTCTGTTGAGAAATACATGTTCCGTCCCTTTCTTGAGTCATCAGTGTTAATCACATTTTTTTGGTAACGCATCTCTGAAAAAGAAACTCACAGATCTTCATGTTATTTGCTGTGGCAGAACATCTGTGGCCCACATAAAATAGTATAATTGTTGGGGAAAGAAAAGTCTGCAGTGAGAATGCACCAGTTTGAATCACTGTCTGATTAGATGTATTCTCAGCCAAAGAGAACTGGGTTTGGAAACTGTGCAAAACTTTGATGACTGTAGCTCTCTTAAAATCATTTCGACATTTACTACTAGCTGATCTTCAAAGTATAAATAAAATATCAATGCACTTTAAGTAAATCCCTCTGGTCTTGACTCTGTTCTTTCTCTTTCCACCACACACATGCCCATCAAGATCTGGTGATGTCAGAAATACACTCTGTTTACACAACCAACTGAGCAGAACTGCTTATGTTGCACTTGGGGGTTCATCTCCTGGGCAGGGCAAAAAGCCCCTGATGAAATCTCAGCAGGATGGAGCAAGAAAGGCCAGCTCATGCTAACAGGTCAAAACTCAAAAGCCAAGCTAACGATACTCAGACTCCACGTGTCTCTAAGATGGTCTTAGAGAGGTGTCCATACTGCACTGAGAGCAGCCCAAAATACCAACTGTGCTTGAGTCTGGGGAGGGTCATGGTGGCTGTCATTGACATGAGATGTAGGAGATGTTTCAGCTAATGTCAAGGGAAGAGGATGTGATATATCTGGACAGGGACAAAAAATGCCACTAAATCTAAACAGAAAAACAAAGTAAGAAATCTGTTGGGCAATTATGTTGCACAGGGGAATCCTGGGTTCTCTTGTTGCAACATTGCTTCATACCTCCAATTTAAATTCCAAATCACAGAAATAGAGCAGATTTCTGAGGGCTGCATCCAGCTGAGCATCAATGGTGCACGGCATCTTTGTCACTGGTCTCAGGGCCTGATCTGTGAAACTTTTTTCTCCTTATGTCCAATCACAATTTTTCTTGTTGCTTCTTGTGTTTGTTGCCTCTTGTCCTTTCACTGTGCACCTCTGAGTAGACCTTTTCTAATACATAAGGCTGTTGAAGACCATCATTAGTTCCTCCCAAAGCCATATCTCTTCCTGGCTGAACAAACCTATTTCTCTCAGCCTCTCTGACACCACATGTTCATGTCTTCCTGTCCAACCCTTTCTTGGTGGCCTTTCTCTAGAGACCAGTGTATTGACATCTCTCCTGTAATAGGGAGGTCCAAAACTGGACACGGTGCTCTAGATGCAGTCTTACAAAATAGATTAGTTACTTCCATCAACATGGCTGTGGTTATTAGTATCTTCATCTAAGTTTCAGAAGAAAATATTTCATGGGTCAGAGCAGGTGCTTGTCTGGCTTCAGCTTCCTGTTTTCTGTGGGTGGGCACAGACACCAGAGCCCTCCTGTGACACCAAGTGTTAGGCTAGGTACTGTCCCATACCATATGTCTGCTCCTTACCAAACTTTTCCCCTCTACCAGCAGACCAAGGTGAGCAGTAACTGGTTATCTCACCCCTTCGTCTTAGGCCCCAGAGCCAGCAGTCACCATACCTGCTTCTTTCTGCAAGAGCTGGAAGCCTGACAAGGACCAAGTTTTGAAGTTCAGGAAAAAAA
This sequence comes from Anas platyrhynchos, assembly GCF_047663525.1. NCBI lineage: Eukaryota > Metazoa > Chordata > Aves > Anseriformes > Anatidae > Anas > Anas platyrhynchos. Next base: position 63,059,255 of record NC_092589.1, on the reverse strand, counting down.
AAAAAAGCTGGTGGGAGGATGAAGTCTTGCATAAAATTTCCATAGGATTGTTGTCTGTAATACCAGTATTTTTAATCCGTTTTCACACAAGAGAAGGGTGAGGCAGCTGTATGAGTTCAACTAATTGAATGCTTGATGAGAAAACATGAAAGGTATCCTCTCAGTAATCTGCTTATTGCATTTGCATAAGAAAAACTTTCTAAGTAAAGAAATAATCCAGCTTTGCAGTTATCCCTCCATTATTATAGGCAGAAGATGCATGTAACCTCCTGATTGGAACCTGGATAAATCATATAGCCATCTACTGCCTGCACTTTGCAGCTTCTGCTCCAAAGTTGAGCATGAGATAAAAGATACAATGTCAGTCCTTAAACATAACTGAAGGATGTCCTGCCCTACCTGGATTTTGGTGGTAGGCATAGTTGGACCTCCTCCACATCCAGTCAGCTGGTGTGGTTCATGAGAAGGTGAGTCAAGACCCTGATGTTACCCTAACATCTGCAGGTAAGAGGCTCTGTTAATGCACATGGCACTGATACAGACCAAGCTCCTCCTCAGGCCCAGCAGAACTGTGAGGGGTTTTAGCAGGGGTGCTCAGCTCAGAGGGCCCTGGAGGGACTGCTCTGTGAACTCATAATGTCACCAGGAGATCTGTAGGCCTTGGCTACCAAGGGAACAAGCAAATAGTGATGATGGAGGCCTTGAGAGGCCTGAGGGGCATCACAGAAGAGGTCCCGGGGATATAAGTAAAATTCAGCAGCAGACAAGTACAGTTGATGGAAAGGATGCAGCCTTAGCTGAGCAGAACTGGTTTTAGAGCATGACAAAGGAAACAAAGAACTTATGTCAAAGACATGTATGAAAAACATCCCTCTGTGGTGCAAGCACAAAGTAGCTTACAGAAGATACTAAAAACTGGAAAAAAGTCAGACAGAAAGGGAGGAATGCTTTTGATATTATCATCCTTGTCATGGAGTCCATTCCTGATCAATGCCACTATTGACCTGCAGTTGGTCTCTCTCGCCTTCAGTAGAGACAATGATGCTTTTTAAATTGCCACTCAACATATTTTACACCACATTGTCAGCAACTTGTATGCGAAGTATACATGTATTTACTCTATGCTTTTATTGAGCAAATTAGAATTTTAATTCTTATTGATAGGTTGCAGCAGTATGTGTATACATATATGCATATGTGTTTGTGTGTTTTCTGCCACAAGCTTTCATGTGCCAGGGTAATAGCTACTGCAGCATGGTCAGAGTAATCTCAGATGTGAGGGACTTGTGTGAGGCTGAGGGAAGGCTGGTTTCAGTACTAGAAGGCAACCTTCTTTCTCCTGGTTATTACCTGGTAGGTAATTTATAAGGAAAACATAAAATTAAATATAGTGCTGTTAGACATTGTGGTATGGTATGCACTTTACATATATGGTATTCACTTTGAAAAGGAAGAATTTGTTTTCAGGACTGGCCTGAAAATTTTTGACTGATTCCTTGGTTCCAGGGGCTGGAATACCACAGTTTTTCTCCCCAACCTACAATGCAACATGATGTGACACTTTCTTTCCCTTTTCTTTCTACTTCCTCAGCATTGGGTTTGGCTTCACCTTGTTGGGGACAGTGGAAAGAAATAGCCAGGCTGCAGTGGAGATAGCAGAGACAAACCTGGTCAATGGCAGTGATAGGAAATACACTTCAGATAGAAGCAAATTTTACTAAGAGTACCACCCCATTTACTATACATCAAATACAGTCATCTAAAAATAATCCTCATTAAGTTTACATGTACTTCAAGCAGCTGTAGGGCCTTAGTCCCCAGGAGGAATTTGCCACTGTGCAAAGAGAAAACTAATGCATTTGTCTCACATCAGTACCTTCCCAAAGGCCATGTCCACAGACCACTGAAACCAGCAGACCAAGGGTTGCAGTGCATCTCTGCACTGGGCCTCTGGCTACTGAAGTCTAAGCAGTCTGTTGGAAAAAAAGAACATCTGAGCCCCCTGAAAGCTGCTTTAATAAAATCTTTCTCAAAATCAGACCATCATATATACCGCTTTCTAGTTTGCATTTGACATCTGCACTTCTCATCACCATGACAACGTAGTGATGTGACCTGTCACAGATTCTTATAAAAATTTATAGCAACGTATTTTATCAGCTTGTTAATTCTGAACTAAACCTTTCCGAACAAAGAGAAGAGCAAGGCTTCTGTTTGCTAAACTGAAGTGCAAATGCACAGGGCTTCCAGGGTTCATGGTAACCAGAAGCCTGCAACACTTACAGATAAAATGATAATCAGTTTGAACTACTTTCCTTTCCAGGCAGAGAAATGATGAGCTGTTTTTGCTTTCATTTTCCTTCTCTTTCACTCTCTAAAGTAATTGCTTTTAGTATTTAACTTTTTTTTTTCTTATATCAAAAACATTAAAAAGTACTACATGACAACGTGTTGGAAAATATGCATCAATTTAAAAGAAAAACATGCAATTAAATGATTAATAGATTTTAAATATGATTCAACTAGGATTACACAAGTTTTAAAGACTATGAGACAGATTATTCTTTTCCACCTTGAAGCACTATGTGTTATACAGTATAATTTAATGCTGATATTCTGTCTACTTATCTGTTGACTTATATTAAAAAGAGAGCCCATTCCACACAAGAAAACTGACTTCACAGATCAATTTAGCTACCCTCTTGTCCCTAGAATACGTGTTCTTAAAAAGCATCATTTCAAACTACTTCAAATTTCTGGGCATTGGTGCTCCCTCCAGTAAGCTCCTCAGGTTCCTGCTTGCAGCACTGAAGCCCCACAAAGCATTCTTCTGAGAGAGGTCACTCCCTCCCTTGTTTGGGCTGTGCTGGGGCTGGTAGAGAGCGTCCATCATCCTGTCATATCTGAAGAATGAAATTGGTGCCATGGTTAGGATACTGTCTTCTTCACTGCCTTAACCACTTATTAGAGGGCTTACCTGAGACAGGAAGATTTGTATTATTCTCTTTGCTGTTTGCATGGTATTAGACTCCATCTCCAGAGGACTAATGGACAAGATAGCTGTGAGATACGCTGGCATAAGGTTCCTCAAGCCTTGGGGTTCAAACTGCACCATTTTGCATGGGTAAGGAATGATAAGATTCATTAGCTTGTCTAGATGTCACCTTTCTTACTTGCTGCATTTTATTAAACTAGTTATTAAATTATCCCTATGAACTTAATAAGGAAATACATGGTCTAGAGAGAAGCATGACTGAAAATTAGACATTTCAATGTCCTGTTGACCTTGTATACTTGTAGGTACGTGCTTCCACTTAGCTAGGTTCTTACACAGAGCTGTTCTTGAAAGTATGATGTTGCTGCTTTTCAAAAGGATTGTGGGAGTCACACGTCTGGATCAGATATTAAAGACTAGAAGAACTTCAGGATGGGTTTGACCTAAACTATTCCTTTAACAACCTTGAATTACCAGTCTTTGCAATGACGAGTTACATAAAACCTCAGCTGGGGAGCAGGGAAAATAGTCTTAAAATGTAGCCTGTCAATTCACAGAATTGCAGAAAAATTTAGGTTAGTAGGGCCCTCCGGAGATCATCTGGTTCAATCTCCTGCTGAGTGCTTAACTACTTTTAATGCATGATAACACTAGCACCAAGAAGACCCTAAGGCTCACCTATTCTATACAGTGAAGTATGGAGGTCTCCCAGTTGGTGCTGTAGTCAAATGGAGCAGCCACTCAACTTCAGTTGTGTTGGCTCAGACCTGAACCACTGGAGTGACACTTGGATTCTGCATTGTTCTGGCATTAGCAATTAAAGCTTTAAAGCCCCACCTGGCTAGTCTGCACAAGTAGTACCTAGAACACCTTTGATATCCAAGCCCAGATTCCTTAAAAAAAGCTCTGCTTAGTCTTATCTCCAAATCATCTTGAAATTGGTATTAAAGTGTTAAATTAGAATATAATTCTGAGCAAAAATGGATTTATATTCAAGATCAGTGCGGAAATAGTTGGGCCATCCAACTGCTTGGCTACAGCTGTTGTTTAGTAAACAGAATGCAAAACACCTAGTGGGTTTGACAGATGCAAGCCTCCAGCTATTCTGTTGTTCTTCCTTTTTTTTTTTTTGGTTTTGTTTTGTGTTTCACCTTCAAAAATGTTGCAATACATCCTCAGTGCTGAGATTTTAACATGTGAACTTACATAGCATGCCAGTTAATACGCAGAAATCTTGAGATTTTAGCCAAATCATTCCCATTTCTGGCTGATGAAATACATGGACTAATGCTGAGCAGAACAGGCCAGGCCATGACAAGCCCTAGACTCAAGAAGACCAAAATCCTAAACCACACCTTATTTTCAGCCAAATCCCCATGCCTAGTATTTTCTATCAGGTTTTCCTGGCAGTGAAGAGTGAGCCAATAGCAAATTCTTGTCCCAGGGATTTAGATGAATTTTAGGCTTCTTAAATGTGAACCTGAACTGCTGAAGTGCAATCCCACTGATGTTCACAGGAGCCTTTCCACAGAGGTTAACCCAGTGGGCACAGGAGACCTGATTGGAAATAGCCCTGACTACATGCTCTGAGCAGGAGGGCAGAGCAGATGGGACCTCAGGGCATCCCTTCCCACCCAAATTATTCTGTCATTTTCTGACTCTGTGATTCAAGACACACAGAACTTGTCAGGCATGGGGCTTTAATCTTTGCTCCCTCATTGTTGTGATCTCTCTCTGGATGCGTTGGAAATGCAAGTCATTTTTACTGTCCACCCATCCAATCGAATGATCTAGACAAGGTCAATGCTTTGTTTCCTTTAAATATGCTCAGTGGAATTAATCAGGAAATTTTGTATTTCTGCCCTTTTGTACAATGTTCCTGCAGAGAATCTCAGGATGTCAATTCAGATTTTTCTGAGAAAAAATTCCCTTTGTCAGGCACAGACTTGGAGCCTGAATCAGACCTCATTTACTACAATACATTGGGTTCATCCTTAATTTCAGTGTCTGTTTGCCTGAGAACTTTCTGGACATAGTTTCAACATGGATATACTCAGAATGGTGCTGGGTTATCATTATGTTGTGGTTGAATGCCCATACATACTTAAATTAATAGCAAAACTCCCCCATTGACCTGAAGAGATGTAGGATTTTGCATCTTTTGCCTGTTATTTATTGTTGTTAGGAGTCTACTGAAAATAAATCATATCAGACTTGATGAAACTGTCAGTTTTCGACATTGTCCATATGTGCATGCTGGAAAAAGCTGATACAGAAGTAAACATCAATACAGAGGAAGCTGATACTCATTTCTCCCACGGCCTGTGCCATGAAGGAACCTCTCCTTCTGGAAGTGGTTGTGGTGCTTGTGATTCATGGGGCTCTCTCTTCAGGGCTATGGGCCTCACTGATCTGATGCAGACACACAAAGCTTCATGTGTGTCTCTTATCCATTCCCATCCTAAATTAATAAGACCTTAATTATAGGGGCAGGGGAACAGCAACTATTTTTGAACAAATTAAAATACTCCATCTTGTGCTTTGTGCTTTTTTCTAAGCAATTGTGTGTTGTTTTGTTGTTGTTGTTGTTGTTTTTTTTTTTTTCCCTCCTCATTAATGCTCTTCTCTGTGGATGCTAATGACTCACTCAGTAATGATGCCATTGCTTTTAGTTAATCACTGTGTTAGCAGTCACTGCTGGTGTCAAAGCAGAATGAAACCAATGTCATCATCCATCAAGTATAATTCACACAGTGAATGTTAAGCAGGAAAAGCATTTGCAGCAAAAGGTGTGTCACAAGGTAGGTTTTTTGTTTTTACCTAGAAACTTTTCTGTTGCAACCACCATATGAAATTCATCATGAACTATTAATATTTGTTCACCATAAATAATAAATTCATCGGCATTTTCTTCTCATGTGCAAAGGAGAACAGTTACACAGTTGGAAAGGAGTCTAAATGAATCAAGTCTCCTATAAAATAGAAAGGTAATGTACTTAGTTCAATAATTTATCTAAAGATTATATAGGGCATGCAAAGAAATAGGTTACAGTAGAAAATTCTGAGGAATTGTACATTTAAACATTGTTATTGTTAAACTGATGACTGGAACAAGGGATCCTGATCTTGATACTGTCAGTTTTTGACGACATTTTAGATATCTATGTTTACAATAATTTACATTTTGTAAAGAGCTTCGGTTCTTTATATTCATGTAAGAATCCAGAATAGAAGAACATTGGTTTCAGATAATAAGAGGCCAGGATAACACACCTGCCAATTTTGAAAATTTTCTTCATCTAGCAGAATATGGTGGGGATAACCTGCAGGTACTGCCTAGTCTTACTGTCAGGGTAGACAGAGAATTTGAAACAAAACCATCTGTTTTGCTTGTTATTACTTCTATAGATAGACTGGCAGGAAATCATTGAAAGCAGAGGACAAAAGGCGACTCAGATTCAGCACCGAAAGTACAGGGACATTCAGCATGAAGGAGAAAGTGCAAATAAATAGCAGCCAAAACACGGTTCTGGTGTTCCCCAAATGCTGTGCTATGCCTTTTGAGGGAAAAGAATAGCTGAAGGAGAAGGAAGAGGGACATTTGGGATGTCTGGGGAAGGAATCATTCCATTTGCAACCCGAGATCTGGGAAGTGCCTGGGAGGAAGGAATTTGTTCCTTTGAAAAGAGGCCATAAACAAAACAATTTGAGAAAACACCCATGATCATTTTCTCTTTGTAATATGTGCTCAGGAATTTCAGAGAAGTGCGCTTCCAGTGTACTCACAAAGCCCACCAGGTATAAATACTGCCTGTCATGGTATTTTCCTTTTGTTGCATTTTCTGAGCCATTTAAAATCGATCCCTAAAATAAGAAAAGTAAATCCAGCATAAAAGAATCCTGCTTCTTATAACAGGCTGTGTCATTCATTTTAGATTCTGTTCACTTTGCCTCTGCAGATTTGCCATTCTGAATAGTGCTCATTACTGGTTGTTTCAGATTTTATTTTTGTTTTTATCCTCTGCTGCTGTATTTTGGACACTGTATATTGGATTTTTCAAATAAGTCTTCTCCCATTGCAATTTCCCTCTTGTTGACCTCAAACTGAAGAAATAAACAGATTGTCTATGAGTGAGGATACTGGACTGGAGAATAGAGAAATTTCTGAGTTTATTTTTCATTTTAATCAGTATCTCCTCTCAGAGTCTATGAAACGACTTGCATGAACTTCAGTAGTCTTCAGCCTGGGTCTTTACTGAACACCTGCCCTTACAATGATGAAGACAGATGCTCTCTATTTGGTTAATAAAATGATAAAGAACTCTGTAGTGAAAATAAACCAAGTTCAACACCATTGAATGTTTCTCCTGAAAAAAAAAAAAAAAAAAAAAAAAAAGAAAATGGTAATCTAACCTCTCAGTTTAGGAAGAACATCAGCTTGTCAATTTGAATTCACGTTTCCATTATTTTCAGGTGGATTGGAGTAGAAGGTACTAGGAAAGATTATATGAAGATTCCCTTGAATTTGCTAAAACAATTAGTGGAAGTCACATTTTTTATTCAGTTTTATTTATGGCCCCTATACAGTATCTGATCAAACATGAAAAACATCGTTCATGAAAACACCCTTGTAGAACACAGGTGTATGAGCCAAGATCTCAGGTTCACAGAGTAAACAATGCAAGCCATGTCCTCTGACTTTTGATCCATCCAGTGCCTTAGTGCAAGACCATCCACCTCCTCCAATCTGTAGCACAACGCCTTGCACAGTGAAGTGATTGTCATCCTATGAGACTTGATGCCGTTTAGATGTGCACCATTAACAAAACATAAAACAGTCTCACCACCCAGACACTGATCCAAACAAAGTTAATGCAATAAAAGTTCCCAGCTTTTGTGGTATTTTCAATGGAAGGCACTAGAGAATTAAAGGTCTTCAGGAAAGAAGGTGACTTATCACAGAATCACAGAATCACAGAATTTCTAGGTTGGAAGAGACCTAAAGATCATTGAGTCCAACCTCTGACCTAACACTAACAGGCCCCACTAAACCATATCCCTAAGCTCTACATCTAAACGTCTTTTGAAGACTTCCAGGGATGGTGACTCCACCACCTCCCTGGGCAGCCCGTTCCAGTGCCTAACAACCCTTTCAGTAAAGAAGTTCTTCCTAACATCTAACCTAAAACTCCCCTGGCGCAACTTAAGCCCATTCCCCCTCGTCCTGTCACCAGGCACGTGGGAGGACAGGCCAACCCCCACCTCACTACAGCCTCCTTTGAGGTATCTACAGTGAGCAATAAGGTCGCCCCTGAGCCTCCTCTTCTCCAGGCTGAACAAGCCCAGCTCCTTCAGCCGCTCCTCATAGGACTTGTTCTCCAGGCCCCTCACCAGCTTCGTCGCCCTTCTCTGGACCCACTTATGAAAGATTATGAAATCTTGCCCAGAACAAAAACAAAAACCAGCAAACAAACAAAAAATAACAAGAAGTCTTGTTTACTGTGGAGCTGCTGGAACAAGCAGAACCTTGTGACTGGCCTTTAAAAATACGTATATACGGTTTCTGCAACAAAGTAAGTCTTACAAGTTATTGGGTCGCTTTAGAATAGTTGAAAGAAAAAATATCCTTTATAAAGAACAGCTACTATGTGGGTCGTACGAGACACATTTCCTGTCAATTCCTTTATTTTTACTCAGACGTATTATTTACAGGAGAATTTGGGTCACTAAGGCTTTATTTCCCAAGCATGTTACACCTTTTCACACTCACAGTTCCACTTGGTCTGCCTTTGCTGGATCTTACGAACAAATAGGTGATATTCTGCCTCTGTAAACCTGGGTGTGCATTAAGTGATTGGGTTTTCCAGTTCAAATGGGAATGACATTATCCAGGCATTTTGTGTCAGCTCCTATCCATCAGTAAAAGCATTATAGCTTTTCTTCACCACCTGACTCTGGTGCAGTCAATCAACCTCTCTCTCATTTAAGACAAAAAAATGTGATCATTAGGACAACAACATAAAAGGTTTGTTCCTGTCTTTGGATTATGATAGCGTGACTGCTGAGGAATTCAAACTAGAAAATTCACAGCTATTTCACTCACGAGGTAGCTGCTTGTTGACATAATTTGTTCTGTTTGTGATCTAAATTATTCAAGGATTAAAATAAGGCAGTTTCTTACTCTTTTTTTTTTTTGCTTTTTTTTTTTTTTTGCTTTTTTGTTTGTTTGTTTGTTTGTTTGTTTTTAGTGCTGTTGCTGTCTTGTTTCTCTTTGCCAAAATCCAAACAAAGGACCCTTTTGAAAAAACACTCTATCACAGAGAATGCAGTATAACAAAAACTAGGCAGGCTTAAGAGTTGTTGACCTTGCTCTGATGAGGGAAATGAACAGAAACAATTGTCAAAAAAAAAAAAAAAAAAGTTTTGTGCAAACACATTTAGTAAAATAAAGTTTTCAGTGTGCTCTCCACTTGCATAGATCAGCAGTTGGTTGTCCCAAGGACACTTGCCACATTTGCAGTTGTTCATGGCCCAGGAGGGAACACACTGATAAGGCACAAGACTAATGGGAAGAGTCAAGGTGAAGGCAGGGAGTGCAGAGAGGTATTGGGATCCAAAGAGACAGGGACTAAATCTGGGCTTTTTTGAAGGATTTCAGAAAGGGCGCAGAGTCAGACTAAATCAGGGGTTTAAAGGCATGGGTTTAAATCCACAGGTAGGCACTAAGGACTACAGTAAGAGGCCTCCCCTAATCCTGGAAACAAACAGCTTTAATCAAGCCAAAACAAACATTATCCTTGCAGATGAAAACAACCTAAACAATTTGATGATTCATTCAACTAAAACAAAATATGTTGTGTGTAATTAAACTCCTTTCATCTTTTTTCCCTTAATTTTGCTTCCTCTCTATACCAAAAGCTGTTGTTTTGAATGAAGCATCAAACCATTCTAGTCCAACAGCATTAACATGAAGCGTTTTGACGTTTCCAAAACAGGTCTCTTGGCTTCCTTCTCTCCTCTTCTTATGCTGGGCAGCAGAGAGTACTAGCAAAACTGACTTACATAAACAAGAGTTCTCTGAGGTGCATCTGAGGATGTACCTAAAGTGAAGCTAGGGATGCTATAGCACTGAGGATTATGTAAATGTACGCACATGATGTATAGATTTAGAGAGGAACTGGAAAGGATTCATTAATTGCTACTATACAGGAATACTATGAATGCAACTTTAGACATCAGATTCCTGAACTGTTGCTTATGAATGTAGAAAGCTATGCTAAGGAAAGGAAGATGTTTTATTTTGCTGTTTCTTATGCTCTGGCTCCGAGTTACTGTTTTTATAGAGAGCATATAGCAGTCCTGGACAAGAGGAAGGAGAGAAAAACTTCATCTCAACTTCTCAAACTTCATCTCAAACTTCATATTTTCATCTCAAGTCCAATATTAGTATATCTCAAAACATAAATAAAACCTAAACATGGTTATCTGTGTGCACTGCCATTCTGCATAGCAACACTGTGGAATGTATATTTTAAAAGTATTTCATATTGAACTGTAATTATTAAATTATTGACTCACCTTGAATTATTTAAGTTTGCATATTAAATATGTAAAAATTAAATTATTTAAATTCAAATATTACATTATTAAATATTGTGTCAGTGCTTCTCAATGCTTCTAAGATTATAGCTTTTTTTTTTTTTTTTTTTTTTTTCCCCCGATAGAATCTCACATTAAGAAATCTGATTTTGTTTCATCTGTTAGTGGGGAAAAAAGCACCTTTCCAACTTTTTCTGTTCTGGTGCCCTCTTGTATCCTGTTATGTTACCACAAGATCCTCAAAATCCAGGAGTTTCTCTGCACAGCAAGAAAACAGGGGAGTGCATCTTGCCTTCCTTTCTGTCTCATTTGGAACCACACTTACAAAGAGACTTATTTTCCTTTCTTCTCCTTTCTCCTCTCCTCTCCTTTCTTCTCCTTTCTCCTCTCCTCTCCCCTCCTCTCCCCTCCTCCCTTCCTCTCCTTTTTTCTTTTCCTTCCTTTTCCTTCCCTCCTTCCCTCCTTCCCTCCTTCCCTCCTTCCTTCCTTCCTTCCTTTTTCTTTTTTGTTTTCTTTCTTTCTTTTTTCTTTTTCATTTTCTTGTTTCTTGTTTCTTTTTTTTTTCCTTTTTTCTTTTCTATGTGATTTATGCCTTAATCAAAGAGCTTGTGAATCCCCCACTGTGCTATGGCACAGAGTTTTAGGAGTTGGAAAAATGATAATAGCCTTTCCCTAGCTGACAAATAATGAAGGAACATCACTGTTCTTTATTGCTATAATAAAACCAAGAAAACAACTGATGAGTGTAAAATCTTGCATGTGATACACTTTCTTATCTTTAGTGTAAGGTGCACATTTGTGTCATAATTTTATTACTGTTTGATACATGCTTTCTGACTTTCCTCCTTTGTAAATGAGTTGTTTGAGTTAACTCCAGACTTGCATTTTTTTACTTTCATGGCCTTGTTTTGTTTTTCTCATATTTACTCTAATGCACAAAATTACAATTCTGCATATTACTGAATACCTTGCAACACTTCTGCTTTGCTAAAATCAATTCCAAATAGTTTTGGTGCACTACCACATCAAGGTCTAGAAGCTGAGAATAGCTCAGTTGGAAAGGACCTACAAAGATCATCCAGTCCAACTGCCTGACCACTTCAGGGCTAACCAGAAGCTAAAGCATATTATCGAGGCCGTAATTCCAAATGCTTCTTGAACACTGACAGGCACGGGGCATCAACCACCTCCCTAGGAAGCCTGTTCCAGTGTGTGACCACCTCACGGTAAAGACATTTTCCCTCAGGCCCAGTGTGACCCTCCCCTGGCACAGCTCTGTGCCGTCCCCACACACCCTGACATCGGTGACCATGGAGCAGAGACCAGCACCTGCCCTGTGCCTCCCCTCCTCGGGAAGCTGCAGAGAGCCACGAGGTCGCCTCCTGGCCTCTCTTCTCCAGAGCAGGCAAATCTAGTGCCCTCAGGCTCTCCTCACAGGACATGCCTTCCAGCCCCATAACCAGCTTTGTTGCCCTCCCCCAGACACTTTCAAGTATCTTAGCATCCGTTCTATACCGTGGAGCCCAGAACCACTCACAATATTCAGAGTGAGGCCATACCTTGCTACAGCACTAGTCCCTGTAAACACGAACACTGTGCCTGGATGAATGATCTTCAGAACATACAGAAGTAAAACAGCACTAAAATGCCATCTATCATCTGCTGAGCATTTATGTGACAAGGGCACAGCACTGTGAAAGATGATCTATTCTGAAGCGGAGCATGCATCCAGTTCCAGTCTTTTTAACTATTCTTGGTGACGTAAAAGCCAGCTCCCTTGGAAGTCAATAACTTTTATTGAAGTAGCAGCACTGAAATTATGACAAAGGATGTGATACTAGTATAAACCCCTGTTTTCTGACAACCCCTACACCCCAAAAATTTATGAGAGTTGAAGTTGTAAGACCTGGTAGCAGTAACCTTGCCCAGGCTCTGCTGCATTCGACAAATGATCTTTTCCTTCTGAATACTGAGACAAATGGTAGGAATATGTTTGTAACAAAAGAGGGATAAGGAAAAGAAGAGGACTACTAACATGATATAAGAGAAAGTTTCTCTGCAGCAGAGTTTCTGAAACAACAAATTCCCATCAATACCTGTTCTGGAACAAGAGGTCTGGTAACAGCAAGATGAGATGGCGATTTGTGAGCACTGAGGAAGTCAAGTACCACTTCACGCCATCAGAAAAGAGGTTTTTCAGGTCACTGTGGTCTTGCATATTTGCATGTGAGAAAGATATGAGCTCTAGCTGCCTAAATGGCTTACTGTCATTGATATGACTACCACTTCTGTTTCGCACTTACAGGTGCACAAATGAGATATATTAATCTGGCCTGGTGAAGGCAATGAGATTAGCTGCTATGCACAAAGTTATGCACACTGCTGAAAGCTTAGCATCTGCATTGGTAAAATTGCAGTAATTGGATTTACACACACTTCTCAGTAAAAGCCCAGGTTCCCCATTTCTTGGTAGAATGCTGGTTTTTGCATGCCTGGGAATATATATATAAAAAGGGAAAGTGAAAAGAAGGAGGAGACAGGAAAGGTGCATATACCAGTGTTACCTCTTGAAATGGTAACTAAGTGCCTAAGTTTGCTTTCTTTTCCCAGGCCTAGCTGGGAAATACTTGCTCAGAAAAACAAAACAAAACAAAACAAACAAAACAAACAAACAAAAACCACAGTGCATGGTGAAGACTTGTACCTCTGGTACCTTTAAGGTCCGGAGGGAGAAATCCTTCCCTGTAGTGTTTCTTCTATATCATGTATTTAAGATGAGAAAACAAGAAGTATTGTTTTTATTATCCACAGAAGTGTATGGATAGGAAAGGAAACTAGCTGTGCACTCGAGTGTGGGTCAGTGGCAGCAGCCACCATCGCCCTGTTCTCAGGCAGAGCGGTGCTGAGCCACAGCCCCCGTGCTCACAGTAAAGCACTGCTCTCATCTGCCCTGCCCACCAGACTCCTCTCAGCCGCAGGGGTTGTTGGTTGTGGCAAAAACACCTGGATATACAACTAAGCAAACAATGACAGGGTCCAATGCTTTCCTCTTTCACAGCTGTGACGTTACTTCACCACTTCATAAGGTGGAAAAGCTTAAAAACACCCCGGCCCACCTCATGGAAAGGCAAGCAGAAAACACACTGCAAGGTGAAAAAGCTGAACGAGGGGCACCAGATGTGTTATAGATGTGTCATGGAGCTACATGCACTGACACGCTGGCCTGCTTAAAAGACACAGCTCTGCTTACAAACAAAATCCTAGTTCTCTGCTGGACTAACACTTTCTCACAGTGTCAAATTGAGAGGCTTGACTGAGTTACTGCAGGGACAAATTTAAACATTTGGCTGTAGGGGGCTTGTCAGCAGGCTTCCCATACCTTTTCTAATTTTTTTTTGTCCTCCTTCTGTAGATGTCCTTCCTTCCAAGACAAACAACTCCAGAGCAAAAGAGGTACCGTGTGCTCCTCTGACTGAAGGAGGTTCTGTCAGGAAGCATCACCTACTTGAATAAACACAATGTGTGTAGAATAGCTTGTAAAAAACTGATTTATAGCATCAAGATGGTTTTGCTCCTTGAATGCTTATGAGTATGCCTGAGACGTCATTATCTACCCTTCTCTCTCTGGTCGAAACAAAATCCACCTGTGCTTTTAGTAATTCTGTATTTTTACCCGAGATACCCAAGTTGTGGATAGATTTAGCACAGAGCATTATTAAACTATTAATTCAGATCCTACAGATGCTGACCAAACAATTGAAATTTTTCTGTAAAGCACAGAAACTGGGTCAGCTGCTGATGACAGTGACAAAGGCAACAGTGTAATAGCCAAACGAGCTTGGGAACCCTGCAGAAGATGAAGCAGACAGGACCAGGCTTGTGGGAAAGGATGCTCTTATCATCTTTCCTGTGATTCCCCCATAGCAATCCCCCAGCCCTGTTTGTCCCTCACATGCACATAAGGGTGCTCTACAGCCCAACAGGGAGGCAGAGAAGCCTTATTGGCTATATTTTACTGATGGATGCTAACAGCAGAGTGAATCTCAGAGCTTTGTTTAAGGTTACTTGGGCAGGCTGTGACAGAGAAGAATAAATATGAATTCCTGCAGTCCCTTCTTGGCCCTCAACCACTAGTCCCTCGTTCCTTTGTAGTTTGCCAGCATTTCATATTTTAATGTTCCAAATACTCCCACTCTGCAATGTTTTATTCTAATCCTTTTTTTAATGCTGTCCTACTTTCCTGTCTTCTAGCTTGTCTAATTTCAGGGAGAAAGACAGACAACTGATGCCAAGGAAACCTATAAATCACTTTATATAATTCATAACACTATTGAAAAATCAGTTTGGGATTTATGTCACTGCAAATGAAATAAGCTATTTGCAAGTTTCCTTTTATAATTTATTAAGCAAATTGAAAATGTTCTTTAAAACAAGCTTTGTCAGCTTGTCATCTAATGGAGCAAAAGAAATAGTTTTCTGATGGATCATATAAATTGGATTTTTATGGAGTCCCAGCTGTTTCAAAGGGCTTTCTTTTCTCTGACAGGTTGACACCGCGTGCCACTCCAGCACCACGGCACATGCTCAAGCATGGTCTCTATTTTTCATTCACACAACAATGGTGAGGGCTGTACCCATGGTTTGGGATACAGCACTGGAAAAGCCTTCCGTGTGAGAACAGCTTGAATGTACTACATATACTTACATATGTTTCTAATGTAAATAAGGCCTAGCTGAGGAACGTGTATGTAAAATCTGTTTCACAGCTTGCAGTACTGCAGGCTCTGCTTGCACACTGGCTAGAAACGTTATCAAGCCAACGTCTTCTTGAATATTGACTTCACATACAAAGAGAAAAATAGAATGCAATTATAGCATCCCGTTATTTTCATTTTGGCTGCAGTGCTTATTTTCAAGGAAAGGCCCAAGCTGCCTCTGGAACATGCAAAAGCACCATCAGTAAGCTTCATCAAACTCTTTGCAGGCTGGGAGGTGGGGATGTTGCCACAGCTGTGATAGCCCAGCTCTCAGACAGCTGCAGAAAATAAAATGACACAGTGGCATCCCTTTGCCAGTGGCAAAAATTCTATGCATGCCCTTGTGTTCAAGTGACTGGGGAAAAAACAGATCTATCAAAGCTGTGTGGCAAATATGTTTCAGTGCATTCTTCAAGAATTCCTAAGGGCTTTTTTAGATTTCCTCTTAAAATAATACTAAGAAATAAGTGAACAGACATCTTACTTTCTTGATTAACGTGATTTCTTCTGTTCTCTTTAAAGATTAAGTCCCATGTTCATCAACAACAATGAGAGCTGGAGCACGGAGAAGTCAAATAAATGCCAGTATGGCAACTGCAGAAAACCAAGAACTTATGGCTCAGTGGTTCACGATGGGGTCACCTTAGCATGTGGTTTGCTGGGTGTGGGAGGAGAAAGCTAGGGGATGGAGCCCTGAGGTGCCCTGGGAAGATGCTGTGCATCCCTGCTCTGCACAGCCCTTCCTGTACACACTTTTAAAGCGAATGACCTGACCTACAGTAAAATGCAACTGTTGTACAAGAAAAAGAAAAAAGAAATCATAAATATGAACGTGAGATAGGACTTATTTTGTGAAAGCTTTGTCCTTCAAAGATGCCCAAGAGGTGCTGACTAGTAGTGTATATTATGGGGATGAGTTTCTCAAAAACTGCATAAAAGGAGTTTTAGTCATACAAAGGTCTGCAAATTAACAGTCCAAAAAACCCAAGTAAAACAATTGCTTTGCAATAGACTCAAGGACAAGGAAGCAGGGACTGCTGCTGCTGTTTTGTGCATTTGCTTTTTCCCGTGGGTAGAAAGAAAGCCAAATCTCCTTGCTTCGCCTCTGCCCTAAGCGAGGGAAGGCTGGTTTCTGCTGAGAAGACAGGTGAGAAGCTGCTGTCCAAAGGCAAAGACCTGCCCTATTTGGTGCCACTCCCCAAGCACCAAGAAGCTTGATTAAACAAGCATCAAGCTGAAGCGATCACCTGCAGTAGTTAGACCTCCATTTTCAAGGGAACAGATGAACAGCATCTCTGGCTTTTGTCAGACTGACACAGAAACGCTTCTGCCTAGAGCACGCAAGGCTGTGAATCATGAAGTTGCTGCTGTCTGTGACCTTCCCTCACATCTGGGAGGCAGTAACTGTAAGGATGGCTCTCCTTGATGGACAGGGAACCTTGACTTAGCTGAGCCCGCAATCAAATAGGATCCTCTCACAGCTGGGGGCTTAGAGCACCATAGGTGTGTGTAAGCTCCCAGGAAGCATTTATAGGGGCAAATCCAATAAAAAGCAGCAGCTTGATTACAGTATATCCCCACACATTTCAGGAGAAAAAGTAAATAAATTAGGAGGAGCCCATTTATCCTAAAAACAACTCACTCCTATAAAATCTCATAATAGATGCAAATCACCAAGTCCCACGTCAATCCCTGAATGAAACGAGGGGAAGGGCCAGATCTGAAGAGCACTACACTGTACAAGAGCACATACATAGCTTATGCACAACATAAGTACATGGGAAGGGAAGGTAAAATTTTGCTTTTGATTAAAATGTTTAGAGGAATGCAGAAACAAAACAGTGTCTCTCTGTCCACAGCTAACAGCTGATACAGAAGAAACAGGAGGGCTGGAACAAAGGCACAGTGAAAACCAAGAACATTCACCCCCTTTTGGAGCTGGAGAGGGTACTGCAGGTTACTGCATGATCATTTTATTCAAATGTTGACTCACTGCTGTAAGATTACTCTCAGCAGTAGGCAAGATGGAGGTAAACCCATCTCGTGGAGAATCAGAGGGGTAGGTAAACTAACAGAGCAAAAATTTGCAGTGATCTTACCCTGTTTTGGTGCACCTTCAGAAAACATTGCACAATTTCAGGTACAGCCCACAAATACTAAGATAATCTGAACGGTCTTAGTGCTAAAATCCAAGTCAAGTATACTGATCTCCCTTATTGCTTACATTTTGATGTACTTAAATACAAAAATCTCTTATCAACTCTGGTAACAGTTGCATGCATCAAGTGATTGACTTTAAAATAAAAATAATCCTTTATTCTTACCATAACAACGTGCATTATTGTTTTGATTTCATTAATCCTCTTCCAGGTTCTCTCTGTAAAATCACATCAATTGTGGGAGAAGCATGTAGCTTAAAGCCTTCTAGATGTGTTTGGAAGATTTTGCGAATCCCACAGCTCTAGCAAGTCCTTAAGCAAACTTGGTTATAAAAAAAAAAAACAACAAACACAAACAAACCATATTTTAAACATTTAGGACAGGAGGACGATATGGCTTCTAAGTTGTTAAATCTTGGATAAAAATGTTGGTAACTTCAAAGATTTGAGTATTCGTGATGCATTACACACACAATGATGAGATTTTCTGAATAAGTCTCCCTCTGGTGGTTAAAGAGGGAATGCAAACTTTTTTGAACAATCTCCACTGACTCAACCAGCTACATACATTGTTCAAGTCTCCTAAATAAACATTGTCTATAAAAGTCAGATGAGGTTTAAATACTTAAAAGAACACTCGGGGTCCACATCAAACTAAAAATCTATTTCAATATGAAGTGAGACAATTCAGGAAAATGCCTGCAGTGTTAAAAATAATTCAGTCATAACATGCATACTGAATAGCCAGGTAACGTGCTGTTCTGCAGGCCTTTGTGTGCTCCAAAAATTGTTTAGGAAGAGAACCACTATTAATACAGTTTCACTGACAACAGCAGCTTTCAAAGCCACCATCAGAATCTGCTGTGAAAGCCTGTGGGAATGCCTCTATGGATAGGATCGTCCCCACTGGAGTTTTGGAGACCAGTTGTGTTCACCTCTTTATCAAAACGAAAATAACTTGACTGGAATGGAACACAACATGTTTTAGACCAAATGTAGTATGTGATAAGCAAACATGTTTTTATATCAGACAAATTAATTGAAAAGCACTCACAGTTTTTTCTTACTTAAATTACACTTAGCAGAATTTGGGATCCAAGTATACAATCCAAATGATGGCAGCTTCCAGCAATGCAGGTTCGCTGTCCCTTTTTGACAGTCTTCATAACCAACCAACCAAAAAACACTTCTACCCATAGAGTCAACAACTCCTTTTCATAACTATCACATTTTTAGAAAAAGGCATACATCAGAGAAAGAAATCGGACACTGAATGGTATCCTTAACACAAAATTTATGAAAAACAAATAAACACTACTACTACAGTCATAAAAGGTTGCTTTTTTTGGTTGTTTTGTTTTTAATTAAAAAAAATTGACAAACGAGTATTTACAAGGTATTTAGTCTTTCAATTCTCTTATCAAAACCCTCAGAACACAGTACACAGAAAAAACTTAAAGTCGAATATTATACAAATCTAAAATATAAGATATCGATATTAATAAAATTCATACGATTGACCTGATAAAAATTACACCATTTCCCAAATAGGAAAGATAAAATAACCAGCATAGCTTTAACTGAATATGCAGACTTTCATAATAAATTCATTAGAGACAGTCTCTGGGTAGTAGTCTAACAGTCTAGTAATTGATGCTAGATCAAACCCACTGCTCATTTGTTGAATGTAAACTGTACATATAAAATTTACAGATATTTTCAAAAGCTCATAACATCCTCTCAAAGCCTGAGAATAATTGACCCAATGCAACTGATGCAATCTTTTTTTCTAGGAGATTTTCTGTATAACAACTTAATTTGTCTGCCCAAAAAATGAGAAGAATTTAAGTTTTGTTGGACAAAAAAAATACAAACTTCTAATAATGCAGAAGCCAAATTTATAAAGGCTGTTTTTCTACCAGGCTACATGTGTTGAGTGTCCTTTCATTTCATAGACAAATAAAAGAAAAAATCCAGGTGACTCTGATCAGGTTAGGGAGCAGGAATACCATGAACTCTTCAGAAATCCACGTACTTGCATGCAGAGAAAGTTTACTCAGTGCTTTCAAGGAAAGGTAACGTATACCTTATTTAGTGTCTGATATAAATAGGCAGGAAAACTGGCGTGCATACAGTTGGACAGCTTCATTATGGAAAAGAAAACGAAGCAGAAATTTGCACGCAGTTCTCTTTTCCTTTTACACAGCATACCAGATTGCAGATCAGATGATGCTTCACCTTGACTTCTAGAAGGAAACCGTCACACCAAGGCTGACCTAACACTTCACTTCACTGTGTAACTGGCAAAGCAACATTAACAGGCACTTGGCTAGGCTGTGGTGCTGGTGAGCCGTTACTAAGAGGTTGCTGTGGAACAGCTGCTGGCTCCATTTTGCTGATGTGCGTTATGAAACGTAACCGAAGTTTCAAAGCTGGTCTTAAATTACAAATTATTTTCTCAACCTGTAAAATAAAATAATAATAGTAATAATAATAATAAATAATAATAAAGACAAATGCATTTGGTAAAATAGAAGTATTTTGACCACTGTACCTGACCATTACATACGCACAACTATAAAAGGAAA
The DNA here is from genome assembly GCF_047663525.1 of Anas platyrhynchos. Classification (NCBI taxonomy): domain Eukaryota; kingdom Metazoa; phylum Chordata; class Aves; order Anseriformes; family Anatidae; genus Anas; species Anas platyrhynchos. The sequence continues at coordinate 63,039,157 of NC_092589.1, read as the reverse complement.
GAGATACAGTAAATCATGTAAATCACTTAACATGGTGAATAGAACGTTATCTTATAGACCTCTCCTGACAACTAACCTTATTACACTGCTCCTTGGTGTAACAGTTGTACAGCAATGCTTTGCAAATGATTAACACAAATCACTTTAAGGAAGCCCACACCGTTATAAAATAAACTAGCTGAATTACTTTTCTACCAGCTATGGCTACATTCTTGTTTCTGTCATAAGACAAGTTACATTAACTGAATCAGAAACTAAGGAAAAACTTAAAAGCTATGAACTGAAGGAAAAAGCTATATAAACTTTTGGTTCTTTGACAGCTTTGTTTCTACTGGTTATTAAATAATAGTACTTAAAAAGTTTTCAAGCTGCAATCTGAAGTTTCACGCTACAGAAAAACTAGAAATCTGAGATACTCAGCCTACCGCATCTAAAAGGTTTTACCTGTATAAAAGTGTACCAACTCCCCAGTTTGCATACAGAGAGACCAGTCAACAATTAAGCATTTTTTTAATGCTACATACAAAAACCGCTCCTAAAAATATTAATTTGCCATAAGGAAAAAGGATAATTAAGTATCATTATCGACTGTTTACTTACTTGGTCTTTCACACTGTCACCTGTAAACATATACTTCATATGATACAAGAAATCACAGATAGGATCCATGTAGTTCAGGTGCGAGCTGTACTGATCAGCATTCAGGAGCATTTCATAAAATGCCACTCCAATCTGTCTCCACAGACACAAAAAACACCCAAAATCAAAACAGGTTTTTAAGTGATTTAGAGCAGAAACAGTTCAACAGTGTAATAAATATACTGCTTTTTAAGTACCTGTGATTCTTAACTGCTTATTTCTTGCAAAGACAAATGGGCAAGTCTAACCAATCCCATTATGCTTGACTAAATGATTCTTTTTTCCAAAAGCTAACTTTCAGTGAGTGTAGTGACGGTATTTTGGTACATTACATAACTAATGCTTGAACATCACTGACTGCAATATGCTTTGAATAAGTGCCCACAAAACTCGAGAAAGTAGATGCTAATAAATCTTGTGTTAAACTTGTTATAGGTATTTGAGTCTTCTAGAGAGAAGACTCTACAGATTACTGTTTTAGCTTGTACCTAGACTACAGCTAGGTCTTTGGCAAATGCATACAGTGCACTTTAATGGTTTAAGCATTCTCCACAGAGAGATGAATTCTCTACAACTAGAATGCTTCCGTATACTTAATAAAGGAGGCATTGTGTGCAAACCTATGTAAGACTGACCATTTAAAAATAGTAACGTGAAATCTGAACTTTGTGACTTGTCATTTTAGTCACACAACAGCTGCTGCCTACTCTGAAGGGAGTAACTCATCATGATATTCTGACACTGAAATCAGTTCCTTGCAAAGGAAAAGCAGTAGTATGGGAATGTTAAGAAACTTAAAAAGCTATCATCTTTCCATCTTTTCTTGTATTTTGGTTCAACGCAGAGAAAAAAAGACAAAAACCCTTCCTTCCTGAGGGAGGAACAAACTCATCAAAGCAGTATTTACTAGCTATTTACAGTATTACACAGGAGCCTATAAAAAGATACTGCTCCACACCTAAACAGCATTTTCTATTGCCCTCCAGTACTTAAGCACTATTTCATGAAAAAAAAATAAAATTGGTGTGACTTTTATTGTAGCTATAAGAAAATGAGAAAAAAAGAGAAAAGAAGAATAAAAAAATGATTTGTGGATTCCCAAATGATCACAGAATCATTTAGGTTGGAAGAGACCTCAAAGATCATCTAGTCCAACCTTTAAATGATGATGATGTATGTATTTTTTTGTTTCATGCTTCTAAAATATACTTTAAAAAGAATCAGAAAATGGCACAGCTCAGTAGGAAAACTGAAGGAAATATGCAAATAAATATACAGAAACACTATTATATGATTATTCAACCGATACAGCTCCTTACAGTATCCTGTATTCACAATACATCCAGAAACACAAGAACAACAGTTCAAAGCTCACTGTTTATGCCTTCCTACATTTTGTGACTTGTTCACAAAACAATGTATGTAAACTGAACAGTTTATTATGAAATGAGGGAAAATATTGCAGCAGCAGATCTAATAGGAACCTAAGAAGACTTAAATTGAAATCTCCAGCATAGACATGGGTAATTTGGGATGAAAAACAATTAGTAGTGGTAGTAAACCTTTATATTATGTTGATCAAACTCTAGAAAGAGATGAGATGCATACTTGCCATATAGGCTTAGCAGATATTTGCTGTCAGCACAAATATGTAAAGACACATATCCCATGTTTAGCTCGTCTTTCTCTAAATGACTCTGCTACCTGCAGTTATTTAGGTCATCTGGCAGCTGGCCAACTCCATCTCTTTTCTCCCTTTCTTCCCTCCAATGATATCAGTGTACGAAACTGCTTGTGCTCCCTCATTCTCACAGTACATAGTTCTTACTTACCTTCTTTAACCTGCATAGAAGCTTTTTAAAAAAACAACACACTAAGTCTGGTGCACATTTTGCATGCAATTTGAAAGCCAAAGCAAACGCCACTTAAAAAAAAAAAAAAAGTGCTGGGTGTTTCATCCTGAACCAAACGGATAGGGTTTCAGTTAACAAGGTAGCTGAATAACAACTCAGCAATTCAGATCCTTAAAACCCATTTTATTTGTATAGAATTCAATTCTAAATGTTTATAAGAAAGATCTCTGTCGCATTCTACTCTTTAATGTAACTGAAAAGCAAAAATACCATACACTGTATAAAGTAATCCAAGAGCTACACTTTACCTCTATCATGCATCGTGTCCTCTCCTGCTGGAACCGTTGCAGAAAAGGACCGACAAGATGGTAAACGTAGAGTAACTGGAACTCAGTTTTCACTATGGGTATCAATACTTCTGTGAGGAACCTGTAATATTTCAAGATATATCCTATTTGAATTGCACTTTTTCTCCCCCTGGCCCAAATTTTAACTAAAACATAGGATTCTCTCTCGCAGATCTGAGTCTTCATTTTAGAAATTACGATGTACTTCAGAAAATACTAGCTATTTCAGTGAAGCTGTAGAACATTTCCAGACATTATCATGAGACTAGAACCTTGTCTCAAGGAGACAATCCCACCTGAGCTTAGCAGAATGCCGTGTACAGCAAGAAAGCTTTGCTCTGAAGTTTTAACACCGATTTTAAATCAACGCTCACAAATGATCGACAGGAATACATCATACTACCTTCACTTTTCTGTCCAGTATATTACAACTTGGTATTTGTAAATGACATCTGCTAATTCTGTCATTAACACAGCACTGCGGAAAGTCTAATCAACTTCTGGTACTTTATACTTGCCTTAATGACTAAGTGGACCACTATTGCATTCTTCAGTCAGTAAAGCATCTCAACTGGCAGCCGTAGGGCACTTGCCAGAATAAAGGACACACTTGCCAATTACAGTTGATGTTACAGTTTAAGACTACTCTACAATCAGTGCCTTTAAGAAAAGCTGAACATGAAAGGAACAAACAAAAGCATAAAAGCTAATCAAAATTTAAAAAGGCAGATGAAAGGCAATCACACTCTAGATGAGAGCTCTGAAACTTACAGACACAAGAGTCATGTCAGGGGAATAGGGAGCTGGAATAAACCTTGAGATTTATCAGGTGGGTTTTGGTGCTGCCCCCTAGGTATTTGCTTGTATAAATACTACCAGTACAGCTTTGTTATCTACTATATGCATGGAGTAAGACAAATCATCAAGTATCATAGCACTTACTTAGGAATAAGAGACAGCTGTCCAATGCTAGAATGATGCCAGACAGCATGTGCCAAAGCCAAAGTGTAGCTGCAACCCATCTCAGAATAAGATTGGTGACATGCTGTGAAGTCAAACAGCTGGAACGGGTAACCAACCCACTCTGTCTCTGATGTCAGGCTGGGACTGTTGATGACACTCACAATGCGATCATGGAGAACAATCCAGTATGGCTCCTGGAAAAACAAAAAGCCTGAATTCCTTCTGAAAGGAACACCATCTAAGATAATGCTCCTCATTTTTTCTCTACCACTATCATATTTCTAAGATGCTTTCAACTACATGTTTATAAATATAAAGACGTTTATAAATACGTCTGACAAACCTGAAAATTAAGAAGCACAATACAGCATACATCTTTGTTGGTGGATGTGACACGTTAAAGGGTGTGGCATTATCAAGATGTATCTTACGAACTTGGTTATTTAGAAAGCTAATGTAAAGGGCTCCAAAAGAAACAGGGCAGAGATGAAAAGAGACCAAGAATTTTCTGAGTAGAGTACAAAGGAAGGGTACATATGTCAGAGAATATAGATGAAAGTGCAAGGAGAAGACACAGGAGAAACACGTATCAAAAAAAATAAAAATAAGGACATAATTAATGTTGTCTTTCTTCCAAGGAAAAGAACCATTTTGCTGGACAGAATTCCTCGTGAAAATAACTGTTGCACATATAAACAACATGTAAACAAGATCAAAATTATCCGTTTATATTCAGGAGATCAACATTTCTACTGAAACATGATCTCTAATACCGCATATACTTGCTTTTGCAGTCTTAGGCACATCTTATTTACATGATTTAAGAGATACAGGATGTGCAAGTGTAAGCATTTATAAATTGCATCAGAAGTCTTATGAAAATTCTCATCTTCATCGCTCCAGTCTATAATTAATATTATAGATGTGGAAATTAAATATGTTTTAAATAGGAGTGATTCACTTTTTTCCCCCCGACTCAAAACAAAATAGAAAAACAGAAAGCCTGTTCACTTTTTCCATGCTGGGTAAGTAGAAAAAGATATTTTCCTAAGCCTTCAGAATGGCTCTGCAGAATCTACAGATGTTGGCTGTCACATTGCAAACTACAAAAAAAAAATTACAACATGTTCCAGGAAGATGCTAATCTTTACATGGAAAAAAGATTATTATTTTTTTTTTATTTAAAAATGCAACATATCAACTTACTGGTAAGGCTGTGATAATTAGTCCAATAGCATTCATCCAAGCTGTGATATTCTCTCTTGGCACCAGGGGCTGACTACAGAGAAAAAGAAAACCCAGTCTCAGAAATTCACAATTGCAGTTTGTGCTTTTAATGTACCTAGAACAAGGTGTACTTATACAAAGAAAATTTCTCACGAAGTTGAGAGAACTATACAAACATATGCAGCTATGTAGGAGAGCTAACAGACAACATAAATATCACTACGATGCCACTAGCAAAATTTTATTCAGACATGATTTTGCTTTTGTATCATGTTTTCTTCAAATACCGTAATCACACTGTGATTGCTACAAACAGACTCAAGCGCTTAAAGGCTACTTGTCCCTTTGTTGACTATTTCCCTCCATATGCCACAAACAAAGCTAACAATAATACATTACTAAGCTGAATAAGGCTAAAAAAAATCATTTCAGTTTATCATTGCTTATCAAAGATGACATCTGAGTCACTGAAAGAATACTAGGTCCTTCCTTTCACTTCAGTTCTTTTCATGGTGACTGAGTTAGGAATCAAGAAACAGAACTATGGGTCAAGCTTAATGCATCCTTACACAACGCCAGCCTTGGTACACTACACCATTTTAAAGTATCTCTGATTTTACACTAGTATCTCAAGGATCTGGAATCCTGCCAAGGCTTCCTGTCCCTTTCTCTGCATATCAACTTTTTTCCTCCCACACCAGCTGAAAGGACAACAGGCTTTTTCTAGTCTTTGTGCTGCTGAACCCACTGGATAATTCATTAGCTAGTGCAAGGTCTTCCCTTCATCTTTTCATCATGCTGAATCAATGGTTCCTGAAGTACACACAATCCACAATAGTACAGGAATCCAACACACCATTTTTCTGCTTGATCCCTATAGCTTTGTTTGTCCTCCAAAAACACCTAATTAAAAATGTTATTATTTATACTTAAAAATTATAAAAATCAATGAAAATGAATATCACAAACTACCTTAGCAATCTCAATAAATTACAGAAAACAGTTTCAGAGATGCAACGTACCTCTTCAGCACAACATTCAACAGTGCATTGCCCACATCCTTTCCTGGAACTGCCAAGGCCATGAGCTCAACACAGGTAACATGAAGAGCGTGGGCAGCTGGGTTTGGAAACTCATTGAATCTCCAGTCACAATTTGGAAATGGACCAGGTGATTTTCCTGCCATCGGTGACAATGATTAAGGAAAAAAAGCTTCCCCGACAAAGATTTGTGTAAGTAGCATGGTATTTAAAAATATAGCTATATGACACATACACATAGTTGAGTTGAAATGAAAGATAAGCTACTGAGAACTAATAAAATAAACACAGTTCATAAAAATAAGACATCTGGCCAAGAGCATCAATATAAGTCACTGAAGATTGCACAAATACATAGTTACAGATGCATTACACACATGGTCATGCAGAGGATAAATTTCCCTGATTAAGAGGTGGAACAAAACAACACCAACCATCTCATTCACCATCTGCTTCCATGACAAGATGAAAATAACAAGAATTTTCTACTCTGCATAATCTGAAACCATTAATTTGCTTCAGTATATGATCTCCTAGCAGAACTCCAGGGTGACAGTTTATGCAAAGTGAGCACCTGCTTAGTCTGAAAATACTCTGCTTTCACAAGGAACGCTAGCTCATCTGAGCTACATACAGAAAAGATCTCCCACCGTACTGTTGACATTTGCATAGAAGCAGGGTTTTATATATTTTTAGCTTTCTTTAGATAGGCTGAGTAAACTTCTTCCAAGTTACACATAAAGGAAAGGCAGGTTTGGGAAGATAAGTGAAGGAAAAGACACGACACCCAGAAAACTGGCCAACTTCCATAAAGCTAACCCAGAAAGAGAAGGTGTCTAGCACTGTTCTCTAGAACATAGCTGCATGGGTTCACCAGTTATTTCCACAGGAATTTAAATCAACTGCGATCATAACCATAAAAAGTAAAAAGCGACAATTAAGAAAATTTAGGTTTGTGTTAAAGATATAATTTCTAGTTCTTCCCGCCTAAAAAACAGATTGTCAGCAGTAGCTAACAGCACGTATACTGACTTTCACCTATATATATTCAGCTATATACATGCCTAAATGTGGCACTGCTTACAACATATTTTCTTAGTAATACTGGTAATGGCACTAGAAAAAAATTGATCTTATGTTCTACATTGTTCTTTAAAGAATCATGGTTTATGTCAAGCTGATTTTATGACACAATTACAATTCAATTTAGAATGCACTAAGTATTTTGAAATAATAGAATAAATAGTGAAGTTTTTATAAAGTTGTAGCCTATATCATTTTCACCATATTTTTCAAGCTGCTTTTACTAGGAGAGCACACTCCCTACACAAAATAGGAAAGAAATACTGAAGAAACATATTACAACTTTGTTTTCAACTTCTAAACAATGCTTGTAATTAAAAGGTATTGCTCTGTACTGGTCAAAAGGACCACTGACCTAGTATGTATGTATATATACACACACACATTTAATCATCTCCAGTCAGTTCTATATCTGCTTAACTGGTTTACTGCTTTGACATTCTTCACACCTTTAGAAACAAATGCATACAGTTAAAATATGCTGAAGTAACCTAATATGAATTTAGGCTGAACAGATGGAAATTGAACTTTACATTTTGATGAAATGAAGCTAGGAGACACTGGAGCAGCTTATTTCATGCACGGTTTAAGAAGGATATTGTCTACTAGTCTCCCAATGAGTTTGCAATAGTAAATGTCATCAGGAATCCATGGATTATCTTCTCGGGCATTCATAGCACATTTGAGATAAGTATCACTTAAACACCAGCCCAGTGGGCGATTATCTTTGAGAGAGCCAATAATGGCATGAACAAGCTTTCTCTTGAGGTTTGTGCGCTCTCTGAGATGCCTCTCGTAATAGTGAAGAGTGTTGTACAGGTAAGTCACAGGACGATCTGCCAAGAAGAAAATAAAGTGAACAGGATGCAGTGTTACATTTCTGGTGGCAAAGTTAAAATCAAGAGCTCCCGGAGACTAAATTGCAGTATTTCAAAACAGCATATTTAGAATGGATTCATGTTCTTTATTTCACTATACAACATTGATTCTCTTTTGTCTTCCATTTATACTTTGATGTGTGGGGAGATGGGTAGAGGTCAATCACAGAACGTCAATATTAACATAATAATCTATCCGACATTAATCCACTAAATCACCTCTTCATATAAAAGGTATTAAATAGGAAGACTCCAGGTATGAAATCACAGTAAAAGAATATTGTAAAATGTCTGGCCATAACATAGCTATGTCATCTACACAAAACTTACTGTAACAGTGCAGTAAAAAGCGTATTAAAAAGTCAGGTTAAATTATTTCATCTTAAACAAAGACAGATGGAGGCATTTTTGTTTGTTTCTGATTTTTGTCTGTTTCAGTGTTGGTAACAGAATGATTGTTAAGACACAAGTCCAAGTACTCACTACTAGAAGGGAGTGAAAGGGAAAGGCGTTAAGCATGCACTAGCAAAAGCTACCAGAATAAAAGCAAGTTCACTATTTGTAGGCTGAAATACACTAACCAGGGAACACACTTCTTTATGGAAATGTGCATAGGGCTCACAGAATAGGAAAGGATTAAACATCACTGTGCTAGCAGATTAAAATTATGAATGAAGGCGATGAAGGAGAAAGAACAGAATTGTCACAATAGGAATAAAAAGTCTGCATTCCCATATAACTTACCATGAAATTTGTATAAACCTCCCAGATGATCCAATAAAGTTTCTAGTGACTTAGACACTGGAAGCAGTTCCAGAAATCTATGGATTACAATGTCAAACACTGGCAGAAAGCGCAGGCATACATTTCCAAAATAAATTGGTAGGTACTGTGGCTGGATCTGAACTGGGGGATTGACTTGCTCTGCCAAGCCTTCAAAATACAGCTTTTCAGGGTATTTCTGAAGGGAAGAAATCCAACAAAATTAAAAACTCTTTCTTTAAAAGCACTGCATTAAATATTCAGAATCGACATTGCTTTAAAAAGACACTTCATAACCCTTATTATCATACATGAATGCAATGAGAGGCTACCAGCGTAAATCTCACTGAAGAAAATTTATCTCTGAGTGAAATTAAATAGTGGTTATGACTCCTACATACAACTCCTTCAGGAAAAAAAATATACAAAGTTTCATCACCACTTGAAGGGGCATATAGGAGCATTAAGGAAACCAATGCAAAGCTGAAAGCAGGCAGTGACTGTGTTTTCCTTGTCAAGTGGTTTAAGAGAAAATCTAGGGGAATCAGCACTACCAGAAGTTTCTGCATTATGTACTAAGTCAGAACACTAATAGCGTGTATAACATGCATGTAATTACTCCCTGGGAAACTGCAACCTTAGGCATTCATAACACCAGGGGAGCTTGGTATGCAGACTCTAAGAGATATAGGAGGGAAGGTGGAGTGGAGTGAAGACACCATAACCAGGCTCTGTGCTAGCACTGCAGGGATGGGGAACTTGAGAACAGATATCTTTTCCCTGATGCACAGAACATCTATTATGACTAAATTTTTAATTATTTTTAAAATAATTAAAATTTTAATTATTTTTATTTTTTTAAGTAATTTTTAAAATTATTGGATTTAGATTAACAAGTTTCTAACCAACCCTTCAGATGCTTCCATCTTTAGATATCATTGCATTATAATTTTAACATTATTACATAAACATAGCATTGTTTTTTTAATACTAGTCTAAATAAATTAATACTTATCAACTAACTCCAAGAGTCTATGGAACTGTCCTGTAATTTACAGGAAAAAAGACTTTTTAGCTGATCTGAACTCCATAGCATAGTATTACAACAAAAGGATTTTATTAGCTTTGATACCTTATGATAACTCATATGCTTAGTATGCCAGTCGTTCTGCAGCCAGTGCTCTGGGGAATTCTCCTTCACAAAATCACTCACTCTGTTTCTGAAATCGTTAGGCTTGAGTAAGAGTAACTGAATTATGAAGTAACAGACTTGAGCTTCATTTCCTTCATGACTACGCATAGCCTTTAAACAAAAAGGATCAGAAAACGTGGAATTAGAGTTGATATCACTGTCTGCTTTAGAACCTTTAATCATTGGCTAGCCTATGGAACTGGACATTACATACATGTAGATTTACACACAAATTCATGTGATCTTTCAAGTGTATTTTTGGAGTGAAGACACACAATAGAGGTAGTTTTCACAGGAGATGGCAGAACCTAACAATCACATTTTCTATTCAACAGGCAAAAAGTCTCAAAAAATTCCCAGTGAAAGTATGTTACTATGAATTCTAGTTCTCTTTAGGCTGTCAATTCTTTTCTTGAAATTATCCAATTAATGATAGCGAATCTAAAATTTCTTCAAACTTCTGGCCACTGACATGTTTGGACTAAAGTTTTAAAACCCAATTTAATTTCCTCTGGGTAAATTCTGCTTTTCTTTAGTTTACAGAATAACCTGGAAAGTCAGAGAATGCTATTTCTCCCCTATTTTTCTACATGAAAAAGGTTGGGTTCCAAGCAAAAATAGAAAAACTCTAATTGGTACAAGACTTCACGTTTGTTTCCACACCATAGCATAACAACAATAACATACATTAATATTAACTCAATGGTTGCCGTTAAATAACCGATAAAAGCTTCCCCCGAAGATTCAGAGAACTGTATGACTGAGTTCTATGTTGCTTACAGAACTAATCTACTGTTTTACTTGATTTTGGGGTTGGCAAATAGTCAATACATAAAACCAATGCATTTTTTAAAAAGATTGCTCCCATAAATGTGACAAAGAATGCAAGGATCAAGTTCTGTGAAACCTCTCACATCCTTTCTTTTAAGGCAATACTTACCAAACACAGTATCAGCCTATCCAGTGTTACAATGTTGTATTTCCATACCATATCATTCAGAATCTCAATGCATTTATTAAGCTGCTGGCCTCCTGCTGAGGTAGAGAATTCATACACCAAGAAATCCGCAAACGTCCTGACATGTGCCACTAGAGCTCTAGCCCCAATTCTTTCTAGTACTCTGTTGTGGAAGAAGAGAAGAAGTCTCTTTAACAAGGATACTTGCACAGATCATAAAAGCAACCAATCATTGTTAGTATTCTTAATACATTTTTAACCATCTATTTTACAAGAACGAGTGGGTTTTATAAAAATGTTTGCTTAAAAAAAAAAACCAAACCCTTACCTTATTGAATAAAAACAAAACAAGCCTCATCCCATAAGCAAGGAATTCCTAAGTCCGGATGCATTAGCATATAAGAAATGCCTCAAGTTCAACAGTTCTTACCTGTAGCATTCTGCTCAGAATACATGCTCTAGTTATGCATTTTTCTGCACATAACCGATAAAGTTACACAACTCTTTGCATGATCTTCTGCAACACATTTCTATTTTCCTGCTCTGTGTGCTTTTAATATAACCTTATATATTAATATAAGCTTTTATTATAACCTTAACATTAAAATACTGCTATTTTCTGATTGCATGGATGAGTAACATATGCTATTATATATGTTCATTGTTTCAACAGACCTAATGATGACTGAAAAAGAATAATCTTACTTTTCAGGACTAGAGCTGATGCTGTTACTACAGAGAACAAGTCAAAAAATTGTAGACCTATGTATATAATTTTCATCTTAATTTATATATATAGCTTTTATTAGTGTATAAAGGCTAAGTAAATTTCTGAATTCAAACACCTCACATCCTTGCCTACACCTCTCTTACCAGGATGAACCAAAGTATACAAAAAAAAAAAATCAGCTAGGTGGTGTACTCAACCTTAAACAATGCAAACTTATTATTATATACCAATATGTAGGCTCCACTTCTTTTTTTCCCCCCCATGCTCCAAATTAATAAATAAGTACAAATCAAGCTGTAATGCACAGGGCCCATGTCCTCAGAACTGAAAACATTGTTGTAACAGCTTTGAAATTGCACAGCTTTTAAGCTCACCTGTAGCCAATTTGATTAATGTGATCCGTCTCTAACAGCATCTTCCATAGAAGACAAAGGAAAAGTGGGGGTGAACCTTGCACAGAAAAGTGAGTGATTATACCATTCTCATTGGTCATAGACTTCCACTTCCGATATTCTTCTTCCACATTCTTCTTCAAGTTAAAACGGCTTTCCTGAGGTACATTATTCTGTTTGAAAAATACCTGAAATAAAAGTAGATTTTGGTGTGACTGAGAGCCTAAAACAAAACATTGCAACAGGTCAACCTTAATGTGATTTAGCAGGTTTTAAGTACTTCCTTGTACAATAAAAACCTACTAGACAGGGTTGTTGCCTCACTGTGGCACCACAGCAACTGTATCTATAAGTCACATTACAAATTGCCACAAGAGAAGAAGCTTCTCCATTATTTTTTTTTGTTTTGAAAGATCTGATTTACCTTGCTCTGGTACTAACTGCTCGCCATACTTGGCCTTAGAGTACAGGAAAAGCTAACACATTTCTGAAGATCAGCATTACAATCATGCTGTTTTTTTAGTGACTTGAGATGAAGAGCATATGGACAGGAGAAGAATCTCACCAACAAGCAAATGGCAAAGAGAATAAGTATTTTCACTTATAAAATCATCAGTTTGAAACCATTACCTGCAGTGGAGCTGGAAAACAGCTTAGTGTATGTGATGCCCAGTTATGCGGAGTAAAACTCATGATAGTCTGCAATATATCCTTGCACCAAGTTCCCTGAATTGAATCAGAGCCTGTGAAAAAGTCTAGAAAATGAATTGATGCCATTAGGATTTCATACACACACAGATAATAATTATTTCTTACATTTATTTCTTCTGTAGTAAAAGGCATTAGGCCTCTGCTAGTTCAACAGTGTTCCCCTTTTGATAAACTTTTCCTACCCCCTTCTTCTGAATCTTACATATTTTGTAGAACAAGATATTTTATGCTATTTAAAGTAATGAAATTATTTTTAGGCTTTGAGCTAGAAATAAAGCAAGCAATTTTAAGATTTTATATTTAATTTCCTGTAATGACAGCAAGACATGCTTTTGCTAATTAAGTCATTAGAATTAATTTTAAAAAATCCTGAGTAAATTAGCGATGGAAAAATTGCTAGATGCGACTCTGTATTGCTTTAAATATTCTTCAGATGTACCTTTCTCAATTAAGCTCTGGAAAAACACAACTCATCTTCCTCCAGCCCCAATGCTGACTCAACATTAAAGACTGAACAAAGGTAAAATAACAAAACCCTTTCCCTTTCAAATTTCCTCCACCAGCTTTTGTGAAATCAGTTGTTCTAATTCTCCACCGAGTCTCCAGATTTAAACTGTACTTTTCCCATTTAAACAAATGAGCTAGAGAAAATATCCCTCTCCAAGCTATCAAAAACCTGACCACTGTCACTGCAAATTAATGACGCATTAAAATACCAGTGAAAAGCTTCTGCCCCTTCCCTTTCCCATGAAAGGGAATCCAAAACATGCATTACTTTGTCTTAAAGGTAAGCTATATAGGTGGTGACTTCTGAATGAGCAACATACTTGTTCTCAACATAGTGATTTTTTTTTCTTAAATGGCACATATTTAATCAATCCAAACATTTAATAATGAAAGTGAAAACAAGACAGAGAGAAGAACCTGGTCACACTATATCTCTGCATAAAAAACAGCTCTTAAAATCTGATTTCTGTTATAAATAGCAGCCCCTTCCCTAAAAACAATTTTATTTTCATTTAAAAAAATAAAAAAATTGCTTTTTTTTTTTTTTTTTTTATAAAAAAAAGGGGGGGGCGTATGTTTTTGACCGTACCATTTCTGGGATATTCTGTTAAATGGTATTTAGAGAAGAAGCTTGACTTTACTATTCAGTTAGATTTTATCTCGAAGTACCATTATTACCTGTCACATGTGTTGCCCTTGCTAGAGTTAAGATCAAAGCCCTGTTGAGTTCTTCTGATTCTGCTGAAAGAACTGTTTTGGGATCACTGAGGAATCGTGTGAACTGTGGTTGTACTTCCGAGCTGCCCAAAGCTGTGATCAGCCTTAGAGCAGTACTCTCAACACTGAAAGAAGAAAACAGCCTAGTTAGCTAAGAATGCTTATACTACTGCTTCTAAGATACCAAAAACATATGCTCTTCCACCAGTTTCTGCTTCATATAATACAGAAGCATCTGTTTTGAAAGTAATGTTCTTAACTTTCTGATAAAATTCTCCGCCACACTCCCACCCTGTTTAATAAACTCATCAACCATTTAAGTACTTTCTTTTCAAATAAAGCTCTGAAACTTTGATTTAGTGAAAATTCCAGATGCAAAGCCCCTGAAAAAGACTCTTGAGTCTCTCCAATTTAGAGTTCCCCCTTCTGATAGCTTTTGAATGTCTTCATCTAAACATGTAATATATGGAAAAAAAAAATACATATATACACACAAGAACAGAGCAAAAAACCGTGAATTAGGCATGGAAAATTGCAAAGCTATCACCTTGAAGCAGACAGCAGTAAATCATACTTCTTAAAGAAATGAAGAAATACTGCTTTTAATGAGAAGCACTTTATCTTCCAGCACTCTAATTGAGAGTGCTTTTCACACCAGATAGTTTGAAGCAGTTTAAGAGACTTTTACAGCATTGTCTTTGAAATGCCAAAGCCATACATTAGTTTACTCCAATCTAGTTATATGCTATGTTAATCAGACTGCATAAGCATGCAATCAGGTTTTTTATTTTCCAACTAACAAGACAAAACAGTACCCAGGTGAATAAAAAAAAAAGGTCTTGACTGAAGAAGAAATTTATCTTCACTTGTTCTCTTCATTCTTAGTAAAGAATAAGCAACTGAGCAATTTGAACTTGGACTTAGAAATTAGTTTAATTAGACTTCCTTGATGTGAACCAATAATAATGAGGTTGCTCTCTCTTCCTCCATGCCTCCCCCCAAGAAGTATCCTTCTGTAACAATAAATAGACTTCAAAAAAAACCCAAACAAATAAACCCCGCATTCAGCATACAAACTGTATCTCAGTCTGCAGCTTAACCTTTAAGAAATACAAAAATTAAAATGTCACTTTAACAGCAAGTTAAACTCAAAGCTTTTCCCTAGAATTAACTGTGTATTAACTCTACAGCTTCAACTACTAATTCCATCTTTCCTGTATGCAGATTAGCCATTGTTTTACTGTGTGATTATACTGATGGAAGACGTGCCATTTTTTGATCCATTCAGATTCACATAAGACCACCACAGCTTTTTGCTAATTCCTTTACAGATGCAGGATGAATGAGATTATTTCTTTGATCTGACTAAAAATAAACTATACTAACGGATTAAATGGAACAAATTTAATTCTTGTAATGGAATTACACATCTTCTACAGGAGTAAGCAAGCACAGTCCCCTCGGGCAGACAAATTAATCACCGTGACTGCAAGAAGCAAGCATTGCCCTTTTCCTCCAGTGCAAGAAGTTCAACAGCTTTCTGACACTTCCTGACATGATGGTGCTGGTGCACATTACTGTGTGACAGGAACCTATCACACCTGTGACGCTTCTGCCATGTGTGTGCAAGGAAGGCTGCCTCGTGCAACTCTGCAGAGTAGTACTGCTAACATCTAACTGTATCTCTGAAACACGACCTGCTGAGGTTCCACAAAACACCACATTCACAGAATTAAGACTGGGAAGTATTTGCATCCAATTTCAAACAGTTCTTACACAACTTTCAACACAGATTGAAGAAGCGATCGGAGATAACGATTAAACATAGTAACCATCACTTACCACAGATGAAGCTGGTTCTGATTAGTCTGCGGCACAGCAGCCAAGGAATGAAGATGGCTGAGCAGCTGGACTCTGTAATGAGGCTGGATGTGATGCATGCGATAGCTAAACATTTCTAGCAGAGTGTGCAAAATTCCCCATGCGTGAGATTTGAACACTGTTGGCAGGAGCTGACCTTATGAAAAAGAATTTGTAAAGTTAAGTTTTCTAAGTGATTACACTTCAAAAAACAACTACAGAGTATACTGTAGATCATTATATTTATTTGCAAGTCAGATTTTTTTTTTTGACTCTCCAAACAGCAGATGTGCAAGCACTGCTTTAAGAGGCTGTAAACGTGCACAGCTCAATAATCTTGTGGCTGAACATATACAGCAGACATCTTAATTATTTTATGAAGTGAAATTAAATATCATTTCTGAACAATTTCATACCTTTACTTAGGATTTTCCGTTAAGCTTTTTTTTTGGCTTTTTATTTTTCTTTGTACAAGTCAGCTTGACTAGGAAGGTCCTGATAGTACAAGTGATGATATAAAGGGACTGCAGCACTCTCGTCTGAAATTTACTGCAGCACTAGGGTAACTATTAGTTTTTGTTTGTTTGTTTTTTTTTAATATTAAGACAATTTGCATAGGTATTCATGATGTTGCATCATTAGATTTTGATATGGCCTCCAGTTCCTACTGAAAGAAAATGCTACTGAACTAAAAGAAGAAGGAAGGGGGGAAGAAAAACTTTCTTACTGATAAAGCCTTTGATGCCCAAGGACTCTATTTCCATATAAACCAACAAGCGACTGTAGGTTTCCACGAGAGCAGGAGCCAAGGCCACGCTAGATTTTGCATGAGCCAACTTAATTACCCTTGTAGCTATGCTATGAATCAAACTGAAGAAAGAAAGAAAATATTTTTTGATCAAAATCAAGTACTTGAAAGTTAAGAAGTTTATTATATAAGTCAACAAATCTAAACATGACATTTTCAGACACAGAAAAGTTGTCCTGATGATAATTACATAAGCATTAACAGGTTAAAAAAACAGAACTCATTGCATACTGTACCTCATTTTTGCATGAACTGTGAGTGAGTCCAAGAGGTTCATTGGCAATGGGGTAATAGACCCTGATGCCATGCAATTAGTCCCTGGAAGAGATATCCTCATGTTGCCATTGCCATAAATAGTCTCTACCAGGACACCCATTGGTAAAGTGAAACACTCTGAATTGGTTGAATAAGCATTACACAACAAGGCAATCTTGTAGTCATTCATCTGTAAACTCTTATTTCTTAAGCTCTGTTGCAAAAACCTGCATGCCAAAGACAGATTATGTATTAAGTAGGAAGAAGCAAGAAGAAAAATACACATGCATTCCAACATTAGAGCCACAATATCCACAGATTAAAAATTAATTATAAAATAGCATGAAAAAAGAAAATATTTATCAATTGCATCACATCAAATAACTAGATTTTATGTCATAGTTAGTTTCACCGTTTAGTAAAAACAGTTCAAGACAAATTTTTTCTGTCACCTTAAGAGAAAAAATACACTTTAAAACACACTTTTCCAGACAAAACTTACCCTAGTGTACTGCTTATACACACTTTCCAACCCACAACACAATAAAATAAGGTAGTCAATTTGCTTTCCAATTCTCTATTGGTAGTAAAGATTTATCACTCTTAGACATAAAACAATTTCCTTTAAAGTATAACAGCATTGCACTTTTTAATGAGGTATTTTGACTTTGAGATTTTAGTGCTTTTATCCTTTGATAACCCTTATCCCATCAGCATTCCATCACAGAATACATTTTGAATACAGACTTGAAGGGTCCTATTTCATTATCTCTAGAAACAAAACAAAGTTTAACACACACACACACAAAAAAAAACAACAACAAAAACAAACTCACACACTCAAAACAAACAAACAAAACTCACTCATGGTGAAGTTTAAGAGAATGAGGAATGGGAATCTGTAACTTGGAGTTGTCACTATGGGCCTTCCGATTCAGATGAATCCAAATGCAGGTCATTGCAAAAGCATGAGTCGACTGGGGTTTGTTAATGTCAGGTACAGGAATACACTACAGAAAGAACAAGCGAATGTGACATGTTCATTGTATTAATGTACAGAAAACCAGCTTAGATAGCCAGTATTCTCAAGGTTAAGTTTTTCTTCTGCACTCGCAACACCACAAGCAACATATTTAAAGGACGAATTCTATTCCTCGTCAATCACTTTAATTCAAGAGCTCTGGAACACAACTAAACCTCAGTAATTGTTCTGAAATATAGCAAATTATCTAATGCCTCAGCACCACAAGTGAGATGGCAGCAATGCATAATCAAGAAGAGAGTAAGACAGGTCCTCTTAAGAGCAACAGCCTTTGACAACATTTAGAAAATGCTCAGAAACGCCCTAAGCCCACAAACACTTGAAACAAACATAACTCAAAGCCCATTAACTACATTAAAGTAACCAGTCCTGTCACTCTTCTCAGAGTTTATGCTGATAAAAGCCACTGTGAGGTCATGCAACAAATTGTACTACAGAATTCCTGCCAGTCAAAACTAACCTAGGAGGAGAAAAAAATTGCTGCACTTAACCCTTATCAGTTTGGTAGGCCACACATTTGTGCTAATGCATCTACTGACCTCAAATAAAAGGCACTGTAAGAGCAAACAATGAAGATGTTTTGAGAAAAATGCTGCCATGGTGAAGTTTAAATACTTCCTCTAACTCCCCTGTCTTAAGAACCTTCATTCTAGAGGAATGCACCAACCGTGACTAAGATTTGATTTACAGCCGCAGAAGGAACCATTAATACAAAATGAATTTAAAATGTCATGTTCATTTTCTTGCTCCTGGAATCGTCTGATAATGTATTATTCTGTTATAGGACAGACATAGCAATGAAATTCCATAACATTATTCTTTAATAGTATCCTGAGTGTGGAAGCAATCACCTCCTCAAAACCTTAGTCAGACCTATTTCAGGCAAAACATGAGTTAGGAGTTTTTTTTGTTTTGTTTTTTCTTTTGACTACAAAAACACTGCCCAAGTGTGGCTATTGAAAAAATATAGCTAGGAAATACTGAATTTTTTTATTTAATTTCAAAACTTCTGTAACTATGCAGCACACTGCTGCAACACTAACTCAACAACAATAGCTATACCTATGTATGGCACTGTCATGTTGAATAATAATTAGAAATTCAAACAATTTCATAGACAAAACTTACTTCTTTCTCAGGATAAAGGAGGTCAAAAAGCTTCATAACGGGGAGGAAGTCAGCCAGAGCATTCTTCTGGATACTGCCAGAGATGAACTGCAGTAGCACCCACATCAGATGGTCTCTCCCTTTAATGAGACCGCGGCCTGCCAACTGTCAGAAACACTCAGTAACAGACAAATACTGAATGCAGAAGGAAAAACACTGTAAAGATTCCCATGAAAGTAGAAAAGCAGGCTGTAATAGTTTCAATTTTCAGAGATTATTGGGCATTTTATAGCAGGTCATAGACAGAAATTATAGAAATCACAGAAATACACATCGTGTTTTCAGAAAGATGGCAAACAGATGCACTAGTCATAACAGAGAAACAGACTGTGAGGGCCAAAAAGGTTAACTGTAGGATTTAAAATGTATTTAGCTCTCCAGTGTCGTTGTTTTGAAAAAAAACAGCAACTCTTAAATGTTGGCCTTAAGCTGTCACTTTGTGGTCTTGTAGCCAAAAGGAATATCACCACCAATAGCAGCAGGCCATAGGTTTTATACTAACTATTTAGAAAGTTTCTGAACCCAAATAACTTGGACTTGCTTCATCTGGACTCTCTGGACCTGCCTGAGTATCTTTTTATTGTAATTTGTTTAGTTTGTCTGATACAGCAATAACAAATACTCTATCAACCTATACTCTTACCTAGCTTGATTTTTAGCTTAGATCTGTTCAGTTTTGTGGCACAGAACCTATTGTTTTAATAACACTGACTTGCTTTACCAAAGGTTCATTGACAGTCATCATAGGAAAACAATTGAATTTTAGGGCTACCAAAAAGGGTAGGGAAAAAAGTATCCTCCCCATGTAAAACATACTACATATAGTAAATTTGGATATACATGGAACCATGGACAAAGATGGAGCACGCTAGAAATTTTATCTAAATAGCCACAAGCTCATCTTATAGTGAGGAGAACGAACACTCTCTTCCTATCATGAACACCATATTTCTCCCAGCTGAGAGCTCAGGATGCTGCTGGCTTACTGTAACCCTTCCTAGCCTTTTTAATGGAAGACTGGCAGCAACACTTTAGGATTCAGAAAGGAGACGGTGAATACCAGGAAGTGTATCACTTTTAACAATATTACTATTAGGAAGTAACAATAACTATAGACTGTAATTACTAATGTCACTGTAATTGCACAAATGATCTTTGATTAAATTGCTCTGATTAGATTGGTTAAACAAACAAACTAAAAGTTCTTGCATTCATTTACAAGGCATGTTTCTTCAGCTTTCTTTAGCTTTAGCTTTCTTTAGCACAGGCTGTTTGTTCTGCTAGAAGCTTTGATGTATATTGGATGCAGCAGTACAGTACTCAGACCTTCTAAATTATGCCAGTTTATCTCCCAGCTCTAGCTACTAACACTTTTTGAGTTAAAATATAACACAATACCCCGTAACTGAATAAACTGAAAACAGACCTACCTAACAACAACGTAACCTGAGAGTTTGACTTGTTTCTACAGCGCACAATAATAAAAAGAATTGATCGTTACCCATAAGGTACTTCTTGGGAGAGGTAGCAGGGGCGAGGATTATTTCTATTTTTATTTTAATTATTATTAAACCTCTCTTACCAACTGGGAGTGATACAAACAATTTACCTTTTGATGGAGTGACAGGACCATATGAGGAAAACTTGCAAACTGAAAGAGCACAAAGAAAATGAGCTGGCTGGAGAGATGCTGCCACAGAAGCTGACTGGTTCCACCATCGTCAAACTTCTCTTCAGTCTCAGACCGTTCCATGGCATACACCACAAGATCCACCAATTGGTCCTCCAGCACAGGGCAGCGCTGCTTGTGCTGTAAGGCAGAGATCAGATACAGTATTCCAAAAGTCTTACCATTAACTTCAGGGCTTGTACAGTTGCAGTTAAATTACAGTACTTTGACAGAAGGCTGGGAAGCATGAAATGAAGTCTGAACTTAAGTTAAGGATAAGCCACTGTATTAAAGCTGCACTATGTTACAGGTCACAATGATTTTTAGGTAATTCCCTACTCAGTTCCATAACACAGATCACCAGTGCACCGAAAAAAAAAAAAAAAAATCCCTGTATTTTAAAGAAATTCATGCCCAATGTTTTATTTTGCTGATCTTGCACTTACAGAAAATTTCTTCTTTTAACACAGCTTTTGTTCTTTTTCCCTTTCCTCGTAAAGTACGTTTCAAAAGCAGAAAGCACCATAAAGGAAAAAATACCAATTATACTGACAAAACCAGAGGAAGCATCCCAATACACAGTACAGGTGTTTCATGACCATTCCTTCTCTTTCACACCCTCAGTTTGGGCTCACCTACAATTAGCAGCAGAATGAACTGGTCAGTACCCCTAAAATTACAAGTCCTACTGACGCAGCACCACATGGCACAAGGCAAGATCAAGAAGACTTAGAAGTTAATCTGATGTAAACAGTGTGTTCTATGTACTTGCATAGAACAGCAATTATGTATTACAGTGATGAACACTTTACTTGTTGGATTTAGACTGCCACAATCTCTGCGGCAAGGTAAGCAATCAGACAAATCGTTTAAAATAACACACCTTCTCTAATGACCTTCAACAACAATGAAGTACGGAAGGCATTATACATTCAGATCTGTCTGTCAGCACTGATGTACATAAGCCAGACCCACTACCAGCTTGGAACTCAGGTCACAAATATTAAATTTAAGTATAAATGTCAAGTGCAACAACCTTGTATTACTCCGTATTTGTATAGCTAGTGCTACAAGCTGCTATTACTAAAAACAGAAAGCTGCGTGGAATTTAACTTACTTCAGACAATGCTAGAACTATGGAACTAATCTAATCTCAGCTTGTTTCATTACAATCTCTGTTCAGGAATGGTCACATTTCTATTTATTTTTATATCTGATGCCTGTAACATAATGCAGCCTTAAAGAAAACATTATTACTTTAAATGATACAAAAGAAAAGGAACTGAGCTGCTCAAATACTAAATCATGAAAATGCAAGGTCCCTTTCTAGAGGCAAAAAGGCATATGTAAAAAAATTTTTTTAAAAGGTTACCCAAATATTCATAAAATAGTTTAGATGAGTTTAGATGCCTTAGATGAGTTCTTCGACTTACTAGCCAGGCAGCCTAAAAACACCTTTTAATTAAAAAAGTAAGAAATAATAAAAGGAAAGAGAGATGCTCAAAGGGGATGCTTGTTCTAACTTTCATCAATGGTAATCTTTTGCAACAACAACAAAAAGAAAATATTCTCTTAAATTGAACATAAAATGCAAGAACGGGAAAAGTTGGCATAATATAGTGAACAGCATCCCCTGTTGCATGCTCTTTGCCAGCTCCAAACTGCAGAAAGCTCCAATTCTAGCTGTGCTTTCTCAAAGCATGCTTAACACAAACCTCTAACTAGAATAGAAAGCACCGGTTACTGTTTCACCTTCTCTTCCAGTACACAATGCCAATGCCATTGCCACAGATCAACCACGCTACAGGTTTACAGAGAGCAATGTTAACATCATCAGTTGAGAACACTTCGGTTTTGTTTCGTTGTGTTTTTGTTCTTGTTATCCCCTCCTCCCCCGGCCCCCCTCCCTCACCAAGCAACTAATTATGAAGCAGAGCAGGGTGCAACAGACAAGACTACAGACTAGTTTATAATCCAGCATGCAAAACTACTATGTACAGGGCTTGAAATTTAATAGTTTGCTAAGCACTGGGTTAATGTCCAAAAGCCTAATCATGTTAGGCTATATTAATTTAGGATAAAGTTATTGAAAGAATACAACAGGAAAATATTACTGTTAAAAAGAAAGCCAGAATTTCCAGTAGGAATTTTCAGTATTCTCAATAATTCTAAGACTGGGAAAGGTTTAGGAGCCAGGAAACTAGTAAAATAAATTCATCCTTTTATTCTGAAATTCATCCTTTTATTGCTTCACAGCATTCTGTGATAAACATAGCAGTATTTATTATTCTATCTTCTTTAATTAGTTTTCTGGCATTTTTTTTTTCTGTATTTTCAGTGAACATATTTAAGTGGAAATTTTCTATCTATGAGTTTTGGAGCACTCAAATAAAATACTGCACTTGCCTATGTCTTCGCAGGATTGGGGTCTTATTTTATTAACTACTCGTAACTGAAAGAGAACTTCTCTATGTATTGAGACATGGATAAAGATACAGGTAAGGGCCGATTTTCCTCAAAAACAAACAGGAATTTGTGTTTCAAAATTAAAAACAAAAACTGATTTGGGATTTTGGAAGTATTTTTATATGTGGAAAAATACAGCAGTAAAAACAACTATGTTTTGGTCTTTAAAAATAAGAGATAAAATAACCAAGTTACAAAAATGTGAATAAATACTCTCCATTTCACTCCTGACAATAACCTTTAAATATCTGACAAATACATAACATCACTGAAAATATTATTAAATGATGAAGAGATACAGGAAAAGAAAAAGTACTACCAGGACAATTCGACACTAAAATTTCTCTCAAGACCAGCCCTCTAATGGACCAGTGGTACCTTTTTGTAGCACATCAAAGCTTCAATTGTCTTATTTTTTTTTTTTGTTAAGAGATTTCTCTAAAACGGAATTATTTTAAGAAATCAGTAAGGCTAGCTGCAGGTCATTATTGTTTCAAGTACTTTAAGAAATACCATTTAGCTTGAAAATATTTAATAAATAATGGATTCAGGAGACAGAATCCTGCTGAGCAACAGGTACCTCCAGAAGTCAAATTCAAAGTGCATAATTTAAATGGCTAAAGTAATTGATACAAAACAGAACTACAGCCCCCTCTCACTTCCGTTTTCCACAACTGCATGCTACCAAGACTCAAAACAAGCCCCTACAGTTTGTTTATATTACACCTGATTCTATTCCTACCTAGTTCTGTGAGTATTCCGATTAAAAATGGTGTAAGATTCAACAAGGGAAGTGCTCTCAAGCCTTCCCAACACACAGACAATCAGAAATGTATCAAAAAAAAAAAAGTAATCACACCCCTTACTTTAAGTACTTTGCCATGCTAACGCTAATAATACCATGAAGTCCCCAACATCAATATATAATACTTCAAAAATACAAGGGGCAGTCAGTTTTTGAGTTATGTCATTCCTTCCACTTGATATTTTAATTCTACTTCCATGATGACAGACATCAAATAAACAACTTCCCTAAGCAAACTGTTCTGGTCTGTCGCTAGGGGAAATTAGAACTACACATCCACCTGAACACAGCACAGTATCTCATCTCAGTACAGCATCTCATAGTCAAAGCTGCAGATAACCACAGGCTATTTGCAAAATACAGTATGTCCTAATTAAAAGTTTGTATAACATTATAGAAACAAGACACCTGAAAAATTACCTCTTTTTTTCAAAGTTTCCCCAACTAAAACCAATCAAAGCTTACATTAAGCTTAAGTAAAATTTCATTTTTTAGAGGACTGCAGCACAATCCAGATTAATTATTCAAGGATTCAATTATTCTAAAAGGACGTTTTTCATGTAAATCTGTATGTACAGAGAAGGTAATAATATAAAGCAAAATGTTCAAATGCAATTTCATGATTGTCTTAAGACATTACTAAAGTTTGATTCAAAGAAGCACGTGTTTTTAAGTACTCCCTTAAATATGATCCCTAAACTGAGTCTTAATTTGGCAATGTAAGACACTAAGCTTTTAAGCATTTTCCAAGAAAAAAAAGCAAACAAAAAACTTCCCTAAAACCCAAACCCACACAGATTGTTAAATACCTCAACAAAATTATTCAAAAGGTAAGTAAGCATTGGGAGTACTACTCATGCATATGAAGAGACATGATAAGATACAATTTAAAACTCTCCTTCCTATAAACCAATTCACACAGGTAGAAAAGAAAATACTACCACACACGGAATTATACACTAGCAGAAAAGAAAAGCCAACCCCACAGTCCAACAGAAGGAATATGCTGAAGTCTGTATTACCGCATCTGGACTTAAAGCCATACATAGACTTGGTAAAAGTATAAAAAAGCTCATAAAAATCCCACATCAAAACTTAAATTCCTGAAAGGAAGATATGAATGCATAAACATACCAAATTTTACCTTCTTGTTTCTCTCTGCAAGGTTAGCGGACAGCTGGATATGTATTTTCTACACAACTCAGAGATGGTTTGAGTGAACATTTTTCTAACACACATCTGCTTAGTTAAGACTGAACCAGAGAATTTCATTGTTCGTCTTCAAGAATATTCGAGAACTAGGGCAAATTTCCGATCTGCTGAACCATACCTAGTTTGTGATGCCAAAAGATTCAAATGAAGGCTCCAATCCTGCAACTGGATCTGTGTGAATAGTTGACAGGGCATACAAGCAGCTTCATATAAATAAAAAGGAATGCCTGATCATCACTTTGAGGTGTTTCCGTATTCATTTTTGAAACAAACTTGGAACTATTTGCATTGCTAAGCATCTTTTATTACAGTGACAATCAACGTATAGAGGTTAGTTCAGTTCTACATATAAAATACAAAATTATCAGCTATTTTACTGAAAACACCAACGCAGTAAAACAACTTGTGAAAAGCACACTATTATTTTTCTTTAATCGTCTGGATACAATAACAAATTCAGCTATAACATTAATTTGTACCTAAAAAGTAATTAAAATTGTAATGTTTTCCACAGCTTTAAACAGAATATATCAATGTCTCAGTAGAACATATAGTATTCCTGTTCTATACCACTACACCACCCTACTCTCAATTTGCACTTTTGAATCACAGCAGCCTAAACGTCCTTACGCTGGTGTAGTTGTAGCAGCACAGCTATAGTTCATGTTCTGTCAGCATTTCCTTTATAAGCTACATTCTTCAAGTTTGTTCCTTGGCCATAAAATTTCATGCCAGGTTGAAACTTTGTGTAGAAATTCATACGCTACTAACCAAGTTTTAAAAAGTATACTTCGATATATTTCATTAATTCAATTGAATTTCCATCAACTATTTTTATAGGAAGGAAAAATAAGACTAAATAAACAGCATTTTTAATGTTGACATTTTTTGACTCTAAGGCACAGACCACAAATAGTTAGAATAAAATGGGCTTAATATTTATGTTTTTCCTGTAGTCTTGTATGATTTACCAGCTACAATATACATACAAGAAGAGTTTAAATTATTATCTAAATGTAGACACAGGAAAAGACCCAAAATACAAATACTACTCTCCTGAACACTAAACCTAGCAGCTCATTTCTGAAGTTTAACATTTCAGCTGCTTTAAGAGTCTCAAATACAGAAGACTGTTGTATACAACAGTATAGTACTGTTTGCCAAGATGTAGGAATTTGTGCATTCAAAAACATTCTCAATTCAGAAAGAGCATGGGAGCATTGCTGTATTTCACTTAAAATAGAAAATATACACAAGGTTTCAGAGTCATGTAAATTTTATAGTCAAGTTAAAAATCTGAAAAAAGTTTCTTAAATGGAAACACTGACACAACCTTCACTATAGTATTGCAAACAGCAACGCCATTTTATAAAGCTTGAAATGTTGTTTGTGTTTTTTTTTTTTTTTTTTTTTTTTTTTAAATAGGAGAGGAATTATTATTGTAACAAGGGATCAACTGTAAATATAGTACTGTATGTCAAATTTTGAACAAAGTCTACTTGGTTGATTTGCTCAGGCTTGCCCTTTTTTTTTTTTAATCAAACAAACAAACAAAACCAAACAAAACCCCACAGGTAGTCCAAATTTTAAGGAACTACTTATCACACTACTGTGTTTTACCTAGCTTGAAAAATATTATAATTGCCTGTTGGGAAGTTTGTTACAGAGACTTCCTAATGCTTTTTTTTTTTAATATATATTAACAAGGATTGTATTTACAGCTTTGTAATTTCACAGTTGAGTGCAGTGGATATTTTTCCACCTGCATAAGGAAAGAAGTCTTGAACTAAGAGTCTTTCTTCATCTGAAAATTCCAGCAATAAAAGTACTTATGACTGGTAAAGGTAATGGTAGCAGTCCATTCCAATCAAAATCTTAGGACCAAAGGACCACTGACTGTCAGAGTTTTATGCTATATCTCTCATATCTGAAGAGATTTGTATTGACAATTTGCCCTTGTGTAATGGTCCTGCCAATTTCAAGCCCTGACTGTACATGTATTCTCTAACTGGAATCAGTGGCTACAAAGCGGCCAGCGTATCGTTAGTCACAATACAACAGTAAGGTTGTGAACATACCTGAGCAATGTTCAAGGTCTAGAGCATTGGAGGATGGGCAGGACAAGACAGGACAGAACAAAAATAAAGGAAGAAAAAAAGAAAAGACAAAACAGTGACTATGAGGCCAGCCTCAAGGATCCCCAAGCCAGACTAAGCCCTCCCATTCTAATGAATAAAAAGAAAAAACATAATAAAACAAAACCCAGCGTTCCACTATTGTAGTACTGTAACATGCCAATACAACAAAATACAACATTTTGAAAACTAAAAACAGGAACAAGAACCGTTTTTTATTTTTTGAGCTAGCAGTCTCCTACTGTCTGTCAAAGGTGTACTTGAGGCTGGCCTTATAGGAAAAAAAAGCAATGCAAAAAAAAATCATATTTTAAATCTCTACTTTTCAATTTAACATTCGTAAAGCAATATCCAAATGATAGGAACAACAGTGTCCAATTAACCTAATATGATCTCATTAAAAAATAAAATAAAAATAAAATAGTAAAAATAATTTAAAAAATCACTCTCTGGACCTAAACTGTTTTGCTTAGTTAGCTATAGCAAAGAAAAGAGAAAAAGAATAGTGCAGATTCTATGCAGAATTAAACCATGTGTTACAGCACAGTACAGTACCTGCTTATTCAGACCTAGCATATTGCAGACCATATCCCTTGAATACGGTTGCTCCAGCACATAGCGCAGCAAAGCAGTCTGCGGCTCAAACAGATCCTTCAAAAAAAAAGCAAACATATACAAACATATATTGCCTCAAGATGACGTTTAATACTACTACTTAACTGAGTTAACAATGTAACAGGTGTTTTATCTATGATCTACTTACTTATGCAAATCTTTTTGTTCTGATACCCAAAAGAAAGAAGGAAATAACTCCAACTCTTTAGAACTCTTTAGAGATGTTATAGGGACAAGACAGAAATACACTCTTTAAAACCACTAACAGGGTGTCATGCTTTCTGAAAACAGCCTTGGAAAACTGCGAGCAGGACTCTGGAAGACCGTCAAGAACTGAAAGGAAGCTAGGTAAGGCAGCTGAGGAAGCACATGACCAAGATCCATAAAAATCACAAGTGACACAAAGAAAGCAGATATGGAACTGCTCACTGTATCTTCCAACATCTGAATCACTTCAAAGAAAGTTATTTGAAGCATGATTCAAAACAAATAGAAGGCAACGGCTCACGCAACAAAGCTGAAAGGTAGAACTCCTTGTCAAAAGGATACTGAGGATGCTAACAGTTTACATGGGCTCAAGAGAAGACTGAACAAGTATTGGAAAAATAAATGGTTATTAAATATAGAAACCAAGCTTGTCTCAGGAAACCCCTAAACTGAAAATAGCTGTGGACTGTGAACAGCATGCGACATTAGATCTTCTATATCCTTCCTTAGAGGCCTAGGTTATTTGGGATGGGATACCTTGGATTTTTGTCCTGTTCATTTACATTGTTAACTTCTTTCAGTACACCACTCTTTCACACTCCAGAGTTCTAACTTCAAATAAGCTAACTTCTATTTACATTTGAATTGCAAATGTATCTTTCCCATAGAATAACAAAGAACGTAGAAAAGAAGAAACCACCTTCCCATTCTCTTTACCTCCTCACTGCTAAACTATTTTTCAATCAATTCTCTGCTCCCACTTGCTCCCAGAAGCACACACCAACAAAGAACATGAAACAAATTTTTCTTCAGCCTCCTGGGCAGCAGTTACACTACATGCTACTTTAAAGTTCCTCCATGTACAATTTGAGGTCATTGAAATAGATAACACAGGGAAAACATCTACAACTGCAATGCTAGCCTAGCTGACCAATAGGAAATTCACAGTTGATTTTTTTTCCCCCAACAATATAAAACCTTTGTATTTCTGGAACATAAAGAGGTTTAAGATGCTTAATAAGGCATACCTTGTCATATGGTAAGAGACCTTTCAAAGGAAAACGAAGGGTTGTAGGATCCAGCTTCCATGAGTTACACATGGCACCTGAGTTATTTACCACAGGAAGAAGACTACAGCGACCTACATGCAATGAAACATCATGAATTCTACAACAGTGAAATTGGCCTATCATTAATCATTCTGATGCAAAAAGTAGCCTCAGCCACTTTTATGCTCTCCTTACATTTCCATTGTTCATAGCTTTTTACCATAGGATTGCTTCAAGCTGATTTTATTTTCCCCAACAGAAAGTTCAACTTCTCAACTAACAAAGTATCCAAGGAGTTAAATCCCCTTCTATTCAGATTGGGTACCCTGAAAATTAAAGTATTTGCAAGTATTAATCTAAAAGAAACACTAATTCCCATGGGGGAAAATCACAGCACTTCATACTGTATGCCAAACCACAAAAATAAAAAAAAAAAAAAAAAGAAGAAGTGCTCCACAAATGGTCAGTTTTATTTCATCTATAGAGGAGCAATCTCTGTGCCCAAAGACCTTTCAGTTTACCCTAAGACTGTTCTAATGCCATTGCTTGGCCTACAGATTAACTTTTAGTACACTGGTCCTTCCAACAAAAATGGTATTACTAGTTTAAGTATGTAAGCTATTCTTTTCCCTTTTCCTTCTTTCATCCCCTAAGGATGAAAGAATCCTGTGGGCAGGCTTCCATTCAAGATGATGTTAGTCAAATACAAGTGTCTGTGCTCCTCCTGCAGCCGCAGGAAATGTAGTCAACTAAGTCAATGTAGGCCAGTGTGATTCAGCTGATTGTACACCAAGAATTTTTGTAGGATAAATTTAGACTCATTAGATAGTATAGGTTAGAGACTTAGGATATATTTCAATTGTTTAACCATATTTATAATATAATTTATTTGTATTTATATATTATGTATATAATAATTTATAACATAATTGTTTAACCAAGCACCTGCCTTGAGCCCCTAGTGCATCTGTGCATAACCATCTAAATTTAGGTGCCCCACCTTTGACCTCAATCTCATTCTCAGTTCAAATTCCATAACTTCTGCTGTCCAGACCAATCATAACACTATCACATAAAACAAGAAGTACAAATACTTGTATCTTCTCCTCAATTTATACATGTAAAATGTAAAAATTTGGCTTTAGAACCAAAATGCTTGGGGACATTATGATTTTATGCTCTTAATCTCTTAATTCTTTAAGTTCAGTTGCAACAACACTTGCTAAAAGCTAAGAAACAATGTAACTGTCATAAAGTTACTTAATTCTCAAAGCAAACAGAAGACATCTTTATCTTTTTAAAGAAAACCACAACATGCATCACAATTAAAACAGTAAACTTTTGTTCTCATCTGAACTAGAAAGTTCACAGAGAACTTTGCCACAATAGGGATGAAACTGAGCAGCTACAAAAGCTCCAACAGAAATTGAAATCAGAAAACATTCTAAAACTAACATACCAGTCGGTAGATCTGTTTTATCTCAAAATCCTGAAATGCAGAAACGCTATGATTTTCTTAAGGTCTACTGTAGATACAAACTACACAGACATGTAACAAGAAGTACATACACTTCTGCTATCAACTTGAATGCTTTTGACCTCATCAATATCAATTTTCCCCTTCAAAGCAAAAACTGGAGAAGCAAGTCTGAAAATAAACTAACCAAAGGAAAGATACTACATGAGACATAAGCTCTGAATCATTTTGCTTAGATGAACATATGCCCCAAAAGGTTACATAAAACAAAATATTTAGTGAATACAAGTCATTCTCTTACCACAAATGGAATTTATTCTTGCTGTGGGTCTGAAGGTATCCACAAAATCCGATACTAAATTACCTAGTAGCTGGGTGAGAAAAGATATGCAATATCAATTGCATATATTGATACAGATTATTTAAGACTAAAAAAAAAAGTTCATGCATTTTAGTTAAATACACAGAAATCTACTAAAAATAGACATCTCCCTACACATTTCAAGAAGTCAGAAAAATACTCCAGAAATTAGAAACCATAAAAAGAAAAATGTAACCTTGTAAAGTGGAAAGAAGCACTCTTCTCACTTTACACTTGAATGAGAGCAATAATAACTGTTAATAACTTTATAATAATGGTTTCTTTTACATATACCACATTATTTCAGTGTATGCTATTTAGGAGCAAAGATTTTAAGACAAAATAAAACTTCAGAATTTCTGTTTACCTCTGGATAACAATACCACAACAATAAAGCACCATATTTTTTATTTCCAGATCAATATTACATTCTTTATAGAAACAATGACCATTTTTATTGCATGACATTTATCACAGAACTGAATTTAAACACACAAAACTATCTCAGTCAGCAATTTAAAGTGCTTTTTTTCTTTCTTACTACAGAAAGAGCACAATCTGGATGGTAAGCATGACCTGTGTATCCAAACGTATTCAACAAACCCAACTCAATGCATCAAGACTTTTGAACACCAAGCTAGAGGTCAAAACTATGCCATCAACTTCATGCAAGAACACAGGGATCTGCTGATTCCACCACAACAAGCCTATACCTTTAACTGACATACCTAAACACAGAATTTGCCATTGAATAAAATATTCTAAATCTTCGCTTTAAATTTGTTAAGCAAAAAAAAAAAAAAAAAGAGACACAATGTTTTGTTTTCCGTAAAACAAAACTCTAGATTACATGATTTTATATCTTGTCATTACCCAGTGGGGAAGTTTTCCTTCAGGATACAGCTTTCTGATTTCTGTAACTGCAAAGTAGGCAGGTAACAAACATGCATTTCTTTCCAAAATGTAGGCTACCACCTATAAGTAGAAGAATGGAAGAATGTATCAGCGTTAAAAAAAGTTGGGATAAGACAGACAAAGGTATGGCCTGTCTACTAGTCTGGGGCAATCCATAAAAATAAATACTAGCAAGATTAAAATACTTTTTCTTAAGTTGTACCCTGATAGTTCATTAGATTAAAATCTGCTTTTAATTGTACTAGTGTAAATTAGGCTGTTTAAGCTCAAGTAAAACTATGCCTTTATGTCTGCCTATAAAAGGTTGAAAACAACTAGTATTTTCACTAACTAAGAAAAAAGAAAGTAGTTAATCTCAACATTTTATCTCATACAACTTACTTCAGTAAGTCAAACGTGAGGTCTGACTTTAAGGATTTTAGTGCACAACAGCATCCCCAAAAAGCTCCTCGTATGAGGTACAAAACACAGTAACAGAAAACAACAGGTCTTTGCTGTTGATCTGTATCAACTCTGATAGCTAGAGTGGCTCTATTTGAAAGACTGATGTGACATCATGTAAAATTGAGATAACTACCTCTCTTGCTGCTAAAAGCTGCTGCACAACAGCTGAGCTCACAGTGTTTGGAATTGTTAAGATTTTCTCTAGGATTACTTTCAAGAGATCACGCACACCCTAAAAGAAAGCACACAAAATTAATGTTCCAGGATATTTTTCATTTCAGGCAGATAAATTACATAGTGAATATGACCAGACAGCATCTTCAGTGAAATCAGATGGTTTTTGCTAAGTGCCAGCAGACAGAGTGCTAGGGAAAATGTGAACACTAATGGCATTAAACTTCTTATGGGACTTCTCAATCTTGGCATACCCCAGGTAAAAAAAAAATAACTGCTGAAATCTTGATGTGCATCCAGAGATACCCAACATATGACGTCTTGTGCAGACTGCCCAACATACAATGTTGTGCTTTATGGGTTTGATCTAACACACCCACCAACATTTGTGAAGCAGTCTTCTTCTGAGAGATATGCATGGTTTTCTGCTCCTTTTGTTGGAGTCGGACCATACCAAAGACTCAGAGTTGCTTTTCCTAGGTAGCAACAGGGGGTTCACCAGCAAAAAAACATAAAAGCAAAGCCATAAAGCAATACATCTTCTCACAAAGAAAGGAATGGGGGGGGGAAATACCTTGTAGTCTACACCTCCAATAATTTTCCGGACCAATTTAAATGTTAAGGCCCACAGCTGTGTCCTTTCCCACTCCAGCGTATCAGAGTTTATCAGAGATTCACAAACCATCCTAGCAGAAGAAGATAATGCAAGAATGAATGTCAGATTATGAGCATGTGCTCTCACATTCTTTAATAACGCTCTCACAGAGCACCCTGCAATACTGCAGCTTTCAAGTATCCTATTTATTGACTCACTGTGGCTTAACTTACCTGGGTGGCAAAAGTCCAGTTTCAACTGCCATTGCTAAACAGTCATAAAGAAAAGAAATTCTTTTAGGACTGTGCTGGCTATGAATGAATCTTACAATCCACTGGACACATTGTTCATGGGATTCCTAAAAGAACAGCAAAGGGGAGAAACAATGTATTTATGGGTAGTGAAACAAACCATAACATTCATATAATCTCCTATCATGAAGAACCGAAACTGGCAGGAAATGAGAATGAAATTTAAAATGTTTTTAGTCCAGTTGTCCAACATTCAGTTTTCCCTACAAGTCATTTGATACAATATTGGAAACAGTTCCCATTGAAGTCTCATCTCATACCCGAAACTGATTTCTACAGTCAACTTAGTTTGTCACATGCTTTCAGCACAGAAGAGAATAAAGTAGAACTGTTTTACACCGTTCTTCCCGTATCACTTATAATCAAATTGACTGAAAATGAAGTAGATCTCCCATTACAAGAAGAAAGCCTAGAGGTATCTAACTATTAAAAGGTCATTTTTGAACATAAACATTATTTTCATTTCGTTTTAATTATTCACTTCTACAAAAAAAAAAAAATGTTACTTTTGAACAGTTACTACTTTCACTTGGTTATCTTTATTAGAAATGCACAACTTTTGCTGAACAACTATATAGTCTTACTAATGTAAAAGCTGATCTTTTTCTTGCATAGTCTTCCTATATTCTTTACTGGGCCATACCTGAAATCAGATTCTGAATAACTGGAAACACACCTTATAGCTTCAGTGTTTGTCTGCTAGACAAGGTTTTACTACATGGGCAGGAAAAAAAAATATATATATCGAAGCAAAAAATTAAATGTTAACCTGGGAAAGACTGCTCCAGAACTGTCTAAAAGCACCCAGGCAGCTGATCAGTTTGGTTCTCTCATCTTCAGGAGTGTCCATAAACATACTAATGCAAACGAGAAAATTGGTTATTAGCACTACACCAGTGAAAGAGTACAAGTAGAAAAATGCATTTACACAGAAAGTCACAAACAAAAAATCTAACATCGCACTCACCCAGGAAAAGCTTCTTCAATTACCTCCGTTTTCTGCAAGAGAAAAGCCCCAGGTGAGCTGCTGTGACAAGTTTTTCCAAGGGTGCCTAACCAGCAGGACGCAACGCTAAGGAGGGCTCTAATGGGACTGTATCAGAGGGGGATGCATTTCCTCTGTTATCACAGAATCATTTAGGCTGGAAGATCACCGAGTCCAATCTCTGACCTAACAAGTCCTCCACTAAACCCTATCCCTAAGCTCTACATCTAAACGTCTTTTAAGGACCTCCAGGGATGGCGACTCCACCACTTCCCTGGGCAGCCTATTAGGCCAGGCTCTTTCTTAGCTTATGTCCCAAAGTTGTAGAAATCGCTCAATTCTGTAACTGCAGCTCTCCTCCCACACTTCAAGAAATACTCCTAGTATTTCTGAATCCTGCTAAGCCTTTTGTCCCACTCCTGTTTCTCGACACTTGGTTACGCAAATCAATTGGATACACAGTTACTGCTCCACCTCAGTTTAAGTCCATTGCTTTTAAAATTCCATGAAGTGATCATACGGCCTTGCAGTAGAAGATTATCTACATGTAATACCCAGTTTATCTTGTTAAATCATTTTTTTCCTTAAACGCCATTACGCCCAACTGCAACGCCGAGAACTGCCCCTGGATGCAACTCTCGGCCTCCTCCAGCTGCTGCACAAGGCCTGACACCCGCCTGTTCCGCACAGCAACGCGAGGCGCTTTCCCTGCTGCCCACGAGATCGGCAACAGCAGCAGCGCGATCGCCAGCCCGGCATTTCCTCAACCGCAGCTGCAGGAACGCAACGAAGGCGCTGGGCACACAAAGAGGCCGGCGAGGCGCGGACACAACACGCCACGAACCATCCCGGGCCGCCATTCCCCTCCGGGGGGGGGCGGGGAGGCTCGGTCTCTGCCCTGCCCTGCCCTGCCCGGCGCCCCCGTGCCCCCGGCCTCACCACCACCTCCTCGAAGATGCTCTGCAGCTGCGTCTCCATGGGCGCCATGGGCAGCGCCATGGCCCCGCCGCCCCCGCGGGCCCGCCGCAGCCCCCGCCGGAAGGTCCCGGCCGCTGCCGGCCCCCCCCGCTCCGGGAAGCGGCTGCGCGGCTCCGGCGTTCCGCCGCCTCTGCGTTCCGGGCGGGGAGGGAGGCAAGGAGGGAGGGAAGGGAAGGGAGGGGTTGCCTTTATTTTAAACCTAATCTAAGTTTATAACTAGGGTTCTGCGCCACGCAGTTTGCCCCAAATGCCACACCCAATGTTGAGTTTTAAAAGTGGATCATAAGGTAGTCTTGAGCTCCCAAATAGGTCCCAACAGTGATTTATCTCATACGTGGTGCCTTTCCTGCTGTGGATTCGCACAGCAAGGTCTAGCAGAGGATGGCTGCCAGGGGTGGCCCCTGGGAGCAGAGCCCAGCCAGCTCCAAAAGGGACCCGCTGCTGGCTCTCTGCTGAGCCAGAGAGCGATGTTGGATGGGCCTCTGGGAGAGCAGACTGAAGGAAGGGAGAAAATATAATAATAATAACTGCTGCACAACAGCAGCTGGGAGAGAGGACTGGGAACCAGCCCTGCAGACCCCCAGGTCCACGCAGCAGGAGGTGCTCCAGGCAAGCAGCAGCAGTTCCCCTGCAGCCTGTGGAGAGGCCCCTGGTGGAGCAGGCTGTCCCCCTGCAGCCCATGGGTCCCACATGGAGCAGATCTCCACGCTGCAGCCCGTGGAGAGGAACCCACACAGGAGCAGGGGGTCTGGGGGGAGCTGCCGCCCAGCCGTGGGGGACCCGTGCTGGAGCAGTTTGCTCCTGGGGGATGGACCCCGTGGTACGGAGCCGTGTGGGAGCAGTGCTTGAAGAGCTGCTGCCTGTGGGCAGCCCCCGCAGGCTCAGTTCAGGAAGGACGGCATCCATGGGAGGGACCCCATGGGGAGCAGGGGCAGAGAGTGACCAGTGAGGGAGCAGCAGAGATGAAGTGCCATAGACGGGAGCCCCCATTCTCCTGTGCCACTTGAGGGGAGGAGGTGGAAGAGGGTGGATGGGGGGAAGATCTTTGGAGCTTGCTTTAGTGTCTTACTGCTCTACTCTGTTAACAATAATCAGCAAAGGATATTAATCTCCCACACTGAGTCTGTTTTACCTGTGATAGTAATTGGTTAGTGATTTCCCTGTCTTTATCTCAGCCCCATTTTTTTATATCATATTTTCCGCCCATGTTGTATTGAGGAAAGGGAGCAGGAGGACCATGTGGTGGAGTTTAGCTGACCATCAATGTGAAACCACCATATTTGTCTAACCAGATCTAATTTTAATAAAAGTGAACTACATATGAGCTTACCTATAGCAGAGAACCTGGTCCCTGAGGTAGAGCTGAGGTCCAAGTCAGGGCCATTACACAGGCAAATCAGGTCTAAGTAAAGGTCGTTGTGCCTTCTGTAAGGGACCCGAGTGTCAAAGAGGAAGAACAGTACAAGTCTTAAGGGCTGGGATTGCACCTAGTTGTCTCTGCCAAGGAATGAGGCCATGGCAGATTCCATGTGTTTAGTAAAAAGGAGCTGTAAGCCTGACCAAACAAGGAAGGAAAGAAACGTTTGCATGAGAAAGAAATGACCCGGAAATTCCAGTGACAGAAAAGGAAATGCACCTTACAAAATGACTTTAAATATATAAAAGAGCAAGCAAACATTTTGACAAGCAACACTATATATGAGAAACAGTCTGCAACCAATAACATAGGTTCGGGTGAGGATCTCAGTGAAGCAGCATTTTTGTTCACGATTGCAATAGCAGGCATCCTGCAAGCAGGAGCCCACAGCAGAAGTGTATCATAACCTTATATCCCCTATTACCCAACACTTGATTCCTCCACTGTTTCCTCACTGGCTGAGTACTACAGCTTCACAACCTACTTGATGCTTGTTACTACACCATATACGTACAATTTTATTTGACCAACCTGTAATTTCTCATTTTTCCCCTTTTTTCTTCTTCTCTCATTACTGGAGGGGCCCAGGATCTTTTGTTTGTTTGTTTGTTTTGATTTTGCTGATTCCACAACTGCTTGTCTTGTTTTTTTTTTTTGTAGCCATCCTTATTTTGGGGCAGTGGGACCTTCCACTGTTCCCTTATCTGCCTAACGTACCCCTCACTGATGTGCCTGCGCAATCACTTTTGAATATGCAA
Source organism: Anas platyrhynchos (assembly GCF_047663525.1). Taxonomy (NCBI): domain Eukaryota; kingdom Metazoa; phylum Chordata; class Aves; order Anseriformes; family Anatidae; genus Anas; species Anas platyrhynchos. The sequence goes on along the minus strand of NC_092589.1, from coordinate 63,001,453 downwards.
GGTTAGTGGTATTTTCTATTGCAAAAACACAGCTTTAATTCTCACAATTGTTATACAAGGACAGCAAACAAGTTCTATCTTCTTGTTTTGCTCTGCTTGTGCATACAGCTTTACTTTACCTATTAAACTGACTCTAGCTCAGCCCCTGAGTTTTCTCTTTCTTCTACCCCTAGAGTTTTCTCCTCCATCCCTCTGGGAGGGAGGGACCGAGTGGCTGGGTGGGGCTTGGCTGCCTACAGGGGTTAACCCACCAGAGTGCTTTTTGGCACCCAACGTGGGGCCAGTGGCGCTCAAGACAACAACAGATTTGATTTATAAGCTGCCAGATTTATAGCTGGTCCACTGTTTAGCTATTCATTGGCAGGTTTCTGTGCATGCCACAGGTCTTGCTTGCTTCTTTGTATTAGAGTCTAGTGCTTGCTAGCGGCTGCTATTTGCTGCACTTAGCATCATGTTTTGCTGTGCTTGGGAACATTTTGATAACAGCAAAGGCCACATCCCTGGACTGGCAAATTGCCAGGGCTTTGCTGTTTTTTCCTGTGCTGCTGACTGGACAGGCTGCAATTGCAGCGTCTCAAGTCAGAGGGACTTGTGCCTTCCAAGTACGTCCACACTGCAACACTACCTCTACAGGAATTGCAACCCTTGGTTAGGAGCAGGGGTGAGGGTGAGGAGTCCATTGCAAGGTTAAGTCTGATAGTCTGGTCCAAAGGGACGAAGGGTGAAGACTGGTATGGATAGACCCTTAAGTTGTAACCCATGATTTGAGTTGCGTGTTGTAGGAAGTACTGCAGCAGGAACCACTCAAACCGATGAAGAATGAGCTTCCCAAAAAGCCACGCAAGCGCAGCAGTGACCCTACCTGAGCTGGCTTTGGCACCCAGTAACATCACACTACCTCTCCTCTCCTGTGACCACCATAACAGATGGAACCCAAGTCATGAAGATTATGTCCATGGACATTTCAGGAACATTTTACAAAGGTGAACCTCAGACTAAGAGAATGATATCTGTGTATATATCAAAGGATGGGCAGGGATGTGGTGGTTAAATGAGGAAGTATTATATAGTGTGGGACATAAGCATAATGTAAATGGCATATAATAAGGTGTGGAGACCGTGTTGGTTTGGGCTGGCTGGGATGGAGCTAATTTTCTTCATACCCACTCATATGGTTCTAGGTTTTGAATTTGTTTTTTTATAATAAATGTTATAAATTTATTTTAAATTATGACTCATGTGGTACTCAACTTTAGAATTGGATAAGCATTTGAGTAGTTACAATTGGTAATGATTCAAGAATCCTGGTTCTCAATCCAGGCTATGAAGGCTATATATTTCCATAACAAACAGCCCTCCCATTAACCACCAAATTGAATGAGGAATACATTTCAAACTGTATTTAATTTTTATTTCTATTGAATTTGATTTGGCTGTATACCATTTGTCTTTAATGAATGCATCTACCACTACTGGAAAAAAAAAAAAAAAGTGTAGCAGACTGAAAGAAGTCTATGACAAAAATGGATTGAAATTAAATGGGAGGAATCCTCTGGTGCTAAATAAGGGAAGGGAACTCAAAACATAGATGTAACACAGAGCAGAAGGTAATCATCTACTTAGGTACTGGTTTTGTATAAGGTATTTAACAGAATCACAAATACTTTCTTAGAAGTAAAGAAATACTCTGTATGACAGGCAAATAGTTGAGTAGTCAAATTTGTGTAGTTTTTGCAAGTTATTGCTTAGCAACATATTATTCCTAATCTGCAGTTTATCTAATGCCATCTTTATCTTGAAATGTGGCAGAACAGTTCTCTCTACATGAGAGAACTTTTCAGCCTTTGACCTTGCTGAGTAGTTTTCCTGCTTACTTTGGCTTCCTGCAAACCTATCACCAATGTAAAAGCTAAAACCTCATTTAAAACCTTTGAGCAAAGTACACACACACACTTGAAGCAAAAGCAGCCTCTTAGCTGCAGCTAAGCCAGCTGGGGAGCCAAAGGAGCACAGCATACACACAGCTGAGAGGCAGACCTCAGCAAAATGAATCGTCACGATGAACTAGACATGCATGAAGGCAGACATTTGGATGACATGTTACAACCATCACAGTATGTGAAGAAAAAAACACTCCAGAAATACAAGATAATCTGTGCTGTAAGTAGGCACTGTTCTTCAGGGCTGCTACTCTTTTTTTTTCCTTTCAGAACTGTAGAAACTTTACAATTTTCAAATCTGTAGGCTTTTTACTACTTTTGTTGTATTAATGTAATGATTCAAGGTAGCTTGGTAATTGATGCCTAAAGTTCTATAGCACTAAGGCACTAATTTCTCTGGCAGATTTCTAAAGTTCTTGTGGTACTTATCCAGCAGTTTAACACTGTCAAATATATATATATATATATATGCATATACGTTTATATATATATTTCCTGGCAAGTAATTAGACTTTTTCTTTTGCTATGATAAACTGACAGATCTTTTGCACAGCAAAGACAGTGCTTCAGTATGTTATTTTATTAATTTGTTTGTGGCCAATGTATCCCCTGTTCCTTTTTGCTTATTCTTTTGTGTCTTTGGATTTGTCATTAATAAAAGGAGTATGTAGGCAATGCATTGATGAAAAACAAGGTATAGGAAAAGATGAATGAACCATTTCATCCCGTATTGTCATTCTCACGTCTCAAATACCGTGTCAACTCTTTCCTTCTTCCCCAGGGCTTTAAGAGTCATTCAGCTACCTTGTAGATAAGAATGTTGTTTGTTTTTTTTTTTTGTCCCTCTACATTTTTGAAATCTTTTGTTAGAACTGATACACATTTTAGGTTTCTGTTTCTGACCATAAATGAAACAAATATTAAAGTTGTATACATATTTATACATACATGTACATATGTGTGTATGTGTGTGTTTATACAAGCTCTTGCATCTAGAATTGGAATTTAATGAAAATGACAGGATAACAGGTACTGATTTTCAAAAGACTAAAAACTTAATTTTGAAACCAGCTCTATGAAAAAGAGAGGCAGGTTGTGATATTCTTCAGCGTTATGTCATCAGAACAATTTCACATAATGCAAGTTCCTATTTAATGCTGCATTATGAAAGTATTGCATAAAATATAGGAGAAATATTGGAAATGGAGAAAAAAAAAAAAGAGAAGTGAAAATAACAGACATTCCTTAAGTCATCAGTAAAAATAATTTAATCGAGAAAGAGTGTAAGAAGAATGCTTAATCAGGAAGGAAAGTAAACAGTACTTTCCAAAGGTACTTAGAAGAGTAAACTGAGAAGTTTAAATATCATAAAACATTCATTTTTCCAAATGCAATGGTTTTCAAATGCTTGCCTTTATAAGAAACAAAATCTCAGTATTGGAGGTGTCAGCTGTTAATATTCTACACCACTGATTTTTGCTTTTGAGAAACTATATGAAACTACTACTACTTCCCTGGTAAATTTTTCCTGAAAGATCAGGTGGAGAACTGTGTACTCAGTGAGTAGTAACACTACCTAGAAGGTCCACACTATCAGAGGAGAGTCAGAGAATATGCATTAGGGACAACTGTTTCATGAATAAGAAGTCCTAGTCATGAATTTAGACATAGAAGTTAGCAGTAGAAAGTCTGAGGATTTGAATAGGTGCTACTGATGTTATTTTACCTTAAGGATCACTGTCCCCAAATCAAGGGCCTTTGTGTAAATTTGGTAATAAAATGCAATACATTGTGTATTTACCTTTCAAACATGAGTTTTTGGATTTTATTTCAGCTCTCTAATGACTTGCAGCAGTGAGAACATTTAGTTGCTGTAGTAGCTATGCTTTAAACTTAGTATTATCTGTTTACTTCAATTACAAATACAAGTTTGTAATTATAAACTCTAAGTTTGTAAGAAAATGGAGATTAAAATCAGAGTAAACTTTTAGGTGAAGGTTGCAAGCCTTGGGGATTGATCTGGTCCGTGCTCAGGAAACAAAACCAATTACAGTACACTGGAAGAATTGTGCTCCTGGTCCAGAAAGAGGCAGGTGTTCTAGCCCAGATGCGACTGCTAATTCTCAGTCCTGCTTGACTGGATGTGACATTAAACCTTTACCTTCACATCTGGGGTCTCTCTTCAAGAGACTCTTCTGCCACTTTGGTCAATCCTTCCAATTCATGCTTTTCCCACCAGTCTCTTTTACCCATTTCTCTCACCAATTCCATTTCCATTCCTACTGCTGGGGTATTTCTCCTGTCCGAAAACAAGGGAGTGAGCAGCAGGGAGCAAGTAAGGTTGATCTTCCCAGTCTGCAGGTAGGAATGATGTGCATTTAGGCTGTGTCCTGGAGTGGAGCTGCAAAGTGTACACCCACCCCTCACCTGAGAACAGGGCAGCACTCTCTGCTGCTGCCACTTGGTAAAATGTTGGGGCAGGATGGGCAGTAACGAAAAACCCAGGGTGCTTCCCTAGAGGCTCTATTACAGTAATGCAAAGTATGAGGGTAAGCTGCTCTTATTTCTACTCTGTTTTGAATCTCAATGTTTGCTAGTGCCTGATGGTTGCTGGAAGTGGCAGGAAACAGGGTTTGAAACAAAAGCAGGAAGTAAACTGGATTGTTTTATGGTTCTTTTCTCTGACAGGCATTTTCCTTCCTGTTACTGCCTTAGTAAAAAATGGATATGCTGCAATATAGAGGGTTGTCATTTTTCACTGTGCCTTTTAGCCAGTACATCTAGAGTGTCTGTTAAGCCGATGAAGGTTTCCTCAGCTCTTTCCCAGTCTTCCAACCATTATATGACTTTCTATTATGCGTTTTCCTTGTTCATTTCCAGTTTTCTTCAGGCTGCTTGTTCATTTCCAGTTTTCTCTAACCTCACTAATACAATGTCTTACTCATTAAAAGAAACTGGCTAGTGGATGAAAACTTGACACGTGCAGCCTCAGTCCAGCTGAGTTTTTAAAAAAACCCCTGTGGGCATTTTAGGAAAGTACAGGATCTATAATACAGGCTTTGGAGTTGAGAAAGGTGGGGATTTCCTTCTCTTTACAAAGATTAAGAATTTGCAAAACAGGTGAATGCAGTCATTGCTTTCTACTATCTTTTCCCTATCAAAGAATTCCTTGGTTACAAGATAGGACCGGCCCTAGGTTAAAAGTGCGGTATTTAGGCGTTGCCTTACAAACAGTTTACAAGATTATTATTTCTGTGCCTCCCATGCCATATAGTTAATTCCTAATAAATGTAACAGTTTATCACAATTATGAACTTTATTTTTTGTGTATTTGTGTGACAGTTTCTGCTAGTTGCTTTGGTGGTTGTGTCGCTGGGACTAGGTTTGGGACTTGGACTAAACCGTGGAGCCCAGGAGCAAGGTATGTTTATGATACTTCCAGTATAATTAAGCTACATCTGCTAAAGGCCTTCAGCAAACCCTCTTTTATAAAGTATAAATGTTCTGTGACAACCTGCCATCTACGAAAATAAAGTTCTTGCATTTTTCAAGTTGGATTGTATAAAATCTGTACACATAATTATACCTGAAAACATATGCTAAACCACTGAATATCTTGCTTCTCAATCTAGAAGTGTTAAACCTAGTTCACAACAGCTTTGGAATTTTTATCTTGATAATATTTTTAGAAAATTTGAGATAGGACATTCTTATTATATATAAGACATTGCAATTATTTCAGCAACATGTATTGTAGAAGAGATGTCATTGGACCACCTTCACGATTCATAGTTCAGGTGCATTTGGCATAGTTCAGGTGGCTAAAAGTGATCATGAATTTTCTGTGAAATTGTCAATTTCTGTAAATCTGTGGTTAAAAAGAAAAAAGTACAATGCTTTGAATTTGTGGAATATTATTTTTTAATTTGAAAAAATGGAATAGCATATTGATGTCAGGGTCAATCAGGATCAGAACAAGTAAACATCACATGGTGAGTTATAACACCTCACTTAGAATCAAAACAATAATAATCTCATACTGGAGGCGTTCAAGGAAGCACAGTATCTTTCTCACTCCTAATCAACATGTATCAAACATATTTACCTACATCAACTCTTTACTCGTTCAGTCCTAGCAGGATGAAATGGAGTTATAATTACTGTTTGATGGCACATGTGTTGTATTACAACTTTCTGTGTAAAATATGGAGATACCTACCACATGAGTCTTTAATGACATTTACCTGAGGAACTTGATCATAGTTGTGGAAAGTGAATGGAAGGTGAAAGATGGCACTGAAAGAAAATTTTTGTGTCTCTGGCTGCAAATGTTGCAGAGCAATCCTAAAAAGGGACTGCCAAACTTTATTTGTTACTTTATAACCAGATCTACTTAAGAAAGATGAAGTAACATTGTTAAGTATGAAGCAATGTACTAACTTAACAGAACTCACACAGTTTTGTAAATATTGTGAAGAAATTAGAGGTATGGATTGCAGATTGTATAAACAGTTCTGTTTCAGAAAAAGAAAAAGTTTTATATTTCTTCTGACAAAGACTCACCATGTATATTCTATATCATTTTAACTCAGATAGACTATCTGAACAACTTTGATTGTTCTAAAGCCAACGGATAGAGGAAAATTAAATGAAATACTTTAGAGACTAAAAATGAAGAAAAAATGATTGCATATGTTTATAAACACTTGTGAAAAATCACAGCTTTTCCTTGGCAGAACATGGCCTAGACATGGAATGCAACCTTTAATTACATGTTTCCATTTGTATTTTTCTTTTCACAGATTCATTTATGCTCATTACATATTTGTTATTCTAATTATTTGCCTAGCTTTCTTGAATGAATGATTATTGTATTGCACATAAAGAGCAAAGTACAACCTGTGAACTTTCTACATGTGAAACAAGCTGACTAATGTGAAAAAAAAAAAAAGCAATCTTAGCTCATAGCTCCATATCCATACATAGTGAATATTAAAGCCTGATTTTTGTAGGCAGTCCACCTTGCAGAAGCATGAACCATTTGGGAAGCATAATAGGATACCCATCGCAATATAACTGTGGCTAGATGGGAACACTAGGAATGTAGGTGCTCGGAGTGGTTCAGACTGTACTTCTACATTACAGAGACTGCAGACACAAGGCACACTGTGCAGGTGATGTTTGGAGAGTTGGAATTGCCCTTGGATGTTGCAGAGGCCCTCTGCAACCTCTGATACCTCTGAAGGTATCAGAGCTGTGGTGAGGAACTGCATGTCTCCATTTCCTGTGCAAGGCCCTTTATGTGGTCCCTTTTATTTCTTTGGGTCAAAACCATCAAACCTGCAGGTTTTTAAGGCACTTCTTAATGATTAGGTGGGAGAGATGTGGTCAGGCCAAGGAGTGCACCAATAAGCCCTGCCCAGCGCTCTGGGCCTGCCCCCACCACCCAGGGCCCAGGGCACCACTTCAGCCTGGGAACTGTCAGCCCTGGCCCAGATGAGGCTGCTGCAGAGCCCTCAGGGAGCCCCTGACCCACACCCAGGGTGGGAGTCACTCTTCTCTCAGCATCCTGGATCCAGAAACAAGCAGAGGAGACACCAGTGGGAGGGTGGGATACCTGGGCATTGCCTCTCTGGGGAGAAGTGCAGCAGAAACAGCTATGCCAGCAGTCCCGGGTGAGCACACGAAAAATAAAACCCAGGACCTTCAGTATCCAGAGGACCTCCTACGACTCTCATGTTGCTTGGTCTGACCTGCGCACTAGCGGCTGCAGTGGAAAATGACTTGGGAAATTGGTTTGGAAAATTAATCACCTTTCTTTACATGTCCATGAACATCCGTTCATCTGACGTGGCTGGGACAGGACTGTTTTGCAGCCTGGTCATTGAGATCCCTTTCCTTCTCGTTGCAGTCAGCTGCAGGCACAAATGCAATGAGCCCTATCGGAAAGAGGTGGCAGGCTGTCAGTGTGACAGTGGGTGCAAAGAGCGTCAAGACTGCTGCTGGGATTATGAAGATGCCTGTGTGGAGCCAAGTATGGTCTTGAGCAGTCTGTGCTCATTGGTTTCCATTCTGTTCTGTTTTATTGCATAGTACTAATTGGAAAAAAATCAGTTCTTGTATTTACACTGATATACAGAAGACCCCCTGGCCATGCTGGGAAAAGGTTTTGGGCTTTGCTACGCCATATATTGACTTGGGGAGGGAGGAAGCCAGTGGTGTTGAGTTTCAGGTTGTTAGAGTGCCTAGCATGAAACCCTTCCACCTCTTTCTCAAATTATATCCTCATCTTTTTTCTTATGAAGAGACATGCTTTTTAGGCAAAAATATTAATTGAAGCAATTTTTATGGACTTCATGTATAGCACAGTGCAATGCAGCAGTGCACAGCACAGCAGCACGGAACAGCCAACTCTTTTGAAGATAACCAGAGCATTTGTAGTGCATGTTTCCTGGCCCAGATTAAGTTATGGACGAGTGTGAATGAAATGACAGGTTTTCTTTGACTAGGGGTCTGAAACAATGCCTGTGCACCAGAACTTTTTGTCCTTTTGAAAATTAACGGGAGTTCCTGTAAAGTATATTGTTGACCTTATGATGTAGGCTTGGGGATTACTTGTGAATTAATGGAATCAGAGGATTGCAATGTTCTTCCGGGAAATTTATTTCCACTTCAAGTCCAGATTCTTCTCCAGTTAGTCCCTATGCTGTCTTGGCAGCAGTTCAGTTTTTCTTCATCCTTATCACTTTCTGCCTGCTTCTGCCCTTAGACCCTTAGATCCCTTAGATCTTTTCCTATCTGCTGGGAATTAAGCACAAGAGAAAGAAAAAAAAAAAAAAGATCTCTTGCCTTCTTTCATTTTAATTAATTAATTAATTTATTTATTTATTTTTGAAGGGTGGAAGGCATTGAACAAGATAACTTTGGTAACACCTTTCTAAAATGAATTATTCTATGATTTGATGTTACCATTCAACGGCAGCAACATGTTATGTGTTTTTATGCGTTAAATGTGTTGAATTTTCCTCTTACATGAAACTTTTAAAGTAAATCAAGTAGGACATATAAATACTGGTTTAACAAAAGCTTTTTTTTTTTTTTTTTTTTTTTTTTTGGGGGGGAGATTTCAAAACAAAGGAGTTTACATACTGTTCTGTGCATGGAATAGTAATCTTTTTCTTACATTTTTCAGCCCGATCTTGGAGATGCACTAATTTCCGTTGTGGTGAGAAGAGGCTACCTGGAAGTTACTGTTCTTGTTCTGATGACTGTTTGCAGAATAAAGACTGCTGTGTAAATTACAACAGCATTTGCAAAGGTAAATCAGAAGTCAGAAAGATGTTGTATAAATGTTCCTGTGAAATAAATGTTTGCTCAAACATTAGAAATATAAAGGTTGATACATTTGTTTCTCAAGGTTAGATTCTTATAGTTACGTATTGGAAGATGAAGATGTTTTGTGGTGAAGCTTTTGGTGTTTTTGACTAGGAAGAAGAAGATTTCTGGAGAGAAGTGTGAGAACTGTCATTCATAAGAAAGAGTGTTCTGAATACTGCAGCAGTATCCCGAATGTGGTTTTTGCGTTTGTGTTTTTGTTTGTTTGTTTTTTTCCAAAAAATAGTTGGAGACATGGTTCCAGCTTCAAATCCCATGGAATCTGAAGTACTTATAGTAGTAGTAATGAGCCCTAATTAAAACTTTCCCTTTCTTTTTAATAAAAATTAATTTATAGAATGAGTTTCTTATGTTTTACTTATTTTGAATGTTGTTCATACTTAATTGTTTTATACAGACTCTGTCTAAACATAACATCGTTAGTAAAATCAGATTACAGATATGATATCTGAAGAGTATACTGGTGACTTAAAACATGTTATCTGTTATTAGAACTCCTGTATATTGTGAGGTGGCTGAGACTGAAGTCAAGTTCTGCAATATTATATTTGTCACCTAAATGCAAATGGAAGCTAAAAACAGTCAAGAGTTTGGCTAGATGCTAATTTATTTGAGCAGAGAGTACTGACCTAATTAAGATCAGTGTACATCCCCACTTCTGGCTGTTTATTAGGATAGGAGTTTTCTGTGGTAAGCCAAGAACTCTAACAGCCGCTGCTTCTTCTCTTTTCTTTCTTTATTTTTTTCCCCCCTTTCATTCTTTTCTTACTTCTTCTTTTATTTCCCTTATTTCTTCCAAAGGGATGGGCAGATCATTATCATAAATGAGTGAATGTGAAATGTGAAGCAGGTGTAGGTTCAAGGGAGAACAGAAAGACCTGGAAGTCAGAAGCTGTGGCCAACAAGGGAAGACTGAAGGAGTTTGGATTCTTTACAGGGGAAGAAAAGAAAAACAAAAGCTAAAGGAAGTCCTGGCAGCCATCACAAAGTGTATAAGTGGAATTTGCAGAAAAAGAAGTATTCCAGTGTGGATCCTGGATACAGTTAAATGTTACTCATTTAGAGACAGATAAAAATTAGGCTAAGCTTTCATAGTAATTTCTCCTCCACTTTATTTGCTTGTTTGGGTAGTATGTGTGTTCTGTTTTTAGCTTACAGCTGTAAGCATTAGTCCTTTCAGTGTCTAAAGGCCTAATAGCTTGTGCAAAATGATATATAAAGGTATTTTTAGCCCTACTTTTCTATAATTCTGTATTGAAACAAAAAGTCTCAGAAAGAGCTCTAAAAAGGTCAACCAAGAAACTTCTTTGTTGTACAATTTGTTTTTTGTATTACTTTGTAATGCTAACTCAGTATTTTATTTTGTCATTTTAGGTGAAATACCTTGGGTAGAAGAACCATGTACACCACTTGAAACTCCTCAGTGTCCAGCTGGGTAGGATAAAGTTTTTTTCCTTTCCCCTTCCCCTTCCCCTTTCCCTTCCCTTCAACAAATAAGAAATATTAGGGTGGGCAGAAATGCTTCACTCAGCCACAGTAGGTCTTTAAGAGATTTTTATAATTACTGAGAATAAGATGCCTGCCTAGAGAATATATTTTCTATAGAAATAGATTATGGCTAGCAACATTTTGTTTTTCTAGAGCATATGTAATTTTGTTGCAAATCCATTTATCATTTACAGCTCAGAGCAGAGTACAGGAGTTCAAATGCAGATTACAAGTCAGTTTCCAAAGACCTGGAAAAATTGTTAGAGTTAATTCATGTATCACAAATTGTTCATAGTCCATTTTACGTTATTAGTACAGTATTTCTGATAATTCAATCTTGACGTTCTATGAGCTTATGCAGGCTACGATAACTTGGAATTTATGATGGCAATTCTTTATCTGAAAGATTTATTTATTTATTTATTTTTACTCAAAGAGCATATGAGAAGAAAGGTTAATTAAAAAAGAAGATATGAAAGTAGTGCTATGTCTGCAATATCTGGAACATGGAAATTCTGATGACCACCTGTAGGTATTTTATAAAGATAGTTTATATCTACAGGCAGATGTTATAGGTATAGGATAGGCAGAAACATAGTTTAAAAGTTGTTCTCAAGATAAAATGAATTATTTTTCGGCTAAGTCTCAGTATCTGTCAGGTTATTATTATGTTATCTATTTTACTGCCGAATTATACTTAATTATAACAATTATACCTTTAGTAGTGCAGCCTCTTTCTAAAGTTCATGGGTTCCTGCATGGACCGCCAAGTATAGGTACAAAGATACGTACTTCTTAGGTTAACAAATAACTTATGGAGTTCACAGTGATTCATAGGCTAGAATTTAGACATTAGAAGAAGGCTTCTTTAAGTGCTGTAAACAACACAGCTATATAAAGCTCCATTTTGTTTCAAACTTCAATCAGGAAGCTATTTTATGCAAAATGTTTGTATACAAACTTTTGATGACAGTGTACTTTAGTGTTTTGGAAAGACTGAATGAGAAACAAACTGGGATAGTTTGTTTTATTTTTTGTGATATTGTGTGATATGAATATATAACTTTATTTTTATAGTCATCACTCAAAGTATTACTCCAAAAAATTCTTCAGTCACATGTTAGTAACTGCATTTAATCAATAGTAGTTCTTTTCAAATGTTTTCCAGGTTTATGTATTGAACCATTTCTACAAATTACGAATAATTGGTTCTATTTTTATTTATTTTAGATATCACATATAATGAAACTTATTTCAAACTACATTTTTCATTCAATTGTAAGCTTTATTTTTTCTAAGGAAACAGTGAAATACATAATGATGGTTAACAAAAAGACTGAATTGCAAAACTAGATAACTTGATCCCTCTGACTTTTTCTCTTTGTGTTACAAGTAAAATGCTGTAGCGCTAGCATTTTATATCTCCCAATGCATTTTTTTTCTTTATCAGTCCTTTTAGATTGGTTAAAAAAAAACACATCTAATAACTTGGAAGGTTTTTTTCACAGGTAGCACTTCCCAATTAGAACGTTTACAACAATAATCTAAACACTTCTACAGATCAATTTCAATTTGCACACGTTTTATCATACTTTCCATATAAATTCAGATCTGAGGCTTTTGATCCTTGTTTGCTTACATTAAATCTTACCTATGGCATGATAGCAGCTGCATTCTTTTCTTAGCTTTGTGTGCAGTGTGTCGGTGGACTTGAGGTAAGAAAGCTTTCTTTACCTCAATGAGAGAGCTAACTTGAAAGATAAAATCCACAGAGAACCTGGACTGCCCACTGATGTCTTCACAAAGCAAATGTGGTAAGGTAAACAGCACAAACCCGGCAGTGCAGAGAGATTACTCTTTCCAGCCCAGAGGCCAAATGATCTTAGCTGCTTGCTGGGTGATTGCTGGCTTTTACAGTCTTGTGCAGGTGCCCTGAAAGATTTTTAAGGTGTGTAAAGAGAGAAGAGACAGAATTCAACACTACTATGTCCAGAAGTGCTTTGGCTGTTCTGTACTCTGGGCTTGAATTTGGATGATAGTCTGTAGATTTATATTTGTGATTAAAAGATGAAAAAGAAGCAAACAATTTATTTTCATGGGTTGTATATATAATGAGTAGCTTGTATTTTATGCCTCCAGTGGTTTCTTTTTCATGAGGATTGTGTGTTTGTACTTGAGCTATTTGTTTATCTCTCACTGTGACTTTAATTCTTGGAATCATATGGGAGTTCTGGAGACTGCTTTTAAAAATAGAATTTGTTTTGTTGTTAAAGACTTTAACAAGTCAATAACTCTTCAAACTCCTTAATGATCAAGAAGTTGTATTTTCCTACAGGTTTGATGTGCCACCACTTATCCTTTTTTCAATGGATGGTTTTAGAGCAGAATACTTGCAAACCTGGGGTTCGTTGCTGCCAAATATTGAAAAACTCAGTAAGTTACCACAAGTGCTTTGACTGTTTTCTTTAAAAATCTGCATGCAACCTCTCTACTTAGTCCCTTTTGCTGCTACATTGTTCACATGTTGCTCGACAATAAGAAGATCCCAAATCAGGTCTCCCTTATCAGTTGTATACTTATATTATTTCATATTCTACATTAATTCTTGTATTTGAGTGCACAGCAACCAAGACTCTTTTTTAAGAAGGCCATTAATATTGGTCTGCAGTGTTTTATTAAATAACTAGTTTGAAATGTACATTCAAATACAGTTTAAGGCTCAAAAATAGTTCGAGCAAAGGATTTCATACATTTTCTGTACTCCAGTAAAAATTCTATTAGGTAACGCGATCTTCATTAAAGTATAATACTAAAAAAAATGCATTAGGTTATTGGGAAGTATCCCTCAAAGGTGTACTTTTCCAAGTCAGATATTTTAACATATTAAAAAGAAGCTGAATATTTAAGAATTTAAGAGAATGAGTGAATATTCTTATCTTAGACTTAAATATAATGTAATTTACATGTTGGTATAAATTAACGTATTGATGTAATTGCAGTAAGGTTCAAGCAACTGTTTCTCAGTATTTCTTTAGGTTGTGCTGTAGAGGGCTCTGAAAATTGAAAACCATTAGCGCACACTTTGTATTCAAATTTCCTGAATATTTTAGGAAACTCTCAATATGCTTTGTACCTGGCCAAAATCTCTGCGAATTTATTCATTTCTTCTCAGCAGTAATAGTCTAAATTGACAGTGTTTGTGTCTGTTCTGAATATATTATGTTCTGCTTACTGAATAGTAAACAATCTTGTTTGTGGATTACAAAGGATATCCAGGGGCCTGAACTTAAAACAATGTGCAAATGACTTCTTTTGCAAATATTTTATTCTTTGCTGTCTTTCTGAAAATGGAAGGAATTTGAATCAGTGAAGAAATCATGCATGAAGAAGTCAGTGTTCAATTCCAGTCTTTTGAAAGAGGTGAAAAGGAAATGCCAATTTGACTTAAGGCATGAAAACCATGCTAGGTGAAGGCATGAAAACCATGCTAGGTGTATGTTTCCAAGAAATCCCTGTAAACAAGATCAGTTCTAATTCAATACCTGTGGTCAGCTTTAATATTTACTTATACACACTCATGCTTATATTTCTCAGTAATCTACTGTGGGTAAGAAAGGGAATTTCCTTTCTTTGCAAAAGGAAGACTTTTAAGCTGATTTGTACCATAAAATATTTCCTCTCTCGGACTCCATTAACCTAGCATTTTCAATAGAGCTAATGAAGCAAGTTGGTACAGAATATATATTATGAAAGTAACTCCTTTACTGTTCAAGAGAAATCTGTAAAAAAATTCTTCTGATTTTCTCATTTGTCAATTATTCTGTCCCTCTTTAAACATTCTTTATAAGCCTTTTTTTTCTGAACAACACTAGAACAGTTTTGTTGAGTATCAGGCTTTCAATTGGTTAGCTGAACTTGTTCAGTTAAAAAATTTTATTATTTAATGGAAATGCTTTATATCAACTAATAAATTGTGCTTCTGTGTGAATCAAATGATCAGCTGACTACAGATTAATACAGAGTTGTTTCTCCACATGACATTAAAAATGGCATTAAGGCATCTTAGAGTCTTCACAACTTTTATTTTGTGGATAAATAAGTTGAATTGCAGTGCATTTAGCTATTACAGATGTTCAGGTGTGGTAAGTGCCTTTGAAAATTAATTGCTGAAATGTAGCACAATGGATGGAGAGAAAGAATCAAAGAATCATCTGCGTTGGAAATGACCCATAAGATCATCATTTCTAATGATCACCTTATGTCCATCACTGGCAAGTCCACTACTAAACCATTTCCCTAAGCTCCACATCCACACGTCTCTTAAATACCACCATGGATGGCAGCTCCACCACTTCTCCAAGCAGCCTAATACAATGCCAGTCTTTCCGTGAAGAAATTCTTCCTAAAATTTAATCTAAACCTCCCCAACACAACCTGAGTCTGTTTCCTTGCATCCTATCACTTGTCACCTAAGAAAAAAGAATGACACCCATCTTGCTACAAACTCCTGTGCCTTCAAGTTTTCATTCTTGAAGCATGTCCAGCCTTCCTGGGCACTTGGGATGAGATTCAGTCCAGACTAGGGCACATATATTTAGATATGTTCTTGGATATGTCTATATATAAGAAACATGTCCATTGTAGTAAGTGCCTTTATGGTTAATGCAGTCTGTGCAGTATGGTGCAAGTGCCTAGAGAGCATGTCAGTTCAACCTACAGAGGGTGCCACAGGACTGGGTGGGTTTCAGCATCTACATCAGGGCACAGGTCTCCCATTGATCTTACATCAAAACTGCTGGCTTCCTGTGTATGTCTTGGATATCTGAGTGTATCTAAAATGGCATTGGACTCCAGTGCTGTTGCAAATGAGTCTTTCTGTTCACCAGACAGCTCTGCAGATTGTCCTGCCTGGGCTGACCTGAGGCTTCAGTCTGGTTACATAAATGTATATGTCCAGTGCCAGGGTGATTTGAAGTATGAGAGACATCTACTTAGGTTGGCATGGATGCAGGAGCAGCGCGTGGAGACTGGGCAGAATCACTAAAGATGCCTCAAAGGACCTCGAGCATATAGGGTTCAGGCAGCTGAATTGAGTGTCCTGTGTTCGATGGCAATCGAGTGTAGGCCTAGCTCACAAGGAAACACCAGAATGTTTGTGTCGTATTTTTGGGTCAAATTTCTTGTCTAATACAATAGCAACTGGACAACTGAGCAGCTGACTGTGGTGATGTTGTATTTTATTTTATTTTTTATTTTATTTTATTTTATTTTATTTTATTTTATTTTATTTTATTTTATTTTATTTTATTTTATTTTATTTTATTTATTTTTTTTTGTTTTTAAGACTGTTAGTTTTCAATTAAAAAAAAAAAGGAAGGAAACTTATATTAATTCTGTAATCTGTTGCAGAAACATGTGGCACACATTCAAAATACATGAGAGCTGCTTACCCCACAAAAACTTTTCCAAACCACTATACTATTGTCACAGTAAGTGAGAATTTGTTATTTATACTTTTCTTTATCTATATGCCACAGAAAAGATTTTTTGGTACCAAGGAATTAACTAATCTTTTTGTGGAACATAGGAACTTAGGCTATAGAAGTGATATATAAAGAGACATGCTGAGATAGTACATGCAGCGTTGTAGGAAAGAGGCATGCCTACGTGTTTATGTAGGTATGTCATCTGATTCTGGCCTATGAACCTGTTATTCCTGATCTTTGTCAGTCTACTTGGATACGGGTGAATAGGGGTGAGGGCGCTGCCATTTGATGAGTGTCTGTGTTAGGGTGGGTTTGGCAGCTGATATGTAACCATGTGACATATCTGATACTTAATCTATAGCATATCAGCTTTTAATGGGGTTGTGGAGGAAAGAGGAAAACTGAAAGGGAACTTGCAAGGCACACTGAGTTCACTGGAAGTAATCTGATGAACTATGTGAGGTAGGAAATGTATTCTGTTTCTGTGATAAAACAGCCATAAAATAATTGCAATAATTGCAACATAGTTTAGGTTTCATTTGATTTTAAGGTTCATAGTTTTATGTTTGTTTGTTTTCATTTTGCAGGGATTGTATCCAGAATCTCATGGTATTATTGATAACAGCATGTATGATGTAGACTTGAACAGGCACTTCTCACTTTCAGGGACCGAAAAATTCCAGCCTGAGTGGTGGAAGGGACAGCCGGTAGGTTTACCTTCCATTCATGGTGTTCTTCTGTCTAAGGGATCATGTGTCATATTATAAAACAAAAGAGAATAAAATGCAAAGTTGTGTGATGTACTTGCAGTACATACTAAATGTCCTTTAGGGTTCATATTATAGGCTGCCTACAAAACAGTTTTCTTTCTGAAGGTAAAAGAACTCTTAAAATGTTGACTCAGAGGCTTTAAGAATTCTTTTAATGGGACAGTTTCTGAAAAATCCTTAAATATTTTGGCTGTTATTGGAATGGTATTCTTGCCACAGGAAACCTTAGTAAGTTTTTGATAGGGTTTTATTTTGCAGGTTGTATTTGTTTGGTTGGTTGGTTAGTTAGTTTTTGACAATTAGCTAAACAATGAAATTTGCAAATCTATTTCCAAAGTATATCCATTTAAAAATACACTTATAAAGTCCAGGCATATAAAAACAAGGAATAGGATAGCAAGAAACTTCATTTCCATCTAAATGAATGCTTCTGTGTAAAATGTGACTCATTTCATCAAGAAAACCTACCTCTTGATTGTATCTGTGGTTATAGCTAATATTATTAATTTACTAGAAATACCAAGTAGTACAAAAATAGAAAAAAAATTATTTACATGTGTAGTATATGCTTAATGTATATGTTTAACATACATATATATTTAATTATATACACACATACAGATTACATATTTATATATATATATGTGTGTAGTCATGTTTATAGTATACCCAAGTATACAAATTTTGGTGCTGTTGTTTTCTGAAGGATTCAGTAGGGACCACAGCTGCACTCTTTAGAATGAAGAGAAATATACCCTGTAATAATAAAATTATGTAACTAGAAACCGTATCTTCCATCTTTATGATTCATTCCACTGGATCCACATATCCATTCTGCAGGATATGTCATTGGAAAAAGGACACACTACCTGTTGGCAGCTATGGAAATACCTGTACGATTTTTTTTTTCCCTGAGAATTCCCAAGAAACTGCAGCATACTCACTCCCATGCTACCAATGTTTCTTCAGAATGTGTACACAGAAAACAAACTTCAAATCTGACACATTTTTAGGCAACATGATGATTTGTTAGGTACATGATGTATGAAAGAAGAAAGAAATGTATACCTGCAGCCCATATTTCTGATCCAATCATGTATTTTGATTCTGGTGATCTGAGGCCCTCCAGTTGTGTAAATGCAATAAAATAATTTGTTTATATCTTTATCCATAGATGTGGCTTACAGCAATGTACCAAGGTTTGAAAGCAGGAACATTCTTTTGGCCAGGCTCTGATGTTCCCATTAATGGTACATACCCGGACTTGTACAAAATGTACAACAAGTAAGTTTTTATAAGGCTTGTGGAAAATGCCCCTAAATTACTCCAAAAATACAAATTGTCATATAACAGTTGAGGGAATTAAATACCTAAATAATTTAATTTAATAATTACAATTTTAAACAACAGTCTGAGTGGCAAGTGCCATATCACATAGTCCTGTGTTTGCCACGGAACTGCCATTAATAGTTAAAAATTTCAAACCCATTTAGGTGATTCACAATAAGAAAGGCAAAAAGTACTGTATGTTCTCCTCTCCTAGATGGTTTTGAAAGTTTCAGCCAAGTGCAAACCACCAATTTCCCACTGAGAAGGCATCCCATAAATAGTAGCCACCTACAAGCTATACCAAAGACTACCGTAGTTTCACACATGAAGTCTAAAATCTACACATAATAACTAACTCTTTGAAAGTACTTGTACTTGATAATAAGTTTTCAGATAACCTATACCTTAACTAACTTGGAAACACTGGCAAAAGGTTATAGAAGGCAGGAACTAACTGAAGAAAGGACACTGCATAGGGAAGCTACTGAAGGAAGATGACCTTTAGACCGAGTAATTTTTCATCTTTTGGAAGGCATTGGTATTAGCAATTATTTTTTTTTATATTTTTATTTTTTGTGATTTCAGTAAATCTCTCATGGTTCTGTACATTTACAAGGCTATTCTAAAGTTAGTATATAATTGTAAGGCTGTATTGATAACAAATTACTTATTACTGGTATCTTACTAAGATATGTCATTCTTGAAATACAATACATTGACTTTATTATGTTACAAGAGTAATATAGTAACATAGTAACTAGGTGGACTCTTTCTCCGTACTTATATTCCTTGGAATTGGGAGGGCAAATCAGAAAGGGCTTGTTGACATATCTTTTTGTTTGTTTCAGTTCAGTTACATATGAAGAGAGAATTTCAGGAATACTGAAATGGCTTGATTATAACAAATCTGAAAGGTAACAGTAATATCCTAGTGGTTTGTAAGAGTACAGCTTGGAATGGTTGTAATACTTTGCAGATGAACTTTCTATTAGTGTTTCTGAAACATGGAATCTACCATGTTTTGCCATCTCAGATGAGAATTTGCTGAACATGACCTTGTAGTATAAGTATAGTTAATGATTTTCAACATACGATTGTGGATGCAATGTACCTGAATGGAATGTACTGTTTTTTAAGTTTTCCTTTATTGTTTTGTCTTATGCCCTAGGTGAAACATGTAACATTCAGTTTCTAGGCTGAGTGTAGGATTTTGTAGGAAAGGTCTTACACAAGAAAGGTTAAATATCTGAAAGTAATTGCAGACAGTAATTCAGAATGAAAAGCAGATGTCTGTACAGGTTGTGGTAGTGTGGATATTACTATGTTTGCATGTATCAGAGAATGACAAAGTAGAAGACTTTTACATCTTCTAAATGACACAAGATTCTGAATACCGTAGTGATCTAGGACTGTAACTTGGCAGTTAGATGCCCAATAGATTTGTATCTGTTGCAGTTGTTTAAATGAAATAATGACAGATTAAGATTCATTTGTGTGTGTTTTTAAATAGAATTTTAGATTACCATGCTGATCTTTGTAACATGTAAACAAGTGAAATCTTTTATATGATGATTTGTTACCAAAGTCCTCATATTTGCAGTTAGGAGACACTTTCTAGAGCCTCATCACTTGAGCAGGATAAGGTCATTTTAGTGGTAGTTTTGTTTGTATCTCAAGAACAGCTTGCTTTGTTCTCTAAGATCCTGAGGTTTTACTGAGTGATTTCTTTAAAGACACTGGATACTGTTTCTTAAAATGTAATTCCAAATAAAATAGTCCATGTTGATTAATTACAAAACTCAGAGGAAGGTAGATGATTATAGTTACTGTTTTTGCTTTTTCTTTTTTTCTTAAGGTTAGAGGAAATTACTTAAAATTATATTTGTATTTCCTTTTGTTTCATATGAGTTTTTTTTTTTTTCAATGCTGTCTCCAAATTTTCATAATATTTCCTTTTTATTTATTTGTAACTTGAGGCCTGATTTCTACACTTTGTATGTTGAAGAACCAGATTCTTCTGGACATTCATTTGGACCAGTTAGTGCTGGCGTAAGTAGTTTTTGTGTTTTTCCTAGACTAAATATCACTAAAAATGGTGCCGTACTATAAACTTATCTGATTTATAAACTTGGAAAGTATACTAGATCAAAAATTACCATGACTGTTTTCTGAGTTTTCATTAAGTTAGGCTCTTGCTTGTGGCTGACCCCTTAGTTATGATCAGCAGTGTGTGTGAGCCAAAGGAGCCGTAACACAAATGGACTGGCAGAAAATCATTTCTGTTCATAGTGTTACAAATAGTATTAAGTTTAAAGTTGAGTGCATTTAGACGAAACTTCAATTTTATTGACAAGTGATATTTGGAAGCATGTGGCCTAGGAAATTCTCAGAACTGTCTCTTATATATTCATTAATTCTACTTCAGTGTTTGTTAATTTGTATTATTTCGTTTTTATCTGCATGCATGAAAAAAGTTCAGTCTTTAAGGAGAGACCCAACACATCAGGCTTATCATATCAGCTCCTTCCTAGATTGTGTAATAGCTTTGAAAATGATCTTCCACAGAAGGCTTTCTTGTAGTGGACAAAGAACAGAAAAACTGATCTTTGTAGGACAGTTTTAGGCTCCCTGACTGGAAAGTGAATTCCATTTCTCTTTGTGCACAAAGGGCTTAAAACCCCTTTACTGTATGCATAATTGTATATTTGTGCGTTGTCCTTGCATGCAAGATTGTTGAGAGAGTGCGGCTAGGGGAACAAGAAGGGTGCAATTCCTCAGACTCAGTAAAGCGTTGTCCTTTCTGTTTGCTCTTTGAAGGAGACAGTAAGTCAGCTATGCCATTTAGGGAAGAGCCATTCTTCGTGAAGATCTGCAGTGTGGGTTGTGATGGATTTCTCCCATATTACTTCAGTGGTGGTGTGGTTCTCCAAACTGCTCCAGCACGGGTCCCCCACAGCTGGGTGGCAGCTCCCCCCAGACCCCCTGCTCCTGCGGGGGCTCCTCTCCACGGGCTGCAGCTCCGGCCCAGGGCCTGCTCCTGCGGGGGCTCTCCATGGGCCGCAGCCTCCTCCAGGCCACATCCACCTGCTCCACCGGGGGCTCCTCCACCCACGGGGGGGCTGCAGCGTGGAGATCTGCTCCATGTGGGACCCATGGGCTGCAGGGGGACAGCCTGCTCCACCAGGGGCCTCTCCATGGGCCACAGGGAAACTGCTGCTGTGGTACCTGGAGCACCTCCTGCTGCATGGACCTGGGGGTCTGCAGGGCTGGTTCCCAGTCCTCTCTCCCAGCTGCTGTTGCACAGCAGTTTTTTCCCTTTCTTAAATCTGCTCTCGCAGAGGTGCAGACATTGCTTATTGGCTCGGCTCTGGCCAGCGGCAGGTCCCTTTTGGAGCCATCTGAAACTGGCCCTTATCTAGCATAAGGCAGCTGCTGAATTCTTCTCGCAGAGGCCACCCCTGCAGACCCCCACTACCAAAACCTTGCCATGTAAATTCAGTACACATAGTCAGTGATTTTCTGTAGGAAGCTTGAAGGAACTCTGTATTGGAGAAGGACACCATGTTTCCTTAGATGCCATAGGTAAAGAGTGTATGTAAATGATTTTGAAATGCTGCTTGTTATTAATACAATGACATTCTCATGCTACAACGACAGTTTAATTGTCATTGTCATTAATTGTCATAAATGTCAAAGACATTTAATATTATAAATCTTATATTTTATATAAATTGGGGGTAAGGAAAAAATCTGAATGTGTTACATTTTTATTTTAATAAACGTATTTTAAAGCTTAAGTAATAGAAAAAAATCTAATGTGAGTCTTTAAAATGTACTTAGTGTAGCAAATTCTGTGGTAGAGTATTGGAATTGCACATCTTTAATGGTGATGGTAAATTGCACTGGAGCAGAAGAAATAAAGGAGCAATATGAACAGCATGAAAGCTGACAGAAAAACTTGCTTTTTTCAGACTGATTTAAGTGATAACTTGATTAAGTGATAACTTGAAATCAGCAACAAAGGAAAGTTCTAATGAACCTTGTTTCTCTCACAGGTAATCAAAGCCTTACAGCTAGCAGATCAAACACTAGGAATGCTAATGGAGGGACTTAAACAGAGAAACCTGCACAATTGTGTAAATCTCATTGTTTTAGCTGATCATGGTAATGTATATAATTTTGTTTTTCAATGTAAACTTCACTGAGTCATTGTTTTCTTTCTCTTCTAATATGTGTGCTTACTAGTTTTAATCAATTTTATAAATCACTTTATGGTATCTTGGAATGTAACTGTTTCTGTATTGTTCTCTAGGGATGGACAAGACCTACTGCAGCCAATTAGAATACATGACTGATTACTTCGAACAGGTTAATTTCTACATATATGCTGGGCCTGCAGCTCGCATTCGAGCAAACAAGGTTCCTCAGGACTATTATACTTGTAAGTGTGGACCAATCCTGGGATTGCACAAGCACTATATCAGGAAATAAATAAACAAACAAAACTTTCTGTATCAGGGAAAAGAAGGGAGAGAGGTAAACCATGGAAGTGCTCTATTCAGGGAGTTTAGAGAATTCATAAAGTATTCTAAAAGGCATAATTATAGCAGATTTTAATTAAAAGCTGGAATCCTGTTGTACTTTCTTTTATCTATTCTAATTGTATTTATATTTATAGACACAGCATTTATACAACCTGAAGCAGACTTTCCTTGGCTTAAGTAACAGACTAAGTCAGACAGGAACAGAGTAACAAAGTATACTAAGGAGTTCAGAGGAACAAATAATGATGTTTATTATGTGTTTTATTTTCTGTATAATTGTTGACTTATTTTTTCTAATGGTCTTACTCTTTCTGAAAGAATTTTCCTTCTGTAAAGTGCTCTGATTTGTATTTTAGAAAGCTAATGTCAAAAGACTGAAGTTACTCTTCTAAAACATAGAAGGTGAAATTGCTAGAACAGACTGGATTCTCTGTGACTGCTGCTGGAACTGGAATACTAGACAAGCGGTCCAGGTCCAATTCAATGTAAAGAACATTCTATTTCAAACTGAGGTCTGTAGGGAGAAAAAAATTTGGTTTTCATGATTTATCAGCTTTAGGTGTAGGCAGTCTTTTCAACATAGCTTATCAACATAGCTTTTCAACAGTCTTTCTTGATGTACCCAAAGTACCAGGTATTGTCACAGGCTACCATGTATGCAGGCAGTTATTCTTGCAAACATAGCATTCCTATCCATGGAAGGTTATGTTACCATGATCTTCACAAGCTAACAAAGAAATTCAATTTTACAGGGAAAAAGTGTGTTGAAATTTTTTTAGCAAGGCTTTGGACCTTCAACTATTTTAATGTATGCTGATTGATCTTTTCTTTTTAACAGTTGACTCAGAAGGAATTGTTAAAAACCTCACAGTGAGTAAATATTTTAATATTTTTTCCTCGTAGTTCCTCTTAATAGGAATGTGACCAAAAAACATAGTTTGTAAAAAACTGAGATTATAGTGCCAGTTTAAATAGCGTATTGTAGTGTACCACAGGAGGTAGTTCTAGAAGTTGTTCAAAAATAGTACACAAATGAGTGCTGTGCTGTATTTCTGTTCAAAGCAAAGAAGTTTTCTGAGCTTCACTTTGAAATGGAAGAAATAGGTGACTTCAGATGGAGAAAGTAAGGTATATCTTCATTATAGAACAGAATACAACACAGTGGTGCTTTAAATAATAGACATCCTGTTAGCTCTGTATCACAAGGGCTGCACCCAGGCCAGGTTAAAGCAAATTTTCCATGCAACAGATTTTGACATTGTGGAGTACATTGCCACAGGGTTTTGTAGAGGCTTACTATATAAATAAGAAGGGAAGATTTTAGATGACTTTAAGAAGGACAGGCCTGTAAGGGCTGTTAAACATGATGCACAAGTAAGCCTAGAGGAAGCTGAACAGGTACAAGAAAGAATATTAATTTAATACTTGGCTTGTTTGTATATGCTTTCTTTATACTTCAGTATCTGGTTCTGGCTACTGTTGGAAACAGAGTTCTGGGCAAGATGGACCTTTGGCATGAGGAAGTATGGCTTTTTCAGGAACTTTTATGGCATATGACTTGAGTACTTGCAGGACTTTTAGGTATGCTGCACTACCACTGGTCTCCATAGTGATAGTTTTGCCATACTTTGTGGGTGTAGCACTTGAGAGCAGGTCCAAGCTTGCTTGTGTCTCCTGTGTAGGCCGTTGCTCCTTCTAGGTGCACTCTGTGGCAGCTGAGTGCTGAAGGATGCAAACAAATGAGTGCAGGATGGAGTGCAAAACATAGGAAGACCAAGACAGTTTCTTTTACTGAAAGGTGATGAGGTGGAACACTGCATATTTTTCTTTATAGTCTTAAGATAGATAATTCACTGTTGTTTTTGTTTGTGTGTTTGTTTGTTCTCTTGTTTATTTTAATCAAATTATAAATTAACTTGTTATATATGTGGTGTGCAAACTAGCATCCTTGCAGGAAGCTTGATTTTTGTATTTCTTTAAATTTATAATTCATGGTGAATTAAAGATATAAACTGCTCACTCTCTCTGTATTGCCATAATTTTCCTTTATTTCCTTCAATGAATTTGTGGACAGATGTTCTGATACTTCTAGAGCTGAGTATTTACTCAGCTTGGAAAAGTGCTAGGCTATCTCAGCAGAGTGTATTTCCAATAAACCACCACTGGAGGTCTTCCTGTAACCTCTTGAATCACTCATCTGTGCCATACAACACGTAGCTTTTGCCAGCCACTCGAAGTTCAGAGAGCGGTGAAATTCCTGTTTAAATTCTTATTGATTCTGAATTACCTAAGAACATGTCCTTTGTTCCAGCATCCAAAGCAGACGTGGGAGTAGAATATCAGGGGATGGGAATAGAGGAAGGAGCTTTTTCAGTGTTACATCTTCTACCCCATTGTATGATGTGGAGCCTGTCATACCAAAGAGCATTAGGGTGAAGGCAATAGCAGTTTCTGCATGTTCTCTACCCTACTTGAAACTGCTACTGGTAATAGTTACAAGGTGAGATGCAACATCTCTGTATTGTAGGAATAATCTGGATTGAGGAGACTTCCTTTCCCCCATCTATTCATAGATAGTTACATCCCATGTTTTGTCTCTTTCAAGTTGTTAGAAGAAGGGTTTGGGGCAGAGAAGGAAATTGTGGATTGTATGTTAATTAGGTCGATTTCTTCTATTTTTTTCCCTTTATTAGAGTATCTTCTGCAGAATGATCTCCTCTCCTGAGCTAGCAAACCCACTGAATCCTTATTTGTTTTTCACTGTGCTTCTTAGATGACTATCAAGGAACATTTTACTCTCATTTCATACATGAATGGCATTCTGTGCATAGTGTAGAATTCTAGGGCTCAAAGGTGAAGATGTCAGATCAGACTCCAAATATGCTATAGCTTGTGTGCTGCCTGTGTGATAAAACAGGCCCTCTTCTCTGGCTTAATCTGCTTTCTAGCAGCAATTCCCTCAACATTTTAGCTGTTCTGTGTTGTCCCAGATTTCTGAATGGGATCAACACCTCTGAAACATTGCTGTGGTGGTTTCTGGCTGGTGGAGTGACTCCTGATAACCATATGCAGTTAAATTATTGCAGCATATTGTATGGTTTTCATTAGTGTCTTGATGGCAAACTCCTTCATGGTATGCCTATTAATATAGCAGTTAAAATAGTAAATGTGGATGTCAGAGCTAAGGTCTGTAGCTAATAGCTGAGCACTAGACATCTACATGTTCAATCTTGCAACTAAAACTCTAGACAGTACATGTTATGTATATTTGTTTTTCTGTGTTGCTTATTGAATGGTAAAGTAATAGAAGGTGACAGAAAATCATGAACTACCTAGGAACTTTCTCTTGTAGTTTGTGAACTTACATATGAGATGCCAGTGACACTAGTACGAATGTACAGGGTAAACATTACTACTAAATGTCTTTCAGCCTTAGCAGTGCTTTTACCATAGTATTGGTAAGGTTACTATAATTCCATTGCCTCTTGGGCTGAAAATGAGATAGGCAGGGTTATTGGAGAAGCTCTCTCCAAACTGTTTGTGATAATACTCAATGATGGATTTATTTTTGATACTGCACAAATCTGACTGGGCCCTTTCTTGTTGTGCAGTGCAAAAGATCCCCTCAGCACTTCAAGCCTTATCTGACACCTAACCTGCCAAAACGGTTCCATTATGCTAACAACATTCGTATTGACAAAGTTCATCTTCTGGTGGATCGACAGTGGCTGGCTGTAAGGTACCATCATGTTTGTGACCGTTTTCCTTTTCATTTCATTCATTGATGCCTCCTTTCTTGTTTTGTAAGACTTGCAGTGTTACATTTATTTTTTTTTTCAAGTGTAAAAATGAATAATGTAAGCTAAGAATGCATTTTAGTATGACTGAAATCTTCACAGTCTAGTCAAAGAAGTCTAGTACTCCAGAAAAAAATTTTACAGAAAAAAAACAACAGCAGCAGCAACAACAAAAAAGCTATTAAAAAAAAAAGTCTCAAAAATAATGCAGTTAAAAGTGTTACGCAAACCCTTCCTAGTATCTAGACCTTTTGCTGGTGTTAAGGTCATCCTCTCACTGTTCTTCTGGGCCCTTATGACTTCAGTCTGCTGTCCAGAAATTGGCATTATTATCCTTCCTCAATAGGAATATGATGCTGATGTTTCTTTTTCTTCACTCTGTGATCTTACTGAGGTCATTTTTATATGTATGCTAACACACTTCTATAACTTTGTCGTTCTTCACTGGTCTCCAAGTCAACACTACATCTCATTCTACTGTTTATAATGTACTTTACATGTGTTAAATACTTGTTCCTGTTCTCTTTTTTACTTCTAAATATGGCTATATTAGTTTCCGGATCTACATGTCTTTGATAACTCACCAAAACACTGGTGAGTTGTTTGTAGCCTTGGGGTCTCCAGAGGCCAGCTTGGGCAAGTCTGTAGTCATCTCATGTCTGTAGTCTTCTGTGCTATGCTCTGCCCCTTTTCTGTGCTATGCCCCTTTTCAAGGTCCTCTGCTACTGTACAAGGTCAGTTTTTCTCCACACTACATCATTACCTCAGAACTGTAAATATTTCATTCTACCCAGAATAACTAGTTTTTACTGCTGTCTATATAAAAAACTATGTAAAATTCAGGACAATGTTGGTGGTGTAAGTAGCAATACTGTATTTCTGAGATACAGGGCTACAACAGCAGAACTATGATCTGACTTGGAATTTCAAGGCTATTCAAATACTAGAAAACGCCTGATCAGTACATAACTTTATTGTTTATTTTGGTGCAACCAAATAATTGTCCTGAACCTAAAAAGAAATACACAGTGAAAAATATCACATTCATTTTTTCTTTTTAGCTGTGCTTGAGTGTTCTTGTGCCTTTGAAAACAGGGTACATAGGTCTTACAAGTATGTGTTGAATAAATAAAAGATGACTATGTCCTTATCTTTCCAGGTATCTCAGCAACAGTTAAGTTAATACAAGCATTAGTCACCATAAGTCAGAGTATTTTAGCATGTTAATAATTCTATAACCCCTTCCCACATGAACATCTCTCCTTCAAGATCACCCTTTTAAGATATATGATGAGATTGCACTCTCTTGTAAGGCAAAATCCCTTGCAGTCTTATTTGTGTTGTTCCACAGAAGATAACAGATAAATTTTCCTACTATGACTTTTATATTAAGTTGCTGATACCAAGGAATATAACTGAAGAATTCTTCCTAAGCAGATTACACTGTTGTGAAAGTTCTTGCTGAGTAAAGGCCTCAGTCAAAAACAGGCATTTATTCAATTTATTTTGAAAACATTGATTCACTGTACACTCCATAGTTGTCTAGAATATGTTTTGTTTCTGTCCATAGCAACCTGTGGTATAAGATGGAGAGTTCTTCATAAACATGAACACAGGATGAGCAAAAAGCAGTACAATATTATTTCAGAGTCAGTTCTGAGGATATTGTTCAGAGTGCAGTGATTTAGGATGACTCTTACTATCTGCCTCTATTTGTGACGTTTTAATTCACAGTCTGTGATGGTTTCTTCTCAGGGACAACAGTTACACGTTTTGTGACGTAGGTAACCATGGCTATGACAATGAATTTAAAAGTATGGAGGTAAGATGATTTCTATTCAAGTCTTGTGTCTTCTCATGAAGAAAATCAGAATGTGGTAGATGAACCAGGAGAATATATAGTAGTTTTAGCATTGTGATTTTTCTTACCTGTCATCCAGACATACAAACTGTGAACATGTATAGGGTTCACATATTGGTATTGCCTTTCATCAGTGTGTACAAGTCCAGCTTCTTTGGGATCCTGTAGTAAAACTTGTCATGGCTCACCTTAACTCCATGGAACCAGTAAATCAAGCATACTGTGTTCAGATGTGGAACACTAAGTTCTTTCCTTTTCTACTGAAGCAATGACTGAAAAATCTCCATAAACTCAGGGAATCCAATTGAACATCTGAAGGCCTGTGTGCTCAAATAAGCTAAATCTCATTTTCTCTGCTTGTCTTACAAGCCTTAGGCATGTCATCAGGGCAAAAAGATGATTAATATAGCCTGTATATTAATATAGCCTATTTTGAAATTTTGTCTCTTTCATGTCCTGTAACAGGTCTATTTAGAAGTCTTGAGCTTTTGAGCTCAAGAAGATATGTATTATCCATGTACTTTCTGTGAGGTGAAGCTTTAAGTAAGGTCAAGCATACCTCTACTAGTCCCATATCCTGTGCCTAATAATGAGATTCTTCCAGGTCTTCACAACTGTATTAAAACCACATGTCAATATACTGATCAGAATTGCACTCAGTGTTTGTGTTGGAAAAAAAAATAAATTCTGTTTGATGTAGAGACATTAATCATAGATAATCTTATGCTGCTGGCACAACGACTGATTAAAAATATTTCTTTATAAAGTAGTAATATGTCTTAATATTGTCTTCAAAAATATATTAAAAATTCCTTTTCTATTGTGAGAACATAAGAATATTATTTTAGAACAGACTGTTGTCCTGTTTAGTCATGTTTCCTGCCATCTCATGGCAGAGAGCTCAGAAGGCTTATGAAGCAATAGAAACTGATGTGGGACTGTAGGTAGTATCAGGGTTCCATTAAAATGCTTACAGATCCCAGCAAGGGATGTCCAGTACTAAATTGTACTGTTGGTGTTACTGACTTAGGTCTCAGCAAAGTTTGAGATGGGTCTCCCCAGTTCCCTAATGCTGGCTGTTGCCACAGCAATCAGCTCCTAACTATCCAAAGATTTTTGAGAATGCAAAAAAAATACAAAACCAAACTTTATATTTCTGGCTCAATATTAGCATTTAAATAGGATCTGTGAGTGCCAAAACTCTGTGTTTATTGAAGTTGTTACCAACTTTTGCAATGAAAATATAAAAATGTGTGAATTTGAAACACAACGAGCAATAATTTTCATAAGTATGTGTCAAAATATTAAAAAAAGATAAAATATTTTTTCTTAAAATTATATATAATGGGCAAAATTTTTCTTTTTTATCAGAGTAATCCTGTATTGTAATTTATGACTGTGATAAGACTATTTTGGTCCAGTGTCCCCATTTGCATGAAATACAAGTGAATTGTTTTTTTAATTTGGGTTCCTTTAAATAGATTTTTTTTTTCCAATCTAGGCTATATTCCTAGGATATGGCCCAAGTTTTAAAGAAAAAACAGAAGTGGATGCTTTTGAAAACATCGAGGTTTACAACCTTATGTGTGGTGAGTAGAAACAATCTAGTACTTAAGGTGATAAACCAGCAGTGCTTTCAAATACCAGTGTTGTGTGAGAAAAAGAAGAGTAACAAAAATTTTGGTGAATTCATTCAAAAGCTAGTTTTTTTCTCATACAATATGGAAGCCATGCTGTTTCACTTACTATATGGTGCTGAAAGATTAACTGCCAGAAATTATTCTGCTTTGGAGGTTGTTATTGACTGCAAAAGAAGTCCACTAAAGAACCATGGAGAAGTGCTCCTGCCATGTGAGCCTGCTGTCGAAGTGGTGTCTGTAGAATCATTTGGGGATCATAGAATCATGGAATCATAGAATATCCCAAGTTGGAAGGGACCCATAAGGATCATGAAGTCCAACTCCTGATAAGATAAGAACCTTTTAGAGAGTTACAACTCTTGCTCATAGCTTCGGATGAACCATAGCAGCCATGACAGTAAGCAATTAGGAAGTATGTTCTTCAGAAAATATGGATTAAAATGCAATAAACTAGTATGCTTACTAGAGTGAGTCCAGAGGAGGGCTACTAAGATGATTAGGGGTCTGGAGCAGCTGTTGTATGAGGATGGACTGAGAGCTGGGCCTGTTGAGCCTGGAAAAGAGAAGACTGAGGGGAGATCTCATCAATGTGTATAAATATCTGAAGGGAGGTTCTCAAGAGGATGGAACCAGACTCTTTTCAGTTGTGCCCAGAGATGAGAGGCAGCGGGAAGCACAGGAAGTTCTATCTGAGTATGAGGGGACATTTCTTTACTGTGAGGCTGACAGAGCACTGGCACGGGTTGCCCAGAGAGGCTGTGGAGTCTCCTTCTCTGGAGATATTCAAAACCCGCCTGGATGCCATCCTGTGCAATGTGTTCTAGGTGATTCTGTTGGCAGGAGGGTTGGACTAGATGATCTTCAGAGGTCCCTTCCAACCTCAACAGTTCTGTGATTTTGTGACTTGCAAACAAGTTTGTACTCTGCATAAAATCATTTAATCTCAGGAATGTTATGGCAATGTATAAAACTGCATGAACAGTACTCAAGTACATAGATTACCAAATCTTGATGTAGTGGAAGAAGATATCAATGAACCTTTGAAAATGGAAAATTGCAAGATAGTGATAGTTAACTTAATGGTTTAAATAATTGAATAAGCTGTTTGTTCTACATTTAGAAAAAAATGCACAGAAAATGCATATTGGTGGAGAGTCTATTTAAAATGATATTCTAGTCTTAAAATAGCTTTAAAAATCATTTAAAATTTCAAAATTTCCAACAGATCTGCTACATATTACACCAGCACCAAACAACGGAACACATGGCAGCTTAAACCACCTGTTAAAAAAACCTTTTTACAATCCTTCACATGCAAAAGAGGAGTCATCTCCTTTATCATGTCCGGTTTCCAGTCTGGTTCCTGCAGATAATTTGGGATGCACATGCAATGTAAGTAGGAACTTTTGGAATCTTTCAATCATCCTTTTCAAGTGTGTTCTTTTTTCTTTGATTTTTCTAAACACTTGATTCATTCTGAAGGATTCTCTGATATTTTACAGATCACAGATCTTTCAGTAGTAAACAAGAGGTTAAATCTCACCACAGATGAAAGTAAGTAAAAAGAAATGAAAGGGACAGCAGTATTTTTAAATCTATGCCTGTTTTATATTTTAAGTTACTGGTTTCAATGGGAATTTTTGCAACGTTAATTGCAATTTGAAGAGAAGTAGGTGAGCCAAGTCAGAAGCATTTTCTTGTTTTTCTTGTTTCCCTGCATTTCTTTAAAAGATACTAATTGATACTTTTGTAGTGGCATTTATGCACAAGAACTAGATCTGAATCCCATTAAAATCTTGAGAAAAACCACACAGTTTTCAGTGGAAAACCTGAGTACTTCTGAACTATATGGCATATCTTTTTTTTGCTATCTTGCAACCGTATGTTTGTCTTTGATGAAAAATTCTCGTACTACCATGTTTTTCTATAAGGTTTCTGGAAATTTTATGAAACATTTCAATGTTTGCTAGCCTAATAGCTCTCTTTCCACTGGCAAAATGAATTCAAAAGATTTATATTCATAAGAAATTGCAAAGAAATGAGAATTTTCATGTCTGATGTCATATCATGTTGACCCGCTACGTTAAACAAAATGAAAACTATTTTCTACATATCTTTATTCCACTTAGAAGCTAAGAGCTTAAATAAATACATGCTTGTGTTTCTTGTCAGTTCTGTCTCTATTTGTTAATGCTTTAATTTACATTTTGCTTTGTGTTTTTTCTCCGCTGGCTTAAACCTTTGTGTCATCAGAAATGTTATAGAAGAATGAATCAATCATTTTTTCTTAAATTATAGTAAAGAATGTAACCTCATACCATTTGCCATATGGGAGACCCAAAGTTCTTCAGAAGAACAACATTTATTGCCTCCTTCCCCATTATCAGTATGTGAGTGGATACAGCCATGATATCTGGATGCCACTGTGGACTGCATACACTGTGAATAAGCCTGTAAGTTATCAAACATTTGTATCATTCTTAAATGTCTAATACAGTGGACTGAAAATGTTGTGCATTCATTATGAATACTGGTTAAGAACAGGTGGATATTATATGACCGAGGCCTTTATTTCTGAAAAGGAAAAAGTATCTATGACATCTGTCAAATTTTAAGCATCTAAAAATATGTTTAAATAAGTGGGAATGGCCATATGTTAGGGACACAAAAGATATAAAAGAAGTTCATTCTGTTAAGCCAGTTCTTTAAAAGAGATAAAGTGTCAAAGTTGCTCCAACTTGCCTGTCAATTCCTGAGCAAAAAAAGGTCTGTGATTTCCAAAACAGGAACTTTTAAGTTTTTTAATGATTATCATAGTCTTTATCCTACTAACAAACCATTATACAACTCCACAAGACAATTTGTACTAATGCATGTGTTTTGCTTATTTGTTCTCTATTACGTTATATAATTTATGAAATAACCATTACATCTGAATGAAACTCTGAGAGTTCAAGGGTATACAACCCTAGAAAAATCTGAGTTCCTGGGGTCTGTAAACTAGTGGACATTCATGAGCTTAATCCACTGTATAATTTGACCCTTTTTCTATATATTTCTATATATGTGTACATTTTATCTGTACACATATCTACACACATATGGGGAAATTATTTTAAACAAATATATGCTGCTAGAATGTTTGAATTTCAGAAAGTTTTACTCTGTGCTTTATACTAATTTTTCGTAATCTGGGTGGAAGATCATAAATCCAACCCTAGCAAGGCTTAAAATGTAGTGAAAAAAATGTCAATTTCAACAAAGATTATTTTTACTTCATTGTTTTTGATGATCTGCTCTTACAGCCTGGTATGAAAGTGCAATACCATACTGAAAACCAATTAATTGTGGGCAGATTTTTCTTCTGAATTTGTGTAATTACAAAATCCCACCAGAGCTGAGGTCTTTTTAATATTTCAACAACAGCAGCAAAAAGCTCAGAAAATCAAGTTACTTTTCAATCATTTTCTTTTGTTGAAAACCAAATTCTCAGTTGGAAAAGTTCTTGCCCAAAGTAACATCTAAGTCAACACAAATACATATGTGAGAGTTTCTGGTAGTGATTTATGCAACGTTGTGGGAAGCGGTGAATGATTAAGACAGAAGTACTAGAGTGTATAGCTCACAGCAGACTAATGCAATTATGTACGTTTCCTATAGAAAGAATAGGAAAGAATAAATTTTCTCTCTAGTACTCTTGGAAGCACAGTGATGAAAGGTTGTAAGTTTAAGAGTCAGCTCAGTTACTAACATACCTTACACAGAAAGCTGACATCACAATTTTAATTTAATCACAACATGTAACACTTGAGGAAAAGCTTCACAAGTTGTGACAGCAGTGCAAGGACAGAAGGCTACAGCTACTGCCTTTGACTGTGAACTTTGGCTACAATACATGGGAATGGCAGAAGACTGCAATTTCTACGTAATTTTAATGTCTCTTACATTATTTATGTTTCCAATAAAGCCTGTGCAGAGATTTATACGATTTGCAAGATGGGGTATTTTTTGACAGTAGATAGCTATAAAGAAGGGTTTAAATCCTAAAACAAGTGGTACAGGCTGAAGTTCTGCTGGTTTTGTGGGATTTAGAAGTTTTGAAACTGGGCTGGCTGATGAAGCCAGCACACTTGCACACTTGCACTTGATACAGAATCTGGGATATCATGAATAATATATAGTTACAGATTTTAAATAAATGATGTCAGACCTTAGGTTGCTTAGTATTCTCAGTCAAAAATATGTATATATATTGAAGGATTTTTTTTTTTGAGGCTTTATACTTATCTGCCAGGGAAGAAGGCAGATTTTTCTTGCAATAAGATTTTCCTCCACCTGTCCGCAGACAGCTACGGAATGTGGAATATCCTTGCTGTATATAACCATTTGTGAATTCAAATTTTACAGTGGAAGTGCAGTTTTATTTGCCATTCTGAGCTTTCAAGAGGTTTCCTATGTAGAAATCTGGAGCATTTTTTGAGGTTAAAGAAAATTACATGCAAGAATTTTTAAGTTTACTATAAAAATGTATAAAAATGTATAATAATCTAATCTATTTTATGATGAAAACTGCAACGATAGATGTCTAAGTCACTGGGGTTTTTGGAAATACAGCTCAGTGCACTAGAATAATGGAAGTTTTGTTTTGTGTGGTTTGGCATTTTTTCTTCTTGATTACTGAAAAAAGATTCCTGGAAGTGGCTGAAGTTGACATGTCAGACCACAGCAGATGCTCAAGTCTGTCATGTAATGTAAATGTCTCATGCTTCTCAATGTTAATTATGAATTAGTCAAAAGACAAAAACTTGCATCAGAAAAGGTAACGCATAGTGTGGCATGCAATGCTATTTTTTTTACAGTTGTAACTGCATTCTTTACGACTCATTATGTTTTTTTTGAACTCAAAGACAAGGAGCCAAACAGCTAAACCTGTCCTGATTCTGAAATTTTGAGAAGGTGGTTATCAGTGTCAAGACCTCATTTCTTAATAAATCAGCCCTTCCAACAGCTTCTTTGAGAATCTTTCTATTCTTATTGAAAGAATACCTATTTAAAAATAGCTAATTTCTCTCTTTTGAGGAAGAGGAATGAAGAGAGGTAGTAGAGTGAATATATTAGTTTACAGAGCAACAAAAATAAGGCTTGCAATCTTGTGTTTCACTAACTGTTAATCTCATTGTACTAAAAGATGACATAGGTACCCATTCTCATCTCTTGGAAGCTTTTGATATTATTTACCACCTGACTTGTAGATCTTTGAAGAAGCAAGCTGAAATATTTTTGAATGGTTGCTTTTTCAATATTTTGAGAGTTCATATGGTGTTCATTATGAATTCTCATTTCTTCAGTTGAATTTTCTCCGGTGTTGCTCAATGTAAACAGCCATGAGCAATTTATATCTCCTGAATGTATGAGAGTGTTTCAGAAAATACAGGATGTATGATGTAGTACATACATGAGACAACTCTAAACCACTGTCTTCCTGCCTTGGCACCTGTATTACAGCTCATATTATATAGATAGCTTCAAGTAGAAGCTATCAGACGTCATATATTAGCCTAGACATCAGGAAGAGGTTCTTCAGTGAGAGGGTGGTTGCACACTGGAACAGGCTCCCCAGTGAAGTAGTCACTGCACCAAGCCTGTCTGAATTTAAAAAGCGATTGGACTGCATACTTACATGTAGTAACATAGTCTAATCTTTTGGATAGACCTGTGTGGTGCCAGGAGTTGGACTTGATGATCCTTATGGGTCCCTTCCAACTCGGGATATTTTGTGATTCTATGATTCCACGTAACATAAGATAATAAGGGAAGAGTTGGGGGATATTCTCATGGCTTCAGGCTGGAGAAAACACGAATGATCTTGAAAACCCAGCATCATGATACATGTCTAAAAGTAGACTCATTGCTGTATTTGGATAACATAGGTCAGGCCCCTACATTTAGTGAGAATTAAAATGAAGTTCTCTTCAGGACAGCCCTTGTCATGTTTACTCTGACCCTTGTTACTTTGATTCATATTTTCATTCAGGGACCATGGAGAAATCGAACCTGTTGTTGAATAT
Organism: Anas platyrhynchos; assembly: GCF_047663525.1. Lineage (NCBI taxonomy): Eukaryota > Metazoa > Chordata > Aves > Anseriformes > Anatidae > Anas > Anas platyrhynchos. Next base: position 62,965,135 of record NC_092589.1, on the reverse strand, counting down.
CAGAGCTTAATTATTAAGTTAGTTCCTTCTGGGTGAACCTGATCTGTTAACCCAGCCTGACTGATTTCAACACTAGAAAGGACAAATTACAGAATTGAATTGGGTGTCAGTTTTGTATTGGGATTTACATTTGCTTAACAATGACGGTTTATCTTCTCAGATGGCAAAAACGGCCTTTTGTATTTTATATTTCATTGCATGAAGTATATGTATTTTCCATTAATATTTAACCTGACTGTGATATGAACATCTTTAGAATTCACATGAAAGTAAGTAAAGAAATTAAATCAAGAATTGTGAAGAGGCATGAGAAGAACTTACTTTCCACTTTTTTTTTTTTCTTTTTTCCTGCTTGGTTTAAACCAATCAAAATCTACTATGTGCTAAAATTCAATTTAGATGTTTAACTTTTTCATGTAAAGATGTAAAAATTAAATGTGTTGCATTCTTACCAAAATGAAAATAAATAACACGTAAATAAGTATGAAAAAAGAAAGTGTAGTTAAATACAGAAACACACATTCTCATGTTTTATTTAATGCTATTGTATAATATAAGGCTGTAGAAACAATTACACTAATCAGAATCACTTTTGGCCAGGTATTAGCTAGTGTGTAATGCAAACATTACTCAGCTGAATTTAGTGAAGCTAGCCAGTAAAATGTGCTGAATTTTCCCTGAATTTATTTAACTTTAACTCTTCAGAGGCACAGACTGTTATTATTGAGATAATATTCTCAGATGTTAAGGTGTAGTGTTATTGCCACCTTTATATATAAACTGGTTTGCAGGAGGATGTGAAATCATGTTTGTGTTTCCATAAGTTTGTAAAAGGGAAGAATGAGACAAAGTTGTCACCTGTTTTTGCCTAAGGTATAACTTTATTTTTCCTAATACAGTTTTAATCCTTATCCTGCATAAGGATTTCACTGAATTACCTGCAAAAAGAAGTAGAGGAAAAATACTTGCACAGAGTGCATCAGTGTCCATTACTTGCATTGGCCTGATTCATTATGAAAACAGGAGAAAATTCAGTGAAGACCATTCTAGAAAGTTAAAAACATACAGAGCATTATGTTAGCCACAGCTGTGGGTGTAATACGTTTTTTTTCCCTTTTCACAGGAAAGCACATCTTCTCTTCCTCCCACTGGTTCAGACTGTCTGCGGGCTGATGTTAGAATCCCTGTTGCTCATAGCCAAAATTGTTCCGACTACCCAGAAGGACTGAACTTGACATATGGTTTCCTCTACCCTCCCAGTGAGCATGATTCTTTTTATAGCTGGAGCATAGAAAGTCTTAATCAGCTGGATGTGGGTTTATGTTTAAACATATACCCAAACACCAAAACAAACTTCTTTGGATCAGCATGTTGGGCAGAAAAAGGTTTCCAGTGTTTGTAGACTGACCGAAAACTGGACAACTGCTACTTGTATCTAAATATTTTCAGCTTAGAACATTTACGTTTTTCTTTAGAAAATGGAGTAACTTGACTGTGATGAAAACTGATCGGAAAGATGTAAAAGGATTTGAGTGAAGAGCTCCCCCTATTCCTCTGTATGAATATTCCTTTTCTATTGACCAATTTGATAACGACTGTATTGAACAGGTTGTAGAAACAAATTTGGAGATACTAGTTTTGGAGGAGGATCATACACTGATGCTCAAATATCAGCTTCAGTTGCAAATGGATAGGAATCAGATAGGCACAGAGCCTTTTTAATCATACCGCAAAGGTACAACACAATTTAATATATTTTGGAAGATACTTTATTTCTGGGGAGCTTGCTTCATAGAGAGATGAAATCAAAAGAAAACACATCTAATGAAAGTGGAATAACCTGGAAATTACAACAGGTGATAAATACAGTGACTTTATGCTCTAATCGTTCCTTTCCAGTCTACTCTGTGAGCGAATAAATTAGAATAATTCATATTACATGTGAAAAACAAAACAAAAGAAAAGAAAAATCCTGTCATTGGTATTTGATGTAATTATGACAGAAACTTTCTATCTAGCCCATATAGTTCAGACATAACTGTGTCTTTGTATATGGCTTCATGTGTTGTGTTCTGACTTCTGTGGAGTAGCAGAAAATTTAAATGTTAAGAAATGTAAAGTGATTTAATTACATGTACCTGAAATTTATAGTGACATGTGTATCAAATAGGTCTTTGTATGGCATTTCACTAATATATACTTTATTCTTTTATATAGACTTCAGTTCATCCACTCTTGAACAGTATGATGCCCTACTCACCAGCAATATTGTTCCCATGTATGAAGCTTTCAGAGGTAGGATGCAAGATTTTGACTATTGTAGATTTGATATAGCTATGACAAGGGCTTAAGTCATGGCCTTCAGTATATCCAGATCTCATGCAAATATACTTAAATCTTTTTAAAAATAGATATGTGAAATTTTACAATACACTTACATGAACTATTTTTTTTTTAATGTGTGTAGTCCTCTGCTTAGGTGTATGTAACATTAAATGCTAGCTATGGAACTTGTAGAACAACATCCCGATGGGGAAAGGCTTGAGATGAAGGAAAATGGCACATTTTCTTTTCTTTTGCAAGGTCTCAAGGGAAGACAGGACAAAGTTTGTTAACAGTGCTCTGATACCTGATGTTTCATCAAAAAGAACTTCAAAACAGATAATGTAGAATATTTCTTTCAGGCAGATATTTCTATCACATGAGTACAGTAAGCTACATTAACCCTTTCCAACTAACTTGACTTGCATTTGTTTATAATCATTGATTAGAATTTATACAAATGCCTATTGTCCTGTTTTGCTTTTAGGTTTATACTCATTCTCATAGACAAAGAATAGAAAGAGAAATTACTGAAGTAAATGATCTGGGCTGAGGCTGGGGCAATCCCAAGCACAAATACAGACTGGGCAGAGAATGGATTGAGAGCAGCCCTGAGGAGAAGGACGAGGAGGAGGTGGTGGATGAAAAGCTTGACATGAGCTGTCAATGTGCGCTTGCAGCCCAGAAAGCTAACTGCATCAAAAGCAGTGTGGTCAGCAGGTCAAGGGAGGTGATTCTGCCTCTCTGCTCTGCTCTTGTGAGACCCCACCTGGAGCACTGTATTCAGCTCTGGGGCCCCCAGCACAAGAACATGGAAGTATTAGAATGAATCTTCCTTCCTTGGAAGTATTCAGGGCCAGGTTGTATGGGTCTTTGAGCAACCTGGTCTAGTGGAAGGTATCCCTGCCTATGGCAGGAGGGTTGAAACTTTGCCTTTGATGAGATGGCCTTTGAGGTCCCTTCCAATCATTCTATGATTCTATGATGTAACTACTTTTCTAATACATTCAGACATCATTTATTCGTTCACTCATCATATAAAAAATAGAGATCTGGAAAACCTAAGTTGCCTTATTCTTCCAAGTAAATCAAAGACATTATGGAAAATCCAGTGTTCCAAGGAAAACTACAAGAGACTACAAGAAACTACAAGAAAAACTTACAAGAAGTTACTATAGGCCATAAACAAGAATAAAAGAATAAATCTATAGAGGGTACCTCCCAGCCCTCCGAACCCATGTTTTCTTTTTTTCCCCCCTTGATAACTGCAAATATTCAAATAGTCTTACTAGATTGTAACCTACAAATTATATTTGCCCAAATAACATTTGTGAAATAAGACATTGCCTAGTGATATTTGACATGAGTTTTGTAGAGTTAGGCTAACTCTCAGGTGGTAAATATTCCTTTCTCAAAGCCATTATCTTGGATTCTACTAATTGGCACAGTTTTGGGTGCTAGCCCAAGGCCAGAAATAAATGGCCTTTCAGCTTTATAATTATCCATTTGAAGACAAAGGTACAATGAATTATATCCAGTAGTGCAATGGAGCTTGCAAGAGGTATAATAGCATTTACCATTACCCTTTGAATGGTGAATGACAATCTGTACTTTCTGATGAAATCCAAATTGTGTGTCAGGAGTTGATTTTACAGGCAGTTTAGTTTGGATTTTTTTTTCTTATGTATCTGTAACAAAAACAAACAAACAAAAAAGACAAGGTATTCTTTTTCTTTAGTGCAGAAACAACCCCAATTTAAAGTTAAATCTGCTTGTATTTTTTATTTTTTTATTTTTTTTAATTGCAGACATATGGGACTATTTCCATAATGTGCTTCTTCAGAAGTATGCCAGAGAAAGGAATGGAGTAAATGTTATCAGTGGACCAGTATTTGATTACAATTATGATGGCCATTTTGACACTCCTGATGAAATTACACAGTAAGTACACAGAAAAGCCAAAGGTCAAGCTCTGGACTATTTCCCACTGTCCCCAAATAAGCCTTTTTTTCAGAAAGAATGAAAAAACAAGTGTCAAGGAGAACTGAGTCTTCCCCTTCTAATGATACATCCACTGTTACTCATACAATGGCAATTTCTCTTGTAAACAGGTACAATACTGTAAAAATTGAAGTTCCAGTAAAGAGAAAAAGGCTTTGCAGTTACATGTGTAACTATGTACATATGCACAGATACTGACCAGTAATTTACTTCCTAAGTTTATGCTTAGACTTTTTGTCCTCTGTAGTGGAAATACTGGAAGAATATATGACATCTTACTATATGGAGGATGTGCTTGAGTGCAGTTTTCTTGCTTTTATGTTTGTGCCCACTCAGCTATTTGTTGTTTCTCCCTGTTTTCTCAAACTTTGTTTTAGCAAAGATCAGTTTTGCATGTTCAATGCATTCATGTAGCCGGGTATGTAACGTGTAACATTCCTGAGAGGTACTTTTGGCTTTCATAAAACGGAATTCCATAAAAGAGAAACATAAAAGATAAAGACCAAGTATTACTAGGGAGTAGTGAAAGTAGAAGGGAAAAGACCAAAAACCAAACCAAACAAACAGACAAAATAACCCAAAGCAGAATATGCAAACAACTTGGGTTGTTCCAAATATAGGGAAAATACCTTTTAACAGTAAGGACACTTACGTAGTAGAAAAATGCTTGGAAATCTGCACTGCTGAATCTGTCTTTGGAGATGTTTTATTCAAGGCTAGACTTAATACCACATCTGTCAAAAATGGTTTGAGAATGGGAAAATCAACCCTGCCACGAAGTAGGAGGGTGGAAGGGAGGAGAGACTGGAACTTCCTTCCAAGCAGAATGCCTTAATGCGCAGTCAACCACATAATTTTGTCTACAGTTTTGAACAAGCATGTTCCATTCAGCATGTTATTCTGTCATAGTAAGCAGAACAATGGTTTCACTCATGGTGTTTGGTTAAATTTTGAAGAAATACAGCAAATTTGGGAAGCTCCTCATAAGTTTATACACAGAAGTGGCCATGCTAACGGAGTAACTAATAAATACAGGAAAAGACATTTTGAATTAGGTATCCTAAACTGGTGGCATATAACCACAATTCGTCATTCTGGCATTTCTTGTTGACAAGAATCAGATACTGATTTTCTTTTCTCTCTTCTTTTGCTCATTTACATGTGGTTGAAATTCTTAATGTAATGAAGGGCACATATGATGCTCTATCATGCCCCATTCAGATGTAAAGGTCTCTGAGTTTGACAAAGCAGTGTTGAGCACATAAGCAATTCTGTAATTTTCAGTAGGACTGCTTGTAGCAAAAGGACTAGTCCATGCATGTTTGGCTATTCAAGAAACAGATATTGAGACTATGAATCCCCCAAGCTTTTTATTTCAATCATAAGAAAAGTAGAAGTCATATAACAGTGAAAGATCTGTACTGAGATGAATTCTATAAAATACTAGTGGTATCAATGGTTATTACAGTTGATATCCAGATAAATCCCTTAACTGATGTTTGTTTTATAGGCATGTAAACAACACACAAATCCCTATCCCAACCCATTACTTTGTGGTTCTGACTAGCTGCAAGAACATATCCTATACTCCCCTGAACTGTACAGGCTCTTTGGATGTTCTGTCTTTTATCATTCCTCATCAACCTGACAACACTGAAAGCTGTGCTGTAAGTATAGTTTTATGTTTCTATGTGCAAATAACCTTTGTGAACTGATTCCCAGTGTGATACAGTTATCTGGAGAATCATTAGATGTCTAAGATATTTAGACTAGTATTTAGGTAAATTCATTCCCAGTAGCTGAGCATGAGTTGAGAGATAATGAAGACTAGGAGAGCAAGAAGCTCCAGGAAAAGCAGCAGGTACCAAACCAGCTGATTGGAAGCAAGTGAAAAGAATAAATGAGGGTTTGATAAGAGGACTTGGAAATAGTGTCACCTGACAGGTTAGTGAAAAGGGCTGAGAAAAGCAGAACAAACAAGTTTGATGAAATATCTGTATGGAAGTCGGCAAGATAAACTTACTCCAGAGGTATCAAAGGTTTGTTACTCTCTTCAGTGGAATTCCTTCAGTCCTTTGTTCCGTGTTTGTCAGAAATTAGACAGCAGGCATTTAGATTGATCATTCTGCAGTTGAAATTCACAGTTAACAATCAGAAATACATACTTTAGTTAAAGAAGACATACATGTACATATATGCTTTCCACTAAGAATGCAACTCTCACATTTTGTAGCAAACAATAAAAATAAATTAGTGGAGTATAACTTGTATTGATAAACCAATGATTGGAATATATCTATTCCATAAGCCCTGAGAGGCAGAAGGTTCCTTAGCTCGGTGTCTCTATTAGTCTTCCCACAAAAAAGTATAGCTGTACAGACTTGAACTAGCTTTCGAAGCAATGTAATAGTGTTTATTTAATTAGTGATTTTGAACTCATAACTCCAGACGGGTACAAGCTTATTGCTTAGAAAGCACTTGGGTATCTCCACTTCTTTGTTGTTGTCATCTCAGAGTTGACTGAATGCACAAAATAAATAATATTTATGAATTAACCTTTATACTTTAGCAATCTGTTGTTCTAAAGTTTAGCAAAAAAACCTCAATATTGTTGCACTCCGTAATTTTCATTGTGTTCTGTGGTAACATAAATTCAGTGAACTATTGTGTCAGAAGAATATATTGGTAACAGAAAAGCACATTATCATCTGTTTGCATAAAAACTTTGCAGGTAAATAATTCAGATTATTTGATTGTGCTTATATTGCATCGATTAGAGCTTGTATTTCCATTTTTTCCTTGTCTATCTAGCAATTATTATTACTCTCCAACAATCAAGGCTAAGCTGCTGTAAAAACTTTGTTCAGGTTCTCATATACCTGTTTTTTGGCTAGCCTGAGTACTGTAGTTATTTTGTACAGTAACTAAACTATCCTGACTTGGTTGTTTAAAATAAGACTCACATGTACTTTGTAGTTAAAAGCCATATTTGCCATTTCAGCATGATTTTGCTTCTTTGTTACTCTGGAAGTGGTGAGAGGGGACATCCCTTTGCCTCTGTGTAAGTGAGATCTGTAAAAGCAAGGCTGCAAAGATGTCTAGGAAAACGTGAAAAAAGTTTTACAAACTGAAGGCCTTTAATGCCATAAAAGGCACTTTCTTGTGTGGTGGCTGTGTTAGACAATGACCAGTGTTTGAACATTGTTCTTGTTTCTTTTGGCAGGAAAATAGGTTGCCTTCTGAATGGGTTGAAGAAAGAGTTCAGGCTCATTCGGCACGTGTTCGTGATGTGGAGCTGCTAACTGGGCTTGACTTTTACCAGGAAAGACAGGAATCCGTCTCTGAGATCTTACAGCTAAAGACATATTTACCAACATTTGAGACTGAAATTAACTGACTTTGTGTTTAAAAAGTGGTATTTGGAAGAAAGAAAATCAAAGTGATTTCCTTGCTAAATAATGCAGGAAAAATTACTACAACTCCTCATTAAGAAAATACACAATACACAACTACTTTTGTTTTCAGATTCGTGTTCTTCAGTCAAGTGTTTTGTATGAACTAAATAAAAATTATCTTAATGTACTTAAATTGTCATTGCTAAGCCAATTTTCTAAATTGAGAATATTTTAATGCAAATGGTTTGGGGAAAAACAAACAAACAAACAAAACCTGTAAAAGGAACATGTTTCGTAGTAGAGAACCCAGAACTGTAAGCTGTATAGAAACTTTCTACAATGGAGCTGGAAAGTGAAACATTTTGAAAGGACTGTGTGTGCTTTTCCCCTTGTGTTTATCAGTGAGGTTAAGGTTATCTAATACTAGTATGCCCTGGAATGTCCTGAATTCCTCTTTCTTATCCAATTCACACGGAAACTCCTATGTACTTAAAAAAAAAAAAAAAATCAGACTCACATAGAATCTGTATATAGTGGACTTGTCTGCTATGACCATCCATTGTCTTTTCCACTTGAGTTAATTCATTATACTAGTAACAACTGAAGTGAAATTAGAGTCAATGAGTAATCTGTATTCCGTACAGTTCAGAAACCTTAATGTATTCTGAACAAGAAGAGGTGAAAGAAACACTCTGGACAGAAGGATTTTGTCAGGATATTTACCTGTATTTGCAATGATTCATGAATCTGGCAACTCCAAAATATTTGTGTTTATTTTTAAATAGTTAAACCTGAGATTAGAGGATGAAATTAGTGGTAACATGCAAAAAAATGGTCAGTGTTACTTTCCGTAGTGACTTTATACACAAAAAATCTCTCAAACTGCACTGTACAAAAATTACTGCTGTGAGCAGGTCAGCAGGACAAGGCAGCGGAAATTCCCCAATTCTGCTATTACAGAAATGCTATGTGTTAATTGAGTGTTGAGCTGATTTTCTCCAATAAAAGTGCTATTAAATACAGGTATGAATAACAGCAGACAATTGACCATTTGGCTTGTTTGTAGGCACAGTGGGGAGTTTTGAAGAAACATGTTAGAGTGTTTCAATTTTTAACTAATTGTAGACTGAAGAAGATATGTCTCTTTAAAAGGAAGTCTTAAAAACTTGTAGAAAAAAATTACTTTTCCACATCTTAAGTGAGCTGTTTATTCACGTATACTCCAAGCATAGTTTAGCAATATTTATCATACATCAAGATGTGGGACCAAGGTATCACACATGGCAGGTACTAGATTTAAACAGCTGCAAAATTAATTCACTGTCCTTCTTCACAAACTTATCTGGAATTCCTCTTTATTCAAATGTCTACCAACCCTCTCCTCCTTCCCTAAACCCACCCCACCCCACCCTGCTGATATACGTTGCCCCTTCTGTATGAACACCCCTGCCTCTCAGGCTGACAAAAAAATGTATTTCTCATTAAGTATTGTGTAGCATCTAACACAAGAGGATCTTGATCACATATACGGATTTTAAACAAACTTTTGTGTGAACGGAGACTGAAATTGCAGTTATTCTAAAAAAGCAAATTTGAAAGTGTTTTTGCCAGGGTTGGTTTGCCATTGCTTCTGGCAGTATTGTTTTCCCTCTTCTTCTCCCCCAAGACTGTTACATCCATCAGTGAGTTGATCTTGTGGTTTCACATAACTCCTTGAAACTTGCATGCTTTGTGATTTACAGGAAAAAATATGGGAGTTGTTCCCCCTCCACACATACTAAGCGGAAGAGACTAGGGAGCCCAGTCATCAATTGATTTAAAACATGTCTGGATTTAGGACTGATTTGGTGGAAAATTCCCCTTTCCCAGTTACATGAACCAATGTCTGCATTAGAGATTGGGAGAACTTTTAGTCTTGTCTTGTATGTAATGTATGGTATATAAAATATCTTACTAAAGAGGACACTTGCAGCAAACATCATTTTTAGAATACTCCCATTTATTTCTGTGCCTGGGGAATTCAGAATAGAGTAAGTAGGCAAATTATCATCTTGATATGTTCAGTATGAACTCTAGTGCAAAAAGTGCTCAAACCTGTAACCTCAGATAGGTACCTAGCAGTGAATGTGTCTGAAACTCTTCCAGTAAATTAGCAAGTGTTTTTAGGTTACTATTAATAATCTTTTATTCTAGATAACTTATAGATATACCATGCCACACCGATTATTATAAGAAATCTGGATTTTATGACTCATAATGACTTCAAAGAGCTTTAAATCAGGTTGATAGAATCATGATTAGGGGTTGGATTTGGTCCTGTTTAACCCCCTTGCATCACATAATCAGAGCTGAAAATGTATTTATTTATTTATTAAATACAATCTTCCGCCATTTCACATGAAATATTAAATACAGTCTTCTGCCACTTCATACAAAAACACTCCATACTGTGTGTATAGGGTTGCATTACCAGTAAGGGTATAGCCTGAAGTTTCTAATAGTTCCCTAAGATGTTTTTATGGATCTTCTGCTTGTTGAAAGAGAATAACTTCTGCAATATGCATAGAGGTGGGAATGAAGAACTGCCTCAAATGCCTCAAACAGTATTCATAGGCCACTAAAGCTAGAAACTTCAACACAGTCATTTGAACAATCTAAATATATACATATTAATTCAAATAAAATTAAATTTTACCATTTCAGCTGCTTACATTTCAAGACTCTCAACAATGGTTGTGTTACTCAATTCTAGACAGCATTACAAATGCAAAGAATACTTTTCTTCATTAAAATTATCAAATAAATTAAATTTCTGATATATAAAACAGAGTAGAAGAGGGATATATTCCATATTGCACTTCAGGCAGTGAAACTACATGCAACATTGTCAGAAGTCTACTTAGGTCATGCTCTTAGGGCATGCTATAGGAAAGCAGGACAAAATAGTGTTCTCCAGAAAGAATGTATACAACTGATATTTTTAACTCAGAAATGCTTACCAATGCAAACACAGAAACAGTACAAGGTACAACAAATTGACAATAACACATAATAAAACCATCTTATAGTAAATATTTACTTTACTCTTAGAAACATTTTCCTCCTTTGATAAGCACTCTGAAGTGTTGTGAGAACTAAGAAATAATGTTGATTCTGAAAGGTTAAAGCTTGTCCTCTTTTCTAGGGGATGTACATGTAACTTTCCAAAAAATGACAAGTCCTTTTTTTGTGTGTTTGTCAGCCAGTTTTGGGAGACCTAAGTATCAAGCCGTAGTGAAATAGATATAAATCAATCTGCTGACTATAAAAACAGATGAGTCCTGGCTCTCATAGCCAATTTATGAGTGAGAATTCAGAATATAAATTCTGTAAAACATGATTTTCCTTTGTCCACTATTGAAACAGAAACTGAACACACCTGTAGCCATTGAAAGTCTGAACTCAGGGGGATCTGAGTGTTTCCCTCTCTTCTGTTGACCTTTTTTCAGTATTAGAAACAATATGTAAGTAAATATAGAAATTTGGCACTATCTATAGCTAGTCTTGTTCCTGCATAAAGGCACGGTAATATGGGAGAGAACAAGTGAGGAAAACACAGCTTACCCTGCCCCAGAAAATCCTGCAGCCAGAGCAAGGAAAAGCCTAAGAACATTTATTTAACAAGTGCTACCACATTTCCCTTTGTACCACACCCTGGCCCTCAGAGACTGTCACCATGTAAAAACACACTTATTTTTTTTTCTCCTTTAATATTTATTACAGACACTGTTCACTTTTTGTCAGTACCTCACTGAAGGCTACCTTCAAATGAGTGCAGACATTTAAATGGCACAGAAAACTTTTGCCATTTAATTCTGTGCCAATACACTGGCACAGAATACTCTTGACTCATTTCTTGGACATTCTTCCTCTAGGAGAATAGGATCAATGGATATAGACAGGGCTGATTTTCACCTCCCATGGTGATTCTGCAATGTTTGCACATAAGATAATAGGATTTTTCATATTCAAAATGTGCAACTGTGTTTCTAACTGTACAGTTTCTATGCATTGCAGAGTCCCTGCCTGTGGTTGAATTGCTGTCCATAAGGAGTCAGGTAAAATTGTTGTGCATCCTGACCTGATGTCTTGGGAGAAGAGGAGGCACCTACCTCTTCTCAATCAAGCCACACTTCCCTTCCCAAAGACCTTTTCCCTGGAGATTGCTGGGATAACTTTCCTTCCCAAAGTCTGGAAATAGCAGAAAGTCTGAATCCTTCTCAGTCCCTTTGGGCAGAAATCAAAGAACATGACAGCCCTCAGAGGGATGAGAGGGGAGGAGCATGAGTTGGAATCAGTCATGGTTACAATTTAGGGCAGCTTCGGGTTTGGGATTACCCAGACATGAAGCTGGGGTGTCTTTTGCCAAGGATCCAAATTACTTTTGGGTATATGTTAAGCAGACATGGCAAGTGATGTGCCAGATCAGAAACTGCCCACTGACCAGGAAGCCATTAAGGAACGAAACTTGGTGACAGCCTGCTTAGTCTGCAATTGTTAAAGCTAGCAGGAGAGCAAATGCTTCCCGAGCCCAGCTGCAAGGAGGGCAGGTCTCCAGGCCCTACTCCATGCAAGAGAAATGTGCGTGGGAAGAAGAGGACTCCTGCTTTTCAGAGGCTCTCCAAGGAAAAGCAAACTTGCTGAGCTTTCTTTGGTGTCTGGCTTGCACCAAGTCAGATTTCCGGCTAACATGGGGACCAGCTCACCTGTCACACGCGTGTGCACAGCACTAGGGACTGCAGAGAGCCTTGCTATGAGCTGAGGGGCAGGAAGGTCTCTTCTGAGCAAGTGGCGGGCACAACCTTTCCTTCAGGAGAAAGCAGAGGCTGTAGTAACGTAGGTAGTTGGTGGTGAGGAACTCATTTCTCTGGCTGATTGTGCCTCAACACCAGATGTTGTTTACTGTTATGATGACAGCAGGAGATGATTGAGAAATCACTCTTACAAGCAACATGGTGGGACACGTGAATTTTGGCTATGTTGTGACTTCAGCAGGATCAACAGTTCACAAACAGATATATACCAACAATACCAACTCCAGATGTGCATGTAAGGTACAAAAAAGATGACCGAGGCCTTTTAGATAATTTTCATGACTGCTTGTAGGGCTGTGTGGCTGAAAGAGAAATGAGCTATGAGTTCAGGTCCTCACTTTGATGGGAGCACTTTAAGCAAATGCTCTTTCATTGCCTTGAAAGCAAAACTTCCCAGCTTTTTCTCAAGGTCCTGCATTTCAGATACACCAGACTTTTTTGTATGAGAAGTTTAATCCTTAGTACAGATGGAAGCTGTGTCAGTCAGCTATAAATATAAAGTGCTCAATTTGTTCAACCAAAAACTTTTCCTAATAACCACAGGAACTATCAACCTCTCTGTCCTTCTCCTTCTCACATATGCAGGACATGACACAGAACTCCCTCTCAGATCTCAGGAATGATATTTAGCTCTCAAGGAAGTGAAAGAGTGTGGACGGGGAATGGCAGAGAAAAAAACATTTTGTGAAGCAGTGTTCTTTTTGCTTTGCAGGCAAGCCAATAAATGTAATTTCTATCTATTCAGCTGTTTTATTTTGTGGTTGTTGTTGTTTGTTTTTTTCTTTTTCTTTTTTTTTCTTTCTTTTTTTTCCATTGCTTTTTGTTTTCAAAAGAAAAGCTGGCAGATCCATGTCTACATGTCTAACTACCAAAACTACATCTGTGAATACCATTTCTATCCTCTCAAGAACTTTTGAAGGATATTCCCATCAGCCAAGTATTGCAAAAGTGCTTTAGAAATCACAGTTGGTCTTAATTTCTCCTTGTAAATTTCTCCTCTCTTTTAGGCAAATCGGATGCCTTTTCTATATCTGTGAGCACATTTTTTATGCAGCTTTTTTTTTTTTTTTTTTTTTTTTTTTTTTTTTCCCCCAGCTTTTTTCCTAATTCTACCCCTTAACAACTTGTTTTTTTTTTCTCAGCAGGTTCCAGGCAGGACACGCACAATAGTCCAGGAGGATCTGAGAGCCTGTAAGGACCACTTACAGGGTAAGGTGGAATAAAAACTTGAAAAGAGCTGTAACTAGAAGGTTAGATTTGATGCATTTTCTAGGTCATTGCAAACATAGAAGATCTAAATATGCCACTCTGGGGAATCAGAGGGTCCCAGAGCTGCTGACGCTGGAAGGCACCTCTATGGAGGATCTAGTCCAACCCCTCTACCCACAGCAAGGTTGTTCAGGTTCAAGGTTGTTCAGCCACAACAAGTTGTTCAGGTCTGTGTCTCATCAGGTATCTATCTCCAGTGATGGAGACCCTATCACCTCTCTGGGGAAGTAATTCCATCTTTCAAGTAAAAGATTTTTTCTCATGTTTAAGTTGAATTTTCTGTATTTCAGTTTGTTTCTTGTCCTGGCACTGGGCGTGAAAGAAGAGAGCCTGATTCTGTCTTCTTTATACTTTCTCTTCAGTAAGACATTGATGAGATCTTCTCTGAGCCTCCTCTTCTCTAGGATGAACTGTTCCAGCTCTCCCAGCTTTTCTTCACAGGAGAGATGCTCCAGACCCTTGGTTATCTTCACGGCCTTTTGCTGCACTCTTTCCAGTATGCCCATATCACTCTTATACTGGGGAGGCCAGCACTCCAGCATCAGCCTCACCAGTGCTGGCTAGAGGAGAAGGATCTCCTATCCACCTGCTGGCAATAATTCACCTAATGCAACCCAGGTTGCCTGTTGACCTTCTTGGTCCCAAGGGCACATTGCTGACTCATGTTGAACTTGGCATCCACCACCAGAGAGAAGCTGTATTCCAGATTGTCTGCTCCAGCATGAGTTGGTACCTGGGGTTGTTCCTCCCTCAGCTCAGAGCTTTGTACTTCTCTGTGTAGAACTTCATGAGTTTTGTGTCAGCCCATTTCTCCAGCCTGTCAAGGTCCCCCTGGATGGCAGCATGACTCTCTGACATACCCCAGTTTTGTTTTGTAGACTTGTTGAGGGTTCTGCCTCTGATATTCAGGTAATTAAAGATGTAAAATGGTATTAGGCCCAGTATCTGTCCCTGGAGTACACCACCTGTGACTATCCAGCAATGGGAATGCCTCAAAAATTGCAAGACTTATCATTAGGATGCCTTCCGAAGCCAGTGATGTTATTTATTTTTATGAAATTTTCTTAGTGGCCAAATATAAGCCTGTTCGCATACTGTGTACAGCATAAAAGTTTTCTCAAGGTCCTGCATTTCAGATACACCAGACTTTTTTGTATGAGAAGTTTAATCCTTAGTACAGATGGAAGCTGTGTCAGTCAGCTATAAATATAAAGCGCTCAATTTGTTCAACTTTTCCTAATAACCACAGGAACTATCAACCTCTCTGTCCTTCTCCTTCTCACATATGCAGGACATGACACAGAACTCCCTCTCAGATCTCAGGAATGATATTTAGCTCTCAAGGAAGTGAAAGAGTGTGGACGGGGAATGGCAGAGAAAAAAACATTTTGTGAAGCAGTGTTCTTTTTGCTTTGCAGGCAAGCCAATAAATGTAATTTCTATCTATTCAGCTGTTTTATTTTGTGGTTGTTGTTGTTTGTTTTTTTCTTTTTCTTTTTCTTTCTTTTTTTTTTCCATTGCTTTTTGTTTTCAAAAGAAAAGCTGGCAGATCCATGTCTACGTGTCTAACTACCAAAACTACATCTGTGAATACCATTTCTATCCTCTCAAGAACTTTTGAAGGATATTCCCATCAGCCAAGTATTGCAAAAGTGCTTTAGAAATCACAGTTGGTCTTAATTTCTCCTTGTAAATTTCTCCTCTCTTTTAGGCAAATTGGATGCCTTTTCTATATCTGTGAGCACATTTTTTATGCAGCTGCAGGTTGCAAAGAGATTAGTTTGCAGCCCTCTTTTCCAAACTTCCTTAAAGCACGTTGTCTGCATCTTTGCATCTGACCAGTTCATATATATATATATATTTACTTATTTATTATTATTTTTTTCAGATTATGGATGCTGGATCATCATTAAACTGTTCAAATCAGTCTCCAATTACAAGGAGGAAGAAGGGAAGAAAAAAAATCCATCTGAATGTGGAAAAAAAAATAAATAAAGAAAGAAAGAAAAATAAAAAAAAAAGGGATATTAAGATTATTCAAGCTTTTGTTCCTTAGCATTTTTGAAAGCTTAACTGCAGTCTCATGGGAAAGGTAAGTTCAAGCTGTTGCTTACTCAAATTCTTTCCACAGACTGAGAAATCCTGTCTCATTTCCTTTCCACAGTTATGAGTTAGATCACAGTTTATGTGGTGAGTTAATCTTATGAGCAGTGTATAATTTTAGTTGCACATGCTTAGGAAAAGCAGATGATATGTTCTAGTACTTATTTTAGTAAATGAAATAAGTTAAAATGAAATAAAGCATTTCCAACAGCTTTCAGGCTGTGCCTGGATTATCAGACAGGCTTCTGGCAGCTTGGCAGCAGTTGATTGCCTGTAATCCCGATTCCTAAAGGCACCGTTGCATGGACTGACAGCAAACAGGCCACTGCCTGGTTGGGAGATGAGTGGGAATCTTTCAGAAAGAAGTGGTAATGTTTCCCTAGGAGACTGTGGGTTGTGGAGGGCACAAGGGCTGGACAGTGACCCTTCTCTGTAGTCCACCCACATTAGGTATGATTAGGTAAGATGCAACCACACCAGTTTCCTTCGTATACTGTTTCCCTGGCTGTATCTGCTGTCCAGCATCATCTGTACTTTTTCCCCATGGTTACTGCTCATCATTTTTATTACTCCAAGGTGTATCTTCTCTTCCTAGCCCCAATCATGTTTCTCTCCTGCAGCTTTGGATCAATGTGGTCTTTGGGTTCTCCAGTTGTTACCTCTTATGGTTAAAGAAGCTCCCATTCCTTTCCCCAATTTGTCTCTCAGCATTTGGGCCAACTGTTCGTGTGCCAGCCGTATTCCTTAAATAATTAATTCAGAATGAAGCCAACATGTAAACCACCTCCATGTTCTATCTTTGGGACTCTGACTGCTGCCCCCCCCATGCTTTCTCAGACCAGAAGTCATGCTGCTTTTGTAACTCAGGACTTTAAGAGAGCTTAGTGTAAAAGTGATTAATCCAGTCCTTAAAAACAGATGGCTTCTGCCAAAGGAATAAAATGAGCTATAAGAAGTCCAGAAATAAGCATTTTCAACAACAAAAGGCTTTGACATTTTATAACATGTCTGTCATTATAACTGTTCTCAGAGGTACTGATTTCATATAGTATACTGATGTAAAGACCATTGGAGAGAAAATTACTGTTAATCTGAATGACTTGTGGGTGATTACTTACAAGTAAACACCATTGTATCAAATATATTATTAAGGGTTACAGAAGTATATATAGAATTTATTTAAAATGTTCCTCACATGTAAAATGTTGAAGAGGAACAATCCAATGGAAATGTTGCCAGTGTTACTCCTAGATGTTCTAATTATTAAAAGCTACCAAATGCTACAAAGGCCATTTGAAAGCTTTCTAGAAATAAAAATAAAAATAGAATAAAAGATCTCTGTGTCTCGTATAAAGACAATCTGTGTATACTTCAAAGTAACAGGCAGAAATTGTTACATACTGTTAGTGCAGCTATGGAAGTTCCCTTTTTTACTCATGAACAACCCAATATGTGCGTGAATAGATTGTTGTAATATTGTTGGACAAATTTGCTGATGGATTGCTTGAAAAATCTCATCCAGTGAAACACAACTGATAAGTGATATAAAGGTCAAAAGGAAGTTGTTGAACTGTTTGATTTCTGGAATATATCAGGAACTTTATACAATCTGCTGTGAGAAAGATTATATTTCTTCATGAGAGTTGCTTTTTTATTTTCTATAATGTGTTTATGTACTGTAATTAATGCAACATCACTGCAGAGAAAAATAACACTGAAAAACTTTGGATGTTCTAAGGTTTTTGTTTTATGAATCACTGAATCCACAGTCTACTTGTTGTCTGACCAAGCTGTACAGCATTTTGTACAGCTACAGCATAGGATAATGATATATGGGACATGATACACCAGTATGTTGTTTATGCTCAGGGACTTTCCTGTGTGACATTTTGAATTGTTTATTGAGGTTTGAGGTTAAGCTGAAGAAAACAATGATTTTCGCTTGGTCTCTGATAATCCATCTGCTATTTGACTGCAAAGTGTCATTTGTGAATTGCTTTCAACTTTTACATACCACTTTTCAAACAAACGAGGTGTTCAGTGTTTATCCCAAGCACAAATATAGACTGGATGGAAAATGATTGAGAGCAGCCCTGAGGAGAAGGACCTGGATGTGTTGGTTCATAAGAAGCTCAGCACAGACTGGCAATGTGCGCTTGCAGCCCAGAAAGCCAACCTTACCCTGGGCTGTATCAAAAGCAACATGGCCAGCAGGGTGAGAGAGGAGATTCTCCGCCTCTGTTCTGCTCCCATGAGACCCCAACTGGAGCACTGTGTTCAGTTCTGGGGCCCCCAGCACAAGAAGGACATGGATGTATTAAAATGAGTCCAGAGGAGGGCCATGAGAATGATCAAGGGGCTGGAGCACCTCTGCTATAAAGACAAGGTGAGGGAGTTGGGGTTGTTCAGCCTGGAGAAGAGAAGGCTCCAGTGAGAACTCACAGTGGCCTTCCAGTACCTATAGGGGGCCTGCAGGAAATCTGGGGAGGGACTCTTTCTCAGGAGGTGTGGTGACAGGACAAGGAGTAATGGTTTTAAACTAAAAGAGGGTAGATTTATATTAGATATAAGGAAGAAATTAATCACTCAGAGGGTGGTGAGGCCTTGGCACAGGTTGCCCAGAGAAGCTGTGGATGCCCCACCCCTGGAAGTGTTCAAAGGCAGGTTGGATGGAGCTTTGGGCAGCCTGGTCTAGTGGAAGGTGTCACTGCCAAGGGCAGGAGGATTGGAACTGAATGGTCTTTAATGTCCCTTCCAATCCAAACCATTCTATGTATCTATGAATATATAGCCACATGGGCTTAACAGGACAGAGAGGCTACTATAGTGATGCCCTAATGGCCAAATAGAGGAGAGAAAAGATAGAATTGTGTAATTTAAATATATATATATATATATATATATATATATATATATATATTGATTCTAAGTGATTTCACAGGTATTTTCATTTTTACATGTGAAAAATGGTGCGACTGTCACTGGTGGCACCTCCCCATCTTGGATTGTTAGTTGTTTGTAGCTCATCAGCTTGTTAAATGCTTGTCCACATCACCTCCAGAAGTAGATATTATAGACAAAAACAGGGCAGAGCTAATGCACAGAAATAATAATTTTTGTTGCTGTTGTGAAGGTGAAGAGGACTTCAAACTGTAAAGGAACATTGTAATTCCAGTTACTGTCTACAAGTGATTTCAGTTTGGAGCAGGAGCAAAGGAAGTCTCCTGCTATGACATGGAAAGAGAATTCCCTATATTCTTACCTACTTTTATGGTTTATCAAACAATAAAGATTTTAAAAGATTGTCTTTTATAGCAGGTGCGACCCAGTACCTGAAAAGTTATAAACCACTTTTTCTGGCTGTATTGCTAGGACTGACTGTAGTGGTGAAGAAAAGAAAGAGAAAAAGAGCTGTCTATGCTGCAGAGCAATGGTGGCAATTAGAATAATATGTAAATTTACTAGCAGTCAATTCCAGCTGGAAATCAGAAGATGGATTCTCACCAGTAAGCATCTGGAACAGCTACTCAGTGGAAGCTGAGTGGGACAAACAAGGAGCTTGGTCAGTTTATGAGTCAGCTGGAATGACAGAATTACTCATGAAAACAGGGAACTGCCTCAGTGACTCAGATTGGATCTATGTTCTTTGCCTCAATTAATAATGATTGAATGAGTAAAAGTGCATTTTTACCATAGAAAGTTAATGTAAGATGTTTGATTACCAAACAGTGCTCAAGAATACTTAATGGAGATAAAACAGAAAGTCCTTATGGCCAGGAACTTGAGAAACTTTTTGGGGTTTATTGCAGTTGAAAAAAATATGTATCTTTATTGCCAGGATTTCTGTGAGTACTGCTTGTGCTACTATTTCAGCCGTCCTAGCTCCCACTCTGCTTTCATTTCTTGTGAATCATCTTCCTGAAAGCTTGGATAGGAAACCTCTTCCCTCTTTACTTTACTTCCAGCTGTGTTTGTGAGGTTGGGAAGTATGTGTGTGGAGGATTGATGGAAAAGGCATGG
Source organism: Anas platyrhynchos (assembly GCF_047663525.1). NCBI lineage: Eukaryota > Metazoa > Chordata > Aves > Anseriformes > Anatidae > Anas > Anas platyrhynchos. The sequence goes on along the minus strand of NC_092589.1, from coordinate 62,945,172 downwards.
AGATAGGGGCAGAGGGTGTCCGTTACTCCAAGGGTGGAGCTGTAACACAGCTCATCAATATCTCTTTCCTCTATTGACTTTAGTGACTATTTTGCACAGCATCTACAAGAATGTGTGAAGAGAACCTGTCTGAAATGTGACGACAGGAGACGTCGTGCTGAGCCAGAGAAAATGTCTGTACAAACTGCCTTTGACTAGCCAGGGAAAAAGAGCACAAATAGAGTTGGTCAGAAGAAGCTTAATAAAAGTTAGCTCTTTTGGTTGTTGTTGTTCTGAATTAGTCAGTTCACTGAAACTAAATCATTTTGCAGAGCGTTTTTGCACTGCTTTCAGTGGCATCCCAACAACCTTGTCAGCCAAAGAACTTTGAGAGTAAGATATGTTAGGTGACAACATATCAACCCTGTGACTTTTCTTTTTCAGGCTCCCCTTGACAACCAACCTGAACTTATTGAGTCCTGGCTGATGGCCACATTGCTGCACAGATGGCTGAGCTGACAAAATCTGTAGTTTGGAGCATCCTGAAGCACAAGCTTGATGCTGGATTTTGTATGGACTCGTGTGAGTGTCTTAACAACCAACATGCTACCTGCTTTGTTATCTTTCTGTCCTCATTGAGTGATGGCTATGACCTGGTGCAGAATGTGAGAATGTCTGAAGTCCTACAAATTCCCCAAGGACAGGAAATTTCATTCAAGCACAGCATTTTTGCCATGACTCTCCTCTTCAGCTCATCCAGAACCCATGCTGTTGTCCTCACTTTCTTTGCTAAAATCCTATCCTAACTCCTCATAAGAAAAATACATGTGAAATTTAGTTGGAACATAAGCAGAGGGTGGGGCAAGATACCCTGGCTAAAAAGAGCCCAGACACACAATGAAGGAGGTGGTAGTTACTGGATGTGCTCAAAAGTTTTTATTGCAAAGAAGCTGCCTTGCAGGTCACACACATTTATATCCACTGGGAGCAGTCAGTCAGAAGATGAAGTGCAGGAGGCCAAAGGAAATTAAATATATCAAATTATCTAGGTGTAAGAGCTGATTGACTAAGAGACTATTATATGACTATCAAGGGTCCATGCCTCTTTATAGTTTTGGATGCAGGATGTGGCTGTCAATCACAATTTATCAGCAGCATTGTTTCATTAGCAACATAAGTCTACTCAGCTCTTGTGCCAGGGTGCTGGGCAGTGGCAAGACCTGTCTGCTGGAGAGCGTGCAGACTTCTGCAGTAGTTGAAAAAAATAACAGATTCTGCCTTTCTGTCCACCTCTCAATTATCTAGGTGATATACAATGTATAAGATAAACATCAGTGACTGAGAAGTAACCTTGGAAAGAAGATCAGAAGTAAATTGGTTTACATGCTTGAGCTGGTGCATGAGCTAAAATTTATATGCTGTAGCTTTGAATTCTTATACTGTAAAGGGGAAGAATGAGCAGATTTACTGCCTTGTAGCTTTTTTGAAAAGGCTATTCCAAATATTTTTCATTTAAGCCTTGCAAAGGCTCAGTATTTATATAGTTCACATGGTACAATTAATGCCTACTTATCTCTCTGCTCTTCACATAAAACTTCTAAAAAGGCAGACAGATGTCTGACGTACTTTAAAACTTTAAGCCAATATGCAGAAAGGAGCATAGTAATATTTTCCTCACGTCCTCTCAACCCATTCCATTAATATTTATCTTTCAGTAATTAGCGGAGAAGCTAAACAATATTAATACTTGTTAACATGTAGGATTTTGTTTGTAAGCAAAGTACAGACTGAACAAAGTACAAGTGGACTTTGACGAAGTACAGACTAACAGAACACAATTGGCATTGCTGGAACTGGCCACCAGTGCCTGGGGATTCATCTCATATTATACCTTATTATCCAGTGCCAGCTGGCTTATTCATTTCTGGGATTGATGGTTGCGGTGAGAGACCAGATCAAGGTAGGAGCCCTGGGTGTTTACCCTTTATAAGAAGGCCTTCTTATCAGATGGATCTTCCTGATTTGTGTCACAATCACTGAGTTGGATTTCTTCATGTTAGAGAGATGCAAGTCTCATAAGAGACAAGTTCAGGTTTGGGGTTCTTGTTCCACACACTATGCTAGTCAGTGGCTTAGATCCCCACTGGGGAAACTTAGTTGAAAAGGCTGTGTCAAAAGCTAGAGGAAAGGTCTCTATGAGGCCTCAGGAGAAGAAACTATGACTCGTCTAAATGAGGAAATAGTCTGTGCTGTCTGGGGTTCTGTAAATGCAAAACTAGCTTTTCAACAGAATCTTGTTATATACTACTATTATTCTCTAAGAATGCCAAGAAGAACAAGGAGCTATGTCCAAAGGTTTTTTTGTTTCATAATTGTTCATTCATTTTTCAAAATCCCATGGGGCATAGTTGATTGCTAAACCAGAAGACTATGGGCAATGAGTTCTGACCGTCAATTAAAGTGACATTACTTGATCTTAAGGAAGTGCTTGCCCTGTCCCCCTTCTACATGTAGAGTAATTCAAAAGTAAACTCTGGACCTTTTTCTAAACAGGCTAGATTAGAAACATGACTACCAGGTGTAAACTTGTTGCTGCTGAATGCTATCAGCATTATTGACACTAAACAAGTTTGAACTGGTAACTAACAAATAAGTGCCTTAGCACAAACACTGCGCCATCTTAAAAATCTCAACTCTCACTAGTTTTCAGATGCTTCTCTATGAATTATGTTGCAAATTAGAAGATATGAGTAAGTAGTAGGGTGACTAAGTGCAAGGTTTCAGTGGTGAGTTACACCACGAAAGTGTTATAGAAAGATACCTTCTAAAGACAAGCTATTCTTCAGAAGCTATTCTTCAGAATGGTTAGTCTGAGATGAACTGATTTACCAATAACTTGTAAATGATGTGTCCAAGGTATCTTGTACACAGAAATTTTGGAACTTTCCATGAAAGAGCAACCCCAGACAAAAATAAATATTCACTGAAATTACAGTGTGTTTCTTTCTGGGTGAAGGTAAAATGACTTTCAGACACCGCTAACATCCTGGTTGAGTCAATTCAACCTCCCTTAAAATACATAGTTTGTGGTTTTTTTTTTTTAACATATTAGTTTTTAAATAGACCAAAGAAACATCCACACAAGAGCTGACAATGAGTGTGTTTATTTTTCCCTTCATATCTTCTTAGAAAAGAACAAATGAACAGAAAAATAGTGATCCTTTTGATATTTTCTCTGGTGGAGTTCTTTTCCACTTAAATTTCATATGCTGCCTTTTCCTCTTTTCCAGCTTTTCTTGTCCTAGCAGAAAGAGCTCATATGAGAAGGCAATGCTTGCATCTGTCACTTGCACATAGAGTCTGCATTACATGTACTACAGTGAGTGATGTTTCAACAAGATTTGCTGAATTGACACAAACTTTCCCGTAAGTGGTGTACTACTGAGAAACTGGAGGCAAACAAGAGTAGACAAGGGAACCAGGTATGGAAGGAGCAAATCTGTCTCTGACATCTGAAGATAATCTGATTATGGCATTCCTATATGATGGAATTGCAGAACTAGTGTAGACACTAATGATATAGATACTAATTATATAGATGTAGATCAAATGTAGACATATGGAGAAAAAAATTGTTTATTAACAACTGACATAAATGATTTGGGTGTTTTATAAAGTAAACCCTATTTCACAGAATCACAGAATCACAGAATTGTAGGGTTTGGAAGGGACCTCGAAAGGTCATTGAGTCCAACCCCCCTGCCAAAGCAGGTTCCTCAGAGCAGGCTGCCCAGGTAGGCGTCCAGACAGGCCTTGAATATCTCCAGAGAAGGAGACTCCACAACCTCCCTAGGCAGCCTGTTCCAATGCTCCGTCACCCTCACCGTGAAGTTCTGTTGCATGTCAGTGCGGAACTTCCTGTGCTCTAACTTGCAGCCATTGCCCCTTGTCCTATCCCCACAAACCACTGAGAAGAGGTTGGCTACATCCTTCTGTCCCCCACCCCTCAGATATTGATATACATTGAGGAGATCCCCTCTCAGTCTTCTCCAGGCTGAACAGACCCAGGTCTCTCAGCCTTTCTTCATAACATTTCCCAGAAGATTTGTTTGCAAATTAAGCTGGAACAGAGTGGATTAAGTAGTGAATGGGCTGAGATGCTGCTGCCTGCAATACCCACTGTGCACATGAAATCATCAGAGGAGTGGCTGCTCTGTAAAAGAGATGTGTTTTTTTATATTACATGCTGAATACATTCAGGAGTATTGCCTTCCACCTCTCTTAAGGGCTATGGGAAGTTTAATAGGCAAATAATAGAGACTGAAAGACTTATGGTTTTACTACTCTTTTACCCTGGTTGTGGAGCCAGCAATGACTAATTTGCCATGTGTCCGTTTTGGACTTGTTTAACACATTTCCTTGATGGAGTCTGTCAGCCTCACCTGCAGTCTCTAGTAAACTTCATCCACCAATAGAATCATGACCTACATAAACATAATTAAATTCTACTCTGAAAGTAGGGCAATGTGTTGAGCTTGGATGTGATTTTCTTGTGATCTTCTCATCTCTTGAGATCATGTCTGAGGCACCTTGCATAGACCTTGATTCAAACATGGAAGAATGGTCTTCCTGGAATTCCCCACAGTCTAAATTAGCTGCTGTCTAATGACAACAGAAGACATCTAGCTCTGGTGAATCTCTGGGTAGTCTTTCAAAGATATCTGGGTCTTAATCACATGATAAAGTAGCAGGGGTTCAGCAGCTGGCAGTCTGCTAGAGACTTCATGCTTGTTTTCAAAAAGAGGGGTAGGTGCAATGCACTGCTGCAGAACACCTAGTGCATCTTTGAGATAAATCATCCAGAAGGATTTTCAAAAGTAATTGAATTATTTAAACATGCATAGATTCCCTTTCCTGGTGGACTTCTGGCCTGGGCCATGTCCCAGAAAATGGTCTCATGTTATCACTGTGAAGCAGTTTTACAAGAGACAATGTTGTGCATCCTTTTAAACATTTTATTTATTTAGTTAGTTAGTTATTTTAAATAAATATGTCTGAAGATCTGTTTTCATGAATGCAGAGGAGGCAAACTATGGAGTGCAAAATAATTCTAAGATGTTCTCCAAGAATTTCCCTGGGTAGTTTTCTTGTTGGGGGAGTCCAAGAGGAAGTGGCACAGGTTAGCTGGGGGACAAAGTTGAGTTGAATACACAGGCAAACTGGGGTGAGCTCAGCTGCTGATCACATCCACTCACATCCAGACTCATTTTGGAGACAAGAGTGTGAGCATTTCTTACCAGCAGAAAGGTTTCCTTGCCTGCTGATTTTTTCTGTTTGTACATCAAGCCAGGAGAAGCACAGAAGTAGAATGGGTGAACAAGAGATGTGAACCAGAGAGAAACTCAGGCTGATGTGGTAGTATAATAAAACACATTTGTTCCTGACAGTTACAACACATAAAACCCTAATCTTAGATAGCTATTTACATCAGAAAAGAGTTTTTGTCTTCCTGAAAAACAAACCAAATCAAACCAGCCAACCAACCAAACAAAACCAAACCACAATAATAATCAGCCTACTTAGAGATTACTAGAGAGCTCTAAAATACATGGTTGATTAAAATTTATGCAAGGATATTGTTTTCAAACAGTGTTTAAGCTTTCAGAAGTCTTTGTCCACACATTTGTCAGCACTAAAAAAACAGATGTCCAGTGGAGGCTGGGATGGTCAAGACTTTGAAGCTCAGAAACCCCCGCAGCTAACTAAATTGCTTGGAAGCTTTATGGATGTCCTTTTACAGAAGGGAAATTTGATCCCAACAACAAAATGTTTTCAGTAAGTGTTTTGTTCTGTCAAATTTGATCATCTCCTAAACTTGCATGTACAACACCGATATTCAGATGAATAAGAAACAATATCTGGAGCACTAAAAACCGGAGATACAATTTCCTCTCTCTTTTCTCCCAGGTGCTCCTCCCCTTCCTTTTGGAGAACTTTGAGTTTTCTCTCTTGAGTTTTCCATTTGATCTTAACATTATCCTTGTCAAACTATTAGACTTCTGATTTATACTTTCATCGGTTGTTTTTTTTTGTTTTTTCCTTCTGAAAATGAGTAACAAATGGTATTTCTGTTATTCTTGCATGTACTATTTTAATTGTTTATGAGACTTTTATTGAGTAGTATCATATTTTACAATACCAGATGTTTCCTTAAATGTGCACTGAGTTCCTGGATCACTTACGGACTGATAAACCCTGGAAGGAACAACTTGTATTGTGAAAATCACTTTTTTTTTTTTTTTTTTTTTCTCATGATAATTATTCTGGGTAATCTTTGAAATATGTTTTCCAGAGCCTTGTTTTAGTTGAGATGACATTTAGTATGTCCATATGAAATAGATGTTGTTCCAGCAGTGAAATACAAACTTGGCATTCCGTGCACTTGCTTCCAGTAAAAAGGTTATATGAATGCCAACGCCTGTAGCTGCTGAAATGTGCAGCATGTGAATGGTAACACTAGTCTACAGGGCACAACTTTCTGAAATTACATTGACCTACATATTTTTGCATGATGATGATAAATAGTAAAATAAAAAGACGTTTTTCTTCAGAAACTAAGAACAAACAGTAAAACTTCCTACTGCAGAATGGGGTAGATACTAAATGTGTGCATGTGTTCAGAAAATGGTTAGATAAAATGAAAAATCATCTAAAACAGCAGGAGACCTTCCTTCTGGCTCAAGAATGTTCTTAGTTGCAGATCTCTGACTGCTGTTTAATCTGACTTAATGCAGCAGTTGTTGTTCTCTTAGGCATGAAATGAAGGCAGATTTAAAGTGCCCACATAATTTAAGAATATAAGTCGGTCTGGAGGTGCAGGATGTGCATTCCTAAGTTCCTCAGATTTTTTATTTTATTTTTCCAAATCTATGCCTCCAGTTGTTTATCTGTTTTGAAAGCCTATTTATTTATGTATTTTTCCAATCTCAGTTTGTGTTGAGGCTTGCTGGGTCACTGTGTTGTGAAAAATCAATGAGATGTGATGGGATTTCTCAATGCAATTTCAAGTGATGTGTCTGGGCCCTAAGAATGCATTTGTCTTATTCAAAGAAGAGTTCGTGAATGCAGTTTCGCAGTGGTCTATCTGTATGTTGCCTCCTGAAACACCAAGTTTCAAGAGGTGTCTTAGAAGACCTGTTTTTTAAGGCAGGAACTGAAAGAGGAGTACATTGGAGCTTGTCTCTATCATGCATAGACCAACATGGAAGAGAATGCAAGTACTTCTTCTGTTTATTTGACTATTTCAAATAGTAACACAAAATTTAACTTGTGAAGGAATATTTTATCTTCTTTAAATTCCAGCTACCTGCAGTGTCTGTTACAGTACATATACTATTGCTCTGAGCCATTGTCAAGTGATAAAAGCTCTGCACTCCTCTCAGATTTGTAAGGACTATCAGTTTCGGTAGAACAAGCACTGAATTAACCCATCACATCTTCAAGAACTCCCTGGACTACTTACTCCAATACAGTGTTCTTATTTTTTTCTTCTGGTTTGTGAACTCTCTGCAATTTTTCCACTGTAGGTACAAAGGTATTCCTCCTGGTAACAGGTTTCCTTTTGCAGACCTCTTAGATACGGTTGGCAGATTAGACATTGAAAACATACTTTCTAGGGAGATTGCTCTGATAATAACAACATAATTGTCTTGCAATGAATGTTTGCTTGGGTACCATTAAAGTATTCAAACATCTTACACGTATTTTCTTAGGTGATAACTGGTGTTTTACACCAAACACTGCCAACACATAGTCTCTGTGTCAGGATTTTACAGTGCAAAGGTTTTTAGACATTTGATTTTGAAATCAAATAATAAGATTTCTATGTAGCTTAGAGGCAGGCTATCACTGCAAAGCAAGTACAACAGCTAAAATTAAAGGCTTGTTTGTTTATATTGTTGCCAGTAATCTAACAGCAGTCGGATTAATGGTTATTAAATATGCAATACTCTATGCCAAACTAATACTGAATGCAGGCACAATTATGCTATTTTTTCAATACTACATGATCAGTTTATTATTTTTAAATCATATTTTTCTTGAAGACCAGTAAAACTGCTAAATAATGGGCAGTTATTTGAAAAAAAAATATTTATTTATTTGTACTTATCAAAAAGGGGACATTTTGGAGAGCAAAATTATATGTTCTGAAAAAAATATTTATAAAAGGCTGAATTGTTCTAAGTTTTTTCCTGCCAAACAGTGTGATAGAAACTTCAGATTTTGAGTCTTGCAATGTGTGTCCTGAAACTTTATCTTGCATTTGGATTCTTGGGTCCTTGTTCAGCTATGTACCATCCCTTGATGCTGGCTTTACAGATATAAATCTGAAAAACACAGCTCAGTCCACGTGGTTTGGTGTGTCCATAAACACCGTGGAATTTCTGACTTCATCTGAGGCATTACTGCTGGACACAGCGAAACAGTTTCAGATAAACCTCAGGCTTCATTTGTCTTTATTAGGGATTTCTTTAATTAAAAAATAAACAACAACAACAAAAAAGTTTTATACATACTTTGAGAACTGAATAAAACTTCCAGCAATGATAACTCAGAAACTATGGAAATTACTAATTTCTTTGTGAATTTTCAGAATAGTTTACAATGCAACTCATACAAGAATGCCAGAGAAGTCCTTATAGTGGGAGCTGAGAAACATGGCTTCGTTAGCTCTCATAAGGGGCAGTGAGATGTAATGTTCTTTAACAAGCTGATCCAGGCTATTAGTCTGGAGTTTTTGGTCCTTCATATGGCTACAGATATTCTGCTGAGGATCAGAGACAATGACACAAGAAGTAGCTGCCAGCAGCACCACCACCCACTGGCAGGGGCTTCATGCTGCAGTTTAAGGGTCAAGCCCCAGCCAGTCTGGAGCTGATTATCACAGGCAACCTCATGTCATGGTACTCCTCTGCCCACAAGCTAAACATCTCCCCTGCTGAGATAAGCGAGTGTCTCTGTGACCTGGCCAGAGACAGTCCAGTCATGCAGTGACGTGCAGCGTGCTCACCCTGCCACTCAGCTGCGGTTCCTGTCTGCGCTACAGCCCCCTCAAAAACTGGGGACAGGCAAGGGTTTGGCAGGTACTTGGTGTTTGCTCCAATAGTTTGAAGAAACAGGCATCCACTAAGGACTTCGTCTGGACAAAAAAAATATATAAAAAACAAGTGATAGGAGCATTGAGGTGCAACCAGGTGGAGAACTCTTGTCTGCCTTTCCCTCTCACTACATCTTCTACTTTTTTTTTTTTTTCTTCCCTGCTGCAGCTCATGGCCAGATGACAATTAAAATCGATAAACTCTGATGACTCCCTTAGCAAAAGAGACCTGGAAACACAAAGCAGTTTTTAATGCCATTCTCCTTTATGTTTGGTGAGGAAGCTGGAATCAGTCAGTGCTTGGGCCAACTGCTGCACTGGTGGAAGTCCTGGCTCCTTCCAAAGCTTTCTGAGTCTCTGCTGAAGTGGCCACAGCCAAGACTTTGATCTGGAATTGCAAACTTCATAATCATTACCATTAATCCATTGCACAATTACGTGTTTTGCCACAGATTTATTAAAGTGGTATTAACTGGTATTTCACAATCTCCTCCTGAAGAGGTGAAGCAACTGTAGATTTCTGAAGGTTTAACACTTGAAAGACACTTCAGTGTCTTCCAGTATTCAACAGAAAAGTAATTTCACATAATTTCATCAATGTCAAAACTTAACCCTAGTTGGCTTTCCCTTACTCTTGCCTAGAGTACCCTTGACACCCTCTCTGTCAGCTGAAATGAATGTTCTCCGTATTGGTGGGTTAATTATTTTCAGCATGGGTTAATTATTTTCCATGCTTAGCCTGAAGCACCTTAGCTGTTTGTATTGACATAGAAAGAAATTATAAAATTGAGGGTGTTTCAAAAATATTTGTACATAGAAAAGTAGCTGTTTATGGATTGTTACTGAATTGAATTGAATTTGACTTAGAAATTAGCTCCAGCTGCAGTATAGCCTTTCTTTAAATGGAAAAAAAGACAAATTTTTGTCTGTGATCTAATTATATATCATTTCCATTGAACACCCAGAACGTGCTGGTTGCAATTCTGAGTGGATGACTTAGTACAAGAAAGGAGATTTCTATTTGACTTATTCTTAATCAGAAAATACATTTCTATATACAAAAAGAAAAAAGAAAAAAAAAAAGAAAAATGAAGTTTTAATTCTTTAAAAAATCAGCTGAAAGTTTTTAATTTTCTGTAAAAAAAAAAAAAGTTATTTCCTGGCTATGTGTTTTTTTTTTTTTTTTTTTTTTTTTTTAACTAAAAACCATATTATTGCAATATTATTTCATTTTTAGAAAGGGGAGGTTATCATTGCCTTTTGTTGCACTAGTTATTAAAAACACATTCAATGAATGAAACCTTTCTGCTCTGTTAGTTTTCATGAGTCTTTTAAAATTATCAGACAATCTGTTGAATGTATAGATATTTTTATCACTCATGTCAAAATCCATAAACATATGTCAGTCGCTTAGTTGCACTGTTGTTTGAAATGCTGCATTAATGGAATAAAGATGAATCTTACTGTAGACTCAAGAGCCTGATGCCCACAGCTCCTGGTGCTTTCTCCTTTTCTCTGTCATCAAGTGAACCATCAGAATAGAAATGCTCAAGACTACACCTACAGAACTGCAACAGATCAGAGTCCTGCCTCAGAAGATGATAACAGGCATGTGTAGTCAGTCCTGCAGTAACCCTTGATATACTTGGGAGCTGCAGTAGTACTTCAGACCATTAATTCTATAAACATTAAATAAATGCTTGATCTTTACATTTTTATTTTTTTTTTTTAAATGGATAATTGTAGTGGCTCTTTGACTATGAGACTCAGCTGAAATAGAAAACAGAGAGGCAACATTTTGAAAGGGATTAAAATCACTTTCAAAGGAAATTTTCATTTCACTGTACCTATATTTCAGAAAGCATGGATTTCATCAGAAACCATGCAAGTGCCACTCTTTTCTGAGTATATTGATTGTTAAAATAAACCTGCCATATAATCCTCAAGCCCTAAGATTTCAAACCCATCATCACATAACAACTGAAAGACTAAATCCAATTTCAATATACATAGCTATACATAAAATTTAAGAAATAATGGAAAGTGAGTTATTTCATAGGACGTTTGAGGCTGGAAGGGCCCTATGGAGGCCATCTGCTCCAACCCCCAGCTCAAGAAAGGACACCCAGAGCCGGGTGCCCAGGACCATGCACTGGTGGCTTTGGAAGATCTCCCAGGAGGGCGGCTCCACAGCCTCTCTGGGCAACCTGTGCCAGTACTCTGTCACCCGCACAGTGAAGAAGTGCTTCCTGGTGTTCAGAGGGAACCTCCTGTGTTCCAGTTTGTGCCCTACCGAAAAGAGCTCAGCTCCATCTTCACTGCACTCTCCCTTCAGGTACTAATATACTTGATGACATGCTTCCTGAGCCTCCTCTTCTCTAGGCTGAAATGTCCCAGCTCTCTCAGCCTTTCCTCATAGGAAAGGCACTCCGGTCCCTTTGTCATCTCCATCAGTCCTTTACTGACCCTCTCCAGCAAGCCCATGTCTCTCTTGCATGTGGGAGCCCAGCACTGTGCCCACTGGTGTGTCCTCAGCAGTGCTGGGTAGAGAGCTCTCCTCCCTCCACCTGCCAGCAATACTTTGCCCAACGCAGCCCAGGTTGACCTTCCTTGCAGCAAGGCCACACTGCGGGCTCATCTTCAACTTGTCCACCTCTGTCCCTGGGTCCTCTTCTGCCAGGCTGCTATGTTTTAGTGATTTCAACCATGAGCAGTCTTGGCAACTATTGATCTGAAACACTTTGTCTTCACTTCAACAAGTGCAACTGAGCGCTTCTACATCTCTGGGAGAAATGAGCGAGGTATTCCGGGCAGCTTGCAGGTGCCTGGTCGGCTCATAGACCGTGTGTAACTAACAGTAACAGCTGTACCTACAAACACAGAACGAACTGGCAAGTGGGGTCACTAATAAAAACTAACGGTGTCTGTCTCCTGTATCAAACAGGAGATGGAGGTTGTGAGAATAGGGAGGGAGAGGCTGCACCAGGTTGGCGTGGCTAACCCCAAGACGTGGAAGGGTCTGTAGAAGGGCTCCTAGGTACGTGGATGGTGCCGCTCCGCTGCTGCTGCCCCCGACCTCCCGTGGGACACCCACCCCCAATTTGCACCAAGACGGGCACGGGGAGGGCAGGAAGCATCCGCAGCCACCCCCACGCCGGGCAGGGCAGGGCAGCCCCACGGCGCCCTCCCGGTGCCTCTTCTCCCTCCTCCGCCGCCGCCAGCGGGCAGCCCCGGGGCACGGCCCCGAGCCGGTGCCTCGGCGGGGGCTGGCGGGCGGGGCGGGGCCGGGCCGGGCCGCGGCTCATAACAGCGGGCGGCGGGCAGAGCGGTGGTGGCGGCATGCCGGGCGGCGGGGGGACGGCAGCGGCAGCGGGGGGCTCCGGGCAGGGCAACGGGGAGACGGTGGCCATGGTGGCGGCGGGCAACGGGCGGCAGCGGGAGGGCGCCGCGGGGCCGGGGGTGGCCGACGGTGAGGCGCGGGCCGCGGCTGTGCCCATGCTGCCCGCGCTGGAGGTGGCCGAGGAGCCGGAGAAGGCAGCGGGAGGCAGGAGCAAGGACCCCAACACCTACAAAGTGCTGTCGCTGGTGAGTGGTGGCGGGGGCTGCGGGGAAATCTGCGCAGGGAGGCTTCAAAGCCGCGGGGAGCCGGAGGGACGGGGGAAGGAGTGAGCTGGCTGCGTGCTGGGCTCGCACGGCACTGCCCCTGCAGCCGCTCGCAGCCCGGGACTGCTGGACCTGCGTGCAGAGCCGCTGTTAGCAGGTAGGTCAGCTTCCAGTTTTAGCCACGCTGCTGTATTATAATTATCCTTCCTGTAGGGCTGTGGAAATAAGGCTGTCCAGACTGCCTGGTGTGATCATTGCGAGGCTAAAGTCATTGTCAAGGTTAAACCGGGGCACTCGTGGAAGGAAGCTGCTCTGCAACCGCAGCAGCCTTTATTGCTTCACATATATAGAGAGCATACACCTGTAAGCTGTTCTCTTATCCATTACAGCATAAGGATTAAGGTGCTTTTCCAACCTTAGGGGTACTGTTGTAAGCTGGTTACTGTGTCAAATGAACTGGCTGCCACACTGGAGCAACTATATACAGGTCATGCTTCCTGACCTTTCAGTATTGTGGTTACTATTCCCAATGAGCTGGTCACCATGCCATCGCAGCTACACTTATGTCATGCTTCCTGACATAACAGGCTGTACCTCGCATTTACAAGCTTGTCAGAACCTTATCATAAGAAAAATAGCAAATTTCACTGAAGGTTCTATCATAGTTTCCATGCGGACGTCTTTCTGGCAACTGTACTTCCATCTAAAAAGACTTCATCAGTAAAGGGCTGTTGCTTGTTTCGTAACTTTGCCCTCTTCTGGGAGGGACAGGCTGTTCCAATAAATGCCGTGATGATGAAAACAGCCCATCATTTTCCAGTCCTCAAAACAGGTAGTGATAGTGAAAAATCACATGTTATTCAAACCCAATGCAGTTGCTCTAGCCTTTTTAGACTCTCATGCAACAAAATAATTAGATATAAACAGTCACTTCAAGACTGGTGTTGAGCACAAATTTAAACTTTTGTGCATACTTACGCACACTTCTGAGTCAAGTCCTTATTTTCCAGACCAGCTGGCAAAACATTCATCCTGTGCTGACTGAAGTTTTCAAGTGAAGTATACGTTGTCTGTACAGAAATAATTTGAAAGCTCTAAATATAAACCACCATGAACCCTGTAGCATTGCTTTCAGATCTGTTGCAGGCAGTGACAATTTAGAGTATTCAGAGAGAACTTGGAAAAGTTCCTAAATATTGTAGGTGATATTGGCCTGAGTAAAACAAGGGCATATTTGGCTCAAACATCATATTAGGAAGTCAGAATGGTGAAAAACTGGAGTTGGAAATGTAGGTTCTTTTTATTACCAGCTGCTGCATTTTACAATGTGTTAGTAGTGTCATTCCAATGTTGAGGTAAGAAAGGGGTTAGCTTACCTGCTTGGTGTTCTGGGTCATGCAGTGGAAAACAATAAAAGCGATGTTGTTCAAAGTAGGCATAGGTAGACTTCCTTTGCCTGCATTTACCTGAATTGCATGTACCACTGCTACTACTGTTATTTGGGTATAGATGGTTTCAGGTAAGTGCCTGGATGACGCTTTTTATTTTTTCCCCTCTTATTTTTGTTGTTTAAAAACAACAACAACAAATCTTTCTGGGAAGCAGGGACTTGCTCATATTCCCCTCTTCCTGTATGTGTGCCTGCCACCCACAGATGTCTGTGCAGGTTGGGAGCACGCCCTCTGTGTTACCGGCTTCTGCCCATGGGGTGAAAATTCCCTGCTACAGAAGATCTGCAGGGTTCCCTTGCAGAAATGGTTGTGCCACACAGAGCCAACCTATGGATTCTGGTTGCAGAAGCCTCTCGATGCTACATGGTGGTGCTCAGCTATTGTTACTGGAGCGTATGATGGTTGGGGGAGGATGTGGGTAGTTGAGGAAGTGGTATAGAATCACATCCACTTTTAGCAGTTTGTGCTGCAGCACGCATAATTTTAGCTCAGCTGTAGGTTTTCACACGGTGCTGGTCACTCTTCTGGCGCTGTGTGCAGAGAGGATCCCCTGGCTGGTGGGACAGGCCTGCAGCATTTACTAACCCATCGTGCTTCTCTGAAGGCAACAGAGTGAAAATATCTTGAGCAGCCATGAGAGATGATCCTTCTATACAGTTCTGAAATCTCCAAGCATACCTTTGTTTTGCTCATTTTCTGAGCTCTTTCATCCCTCAAAGCTGTTCGTGGCCCCTCCAGGTGCACCTGCTGCCTTTGTAGGACTGAACAGCTTGCTGGCCACACATGAGCAATGTAATTCTTCCTTTGGTTTGAAGTTTTCAATTTTAACCTGCCAGTGTTTCTCAGGCATTGCATTTTGGTCTGGTTCACTCATTTCACTGAAATAATTTTTCCATTTGTTTAAAACAGCTGAAGTGTCAGGGGGAGGAGGTGGAATGTAACAAAATAGATGACTTTTCTTGTTAACAGCCTTAGACTTTCCTTTGACAGGGCTGGAAAACTCATTTTAATGACACTTTCTAATTAAAGATCCTTTAGAGGTGTTTTTTTTTTTTGTTGTTTTGTTTTTTTTTTGTTTTGTTTTACAGCTTCAGAATTCATGTTTAGAAAAATTCAGGTAAACTCTGGGCCGAGACCTTGAAAGCATGATCGTTTCTTTTAAAGATTTACTGAAGCATTTCATGGAGCATTAAGAGTAAAATTACTGTGGAAGTCTGGGATCACTTTTTCCTTTTACTTTTTTTCAAAAAGGTTAGCTCAGTTTTTAAAGATCAGTGTTTTAGGCATGTGCCAAACACAAAACAGAGTTCTGAAATTTTCTTCGTTTGCTTTCTGCACTTCACTGGGAGGGTGGATAGAGCTTGTGTAATACCCTGTGAATTTAAACAGCTTTTTGTGCCAAGTTCAGACAGCGTGACTCTTGGTATGCGCTCCCAGAAGCCATTCTCAGTTTTAAAGCTGGGTACAGACCAGTACAGATGCCGTGAGGACCAATACAGGATGTGTGGTTGAACTCCTGTAGATGTGGTTGCCTTTTATTTTGGATGGTTAGTGAGCTCCTTATCAGCTTCAAGGTTAGACCAAATTTTTGGGATAAAATGTTGTAAGCATCTGCAGATGGAAGTCTGTGAGGCAGGCTTTTAGCATGCTTCCGTGCTAGAGATGGGTGGTGTGGCATGGGAACAGGTTGCCCAGAGAAGCTGTGGGTGCCCCATCCCTGGGGGTGTTTGAGGCCAGGCTGGATGGGGCTTTGAGCAACCTGATTTAGTGGTAAGAGTCCCTGCCCATGGCAGGGGGGTTGGAAGTGGGTGGTCTGTAAGGTTCCTTCCAACCCAAACCATTCAGTGATTCTGTGGCATTCCTGGGAGTCTCTGTACCATTCTCAGTTAGGCTTTTTGCCAAGCAGTGTAAGTTAGGTGTGATAAATCAGAAGTTTTTTCTTTCCCTGTCGTCATCACCAGCTAGAGCCCATCTGGAACACTGTGCCTGGGTTTGGCCCCTCCAGTACAGGAAAGATCAATTAAACCGGAGTGGGTTCAGTAGAGGTCCATGAAAGTGGTTGGGGTTGGAGCTTTTCTTCTGTGATGAGAGGCCAAGGGAGGTGGATGGGCTCAGCTTGGGGAGATGCCTTGAATGGGGATTAGATCACACCCATAACACTAGCCATCCCACACTTCCAGGGATGTCATCAAGAAGATGAACCTAGGCTACATGGGCATGAGGCAATGGTCATAAATTGAGCAAGAGAGGTTCCTACTGGGTGTAAGGGGGAACCATCCTAGTGAGGATAACTAGGTGTTTGAACAGGCTGCCCAGAGGTCCTGTGTAGCCTCTATCTTTGGAGGTTTTCAGGACTCAGCTGTGTGAATCCCTGACCCTTCAAAGTCTGTGTGCATACTTTCAGCTCCTGCTGTGGGTGTGGTGACTGGATGAACTCTTCTCTGCCTTCTGCAGTTGCTGTGATGGGGCCTTTGTTCTGGGGGGAGACAGCACAGAAAGCTCTTCCACACCCATGGATTTTCCCTGTGTGTTTATTGCTCAGGCATGAATGTAACTGATGAGAGGAGAGGAAATTCAATGCCATGAAAGTGCTTGAGCCCTAACTTTGTGATTATTGTCTTAAGAAACTTTAGTACAGGTATTGTGTCGGTTCCAGTTCCTTGGCAGTGGATCCAGCTGATTCGAGGGTACTGTACTTTGTGCCTGAGTTTGGGAGGCATGGGCTCCACATGAAGTGTTTTCTCTAATCTTTTTTGTCTCTCAGCAAACTATTCAATGTCAGCCTTTTTGTACTGTCTTGCATTATGCCTTTTTTTCTTCTCCTTTTTGAGTAAGGAAAAGTGGCACTTACTGAAATTACTTGCTCCTCTGAGAGTGTTGGACTAGGCTCAAATGGGGCCCAAGAAACTCCCCGCAGCTTAACGGTAATATTAAAGTGATTGCTCGCCAAGTGATTATTATTATTATTTATGGTGCCAAATGTCCTTTGGCGATATAAAAAGTAAAAATGACAGTGACAGGGTGGCCATAGTATATGTAGCCTTTGAAGTGCTATTTGCTTAGAAAATATTAAGGTAGATCTTGGCCAGTCTCCAGTATGATAATATTTAGTAGGAAACTCCATTTTGGTGTTTGGAAACAGGATCTCTTACAGTAAATGTCTTTCCTGTGTTCTATCAGAAGAACAACCATTAGAGTTGGAGAGTTGTATATGTTTTGAATTCTGAAGATGCAGTAAAAAATGATGTTTGTTGGAAGTTTTCTTACTGCATTTGCTGTTGATATTGTGTAAATGCATCTGACTAAAAGTACATATACTTGTTACCCATTGATGTATAAACAATACATTAATTGTTGCTTGATTTAATCCATTTAAACAAAATGTCAGTTTTTGGCCAAACTTAAGATCATAATCTTTTTAATGGAGTTCTTCAGTCATTTCATTTTTTAAGGAAGGCTTTGCAAATAGTTCTCATTATGCATGTGGAGTAGTAAACCCATAATTTCCTTACTTTTCTTCATGTGGCTACATCTATGCTGGGTATTGAAGGGAGAAATCATCTCACTCTCATGCTGTAAAAAGCTAAGAAACCTTCAGCCACTCCAACTGTGAAGACTTTTTTTTTTTTCCCCCAGGGATAACTTGTATTCATGCTTAACTTGTGCTTTGCTTCAGTGCTCACCAGCATATCCTACCCCAGATGACAGAAGCTGATACTAAATAAAAACATGATCCAAAGAAGCACTTGCAGGAATTAAGGTTTAGTCTGTTTTTAAACAACAAACAAAACCCTCCAAACCAAAAGTTTACATAGAAATCTTCACCGGGGAGAACAGGGACTGCCTGTGTAGTAATTGTACTTGGGACTCGTTAGAACTTTACTGCAGGCTAGGCTGATCCTTGCAGTGTCTCAGAGTTGCTTTCTGACCTGAGAGAAAGTCACTTTGTGTCTGGCTAGGCAACAGCCAGGTGTGACTGCAGCTTTTGTAGCATACTTGAGCTCACTTTGAGCTGGGAAGGTTAGGCAGTGCTGCCAGCATGGACAGAACAGGGTGGCATTTAGGACAGGCCATGAGATACCCTTATGTATCTGAGCTGGAGGCTGAAAACCATCCTGCAGGCTTCAGTCTCACCTCTGAGTGTAGTGTGTGAGTGGTTTTGGTTTCATTGGCTACAGCCACAGTGCCAAGCTGGGGATCGATCTAAGTACATCCAGCTGTGGGACGTGCACGCTTCTGTCAACATCCCTGGCTGTTTTCATGGCTGAAAACACCCACATTGTGCCTGGGAATTTTAGTTTAGACTATCTGCTGATGGATTAGACTGTAGTGTGCTAGGATCAGCCATTTGGTCTGCTCAGACCACACAAATGAGTGACTGGGGCTGTGATTAGTGCCATGTGTGCTCAGAGGTCCTGCTTGAGCATTTCTTTAATTTTGCAGTAATTGTCAGGGACCAGACAAGGGCAGGTTGTGCTGGAGGAGAAAGTAAGCCTGTAGGTAGGACAACAAGGCCAACGCAGGCAGTGGCCTTGCTGGTGAGGTACATGGTGAGCAAAGCAGGTTTGGGAACACAAACCATGTTTGGCTACTAGTCTAGACTGCCAGATGGGTCTGTAGTGATGAAGCAGGTCCAAGGTCAGGGAATAAAGTCAAGTGTGTGAGTTAGGGGTCAGGGTCTGGATCAATGAGGTGTTTAGCCAAGGTGGACAAGGCTGCAGGGTGGCCATAACCCAGCTCAGACAGGGGATAAGGACAAAGACTGCCTAAATGCAGCTCCCAAAAGAGGTTTGGGAGAGACCCTGCTGAGGCTTCTGCTGGCTTTTTGTCAAATAGCTGTCTTTAGGGCTGGTTGGGATTTCCCAAAGAGTGCTCTCAGCAGCTGCACCAATGTCAGAGCTGGACCCCAGCACAGGCAGCCAACTCCCGGGAGCAGGGAGAAGGTTCTTGGTCCTGGTACCACCTCCTCTTAGATGCTAACGCAATAAGAGACCAATTAAGAGTTTAAAGTTTAACCTTCTGTAGCTGTGGTTATTAACTTGAAATCAGAACAAATGTCTGTTACTGCGTTAAAGCTCTTAGATTTTAGGTGAGGTCAAAGATAGAAAATTATGCAAGGCTTCCTTCCAGCTTCAGCTCTTCAACACTTTCCCTTGGTGTTCTTTCACTAATATCAATAGAATTACACAATGGCTGAATTGTTCTGTTTCGACTTACTGTGGAAGGTACATTTTTATTGATTTCAGCTGAAAGGAGGAATGGAGCACATTAAAGGTTCTGAAAATGTGGAAGGCTTGCAGAGTTTCCTGCTATGGAGCCATTAGTATAAAAATTAATATACTGGTAAACATCACTGTGACCATACTCAGTGGGAACTGGCTAAATACTTGTGTTAAAGAATGCTTTAATTGAAGTTGTTGTTGTGGTGCATTACAGTAGTGTTCCAGTTGAATGAAACATTAGTACATGCTATTTTCAGAGAAGCTATTTTACAATGATCAGTGTTGGAATTTTGAAAATAACACAGGAAATATATCAACACAAAGGTGTTTTTTTTTTTTTTTTTAAAAAAAAAAAAAGATTTCTGCACTAAAAACAAAACAACCAAACTTTTGTTTCCTGCACAGATGTTGCACAGGTCAATTACGTAAGAAGTTTCCATAAGGGTTCTTATAAGGCAGGAGTGGATCTTGTTGTAAATGCAGTGTGGTGGAGGGCACATTCCAAAAAGTAGAGTAAGGGCTTTTGACTATTGGCTATTGCTTAGCTCTTCAGCACTGAGTGAGTAAGAGCTAAGAAGAAAGGAGAATTAATGAGAGAAGACATAATATTTCTAGTACTGGAAAAAACTCGGATGTACGATTTTGCAGTTCTCTTGTGCAAAAGTTTATAGGCAAATTGATCTAAATAGATGCTTTTTAATATGCAGTAGTATTTGGGCACAAATTTGAGACATTAATTTTTTATTATTCTTAGAATCATAAAATGTATAACTTTGATTTTGTGTTAGCAGCTATAGCAATAATCAAATTGTATTGTTTATGGTGCTCTTTCTGTTTGACAGGATAAAATGGTCCAGTTCTTAAGTGCTCTTTGGTCGAAATACAAAGTTTCAGTGTTGTGAAGAAACAAACATTTGACTTTTTTTTTTTTTTTTTTTTGAAGGACTACATTCAAAGGATGTAGAGGTAAATAATGGCCTCTGTCAGCCTTTCACTTTGGAAAATGTCGAAAGGAACCAGGGCTAAAGATGTGCCTGTGACTGGGTATCTGAGCTTAGTAGAGGGTCATAGTGAATCACTTTGATACCTTATTTGTCCTGTCTTCTTCCTGTACCCATTTGTGGATCTCTAATTTTTTCCACTCCCTATGGTTTTACAGCATCTTACAGAATTTCTTCACTTGCTCTATAAGGTCATCATGTCTTCCTGTTAAGTCTAAAGTTGCTGCCACGACAGTAGCTCCAACATCTGCAGCAGAAAAAATGGAGTTGACCATGGGCTTACTTGGTATGTTTGGTAGCATTATCAGTACTCAGTTGAAGCAGCTCCCTCTGTACACTTGTTACAGATCTTACGACAATACTATATATAAAAGCAGCTTTAGATTTAGTCTTGAAAATAGACTTTTGGAAGAGGATGAGCATAAAGACGGCTCAAGGCCTAATTTTCTTCTCCACTCGTGCTTTTATTCATAGGTCAAGTGCAGCTTGCTTGGGCTGTAAATTTGGCATGGCACAGTGCTGACAACTTCTTTTTCTATGTAACCATGCTCTCATGTGTTGCTATCACTAAAGTAGATAGTGGTCTCTGTCTATTGTGTTCATAGTTTGCTGTGCTAAGTAAAATCATTTTTGAAAGAATGGTACAATTTTTTAAAAGGTACTTTTACCCTCAGGAACACTTTTCAGTCCTGTTTATTCTTAAGTCTTTATAAAAAAAAAAAATAAATAAATCTACCTGCTTATTTAATAGCAGAGTCAGCTGCTCTCTGGTAATTTAATTTCTTTAGAGAGAAGTTAAATTTCCTGTTTGTTTTTTTTTTTTTTTTCCTCTTTTTAAACTAGTATATACTTGTAATTTTGTCTCCCTCTAAATTCTCACATGGCAAATACTTTAAAAACAAGGCAGCCAGTGGTAAAATGTATGTGCTTTGATGTGAGTTTGTGTATTAAATACTTTCCCAGAGAACATACTGTACCTATATGGTTGCATAAGCAACAAATAAGAAAAATATTTTAGAGCTGAGCTGACAGCTGCTAACTGTTTTATTTTTGTCTCTTTCTTGTTAAAACTAGACACTTAAATAGTTTTGGAAGGTACTTGAGAGCTGTAGTATGATAATGTTTTCTGCTGATATTTCCCCCACCAAGTCAAGTCCCAGCTCTTTGGTAAGCTCCTTGAAGGCTTTTTATGATATCTTACAGTGGCGTGAGCTGCCTTTAAAACTTTCCTGTCTGTTGAATGACCTTAGGCTGCAATAGTATGTAATAACAGTCTGAGATCATTCCGTAGAAACAGCATGGGTAGACCTTCTGCATGCCTGTCTGTGAAGAAAAACAATTTTGTGTAGTTCTGAAGAGGTTTTGGGAGCAAACCCCAACTTTTGCCTCCACTGACTTCAGGATAATTCAGTCACTTTCAGTGTTTCAGGACAACCAGGATCTGCAAGCCTCTGCTGCTCCTTTTCCCCTGTGGGCTCCAGGCATGGAATGTGGATCAACAGAAGCATGTCTTTGGAGAACATAAAAATATTTACTAACGTGGAAAAATGGAGATGAAGGAAGGAAGAAGGATGTGTGCGATGAACTTGTTTCAGTGTTGATTACTTCGTTTTCGTGACCTATTTAGCTATGTGGCTGTGCTGGTGTGGATGAAATATCCACTTCATTTCAGTTTAGTAGAAAGTCTTAAATATCCTCCTGTTTGTGAATAAAGCTGAGTTGGTGAGGGCTATCCCTGTTTAAAAATAGCTTTTATAAGCGTGAGCAAATGTTCTGCTGCCTTTGGCAAGTGTAGATAAGTATTTTATTATTTTTTTTTTAATCTGTAAAATGTTTTCTGCACTTTTAACAATGCTCTTTATAAAGACAGAAGGAGCCTATGTTCTTACTTGAAATTCAGTATATATTACTATGTTCTTTACACTTTAGCAAATTAAATTATTTCTCAAAGATCTTTTGGTGTTAAAGTCCATGTCTTCAGTCATCTATTTTAGGCACACAAAATGGTTAAAAAAAATTAAAAAAAATAAATAAATAATAAGCCCTTCACAGATCCAGATCCCGGTGGTTTTGGAAAATTCCATGGGTTTTGTAATACTGGCAGTAACAACCCAGTCTAGACGTGCTCACTTCATAGACAGACATGACACAACAACTGCCAGAGTCAGTCATGGAGGTTAGAATGAAAATCCACTATTTGCACAGCTTCTTTATTAGTAACATAGTGGTTAGTTAATGGATGTGTCTTCAACCTTGGATTGACATGGAACACCAGGGATTAAAAAAGGAAGATGGAAAGCAGCTGAGTACATGATAGGCAAAGAGCGAGGAAGGTCAGTCAACACAGGAAGAAAGGTAATCCCCAATGGTTATTCCTTAAAAGAAATATCCATGTGTTCTTTGCCTTAGAAAATACAAAATAGAAGAGTGGAGGGAGTGTAGGAGTGATGAATGAAACTAGGGAAAAGTGAAGAGAAACAGACCATCTCAGAAGAAGTTTGTTGTTCTTTTACAAAGGACAGGTGACAGCAGCTAAGGCTGGTGAGAGGTTTCCCTGTGTATCACTAAGAACTGCTTTGCAGCTGATCAGTCTCTTTGGAATCTGATACGTGCAGCCTGCATGTGTACTGCCTTTGTGGCCCTTCTACCAGCTCTCTGAAACCCCTGGTGAAATTCTCTTCAACTTCTTCTCTATGGAGAAGCGTCGGAAACAATCTGCTCTCTAACCATGTTATCATATTGCCATTTGCCCAGCTCAAAATAAAAAGCTTCTGAAATGTTTTTGGGATTGCAGTCCTCCAGACACACAACCACCTATTCCCAACCACCATAATGTTTACAAGGCAAAGCTTTTATTGTGTCCTCCCACATAAAGGAAGCAGTGATGGGACAGAGATTCATCCCTAGATGACAATGTTTCTGATTCCAAAACAAACTTTCTCAGAAAATATTTTTAAAACAGGACATTTTCTCCTCTGCAGTTGTTAGTGTGTTGGCTTAGAAACTTTTCTCAAATATTTGTATTAAAACCAAATCTGACATTTTGTCCTAGTAATCTCTCAAGTTACAGAGCGTAAAAAGTTCATGTGCTACTCTTGTCTGTAATGAGGTCTGGTTCTTTAATTTTATTTGCCTTCCTGTTATGTTTTAGATTCCCATATTCTTTCTTTATTGCATGTTTTTCTTCTCAATTCTTGCTTTTTGCGGGGTGGTGGGATGGTGAGGAATGAGAGAGAGAACAAGTGAGGTGTGGTGGACAGCTGAGTCTGGTGCTTGCAGCATGATGCTGCAAGGTTCTAACAAGGTTCCTGATATGAAACCTTAAGCAATATGTGCAGGTACTTGTTTCTATATAGCAACAAACATAAATTAAAAACATAATAATAAAACCTTTATGCAGTACATTGCAGCATCCCAAACTTGAGCTAGTCATATGCAAAATAGTTCAGGTTATATTAGTAACCTATTTGTTGCAGTGAGGTCCCATATAGCACAGTAAATTAGTACACCTTTGGGCTATAGTAGCGCAATGTCTCTGTACCTGGGCAGTCTTATTTAAGAGCTGTCTTCTGTTGTCATCTGCAGAACTGATGATCTTGGAGCATTTTCACTGACAAGGTGTCAACTATTAGTGTAACAACTCCTGCAGGACCTGTTACTGCTGTTGGGTTTAGTTGGTATAGCAGAACATTTGTGCCATATGTGTGGGGAATATCCAGATGACTAAAATCATTTAGGTTCAAGGTAAAGCTTTGGTTCAAAATAAGTACATGGTTTAGTGTATGAGGTTTCAGTTGGCTGTCCCAGAACATAATCAAATGCCTTGGCTCTAAGCTGCCATTCTTGTGAAGCCTCTTTATTAAGCTCTGAAGAAAAAAGAGCTTTAGAATTCTACAGTAAAAGATTTTTTAAGACTAAAATTTAAAGTAGTAGGGTTAGTGTTAAGAAAGCAAAGGCCTGAATATCCAACATATTGATTCAATACAAGTTTTCAGCTCTTTTATTATAGGTGGACATAGTATACCAGGTAAGGACCAGGACCATGTTTGTTTTTCTTGTTTATGCAAAAAATTTGAGAACAGAACTGTTTTATAGTAGACAAGCAGAGCACTGGCCACTGGCAATGTGCTGTGATTTATGATGCACTGTGGTTTCCAGAGTATTGCTTACAGGAAACATGAGTTGAACTAATTCGTCAAAAGCATTAACATTTTCAAACCCAAAAGAGATTTATATGCCATAGTGAACATAATACTTTCATGCCTTTGCTAGTTGAAATTAGGCATGTTCAGGAAAGTGTAAAACTAAAAATCTGTAACACAATACAAAAATAGGTCTTTGTAATGCTTGGTCCCCAAATCTCAGGATTAGAGTTACACTCAGGATAGAGTGGTTTTTGTTTAAGGCCTGTTTGTGGTTACATATCAGAGGACATTCTACTCTTCAAGCTTGGTAGCATTGCACGTTAGAAGTAGAGAAATCAATACATCATCACCCTGAAATAAAATATATTCAAGTTGGCTTTTTATAACCAAATGAAGCTTCTATATTCTGAATAATAATATATAAATAAAAGGAACAGTAACAGTTTTCACTCTTTCCACTGATTTTTCTGGGCTTTGAAATCTAGCATCTGATGTGCTACCTACCTCACTGTGCACATACTTATCTAGGTGGTATTTCAGATGGAAGTCTTCAAAGGTCCAGAACAATTTCCATGGAACATAATACTTTTGATACTGACTTAAAAAAAAAAAAAAAAAATCTTGTTACTTCATGTTATTTTGCTAGGGAAAAAAAACAAAAAAACCAAAAAAAAAAAAACAAAAAACAAGGAAGGGAAAAAATGTGTAAAGAGTTTTGCAGTTCTGTCATTCTTGAGAACTGAATTATTGGGTACTTGTTACTTTTCATCACTTGTACTATATCTGGCAGGTGTGTTGATAATGCAAATTTTCTTATTGTCTTATTTTCCTTCTGTCAATTCAAAGACAGATTTGAACTGAAAAAGTAATTGTTTTCTCCTCTGGACATTATATTAAATAATTCAAGAAGACAGTCTTGCTTGGTGCAGAATTCTAGGATAAAGTTTGATCAGATCCAGTCAATAATTCCTATTTTTTAATGCTATATTTGTAATCTTTAGTGAATAAAACTGTTTTATGAACTGTGTATTGTCTTTAGTCACTCATGTACTCATAGTTTTAAAAGGTGCATTTGAGAAACAGTTGGGCGCATTTTAAGATGTGGTGAGTTAAAACATGATGAGGCAGTGGGCACAAACTGGAATGCAGGAGGTTCAGTCTTACCACCAGGCAGCACTTTTGTACCATGTGGGTGACAGAGCACTGGCACAGGTTGCTAGAGAGGTTACTGAGTTTCCCTCCTTGGAGATCTTCCAAAGCTGCCTGAGCAGGTCCTGGTCAACAAGCTCTTTCTGGCCCTGCTTGAGCAGGGAGGCTTGGACCAGATGGCCTCCAGAGATCCCTTTCAGCCCAACCTTTCTCTGATTCTGTGAGTTTTTGCTGCATTGCACTCAAAAGGCTGATTCAGCAGCTTTTGCTGATGGAGAAGTAGAAAAAATATAAAGACTTCGTGTAGGCATGTACATTAAGTTTATTAAAGGCTGTCTGAAAATTCAAACTGTTGTTTGAAAGTCATTTTTGTCAGAAGAGGATGACCAGAAAGGTGATGTATGTTCTCTGCTGTATTTACCTCACCAAATACCTCTGAATAAGAAAGTCTTGTGCATTGTTTTTCTTAAGGTAGTTTGCAAAAAGTCCTGAAAGACAAAGCACTTTATTACATTTTACATTTGGACAGAATAACAGCGTTGAATGCATTGCTGGCTTTCCTAAATTCCCTTTAATTTCTGTAAAGGTAGTGATAATATATACAGAATCACAGAATTGTCTAGGTTGGAAGAGACCTCAAGATCATTGAGTCCAACCTCTGACCTAACACTAACAAGTCCTCCACTAAACCATATCACTAAGTTCAACATCTAAATGTCTTTTAAAGACTTCCAGGGATGGTGACTCCACCACTTCCCTGGGCAGCCCATTCCAATGCCTAAAATATACAGTATTCCATTTCAATGCCTAAAAATGCACACTATTCCTAAAGTTTATGGACCAAATTCAGTGCTTATGAGCTTAGAAGTAATCTTGATCTATATTTGAGTAGGCATTAGATCTTGTGTTAAATACTGAGCGTGAACAATATGGTGCTTGTTTGATAACTTTAATATATTGAGAATCCAAAATAAGCATGGTGGTAGTTTCTGGTCAGTGTAAGACACTGTGGTCAGTCTAATGTGACATCCCACAGTTGCTTGCCATAGTATAGACCAACACTGAACTACATTCTAGGAAGTGGGAAAAGGTTTTCCTGCCTAAGAAAATTATAGGTATCACTTAAGGGCCAAGGCTTTTGTTTGTAGTCTGTGGTCAATGGCATAACTCGCTTCACTTTCTTAGAACAGCCCAGAAGGAAGGAAGAAGTGGAAGAAATAAAGTTCTGTAGAAAACGTATACGTGTCTAAACATGAGCTTCCCTTCCCCTTCCCCTTCCTCTTCCCTTCCCATGCACAGGCCTAGTCTAGAGAACCTTCATGCATGGGCCATTAATTGCAAACATTACTGCTTCTTTGAGTGAAAACTGCTTGTGAGAGTGGTGCGATCAGCCTCTGAATCTGTATGTTTATCAATTTCAGTACAATTGTTCATCATTATAGAGGAAATGAGGGCTATCAGAACCATTCAGTGATCACTGAAGATTGTTTTCTTTTCCTTCTTGTCCCACAGGTACTTTGTGTCTGCATGTTGACGACAATCCTAGGATGTATATTTGGCCTGAAGCCAAGCTGTTCAAAGGATGGTAACTGACATGTCTTTTATCAAAAATATTTCTAAGCAATTCCTTTTTTTCCCTCTTCTGTAAATTACTTTTAATATTATCAGAACGTCACCCTTTCTTGTTACATGAAGAGGACTGGATGTATTGATTGAAATAGCTTCAGTTAGAGTGGTATGAAAATACCAGGAAACAAACCACAGGTGTACTCAGTACCTGTGTACTTAACTGAAAGGTAAACTGATCCTGGCAGTCAGTGACTGGTCTGGCAGCTTCCCTGTATCTCAGCTGTCACTGTGGTGATGTCACGTGGCTGACTTTTCTCAGTTCACTATTTAAAAAAACAAAAAAACACAACACGCAACAATTTCTATTCCATGTTGTCCTGGAACATTTATTTTTTCATCTTTTCCAGTCAACTATGAAAAAAAGTTGTTTTTTTACTGGTTAGAATTCTTGTCTGAAAATGTTCCTTGTGGAATTCCTTTGGCTGTTTTCTGTCCTGAAAAATACGTGATTTTTTTTTCTGTTGAAATTTCTTCAGGTAGAAGGTTAAGAAACATGTTTTAAGAAATTAAGCTTCACTTTGGGAACAACATTATTCATGATGAAGATCTAGAAAAATTACAAAGTTAATCTGTTTTACACACAGTCCTGCAGAAATTTTTAGTGGAAGAAGGCTTTGCCTTTCTCACATTAAAACTGAACAAAAAAAAATAAACCAATGAGCAGTACTCTCAAGTTCATATCTCTATGTCTGATTTAGAACAACTTTTCCTGTGTCTCAGGGTAGTACTTCAAACATAATAAAGTGCCATGTGGAGCTGGGCTTCTTCAATTGCTTGTGCTGAAGTGGCTGTGTTTTGCATGAAAACAGTAATGCCAAGAAGGTATGAGCATGGGAGAGGTGCAGGTGCAGTCTGGATTCCAATTAATGTTTAATTAGTTATAGCAAGTGGAACATTATCAGCCTCCAAAATGGAGATCTTGGATGCTTTTGCAAAATATTTAACTGTTAGGGTGCACTAACTGAAGACATGGGTTCATATTTTCTCTGATGGAGATATTCCATATGCTCAGTGACTGTACCAATATCTTCTGGGGATGCAGAAAGGCAATTTCAGTCACAACTAGAATTGTAGTTCTTTGTTCTACTGCCTTCTTCCATGAATGAAATGCCACATTCCCACTAAAACAGAACCTTTTGTTCAACATGATGAAAAATACTTTCCACTCAATAAGAGAAAATAAAGGTATTTAGTTGGATCAAGACTTTTCTTTGTCTTCAGCTGCTGCTAGTTTTTGCAGCCACCTTGTAAGTTGTGGAATGACCAGCTGTGTCACTCCATATGCTGATCATACTCATTCCCTTTGCATATTAATTGATAACACTATCCAATCTTACAGTGAAAACCTGCAAAGGCCGATGCTTTGAAAGGTCTTTTGGAAGCTGCCGTTGTGACAGAGATTGCGTCAAGCACGGAAACTGCTGCTTAGATTACCAGGAAACATGCATAGAACCAGGTAAGGATAGAAAAAAAATACGGAGACAAACTCTTATACTGCGTGACATGGGAGGGCCTTGCACTGTAAGCTCTGCTGTGGTCAGATGGCTGTAATCCTGACTTTAAATGGGCCACAAGGGCAAGAGAGGAGAGGCTGAGCTGCACGGTGGATGTGCTGCCAATGGTCTCCCCCTCTTCCTGCCCACTCTGTTGCAACTGCAGGCAGAAGTGCAGTGGCGAAGGCAGTCCTGGGGACCCCCGTGGAAACTTCAGGGCTGTGTGTAGCTGTTGTTGCACACCAGCAAAGCTTGTATGTCACCCTGTGGGGAGAGAGTCTGTGAAGGACTGTGTTGCTGCACTCCCCCTTAAAAAGCACAGGAAGAACTGTGACTGGAGGTCTCAGCTAGCTTTTTGTTTTCGGTGCTTGGGAGTGAGAGAACAGTGACATCCATTGTATTGTCCCTTGCATCAAATACACAGCTAGCATGTTCTGGGGCAGGCCGGGAACAGGAGTGGATTCTGCTTGTTGTGTATTTCTGTCTGTCATCACCCACGTGAGAAAGGGGAAGGACAGAGCAGCTCTGTGAATGCACCCTCCCTACACAGTACTGCGCTGCTCAAGCCTTCTGCCCAGCTTGGGCGTGACACAAAGACAATGTGCCAGCCTCTGGGACAAGGCATGACAACAAAACAGACTGCAGTGGTGGAGAATGGTCACAAAGAAGTTGTCGTGAGTTACCAGGAAGCTGGAAGGCTGATGGGCAAGGGTGTGACAAATACTATGGAGAAATTTTATGGTGAAAGATATTAGTAGGGTAGTAACACTAAGGACATAACTTGACTGTGTTCTCTAATGTAGATTTGTCTTAATGCTTGATGCATGGTGTTCTTGTCATTTAACTATTTTGCTTCTTACCCATCTATATAAGTATTTGTAAAACTTATGAATATAGTCTCATAAATAAAAAATTTCAATGCTGACTTTTTAGAACCAAATGCTTAAATTGAGCTCAGATGTCTGCTTCAGCTGACTATTTTTCAAAGGTCCTCAACATTGCATAGATTTTTTGCATATTAAAATACTTGCATGTTTCTGCTTTGTTTCATCATACCAGTTCAAAGAATTCTTTACAAACAGGAAAGTATATCCTACCAGTAAAGATGGGATATCATATATGTTGAATCATGGTTTTTAATTCAGTAGTCTGAATGTCAGTGGAGAATGAAATGATCTCCAAATAATACCATGTAACCAGAACCATAACATATTTTGCTTTCTCTCAGAGCTGTTAAGATTACTGACATTGGTAGTTACTCAAGTTCAGTATTCATAGAAGTGAGATTAAGTACATATGTCTTGTTAACCAGCTGAGAATGCTTTTAGAGTTTTCTAATCGTTAGTCTTGTATGAAGATTGAATAATGATTGTCCTCTACTCAAACTTCTGGATTTTGCTTTGCTACTAAAAACAGCAATGAAGTTGAAGTCTGCAGGTCTTTCTGTCAGCTTACATAGTAGTTTTGTATGATAACAGACTTATGTCTGTGTCTAAGAGATGCTGAAAAAAGCTGTAATGCATGATGGTGATTGGTAAAATTCATTATGTCTTCAGTGGAAGTCAGAGTAAGTTACTGTTTTTCAAGGTGTTCTAGGTATTCCAAATTCAGACTTAAATTGGGGGTTTTCTTGGTGCAGTTGTTGTGGAGCTTGTTTATAGTATGCCAGATCAAATCCACAAAAATTACCATATTTAAAGAGGTCTGTAAAAAGATTCTTCCTGTTGACCTTTTATGATCTGTGGTATTTATAAGCATATGCTGAATAGTTGTCTTCAGTTGGCTGTGCACTTGAATTGCTTAGCCGCGGCTGTTTCTGTCTTCCAAAGCTTGCACCATTATGCGTGCATGAAATACCTCGGGATTGATTTTCTGTGAGTACGCATTTGAGACAAAGCTTACCATTCAATTTGTTACTTCTGCACTTACACTGGTGTTAACCATTGTACTGTCCCCCTCTCTCATCTATTTGTAGCTCATATATGGACCTGTAATAAATTCAGGTGTGGAGAGAAGAGGCAACCAGAATATCATTGTTCCTGTGCGGATGATTGTGTGGAAAAAAAGGATTGCTGTGTCAATTATAATGCTGTTTGTAAAGGTAAACGCCCTCAGCACATTCCTGCAGTCTCTCTTGTATGTACCTGTGTTTATTTGAAAGGAGCAAGGATGTGGTATAATTTTAAAAACTCCTAATGAAGTTAAAAACTTGCATTGATCAACAAAGGAATTTACTGTCTTGAAAAATAAATTGCACTCATTTGTTTTAAGGAGAGGCAAGCTGGGTTGAAGAAGAGTGTGAGGACATTACTGAACCTCAGTGTCCAAAAGGGTGAGGATATTGTATATTTCCATATCTATGTTCTTTGCTTACATTTCATTTTTGAGATTATTTTCCCTTGTGTGCCCTCATGGGAGCTGCTTGCCTTTCTTATCCACAGCAGGAGCAGCTGCCAGCCAGACGAGTACACTTGTTTGGCCAGTATTTGGTCACGCATACTAACAGATCAGATTGCTCTACCCCAGCAGCACTCACATATCCCAGCACTTGCATGACTTGCAAGATGTGCCTGTTCCCTGCCATCTCTCACAGCTGTGCCAGCCTCACTATTGTCCTACATATTCTCCAACACTTGCTGTCTCAGATATTCTGGGACCCACCCAGCAATCTCAGACTCCTGACTGCTTGTCTTTGTAGTCACTTCTAAAGACCTTTGCCCTTCTGTGCCTGTTCCAACACCAGAGCTGCAAAAAGTGGGCAGATCACTGTCCCATTGTCACTGGCACTGGGACAGAATTGTTTGCAAACTGAGCTACTTTCTTTAGAAGGTGTAAAACATTGCACATGGGATCCTTGTACTTCTGTGGGTGAGCTCTGTCAGGCCTGCTCCTGTAAGCTTCATGTGCCCTGTCTGAGGAGTAGGTCATCTAGTTTATGGCTGTAGCACTTGGACTCAAGTAGTTCCCAGCCGGAAAATCAGCCTGCACTTCATGTGATGTTATTGCTATGGGATCTTCAAATTAACATTAAAGCTTAAGTTGACTGCACACTGTACTTGAATGAATCAGGCATTAATAGAAAGTGACTTAACCATTCGTGACTGAAAAGTGTTCCACTGGAACATAAAGTTTGAAAACATGCTATGGAGTTGAGTTAAGTTACATTCTTGTCTGAAAAGTGTCAAACATCCCCCCCCCAAAAAAAATTATTTTGATGATTTTGAAATGGAATATTTTTAGTAATGTAAACGCACTTCATTTTTTTCTTATCTCATTACTTTTTTTTACTTACGCTAAGATATGCAAATTATATTTATTCGAGTTATAATATTTTCAAACAAGGCATATGTCTTTATGGAATATTTTTATACCAAATGAACACTTTTCATTCTGATTTGGAACAATAACAAACACTGACGCTTCAGAACCTGCTTCAAGACAGACATCAGAGCTTCTTTCTAACATTGAGCCCGAGTCACTGATAAACTTCCACATAGGAGGTTTGTAGTCAGCCAGTTCTTACAGCTTTTATTATTAATTCTTCTTCTGGATTTAATACAAGGCTGTGTGCTAGGAACTGACTAGGATGCTGATTTTTTTGAATGCATGATTAGGGAGTGATACCCCAAAGAGCAGATAAACAAGAGTGTTGTCCAGAACCACTGTCAATAGTATAAATGTCAAATGGCAACTCCTGCTAGTTAACTTGGTTGTATTTTTTTTTTGTTCCTGTTCAGTGCATGAAAGGAATGCATAGTTACTTGACTAAAATTGTTTTAATCCTGGCAAAACCATAAATGTTGCAATAAAACCCAGCCCAGGAAAGGGTGATGTGTGGTCAAAGTTGAATTGAATGGTGTTTACTGAAGGCTCATCTCAGACTGTTAGCACACAGACTTCTCCCAAAACTGACAAGTCTGTAAACAATTCACTTCTTCCTGTGGTGGAGTAGGTAGGAGTGCAGGTGACTTTAGCTCGGTGCTCATTTTGAGGCCTCAGGATATTGATTCTGATTCTGTGCATATTAATGCAACGTGCTGTTGTTAAAATTTTAGTTGGGACTGCTTATATGTGACAGAGGAGACAAAAAATACAGTGTTCGATGAAGTACTTAATCTGAGAAATCCCACTGATTTCAATAAGACGGCTCAAATGCTTAAAATGAAGTACATGTTATATCTTTCCAATACTAGATTCTGTGTTATTTAATAGGATTATAAGGAGCTGTAAGATTTCAAGAGTCATATAGTCCTTCCCACTGTCTCAGGAGTGAAATACTACTTTGAGATTTCACACCTTCTTAAGCACTTTATCCTACTGCTTAACTAGATGGTTTTCCTGGTGTTGAGTATCTTTTGCTGTAATTTAAGCCTACTAATACATGTGTTGTCTTCAGTGAGCTGGAAAAAAATGCTTTGCAGTTCTCTCCTGTGTATTTGAA
This sequence comes from Anas platyrhynchos, assembly GCF_047663525.1. Taxonomy (NCBI): domain Eukaryota; kingdom Metazoa; phylum Chordata; class Aves; order Anseriformes; family Anatidae; genus Anas; species Anas platyrhynchos. The sequence continues at coordinate 62,911,902 of NC_092589.1, read as the reverse complement.
GGTTATTTACTTTCTCCTTAATAATTGTATCTTTTGTGCTTCTTGTTGAGGCCTTACATACATTTAATGGAAAAGAACATTTTACTTCCTATGCTTCATGGCTGTGCATAGGCAGCACTGTATGCCTGGGGGCAGTAGGAAATTCTCTGTGTAGTGTGTTTAGCTTTTTGTGGAGACTTTTTTTCTTTTTCTTTTTCATTTCCTTTTTTTTTTTTTTTAAATTGTGGTCTAACCAGCCTTCTGGGAAGCAGGTCAGCTTGGCAGCATGGTCCACAGTTCTGGTCTGTCAATCATCCAGGCTGGTGAACCTGCTAGACCACAGCAAGCTTGTGTTGCCTGCGTTATGTTTCCATAGAAGCCAGTTTATAGGAGTGGATAATTACCACTGCATTTCCTTCAGTTTGGAGTCAGGATGTGACTGTGGCATACGTATTTATCCAAGAGCTGTGAAACAGCCTTGTCATACGGCTTGGACACAGCCAGCATGAATCACTGGCAGGGCCAAAGCTTGGGCCTCTGTCTGCTTGCTCATGATAACATATTTTTGACAGAGCAAAAGCTAAGCTACAAACAGAAAAAGTCACAGAAATCACTGATTTGTCTTAGAACTGAGCTCAGATCAGTTTGTCTTGTGAAATAGGGTTTTACTCAAAGGGGATTGCACTGGAGCTCTTCCAAAGAATGCAGTTTAACACGGCCTCTTAAGGGTCACTTCCATGACTATGGAACAGGTCATTGACTGTTTGAGTTATGTGTTTGAGAGTATACAAAGAGCAAAAGTGCCAATATCTCTAGCTGTGGCAATGGTCTATCTTGACAAATTTAATTTATGTGCATGAGGTGATAGGAGGTGGATTTGCAGACAACTAAATCATGTATTCAGTAGTTGGTTTACTCATAAATGTTAAGCCAGCCACAACTACATAAAGTTCCTTTCTAAGGAGTTATTTTAAATTTGTTTTTAAGTTAGACTTAGAGGTAGGTAATATTGAACAGTCTTTGCCTTGAAGTTCATATTTTATTGCAAGAAACTTTGCAGTTAATTTTTTTTAGACCTCTGCATTGCAGAGAATCAATTTGTTTGAAAACAGTTAAGTATTTGTAGAAGTTGCAGAAATCAAAATCTGTGGTGCAAAAAGTATCTGGAATATGGACGAAGGTAGTACATGAAGTTTCCCTGCTCTTTTCTGCTAAAGACTTCAATATTGGCCTGAAGGTCATTCATTTCTTGTTCCTCACTTATTGTCTCTACTAAGCTTTCCAAAAGACGGTAAAATATACCATATAGATGAAAACCAGGCCACAAACATCTCTGCTCTTGTGAGACCCCACCTGGAGTAGAGCTCAGCTCTGGGACCCCAACATAAGACAGATATGGACCTGTTAGAATGAGTCTGCAGGAGGGCTTCAAGGATGATCTGCAGGCTGGAGCACCTCTCCTCCGAAGACAGGCTGAGGGAGTTGGGGTTGTTCAGCCTGTAGAAGAGAAGGCTCCAAAGAGACCTCATTGCAGCCTTCCAGTACCCCCTATAGGGGGCCTACAGGGAAACTGGTGAGAGACTCTGTTGGTGAGTATAGTGACAGGACAAGAATAAATGTCTTTAAACTAAAAGAGGGTAGGAACTGGATGGTCTTTAAGGTCCCTTCCAACTCAAACCATTCGGTGATTCTATGTTACAAATGCATCTTAATATTTTATTCTACCTGGGGTAGGGTAGGCTATGTTCTGACTAATGAAGTCATTTTAGCTGAACTTCTTCCAAAAGCTTCCAACTGTTCATCATCAAAAAAAAAAAAAAAAAAAAAAAAAAAAGGATAGACGTGTTCTGGTTGCCTGACTAATCTTCAGTTTAATGTGGTCACGTTTGTTTTAGACTAAAATCAGGCTTATGAATGTTTTACTTGTCAGGGTAAATTTTTGTTTGGATTTTTTCATGCAGTACCTCAGTAAAGAAATCGTCAACACTTTATAAATAATATTTGTCTTCTGTCATCACTGTTTTATTTTGGGAAACTAAAGTCCAATAAAAAAATTAGAAAACATTTTCATTTTACAATTTGTAAACAAAAAGGAAAAATGAGCTTCTAAATGGCATGTAAAATATATTAATTTCTTTTAGACAAACCTATGTTTTCAGTGGTTGTTGCTGCGCTGCGGTGCTTTCGTGGCCTCACATGTCCTCGTTTATAGGTTCAACATTGGATATTTTTTCTTCAAGGAAGAAGTTTCTGATGACTATTCCATCAGTGATGCAATGTTTTAAGAAATTACAGTTGGAGAGAAATTGTTTGAGCAGGGCTGAAGTTGGGAAAACATAGGTCCTGTGGAGACTGGAAGGAGAGAATTTATTTTTGCTTGTTCCAGTGAAATCAGTTTCTGGATTTGTCTGCCAAGTCCAGGCTGAAATATTATTACAGTGCTCCAGTTATAGGACCACATTTTTCAGTTTGGAGATTGGTAGTACTTTTGGTACAGAAGGAGTTGAGATTCAGTTCTTATTTGGTTAAATAATCTTTATAAGATGAAAGGAAAAAATATGTATTATAGTTGCTGATTAAGGAAAATATAGTGTACAAGTTACATTCAGAGTTTTGTGCACTCTTTGTCAGAAGATAAGTTCTTCTAAATAAAGGAAAACCATGGATTAGCATTGCCTTTTCTCTTTCCCTTTTCATACCTTGAAATGGAAAGATTGGGTGAGGCTCCAATGGAACTGATTTCAAGACAGAGTACCAAAAGACCGCAGGCAGATTATGTGAGCATCTTGACTTATGTTTTATTGTGTGTGTTTGTGAAAATATGCCTTGTCAGGATGTGTGTGTGTGTGTGTGTGTATGCCTTACCTCTTCTGTCAGGATACTTATGCCAGCCTGCAAAGAGAGGGGACACAATGGCTATCTTGCTTGCTGCTGTGCCAGCCTGCAAACCTTCCTGCTTTGGAGGACTAACTTCCTCAGCCTGGTTTACAGTCCCTTAAGGAACATCTCCAAGATTCTTGGGAAAGCTTTCTTGAAATAAGTGATACAAATTTATTTCTCAGTCTCTCTTTTAATACTTGAATTTCTGTTTGTTCAGATTTACCAAATCTCCGGTGTTACTGTTTTCATTGGATGGCTTCAGAGCAGAATATTTGCAGACGTGGGGTAGACTCCTACCTGTTATTAGCAAATTGCGTGAGTAGTTCCCTTGTCTAAGCAATATCATGCTGTTTTACCTCAAAAATCTGTGGGGTTTGTTTTTCTGTATATGCTGCTATTACTACTCGTTTAAATCCTCTGTGTTCTGTGGAAATTCAAATTTTTGCACTGTAGAACAGCTGTGCAGACAGAAATGGAGGTGTGTGAGGGTGGAAGGGCAAGGAGAGGGAGGGTATGAGGAATGGGCTGGATAGGCTTTGGATTTTCAGAAATACCTTAAAAAAAAACAGTTAAGTAACAATTGCTATATTTCGGAGATGGACACTTCCTGTTGTGTGCTTACTTTATTTTTGTGGGGAGAATTAGAAGTAGGAATGCTTTTTGCTCTGTATTGTATATTGTCTCATATTTAGGTGGAATGGCTTTGGAGAAAACAGAAAGTGAGATAGAAAGCACTTCATTCTACTTGAAAAAAAAAAAGGTAGAGAAGGAAGATGATATGGAAGGGCTGGTATGTAGTGTAGAAATATGATGAATCTGAGAAAACCTTCATATAACAAACTTTTTCAGAAGAAATGAGAACTTCATTTCTCATACATATTTTTTTCTGTGGATTTTGTTGTGCCACTACTTTGTAGTGTCTAAGTAACTTTAGTTACTTTTCCTGTCTCTATTTTCCTGTGGTCTGTAAAGAACAGATGACATTTCGTGTCTGAAAAATATGCCAATCTTGTTGTCATTCATAAATTACTACCTGGTATGACTGGTTTCAGTTTGACTAAAAATAAATCAGTAAAAATACTTGCTTTTTTGTACAGTGGTTGTTACAACTTGATCCGTTCCAGAGGATAACAATTCACAGATGTATTTGAGGTTTTAGCTTTTTTTTTTTTTTTAATTGAGGCTTTGAAACAATTTCATAAGCTGTAGTTATTGAAATTTTCAACATCTTGAGCATTGAGAAGAGAGGTTGGCTATTACAATTGGTTATAGCTCTGGCTGAGATACAAGATAGTGGTGTCACAAAGCATCTGTAGGACTTCCAGGCTCCGAAGTCCATTGATGCATAGAAAGTTTCTGCATTCTTTAGTGTTTAGTGCACGTTAGGCTGCAGTGCAACTTTTTGTGGTGACTTCTATAATAAACTTGTATTTCTGTTTCTACGGAATCCATGATAAATTTTGACCACTAAGAAAATGAGTTGCCTCAACCAAATCTTCCAGTATCTTTATCAAAGGCAATTCACCTCTTCAGAATAATGGAGGTTTTTAGTGGTCAAAGCTTAAATTTTTGAAGATTTTTAAGCCAGAACATCTCATAGTGTTTTAGAATAAAATAAAGAACAATCTGGGGAAAAAATATTATTCTGTATCATCATTCTCCATTACTCTGGAGAGACTAAACTAGTAAGTGTCCATAAAGACTTAAAATTTATGAATGGCAGGATGTATAAAGCCATGAATAGTTATTCACATTACCTAATGTGACTACTTACTATTTTCTTAAACTAGGACGTTGCTAAATCCATGGATTTTATTCTTTAAAACACTTGATGTCAAGTGCAGCATTCTATTACATTCCTCATTTATTTCCTGATACTGCCATATGAGAGAAAATAATGGTAATATTTTTAATTCTGTCACTAGGGTATAACTCTGATGCCTCCGTGGAGATTTCTTTTAGAGTAAATGCCTATGAGGCAATATCACAATTTTACTTTTAGCAGCTTTTATTATACACACACACAGAGTTATGTGTTGAAGGTGGGGAATTCAGAATGGTGCTGAGGCTTCTAAGGGAACTTAGATAGAGCCATTATGTGTATTATGAGGTTTGGAGAAGACTTGTTCACATTCTTCTAGACTGTGATATAATAATTTTAAAATAAATCCTCCTCTTGTCTTCAGTTGTCTTTAACTAAGACAACAAACCAAAAATAGGAATGATAACCCCTACAACTTTGGACAAAATATTTTTTAAGTGTATTTTTCTCTAAAACAAAACAAAAACAACCAAGCAAAACCCAACCCACACAACATCAAAAAAAAACCAAAAAACAAAAAACAACTACCATTTAGGAAAATAGCATCAACAACAGATTTGGAAATGGTTGAAATGCATCAAGTGTGTTGCCATACCAAAAAGGGTGAAACTGATGATTTGTTACTTAAGAACACAAAGCTGGAGAGAATGCCCATGTAATTTGAGATTTTTTTTTTTTTTTTTGGCTGGCTCGGCTTCTTTTTTCTTAATTAGCTGAAATTAAGGTTAGGTTAGGTCTCTTCAACTGAGACCTAACCCAAAGCCCCAGCCAATGAGTTCTAAGTGCCTTGGCATGACACTTCTGTTGTTAAACCTTTCATTCTATTCTACTTATATATGTATATAAGTAACCCAGAAGGCCAGTGAAGATTGGTCTTCTTTCTATAGGGATCTTTAGGATCTGTTGAAAAGTTTTTAGTTATCATGTTGTATTTTTAATGTTGTTAATTAAGGCTATTTTTTTTTCCTGAAAATCAGGTCCCGCACATTTGCCTTTGGAAATCTAACTCGAATGAACTTTGCTTAAGTGTTTTTGCCTGGTTAATGACTTCATACTAACAAATACTACTGTGCACAAGTTTTCTCCTTAAGAACCACTTTTTATGTCAAGATAAAGAAAACTTTGAGATTCATTCTATAAAAGCTTATTTTTATTAATATACTTTATATATGTGTGTGTGTATACATATATAAAGAAGAGAGAGTGACTAAAAAAAGTGATTTGACGGGTGACTGAGAAAGTCAGGGCACCACTGTGGTGGCAGCCGTGCTGTCTCATCTCTGAGAGTTCCCATGGTGAAGTAGCTAGTTGATCTCAAGCTGCTCATTTCACATAACGCTCACCAGGGCAACTTTGGAGGGTGTGATTTTTTTTTATTACCTATTTTTACCTATGCATGTGCCTAGGGACTGTAGGTCTTGCTCATATGACCATTGGAGTCAGTCATTACGAATATCAACATTTTGTACTCCTAACATTCAGTCAGCTTGTAAATGAATGTGGGAAGAAAAATGAGGTATTAACACCAGAAGTCTGAAAAATGAAAACTTTTTAGAAGTATGATTTAGAAAAAATAATAAAAAATATGTCTGCATAATAGAAACGTGCAGAAATTTTGTCTGCAAATTTGCTGTTTTTCCTTCTAGAGAAATGTGGAACATTCACTTCCAGTATGAGACCAGTGTATCCTTCAAAAACCTTTCCCAATCATTACTCCGTCGTCACAGTAAGAATTCATGTATATTATGTTTTCACGACTGTTCATTATCAAGTTGTTTCCAAGGCAACAGTGTTTTTTTCTTTTTTTTTTCTTCCTGCATAGATTACAAAAACTGCAGGATTTTGCCTTCAGAATATGGAAATGTATTTATTATACTCGTTGCATAATTTAGATTGTCATTGTATAACATTATAGTTAACTGCTCAGATCTAATTTCTTTAAGTAATCCAGTTCTTCTGAGACCAGCTGCAGGAATTCCCATATAAATGTAAATCATGCCACTTTTCAAAACATCATTTGTATTAATATTTCCAATAAATCGCATATCTGTCTCTTCTTAAAGTCAGGAGTGAGAGCTGCCTGACTTTAAATTGTCAGCCTTGTTCTGCTTCTTCAGGGCATCTTGGCATAGCCCAGACATACATGAAATGAAAGATCTGAGTATCATAGTAGTGTTGGCTCCATGATTGACTGTACCCAAACCTGGATAGAAGTATCCCAAACCTGACCTTGTGAATATCTTCACCTCCTGTGTATAAAGGAAAAAGAAAAAAGGAGGTTGTCAGCACTGAATGCAGGGTTGGAATGCCACATAACCTTCTTAGTTTCATGATGTGAGAAGTAAAATTGAATTAAATACTTGACGATCTGCGTCTTCTTTCTTATCTTCCCGTTTTTTCAGGACTGGCTTTTGATAAATCAGCAGGAGTGCAGGAATGAGATTTTTTAATTGTGTAATCCTGCCAAGTATCCATGTTTCAATATGCATCTAGAGGTGTTAACCATGCTCTATGGCCACTTTAGAGTATCCCTAAACACCATGTAGAGCTTTGTCTCAGCTCCCCATTCTTGTGAAAATTAGCAGTTGTGTTCATGAAAGCCCCAATGGTGTTATTATCACCTTTAATCTAAAAAGAAGTCAGTCTGTGTGAAAGAAGAGCATTCAGTCTGTTAAAGCTACCCAGCAGCTGGTGACTCGGAACTTGTTTAACTGTTTAGAGAATGGTTTTCCCTAGCTGGAGCTTTCGTCCATTGATATACAATTCTCCTTTGAAATGCTTTTAATTATTATTTTCAATCTCACTGGAAAGCATTTAAAAATCGTAAGGTAGGTTTTGGTAGCAATAACAGGTGATGCTGTTAAATTTGCAATTTGAAGGACAGGTGTAGTCTTGAGCTTGGAGTAGGGTCACATATGGATTATTCCCTGAACGTGTCTGTCTCACAAACATGTTTGTGTAGCCAGAAGGGTCATAACACTGCAACAAGGTGTCCTCTCAATTACAGGGACTGTATCCTGAATCTCATGGTATAATTGATAACAAGATGTATGACCTCAAAAGAAATGCATCCTTCACCCTTAGAAGTGAAGAGAAGTTTAATCCACAGTGGTACCAAGGACAGCCTGTAAGTATTACTGCACAGCTGAGAGCATTACAGCTGTATTTTGTCATATTATTTAACATCATTTGACTGTATAGTGATGTTAAAAAAGTTACAGAGGGTACTTCTAAGTCAGCCAAGAAGCATTACTTACTCATCATGATTCAAAATTGCTATACTAGAGCTGCAGAATTAGGAACAGAGCAGTGTAATAGATTTTGTTGAACTTAAATGAAATTTTCCCTAAAGAGAAAACTAGCAAACAAAATTACTAATAAAGATAGCAGATTTTCTTCTGCTCTTAATATCACATGAGCTTGCAGTTAAGTTCTCTAAGGAAATTTTCAGACCAATTACAGTAATAAGCAGTAGTAAAGGTTTGCATTCTACCCAAATTACTACTGAATCTAAAGATGCAGTTTTAAAAGAAAAACTCTTAGTTTAATCATGCTGCTATGGCAAATGTGCTGAGACTGCCATCAAAACCAACTGGCATGGGAAAGTTTGGGTGAGAGCTGATGTGAAGAACTGAGAAGGAGCAGATGCAATCTTTTAGTAATGTGTGGAGGACTGATATTTGAGGAGGAAAGAACACAAATGTAGACTTTACAGTTCACAGAGAAGAAAGTGGTGCAGGAGTCTGGCAGGAAACCATGCTGAAAACAGAAAAATCTGTAAATCATGGGATCTGCCTTAAGATCAGAAATATTGACCTAACTGTTGCTCCTATATTTCAGAGTATGCATTGCTCCTTGGATCATTTCTGCTTCTTCTTGCTTACTCCATTGTTCTTGAGAAATTCCTGGTTTGTAGTACTCAGCTGTGGTTCTGCTATTGCATTATTGCTTCTAGCTGAGGAAGCTGGTAGCTCCTGCTTCTGTCCTGGCTCCCCGCACTGTAGCAGTGGAAGGGGTGTGGGTGTTTGCAATAACGAATCAAGCTGGATGGTATATCAGGACTGCAGATAGCGGAGATGCACTCAGGACAGTCACTTTTGCTCTGCTTAACATTTTTAGTTTTTGATTGTTCTGAAAGGTGCAGAGATGGTGGGAGTGGTTCACAACTGAGTGAACTTCACTAATGACAATGATTATTCTTGTCCTGCAGATTTGGTTAACAGCTATGTACCAAGGTCTGAAAGCTGGTACATTCTTCTGGCCTGGATCAGATGTAGCAATTGATGGGACCTTTCCAAATCTGTATGAAAAATACAATGGGTATGTGAAATTGTGATGGGACAGATCCCAGAGAAAGTATAAAACCTTTCATGTGTTTGTAAATAGTTGTACACCATATGAAAGAAGAGTAGGATCAAATTAACTTCCACTGCAGTGTAGATTCTTTGTCTAATCATTTTGCCATTTCTTGGCAAACGTTTTACAGGAAAGATGTGGAAAAAACACCTCTAAGAGCAGCCAGTCTTGAAGCTTTAGTGCCTTTCCATTTATATTTATATAAGTCATCTATGGGTGTGTTTAGAGTCATTCAATCCAAATCCCTCATAAAGTGAATGTATCAGGTCTTGACATAGCATTATCCCTGAAAGCTAACATCTTACTGTTAAATTGTTACTTGTAAATTGTTCCAGTGTGAAATTACTTTCATTTCAAACTTCAAAAATATTTCACATTAAGGCAGTGATATTTTAGTCAGTGATTGGTCTTCATTGCAATTAAGCATTTTCTTTCTAATGAAACTGCTACATAAATGTATTTATCACCTTTTATTTAATATTCTCACACCTCTTCCAGGAAACAAAGCTTTTCATTTCTATCTTCATTGAATCAGTCTGTCTTCCTACACCTTAATATAGCATGGAAATCCTGATTCTTGATTTACTATCTATACTTTTCTTTAGCGATTTGTACATGTTCAGTTAAACTGGTGATAGGTAGCTGAATTACTGCCCTTGTGGATGCCTCATAACGTTACAGGTCAACATGCCTATTGTTGGTCTGCTTCAGAAATTGATGAGGATCTATTTTGTGACATAGTATGAGAACTAGTACTCAAACTGTATAAACATAAACCCACAAACCAAGACTTTTTAAAAACTTAATACAGGAATGAAAACCTACACATGGCTTTGTACATTAAAATCAATTATTTTGTTTGTAAAATAAACACAAGAAATACTGAGAGCTATATTCTAATCTCATTGCAGTCAGTGGGGAGAATATTGATGTAAGTAAGCTTTAGAACAGGACATCAACTCGTCAAGAATCACGGAAAATTAGATAAATTTGTATTCTGTTAAAGGTGCATTAATGGCACCCAGCTGAATTCAAATTTCTCTGCTAATAAACACTGATTTTGTAATATGTGTGACTGAAGTTTTATATGTGTAGCTCCTGGAAAGATTTAGTTGATCTTGTATGGTTTTGATACAGCTCAATCCCTTTTGAAGAAAGAGTGGTAACTATTCTTCGCTGGCTGCAGTTACCTGAAGATGAAAGGTAGGTATACAATGGCAAGCATAAGTTCTTGTTCCAGTGGTAGTGTGGCATTGCAATGAAATGATTTGTAAATATGATGTCTATTTTAAACAATATTATACATTACTCTAGAAATGTTAAAATACTATTTAATGCAAGCTTGTTTTTATGTTTAAAACCTATTTTTACCGTTATGTTGCTTTATTTCCCTCTAATGTGCCCTGCTTCTGAATGATAGAGTTGTTTCCAATATTCCATATCCATTGTTGAAATATAATCTTTTCAAACTGTCTCAACGTGTATGTAAAATATTACATTTTTGGTACTGTTTGATATAGACCACACTTTTACACTCTGTATTTAGAAGAACCAGATTCCTCAGGCCATAAGTTTGGACCAGTAAGCAGTGGAGTAAGTATTTTTATAGTTTTTTTCTTCTTTTAATTTGAACTCTTGCTCTGATTCTATAATAAAACTTTTATAAATCACATTAGATGAACCAAGACTGTGTTCAATATAGTTATTAGAAAAAGATTTTTTAAATAGACAGCCTGTCCATAATTAACATCAATACAAAGCATGCAATAAACAGCCTATTCAGTAAGTCTAATTTTTATTTTGCTTCAGAAACTTGAAAATCGCCATCTCTTGTATGTTGTTTTATCTGACCCATACAAACCCTTTATGTTGATTTTAGAACAAAACAGCAACAGCAAAAACACACCACCAAAACTTTGTACAGTTTCACCTCGTAAAGAACAGAGATTTTATCCATGATAGTCCAAATTTTGGTGGATAAGCATTTGTGCTATGATTTTCATTAATTTTCCCCAGTCTCTGTGCAAAGTTCAGATGAATATTGGTCTTATCTCCCTGCATTTAGATTTTATGTCTTCTTGGAAAGAGAGTGATAAAAGGGAAGCTCACCCTTGATATAGGGTGTCAAGGGTGATATACATGTACCTTGTATAAGCTGTTGTATATATAAGTCTTTGGGACTGGTCAGTGTTGTTGTTTGCAAGAATACTAAATAGCTTTGTATTTTTACAAATGGAAGTGAGACATGAAAAGGAAAAAGCTCTCAGAAATTCAAGAACTTTTAAAAATTCTTCTGTCTTGACTGATCAGAAAGTTTGAGCATCAGCTGGGTATCTAAATGCAGTGGTGACAACAATAAAAAGCTCTTGCTTTTACAAGGATGGTTTTAAGGACGGTTTGCTCCAGGGCCACAATGGTAATTTGGAGGAAGATTGCTGCAGGCTTGACTTCCTTTGTTCTCTTCAATCCTCTGGTGTTCTGCCACCAGTGTTCGTGCCCTAAAGCATTCTGTATCATCCTCGGTTATGCCCCTGGTAGAGTGAAAAACCTCCTCAATATCGTACTTTACAACCAGTCTTACTTTCTGTAATCTGATTTGTTTAATTGTTTTAAACTGAAGAAACACATAAAAATGTGTAGTTGTGTCTTAGTACAGGTTGGGGCACAGAAAAAAGTAGGACTGATAGTGTAGATACATCCAGTCTTCTGTAGATGGAGGTAGCTCTGAGCTGTGCAGGTGCTAGCCAGGCTTCAGGCTCTCTTTTTTCATTTAGTGTCACGGATGCACCACTTGAGTCTGTTCTCAGTAGATGCAAAAAAAAAAAAAAAAAAGTATCTGAAGGGTTCAGAACTGAAAGCAGTGGGAATAGAGGAAAAGCAAGTTTATTGTGCTATTGAGAATGTTGTATTTTCCTGTCCTCACAGTTCCTCTTCTCATGTGAACTTTGTGCTCCCTGTTGTGCGTTTGGGGGTTGCTGCACAGTTGGTTAGTTCCCCTGTGTCCTTCACCTATGTCTGGACTGCATCTAACCTTGAATGGTCTATAAGAAAAATCCTTATTTATTATTAGCACGTACTGTTGCAGTTTAAACTTATTCACTCTTTCTAGCAGTATTTATCAAATTATTTTTAATTAAAGTGATTAGTAGGCACTACATGCCTGCTTTTGTCCTTGCAGGTCATTTTGGCATTACAGAGGGTGGACAACATAGTTGGGATGCTGATGGATGGTCTCAAACAGATGAACTTGCATAAGTGCCTGAACATTATTTTTATATCAGATCATGGTAAATTTGATTTTGTAAAATGTATCAAAATTTTGAAGGGCTGTTATTATAAAGTAATATTCTGAGTTTATACTTGCATGTTTGTGGCAATGTTAAGGAACCTGTTAATATATATAAACTTCTGTATTATGGGCATGGCATAAGAGATAATCAGTGTGGGTGAGAATTAGGCTGTGAGTGTGGGAAAAAGAAGTGGAGAACACTGAGAGGGATTAAATCATTTTCATATTTTATTCCAATTTTCTTCTGTAATCATTACCAACTGATAAAATAAATCAAAAGGAGAATTAAAAAAAAATAAAATTCATTTTATACTTTTAACTACACTACACAACAAGTCTATGATTTGCTGAAGTGAAAATCAAAGCCACATCTTCCTTTCAGTTATTAATTCTCTTATCCATTATTTAATGGATATGAATATGAATATGAAACTTTGGTTTATTTCTCTGATAGCTTTTCTATGTTTTTATAATTATTTCTGTAATAAGTGAAAGTTGTATCTTTTACCAATCTTTTTTTTTTTTTTTTTAATTTTTTTTCCTGCTTTTGGAAGATATTGGGCTAAGTGAATCTTTGGTCTGACCATGCATGTCTCAGTGTTGCTGATAAAAAGACCTGAGAAATTGCATTTCTGATTTTTACAATTAACTTATGTGTGTCATCAGCAAGGGTACTCCACACTGATACTCACATATTTAAATAAAATTTATTTTCTTGTGCAGGAATGGAAGCAGGAAGCTGCAGGAAAACAGCATATCTGAGCAACTACCTGGATAATGTTCAAGATTTCATATTAGTACCTGGTCCTGCAGCTCGCCTACGACCTAATAATGTTCCAGATGAGTATTTCTCTTGTATGTAGTTGCTAAACTAATTTCTGTTATTTTGTTGTACCGTTTTGTGCTTTCCGAGTACAAACGTATGATATACATATTCCAGGTCATCTAGGGACAAGCTGGGTAATAATTAGGGGGAAATACTGAGTGGTACACCCATACTTTTGAAGACCACTCGACTTTGCAGGTCTGAAAGTGTACATAAATCCTTCAAATTGCTTATGTGGGATGCCTCAGAGTGAAAATACACAAATGCTTTGCTTTGTGAGGGCATTTCTTTGAATGTATCTTCAGTACTCAAGATAGACCCTAAAATCTCCACTCAAGTCTCACATTATTTCCTGATTTGCCAGTTTATATAGAGAGTTGCTGTATTTCAGATTTAAAGAAATGTAAAAATTTTACCATCTTTTACATATAATTTTAAGTATTATATTTCGTTGTTATTTAAAAAATATATATATAAAAAAAATTTCTTCTAATGGTCTGACAACAAACCAGTTGAGTAAACTGCAAATAATCATAAAAGAAGTTTATCAACCTGAGTCAAGATCAATGAATGCCTACAGATTTTAAATTTCTATTCATTAAGCAGTCTAATTGCAGCAGAACACTTAATACTAGCAGTTTTTAATTGATTTTAATGTTCAATACAAGTGCTTCCTTCACACTTCATTGCTTTTTCTGTCTAGATAATTGTTTTCCAAGCCCATTAAAACTTGTATGCCTCAACCCCAATGACTTTAAGTCCTGTTTACTTGGTGGTATTCTAAACAATTTTAATGTTTCCTTTGGAAAGTGTGGGTTCCAGGTTCTCTTTGGACAAACAAGTTCAGAGAGAAGAAAAGCAGAGTATCTCCAGTTTTTGACACATGCACTATTTCCATGAAATATTGTATCTGTCTTTGTAGCACTGAGTATATCTGTGCAGGAATTATTAATGGTTCCCTTGCAAGCGTAATCCTTTATCTACTTCAGTCAGGCACTGAGTATCAGACTCAGGGCAGAGTAACTGTGTGAAATGTAATGGGCCTGTGTTATACAAAACGTCAAGTTAAATGATGTGATGTCCCCTTTTGGCTTAAGTCTAAGAATCTGAATCCTGGCTCGCTTGCTCTTGGCTTTTCTTTCTAAGGATGCTTGCCAGATAAAGCTGCCGTCCTGATTGTTCTATTTGCTTCCTTTTTCCTTAGAGTTTTATTAGCAAGCAGGAAAAATCCAGCTTCATTAGCACAGCATTTAGCTGCCTCTTTTGTGAAAGCGTACTTCTCAGATTATTTTCCTAGCTGTAGCTAAAGTACTTGAAAAATTTAAAACCATAATTAAGCAAGGAAGGAGTGTCTCTGAACTAAAAGTTCATAGAAACAATAACTTGACAGCTTAGTGAATGTTTTGCTCTGCAGAGCTTTCATTCTGGAAAAATGATTTCTGTGTCAGAATTTTTTTTTGAAATTAAATATATTACATAATGGGAATGCTTTCATTTTATACCTGATCTTTTTCAACTTAGGTGACTAATTCTTACATATGATTCTTCCAGTTAACTATGAAGGCATTGTCAGAAACCTCACAGTAAGTGTTGTCTTACCTGTTCTAGCTTAACTTCTACTCAGTATTTTATAGCATCAGCTATTTTCTAAGCTAGTGAAATAGCATTTAGACTTTGAATCAGTGACCTTCCATATGCTGTAAAATTAACACAAAAAAGTAGTTCCTTGTAAGGAAAGGGAAGGTCAAAGTTCAGTGAGGTGTCATGTGGCTGTCTCTGGTTGTGTATTAACTAAGGTTTTGTTTTCATTTCTTTTCACCTCTGACATAATGCTGTATCATGTTGCTCTTCAAACTGGAGAACTTGTGTGTCTGGGCCGTGCTGACTGAGGGCCAAATCAATGTAAAGCTTAGCTCCATTTCCTGGACAAGCTTGCTCTACACCCTTTTGGTAAACAGCTTTGAGCTGGGATAGTGATACGTTTTTGTCAATTCCAACTTATGGAATTTGCTTTTCTGCTCTATACTTCTAGACTTCTGTTCTCATCCCTGCACCACTGGAAAATCTGTTTGTCCCTGTGTGACCAAACTAAAAAACTCTAGAGTGTCTGTGACTTCCAGTGTTACAGAAATGTACAATTATTGTGCAATAAGTGGATAGTCTACTACCACTTGAAAATATCATAATGTTCATCTCTTTGTAATTTTTACAAATTATAGGCAATACAGTTTGGTTCTGTACAACTGTAGCCTGTAAGGAAAAAAATAAGAAGAGTAAATGGTTTCTATAATCTCATATAAATATTCCTTTAATAATTATTGAATGCAAAACCAGTTAGTTTTTGCTCTCTAAGTATTAATATTAATGTGCCAGACCATATGACTCCAAACTTAGAGGAGTCCCATTGTCCTTAATAGAAGCTGTTGCAGATGCTTTTTAAGTGAAGTGCTTTGTAAGAACTGTGCATGAAATAAAGAAAATGGTGATGTAATATACGTTTATATTTTAATTTGAAATATTTCAGTGCAGAGAACCAAGTCAGCCCTTCAAAGCTTATATGAAACAGCTTCTACCCAAGCGTTTCCATTATGCCAACAATGACCGAATTGAACCATTGCACTTTTATTTAAACTCCCAGTGGCAACTTGCTAGGTAAGTTGCAGTTTTCAGTACTTGGTTATACAGCAAAGAATTCATTGTTTTCTCATAGCTTTTGTCTTCCAGACACTTAGAGTCCAATGATAGCTATTGGAGCCTGGAATTTTTGTCCTTGAATTTCTTGTTGCAAGGGATGTTGCAAACAGAAACTACGCTCTTTTCTGCAGTTTGTGCAGACCTGAGAAGGCTCAATTCTAAACTCACAGCTATGGATACTCCCCCATTGAATATGCAGGTAGTGGCAGGCTTTGTGACAAATGTTAGAAATTAAGGTCTCCTTTTTCTCAAGCACATCTTGCCATACTTTAGGAATTTCTGAAGTGAGTCATACATAGTAAGCATGTGTATAACTGTTGTTGAATCAATCTTGTGAGTGATCCACATTGAATTTACAGAACATGCTGTTGTTAGAAATTAGCTTACATGTTCTGACCGATGAAATTACAATCCCCAGAATAAGGGCACCTGCTGTAATAATGTAATTTTGAACACCTCTGTGATACTCCAGGGCTTTCATCATCAAAGTGTTTTTCAGCCCATGTATTCAGTAAGTCCTGTTCTGTAAAACTGAAAACATGCAAGTCCTGCAAGTCAGATTTGGGTTACTAAAAATGAATGCATTTAAGTGATGTATGTGGATCTGACATATGTTGGAGATTTGTTTTTACTAGACTATAAGATGCCCAGCTGAATGCTCTGAATTACATTACTATGTTTATTAAAAAAATAAAATGAAATTACTTATATAGTATACTGTAAAGTTCTGCTTCTTAAATGCCAGTGAAGTGATAATCTCTTACCCTGAAAACAAATATTTTGTTCATGAGTCTTCTAATAGTTGACTTTAAATAGACACTTGAGAATTCCAGAGGAATAAGATTTATGGAGAAAACTATCATTCTAATTTTAAAGGCATTCTTCTCCAGAGCTTGAAGACTTTCTATTCCCTATGGATAAGCCTCTGAAATCTTTAAATAGACAAGTAAACAACACACCATGGAATGTATTCTAAGCTGATAGGGTTTGTAAAGTCTGAGTTATATAAATTGTGATTTTTTTTTTTAATAGGAAACCGTTTGAGATTAAAAGTTGCATGGGTGGTTTCCATGGCTCTGATAATCGTTTCCCCAGTATGCAGGTGAGACTTGAAAAATTATGTTAACTCTTATTTTTAGCACTTTCAGTTTATGAATGTTGTGGTTGCTAGGTGTTGGGATTATTATTATTATCATTATTTTACGATCTATGGTGCTATTCCATCTGCAATTAAAGAAATCAAACATTTCTTTGATTACTATTGTGATGTGCTGGGTAACCCACACAAGGTGGGATTCTATTGGTATAAGTGTCAGGCAAAAATACAGGACTTGCCTCAGAGATTTGACTGTGCTGGTGAGAATATAAAGATGTTCCAAGTTTTATTGTTTTAACATTAAATGCAGGAAAAGAGAAAACTTATCTTTCCAAATCCTTAAATATAGGAATCATAGAGCATGAGATTTCAAATTGGATGGGACCTCATGAGGTCTCTAGTCCTATCTCCAACTCAAAGCGGAGTCAGCTTACTCAGGACTTCATGCAATTGCATCTGAAAACTGCCAAGGATAGGGAATGCACAACCTCTCTGGGCAGCTCCTTGCATTGTCTCATTGGCCTCATGGTTTAAAAAAAATAATAAAAGGAAGAGGGTGGGGGGTTACCATTGTCTCCCTCCCTCCTACCACGTACCACTGGAGAGCATGGTGCTGCCAGCATCCCTTAGCCAGTCAGTTCTTCTGGTCTCTGAGGCTAGTCCACTCTCCACAGTAACTACCACCAGAAGTAACAGTCTTAAACGACAGTAAAGAAGAATGGATTTGATTATTAGAAAACTCCTTTTAAATCATTATAGAGTTGGATAGTTTGACCTGTAAGTCTATGGAGATCCCACCACAGGAATACTCTAAGAACTGTTCAGACACACATCTTGCAGAAATGATTATATATTTCTTTGATTCTGTTTATTGCATAAGTTGACCAAGTGGTCTCCCAACTCTATAATTCTATTGTTTCATGATAGCCTAGGTAACACTGTTGTGAGGTAGCCCTGATGTTTAGCTTGTCAGTCATGTTTAAATTGAGGACAGAGTCTCTAACATCTTCTCTTTAATAAGGAATGTAAGGGAAATATAGGGTATTAAACTTGAGAAACATTAAATCATATTCTCAGCCTCAAACTGATTTGGGCAGGTCACTTAACCTATTCTCAGCTGAGCTCTCTATCAACAAAATGAAAGGCAATACTCTATTTCAAAAAAGTTATCTTCAGGATAAAATCTACTAACAGTTGTGAGTTAAACAGTGTTGTAAAAAGACTTATTTAGTCCCTGTAAAGCATAGATTTTACTCTTAAAAGACTTATTTTACATTAAGATAAATATAAATATTTAGTGTTGACATCAACTTATTTTGTTAACTGTTAATCAAACCTGTATTAATTGTGTATCAGTTTATCCTTCCAGGTTTACTCTTCTTCCCTGATTTGACAATAGAAAATAAGTTGATTTTTCTATACCTAACCCTGGGTTAAACCAACAGGGCCATGTGATGCCAAATGACTGCTTACTGCAGTCTCTCTGCTACAGTTTGACTGCATAAATTTTCTTCAGTGGTTTGACAATAAAGTCAAACTTCTTGCCAGACTTGGGATTGTCAGTTTATAGCATCCCTAATTGGGCTTTTTCATCCTCTTGTAGCTTACATCACACCAGCATAGATTTCATTCTGTGTAATTGCCCAGGTCAATGGAAAGGAGGTAGCGTATTCCTGCCTCATCTAGTTGTGATTAGGCCTCTTGAGTACATTGTTAGGCCACAGATTTTGGTAGCAACAATTGCAGAATAACAGCTTGCATTATGCTAACATCTTAAAAAAGAAGTTAGAATTTTTAGCCTCTATTTTTGCCACACAGCTATGAAATGAGACAATTGCATGGTTTGCAAAGAGCTTTGAGATCTACAGTATGCAAAGCATCTATTGCTCATTCAGTATTTACATGGCAGATGTGCACAAGCTGCTTTACTTAAAAACAAACAAACAAACAACCCTACCTGAATGTCTCAGGGTAAGTTTAAAAACAATTGTCTTGACAACAGTTGAATTTAAGCATTTGCTTCCTATGCTACCTTGCTCTTAGTCCTGCAGTGAATCCTGCTCTATGCTAGCGTAAGCTTTGCGTGGCTGCAGAGCTAAGTAGGTCCGGGAACTGAACCAGATGAAAAAGAGCCAGCAGAAAAAAAAAAAATGTTTTGAACTGACCGAGTTTCTGGATCAGGTTTACCATATGGCTATACAGTTGCTTGTGCCAGCACAGCTCAGGAAGTGGTGCAAGAAAAAGAATAAACAGCTGCCAATGAGAAATAGAAGTCTAGGATATCACCATTCCTTTATCTATTTCAAACAATGATACCAACAGATGTTTTTGCAGATTTAAATTAAAAGTTTCCAAATTGTCTACAGATGTCCTGGTTTCGGCTAGAGTAGAGTTAATGGTGTTTAGCTGCCTGCTGGCTTAAACCACAACAGGGCATGAATAGCAACGTTTATTTTGGCTCAACATTTCCATTAAATCACTTAAATCATTTAGGAGAATGAGCTTAACTTCTTCAAAAGCAGAGGAAAGCAAAGAACTTCATAAATGGATGGAGGCATCTTTTTAAAGGCAATGAGACAGATTTGGTTTTCCTACTACTCCTTTACTATTTTTAAAAATTATTCCCATATCTTTTCAAATATCTGATTACGTGCATTTTACAGGAAAAATAAACTTTTTAAATAAAAGGATGTTTTAACTTGATCCATACAATGTTGCTAAAGTAAAGATAAGGTTTTGGAAGAAAATGCTGAGTGTGAAGATATATTCAGTTTCAACCTGTCTAAGAGAGAATTCCACTTTTCTCTGTGAACCTTAGGCTATCTTCATTGGTTTTGGACCAGGATTCAAGTTTCAAACTCAGGTTGATCCATTTGAAAACATTGAAGTATATAATTTAATGTGTGGTAAGTACAATTGATTGGGGTCTCCTCTGTTCATTAAAAACGTAGTATCTTTTGGATGTTAGAAATCTTCTTTTAGTAAGGAACTTTTAAACGTCATTAGAAAACTGTCCTTAAGATTTCATGCTGATTTTCATTAATTAAAAGCTGTTTGTTTTTCTGAGAAAGATTCAGCTTCTAAATGACTGAGAACTATTCAGGCTGTGCAAGTTAGGCTGCTTATATCTCTATTTTCCACCAGTCCCTGTGCATGCCACTGGCTCACCAATACTAAAACTGCCTACTTTACAATCTCCCTCTTGTCAAGAAGGCATCCTCCCTTTCTCTCTCCTATTTAATTAGAAGCTTAATTCAGTATTAATCCCTCAGGTGACTTTATTCAGGCAGTGTAGTAATAGCAATCACAGTAATGGTTATGAGGATATGGATTCAGCTGCCAGGCAGCTCATTTCCAGGAAGTCTGAGTCATGTCCCCCTTGCCCCATCCAATTTTTCATGCACTTGAGCAATTTCTTGTGAGTTCTGTCATGTGTGTTCTTATTTGTTGTTTTCCTTTTCTATGTTTTCAATTTTAATTATTTTAGATGTTTTTAATTCAGTTAACTGAATTTGAGATTTTCTTTTTGAAATTGACATACTTTCTTAGGTCATGTAACAAACTGTCTCCCTGATTCACCCATGTCTGTGTCACTTGTTCAATTTATGTATTGTATCTTTTAATACTTCAATTTGGATGTTTCCCTGTTCATTCTCATTGTCTAATACCACAGCTGTTTCAAATGCACTTTTTTTTTTTTTTTTTTTTTTTTTTTTTTTTTTTTTGTCTTTTAATGGTCTGCAACTATCTTGTTAGCTTGCAGTTCCATGGCTTGAGAGTCTTGCTCTAAAGCTCACTGTCTCTTCATTTGCATAGCTGCAGTACTCAGGTTCCCCATTTCTTACACCTCTTTGGTCTTCAGTGTACCGGAGAAGTGGGTTTTATTCTAGAAAATCAGACCTGGCTGCCCTCCTGTTTTTCCCCTTTCAAATACAATGTGACTGTTATTGCCTTCTCTTGTGTCTGTTGTCCTTCATTCTGTGTTTCATGGTTTCTCCCAAAGCCAACCACTAGTTTTTCTGCTTTCAAAGTTCATTTATTCCCCTTGAGGTCTTCACCTGTTTTCCATTATCTCCTGCCTCCTTCTCTTTCTTGCCAGGATCCATGCTTGTTCTAACACCTGCTTCTGTGAAAGACAATATGTTGCCAAAGGGTTTGATCCAGAAAGCACTTAACGGGAACACTGCACATGCTTGAGATCAGTGGCAATATTCAGGTATACCATATTTAAACCATGTGTTTAAATTCTCTGCTGGAATAGGAAACAGAGGCCATTAGGAAGTGTGTATTACATACCCTTGTATGTTTTGATGTTATGAAGTGGTTGATTTCCTTGAACCTTCTTATACTCCCCATTCCTTTCTGTATATGCCTCAGGGGAGGGGTAAGGTCCTTACTGGCATCTCATGCAAGCAAGTTCAGTGACAGATGAGACATCTAATGTGTATTCACTGAGATACAGATTTCTTCCGTCCAGTACAGAAAGGGTTAGAAGCCAGCAACTTAACTTTTAGGTAGAAAAATTGTGAAATGAGACAACTTCCTAAGCCTTCTCCTTGCTATGGGCTTTAGGTGTGGTTCTGGACGGCAGAAAGGCATCTTTCCCTTGTCATTTGGGTTCCTAAGGTGCACCTTCTTCAAAGGGCAGCTAGAGAAAGCGAAAACGGTTCCAATTTATGCAGCACATCAGCGCTTAAATCATGAACACCAGATATGTACAACTGATCCTCTTGTCTGAATGAGGATCTCACGTTTTCCAAAGCGTTCGAACTGCTAGACTTGGGGGTTTCTCAGATATTGTGATTTCCTGGATGTTCCAGTTAAAATGATAAGAAGATAAGAGTGTAATTTAGCTGTTGAACTGGGGATGTGAGTTCCAGGATTGATTCTGTGGTGTGGCTTATTTATTTATTTATTTATTTTTATATACTGTTTTGTTTGAGATGTTCATTGGAGCAGGGACTGCTATAGAAAGCTTGATTTATTCTTCCCAAAGTGAAGCAGCTTATTCTGGAGGGAATGAGGTCATAATATGAATGGCACATTGCAGGGAGAAATGTGTTCAATTGCCACATGTAGAAAAGAAAGTTGAACTCTGAACTCCTGTACTCTAAGTGAGTGACCTAACCACCGAGCTTTTGGATGCAAGGCTGTCTCATCACCTGCTGTACTTTGGAAACATTATTTCATAGATTTAGTATGAAGTAGATGGAGAAACAACAAATCTACAAATCCTAGTGAAGATTAAACATGAAATAGGGCTTGGTCTTTTCAGCTTTACAGAATTGCCCGATGCATCTCTGAGCATTGGTGTTAGGCAGCTTTTAGTTGCTTAAGTTTCTTTAACTGCACAGGTGGTTTTGGAATGCAGATTATTTTTATGGTTAGAGTCTACTTTGGTTGGAATTTTGAAGCTTAACATTTTAGAGTTCAGTGCTAAACAGAACCCATGTTCTATGCTGGTTCTTTTGCAGTTTTACACTTTAGTGATATTTAACTGAAGTGTATGTACTTAATTTCCAGATAATAAAAAAAACAAACAGAAGAACACCACCAACAAAAAAAGCCCCCAGACTTATGCCCCAAAACTTAAATGTGTAGCCACAGGCTTCAAGTGTTTGAGATTCCCATTCTGTCTTCTACTGCATGTTTGGATGCTGCAAGTTCACTTTCTTTCAGAAGTAAACTCTCTGTCATTTTTTGTGCTTGTTCTGTCCCTCCTTGCAAGCAGACTAATAATATCCTGAGCCCTAGATGAAAATATATGTGCTTCCTTTTAAAGGGGTCATTGCTTTCCCTTTCAGTTGTTCTGAATAGCAAGCAGTGCAGGATAATTGACTCCCCCATGCTTTTAATCACCCATAACTGTGATCACAATACAAGCAGCAGTGTGTTACGGTCTATTTTTTTTTTTTTTTCATCCTGTTATTTGAATTATTTTGTAGACTTGCTTGATTTGAAACCAGCCCCAAACAATGGAACCCATGGACAGCTAAATCATCTTTTAAGGAATCCCGTTTATATCCCTCAGCATCCCAAAGAAACAATCCATCCTTCTGAATGCTCTGTTGTGGGACAAAGAAACTTTCCAGTGAGCCTTGGCTGTTCCTGCAGGACAGTGGTATGTGCTGAAATGGTTGAAGTTGGGTAAGGCAGATGTCTGTGTTGTATTCAGAGTGAGACTCTGGATTATCTATTTACCCTGTAGTTTTTCAGCTTGTGTTTTATATCTGTTTTTTGATCTAGTCTCAGATCAAAATGAAATCTTGCCTGGGGCTAGTGGGCACTAGCCTGTATTTGCACGTTCATTTTTGCAGTTTTCTTATGTGAAGACACATTCTGCTATGAAGAACCTGGAAAACACTGCAGAAGCAAGCTTTGATGGGGAAAACATTCAGTTCTTGCTTCACTAAATTGTGTTGAAACTTTTTTTCTGTGACTATGTTGTGTCCTTGGGCTGTGTATTTCAGGGCTGTTGATTTGCCTGTGGCAAAAGCATATTTCTGAATATTCTCCATAGCTCCTTTCCTGTAGATGTCAGTGAGTTCTCTACAGGGATAACTTGCAAGACAGAAGTGTTAACGTTTGTTATTTTAAGTGTGGTAGTAGCTCATAATTTGCTTTGTGGAACACATAGGAGAATCTCAGTGTTTTTGCTTTATACTTACAGGGTTTACCAGTAAGGGATTTTCAACAGCGTTTAAATCTCACTGAAACAGAAGGTAAGAACTTTAGCTAGTAGAATAGAATGATAACAAAAATGTAAGAATGATTAACAACATGAAATGTTTAATGTCTAAACTTCTGAGCAAATCTTAAATATGTGGGATAATAATTCTTTGAACTACTCTGGGGTTACAGTTATGTTGTGTATATACTTGGGATTCAGATGAAGTCCTGCTGAGCCATTTGTTCTCAAATAAATGCTTATTCTTGTACGTGTCTCTATGGCACATGTATTATTATCTGAATTTTCCAGCACTGAAGTAATGATTACTCCAGAAGGTAAAGCAAAACTGTTGTATAGGGAAGTATCCAACAAGAATATGATGCCAGCACACTCATAATGAAGCATGGAGTGTTCATGTGATCTGGTTGTTACACAGGATTAAGTCATTGTTTGTCGTAATTCTGCTGTGTTTCAAAACTATGGACACACACATGCCATTTTTGAGCTGCAGTTTGCAAGGCGGTAAATGTGCTCATGACTCATAAAAAAAAATAGACTAGTTTGAGCATGAAGCAAGTAAGACAATATGTGAATAATGAAAATCAAGTTGAAACGGAATATACTAATACCTTGATACTAATACGTTAAAAAGTGACATCAAGATATTAGGTTGTCAGAATGGGAAATAAACTGATAGAGACCTTTGCCATGTGTTTGTTCGCTAAACCCTGTTTCTTAAGCAAATAAACTCTGTATTTGGTGACACCTCACTGTACTTCACTATTAACTACTGGATTTGTATGCCAGCTACAGGCAGGCATACAGCAATAGTTGCTGCTTATTCAGGACTAATTTAAGTCTTCTGTTGACTTGTGTAGCTAGCCCTGACAAAAAGTGGGCAGAGTTTTCTTGAGTCTTTTCCACTAAAAACAGGGCATCTTTTTAAAATGTGTCCCAGAGTCTTTTAAAAATCATTCAGTATTTTAACACCCATGAGAGCACACAGTGACATTCAGTTAGTAAGATACAGAAGTATGTGCTTTTCCCATAGCAGGTAAGCAGTTTCACTAAAACAAGCTGTTAATGTGTAGGTAGAAGCCTGAGTGCCCTGCTGAATCTGGCTTTGAAGAAATATGCCAGGCACATAATCCATTTTAGTCCCATTTTGTTAAGATATGAACCTAAGGTGCTCAATCTACATTTCTGAAACAGTGGGATCTGGGTTTGGATTATGAGTGAGACCTATGTTAGCACTTATTTTAACAGCAGTAATCTGCTTCTAAGAATTGTGCACTTATTAGTTATAAAAGGCATTATCACGGATAATGAAAATTTAGTAGCCAAGCTAGGTGCTCCTCAAGATTATTTAGAGTTTATTAATTACTTTTTCATATTCTGGCTTTGATCGCTGTAACTTGACAGCTTGTGAGAACAATGAGGTATTAATTGCATATTTAGTTTTATGAAAAAAAAAAATAAAATGTTTGCCTTTTTCTTCTTGGACAGAGAAGTAAATGTCATAATCTTGACATTCTTTGTCATGTGGAATTACAGTGAGAAAGGAAACTGCGGCATTAATTGAACACTTTTTTTCCTCATTTAAAACAATTGCCTTGAAGCTGGAGATTTGTGGATGGCAGTGAACTACTTAACGGAAAATATCCTTTGAAGCTTTGATACCCTTCCTTATAATCCCAGACCTGTAACAATTGAAAATACTTCAATTTTCAGCAGCAAAGTAATATTTTTATTATTTAAGATAATTTCATAACGGTCTAGCTTTGCTTAGTTTTTTATTTTACATCAGAGAACTAGAAACTTGAAAAACTTATTTTTTGTTTATTTCCAGTCAGCAAAATAGTCTTCAATGTTTTGATGAAATTTAAATCTATCTTGGAGGCAGTGAGGGGAAGGACCTGAAAGTTTTTGCTGACGTCTTTTGACAGCAGCAGATGATTGCAAGAGCATGTGTTTCTTATGACTTTTATTTACTTTTTTTTTTCTTTTTAAGATAAATTATATTGACTAAGTAATTCTGTTGCTAACTCTGTTGGATGAGGTGGTTGGCCAATCAATATAAACAGGCAGTGTCTTAGGCAAGGATTTGTGCAATATCTTGCATAAAGCACTTTGAGATATTTATTTCCATATCATAGAATCACAGAATTTCTAGGTTGGAAGAGACCTCAAGATCATCGAGTCCAACCTCTGACCTAACACTAACAAGTCCTCCACTAAACCATATCACTAAGCCACTAAACCATATCACTAAGATATACAAACTTTCTAAAGAGGTGTGGCCCACGAGAGAGAGAGAGAGAAGAAAGCTTTTGTGGCTATCGTTGTCATTATAAAGCAAGTCCACATGCATCTGAAGATCTAACCAGTATTTCATTTAGATCTCTATATTTCACAGCCCTTTAAGTGTCGCTTTTAATATGACTTTGTGGGTTATGCTAAAATAGTCCCTTTAGCAGTTTTGAAATCATGACGGTTGGTTTGTGTCCTATATAAATGTTAATTAAAAGCAGATCCCACATTATATATTTATATCAAAACACAAAGTCAACTAAGACTTAAATTTGCATCTTAGATTCATCTATTATTTTAAATGGCAAAATATTTTAACTATACTGTAAAACTGAATTTGGTATGTTTGAATTATGGATATTGGTATTTTACTTTATACTGGCATTGCCAGTTTACTTACTGTGTTATCAGAGAAACTGTACCTTTGATACAAAAAATAATTTCTTTTATTCCATTACTGTGACTTCTCTGTTTGGTAGTTAGAAACTAGGGCAACTGTAGGTGTATGAGAGGAGGGTTCTCAAAAAACAGTATTGACTGAAACATAACAAGCACTACTTCTGTTCTAGTTAAGAAGACAGAGAAACTTACTTTGCCCTATGGACGGCCCAGAGTTCTGCAGAAGAGACATAATTACTGCCTACTTTACCATTACCGCTATGTAAATGCATACAGCAAGGACTACAGGATGTCTTTGTGGAATGCATATACCATTAACAAAGATGTAAGTAACTGAATAAAGGTTAGAAGCAACTTTGAAAAAGTAAAAAGCTTGAATATAAGTTATTACTGAACACCTCTCATTTAGGTTGGAAGAGACTCTAAAGATCATCTTATCCAACAGTTAACCTAGCACTGCCAAGTCTACCCTTAAACCGTGTCATGAAGCATGACATCTACACATTTTTTAAAGAATTCTAGGGATGGTGACTCAACTACCCAGGCAGCCTATTCCAACAATTCACAACTCTTTCAGTGAATAAATTTTTCCTGATATCCAACCTAAATCTCCTCTGGTGCAACTTAAGACCCTTTCCTCTTGTCTTATCACTTGCTTGGAAGAAGAGACTGATTCCCCACTTTGCTACTGCCTCTTCTAATGTAATTGTAAAAAGTACAATAAGGTCTCCCCTGAGCCCCCTTTTCTCTAGGTTAAACAAACCCGGGTCCCTCTCCAGACCCTTCACTAGCTTTTTTTGTCCATCTTTAGACATGCTCCAGCACCTCATTTGTCCTTCTTGTAGTGAGGGGCCCCAAACTGATCACAGTAGTTGAGGTGCAGCCTCACCAGAGCCGAGTACAGAGGGACAATTGCTTCCCTAGTCCTGGCCACACTATTTCTGATACAAGTCAGGATGCTGTTGGCCTTGGCCACCTGAGCACACTGCTGGCTCATATTCAGCCTACTATCAACCAATACCCCTAGGTCCCTTTTTGCCGGGCAGCTTTCCAGCCACTCTTCCCCCAGCCTGTCTGTTGTGTTACATGGGGTTGTTGTGCCCTAAGCCCAGGACCCAGCACTTGGCCTTGTTGAACTTCATACAGCTGACCTCAGCCCATCAGTACAGCCTATACAGATGCTCCTGCAGTGCCTTCCTACCCTCGAGCAGATCAACACACACACCTAACAGGGTGTCATCTGCAAACTTACTAAGGGTGCACTCGATCCCCTCATCCAGATCATCGATAAAGATATCAAAGAGAAATGGCCTCAGTATTGAGTCCTAATACATATAAGATATAAAAAGTCATTTTGTATGATCTTCTCTTTACTTTCCTATGTTAGTAAGGATTGGCTTTGATTCCTTCCTGTTCCTCAGCATGAGCTGTGGTTTTTGCTTGGTGGAGAGAGCAGATCCACCAGGAAGTGGGGAGACCATTGCCACTGGTACTGAGGCCCTGTGAGTCTATGGCTTGGCAACATAGGTCCACTATAGCAGTTTAGCAGGGCTATCCTTTAAGTCTTTAAGTGGTGCTAATAGGAACATTTTGAAAAGATAATCTTTGGACTATCTACAACCATTCATGCCCTGATCCAATCTTTCCGTCAGAAGATCATCCTGATTGGGGGGAAAAAAAAAGTGTTGGTGGAGATAAATCTGGCCTTTGGTGTCCTGGGCCCTATGCTAAAATATACATATACATGCAGATCTCAAGAAGGAAAGTTTTTCAGGCTGATTTTCCAAGTTGGAAAAGATGTACAAGCCAATTCATTCTTGAATTAGGACTGTAGAAGATGCTTTTTGGTTTAATTATCTGAGCCTCATACGCCCAATGTCTACTACACGTAAATCAAACTAAGCTCTGTCAAGGTTGGCTTGTTCTTCAATTTATTGAGAGTTTGGTGGCCTGAAGCAAACATTTACTGTCGCAAGTGTCCATGTGGGGAGAGATGACTAATAGCACAGCTGGTTGCCTCTGATTCTTAGCCTGAATGGGCAAATACATTCACACCAGATCAAGTTATCTTTAATGGGGCCCTCTGACTTTTCATTTGGAAAAAGTTACTGTCAACTAGAAATCTGCAGTTCTGTTCAATCTATTTACAAAATATATGTAGCAGATGGGGGGGGGGCTTGTTTTTCACTGATGAAACAGGGACACCAGTTGAATCTGAAGTCTCTTCACTACTGCTGAAGGCAGCTGTTGCTACATATTTAGAGTTCTTCAATCCCCCACCATGTGAGATTGTTGCAAGTCCATTTTACCAGTGATACTTTCTTCTTGTTCAACAGGACAAATGGCTTTCTGCTACAGAAGATATCTCCAGCTGTTTACACAAGGATGTTCGTATTCCTTTTAATCATAACCAGACATGTTCGTTTTACAACAATCATCCTCGGCTATCTTATGGATTCCTTTCTCCTTCAAGTAAATACATGGCTTTAAATGTTTACAGTATATGTGATTTAAATAATTTGTAATGCAGTAGCTATGTTCTTTTATATATGTTACCGATTGATTAATCAGAGTTTGAAGCAGTGGTTACTGAATTATTGCAGTTCTTTTTAGCATATGAGAAAGAAAAACATTGCAGGTGCTTCAGCCGTTGGTGGGTTGTCCAAGGTCATTTACTGATGCCTGAAAGCTTCTGAACTTGTCAGGTTTCTAACATGGCATCTCATGGAAGAAACTGGAAGGAATATATAAAGCATGAGTCAAGTCTGGCAAACTAAAAAACTGCAAATTCACTTTGTGTGACAGGAATTAGTTGGAACTACCCAACATAAAATTGAGGCATTTGTCCTTAAGTGAAAAACTGACATGGTAAGCTTATTTTATATTTGAAATGCATGCCCTATGTGGTCCTTAGTAAAGGGATTCAATATTTGGTCTGAAAAGTTCAACTCTGGTTCTCAAAACATATTACAAACATATTCGGCTGTTTACAAATGGTTATGTTGAATGTAAACTGTTGTTGATGTGATCTGGAAGCATTCTACACCCATTTCACTGCATAAAGTATTGAGTAGTGGGTTATTTTGACATCCACATCAAGTGTAACTTGCAAAGTCAAGCAGAGCTCCTATTTTTGTGCCTAAATTCTTGTGGTTTACCTTGCTAGGCAGCTCTCTCACTCCCCCTCCTTAGCTAAGAAGGGGAAGAAGTAAAGTAAAGAACAACTCACGGGTTGAGATAAGGATAATTAAATTAAAGGGGAAAAAATAATAATTATTGTTAAGGAAGGATTATTATTAATTAAAAAAATTAACTAAAGGGGGAAAAAAAAGAAAGGGGGAAAGGGAAAAAGGAAAACAAACAAACAAACAAAACAAATAAAGGCTATGTAGAAGTGCAGAAGAAATAAATTACTCTCTACTTCCCACAAATGAGCAATGCTTGACCACGTCCTTGAAGCAGGGCCTCAACACATGTAGCTGGTGTTCAGGAGGAGGACCGATGTTTTCATAATGAGAGCCCACTCCTCCCCTTTTCTTCCTGTTTCCACCTTTTATTGCTGAGTATGACATCATATGGTATGGAATATCCATTTGGTTGGTTTAGGTCAGCTTCCCTGGTGATGTTTCTTTTCTCACTTTTTTGCCCACCCCCTAGGAGGGTTAGAGAGAGTCCTGATGCTGTTCCAGCACTGCTCAGCAGCAGACACAACACTGGTGTGATAACACTGCTGTTCCAGCTACAAGTGCAGAGCACAGCACTGTATGGGCTGCTGCAGGGAAAGTTAACATCCCAGCCAGACCCAGTACAATTCTGTAGGCAGAACAAGTTGGTCTGACATTCATGGAGTGAATTTTATACCCTTCCCTTCAGTTCAAAAACCTGTTCTGATATTTTAAAATATTAAAATATGTGTCCACTGTGACAAGTGCAATTAGCGTTGCTGCTAAGATTATTTTATTTTTGGAACTGGAAATTTCAGCGTATACTGAAGTTACCACTGAGACCCACATCAACTTTGAGAAGTGAAGTTAGGTCAGCTCCATGTTAGCATCATTACATTAATCTTTAAAGTTGTGTTTTAAAGCTTTTAAAGTAACAAATCCAAGTAATTAATTCATTTTTGATTTCAGATTTGATGACAGATGCAAAGAAACCTCACTATGATGCCTTGCTTACCAGCAACATTGTGCCAATGTATCCTGCATTTAAAGGTACATATTTGTGCATTTGAATGCAAGACTGACATCTTGCTTGCTTCCAAATCATGCAAAAGGTCACTGATACAGCTGTCTCTGTGAAATAAGAGCTCCCCAGACTGTGGACTTGGTGAAAATATCCTTAAAGTAGGCCTGTCACTTGTGGGACAAAGACCTACCATTGTGGGCTTGTGATTCCCAATCAACTGGCTAGTTGCACAGGAGTGTAGTATAGATGTCTCCATTTAATGCCTGATATTTCTGCTTGCGTTTCCTTACCTATCTAAACAAGTTTTATACAGTGTCTTCTAGAGAACCTAGATGTCAGTTTTATAGTTATGTGAGTTAAATTCACTTCTATTTTAGGAACATCTCCTAATCTCAGACTTTCCAGGCAGAAATTTAGGGTCTCAAACACTAAGGAAACAGGAAAATAATCAAATCTCTAGCAGAAAAGATATGAAGACCTGGGCTTTTCTAGGTGAGAGTGGACACGAGGCAGTCAGCTAAGGGAGGTTAAGCACATTCCTGGTGAAAAGAATATGGCACATGAAATAGAGATGTGGGTGTACATGCTAGGCACGATAGATGTAGCCTTTGAAAACTGTGAACACCTGTATAATTTACTATTTTCCTAGCTTACCATGCCTGTCTGTACTCTGCTGAAAATTCTTCACAGTTATATTAACATCTCCTACCTTGGAGATGATGCTTACCACTTCCATTGCTGTGTTTCAGTGTTATGGAACTACTTCCATCAATACCTGCTGCCTGAATATGCTGCAGCCAGAAATGGTGTCAATGTAGTCAGTGGTCCTGTGTTTGATTACGACTTTGATGGACTGTATGATACCCCAGAAAAGGTGAAAAGGTGAGAATCTTTTGCATTGTAATCCTTTGCTTCTTTACTCCATTAGAAGTTATGAAGTAATTATGATCCTTGTTAGCAAGGAAGATGTCTTGCTGAGATGGACCCTTGTCAGGTTGTGACAGTTCAGAGAGAGGCAGTAAAATGGCTCTAAACAGACAGAGCTGTGTAAAGCTTAGAAGTAAACAGCAAGCACATAGAAAATGCATGCTAGAAATGTGTCATCCTAAAACCTGACAGTGAGGTGTAAGAGAAACTGTTGCATGTGGAATAATGTCTGTTAGCCTGAAAAGTTATGACATTGC
Source organism: Anas platyrhynchos (assembly GCF_047663525.1). Classification (NCBI taxonomy): domain Eukaryota; kingdom Metazoa; phylum Chordata; class Aves; order Anseriformes; family Anatidae; genus Anas; species Anas platyrhynchos. Next base: position 62,880,209 of record NC_092589.1, on the reverse strand, counting down.
CTCTAGGAGTGAATGAATGGCGTCTTATCCCTAGTATTGTGGTTGATATTCCTGAGTCTATGTATCTAGCAGTGTTACACTATTAAGTTGTCAGCACAAATGTAGTAGTTAGTCCCAGCTAGCAAAATTGGTTTAAGATAGCAAACAGATGGTAAATTCCTGCACCTTTTTATGATAAATCAGTTTTTAGTTGTTATACCTCATCAAACTCATTATTTGGATCAGCCTACAAGTCAAACTTGATATCTGGAATATTAATCTGGAATATGCTGTCAATTTTGATTACAGATGAATTTTCCTTCCAGGACTAAGCATTCTTTTGATTAAATACATGGATTGGTAAAATCAATATGCCAGAATATAGCTGATTATTGCCAGTTGTTCTTTGTACAACTATGATTTGGTAGATTTACTGAAAGATCTTACGCATTTCAGACACCGTGGTAACTCAGAAGTTCCTGTTCCAAGTCATTTCTTCATTGTGCTGACTAGTTGTAAAAATACTTCTGAAACTCCTCTGGAGTGTGAAGGGTCTCTGGATGCCTTGTCTTTCATTGTGCCTCACAGAGAAGACAACAGTGAAAGCTGCGCAGTAAGTAGTCTGTTTAGTCCCCATACACATCAGAAGCCAGGCTTGAACTTGTTTTGCTTGAATATCAGTGATTAGCTAATTAAAGACTGTAAAAACCCTCTGGTCTATCATGATCATCCCAGGAGGGAAGACAATGTTGTAAGCAGAATTATATTAAAATGTGTATATATGCTGAAAATAGGCATTTTCTGTTTGAAGACCAAAACTTATAGCTAGTGGAGTAGTGAGAATGTGTTGAGAGAATCAGTGTGATGAACACATAACTTTCTGTAGCAGTAGTATCTAGTCATAACATCTGAGAAGACTGAAGAGCTTCTAGGAGAAGGTTTCATCCACAAAGAAGATTCAGTTGTAGATCAAATACATATCCAAAAGGAGAAGATGTAGACAGTCTTAAACAGCATTGGTTGCTTCTAGTTCAGGTGCCTTGGCATTGTGATGGAAATAAACATAGCTGTTCTCCATATAAACCAGAACAAAGCATGTGAAGTGTGCTGACCCGTCCTACAGAGAAGATTTACACAAATCACTCCCCAAGTCAAATGCAGTTCTCAGCAACAGCTTTATGATAGAGATGGTGGATAGATGTTGGACTTCACATGGCACTCCTTACTATCACCAGCTTTCGACTGGTGCAGATTCAAGCTATGTGTACTTAAGGATGTTAACTGCATGTACTAAATTCAGGCAAGATTCTAACTATTTGTAGAAGCCAGTGATTTCTATGTTAGAACTTTGCCACCAGTGACTGCGTTTTGCCTTTATAAAACATTAAAATGTTGTTTATTTCCCTGACATACATTTAGTCAATGAATAAATTACATTTTACAAACACTTTTTTCTTCCTCTTTCCCAATAGGATGGCAAGTCTGAGTCTTTGTGGGTTGAAGAGAGAATGAAGTTTCACACAGCTCGTGTCAGAGATATAGAATTACTTACAGGACTCAGCTTCTATCAAGACAGAAAACAGCCAGTATCTGAGATTTTACAGTTAAAAACATATTTACCAACTTTTGAAAAGGTCTGATTTTTCCTATGGAATGTTGTTGTCCATTTCACAACTGATTTGTAAATAGACTGTTTTTAATTAATGAAAACTTTTTTTTTTTTTTTTTTTTTTTTTTTTAAATAAGCTGGAACATTTACTGAGATCTCTTGACCAAAATGCCAGTAGGGAGGAGAGTGGGTGCCATATTTGTATCTCAGGGACTCCTGATGGACTATGTATATAACACGGGATGGCAGCTCCTGTCATTCCCACTTGAATGTGGTAAACCATGCCCATTATTAAGTGTTATTGGCGTTTGATCATCATAGTCTGAGACACAAACAAAAAAAATATTTTTACACGCACTGGAGAAGGAGAAATTTATGAGGTATTGGTTATGATTAATACCCTACTTTAAAAACAGATAATTAGCAAATATCTTACACTTTGGGGGAAATAACTGTGTTCTTGACCATTGAAATACAAACAGCAGCATCTTTCTACTCCTGTTTTCCTTGAAGCATGAATTACATTCTGAGTGTTGCTTGGGTCTCATAAAATAATGCAGCATTATGGTGCAAGAACCTATACTGAGGTTAGCAGTAAGACTGACGTTTGAGACTTCCCCAGCAAGGAATTGGCTCCTAGGTGAAGTTTTGATAGCAAAGTTTTGGTGTGTTGCTGCCCTCTAGTGTCTCCAACATTGAAGGAGAGTTCGATGCATATTTTGCATGTTGTATACGCGTCCTCAGAATTATTTTAAATATGATGCATCAAGTCACCTAAAAATTAGAAAAAAAAAAAAAACCAGAAAGATGCCTGACCTCTCATAAATAATTTTTCATCAAATATAAGTTTAATTTGAAGTAAAATAGATTATTTCTCAAAGCAAAGATGCCTTTTTAGATTTGGTGCATGATTATGTCAGTTGTGGTTTTGAAATTCTTTTTTTTTTTTTTTTCCTCCAAGAAAAGGTATTTTTGCACTAAGATTGTTGCCTTAAAATGGTAATATGATCTTCTTTAATGGCACAGGTTTTACTTCTCGTCACTACAGTAAATGCCCACAGGCAGTTCCATTGTCCATTGTCAGCAAACAGCCAGATCCTAGCTACATTTTTAGCTGTCTCTTTAGTGCTACATCATCCACATTCCAGCTCACATAAGTTATCTGTCTTGAATGCAGACACTGCTAGATGCAAATCCTGAAGAAGCATGTCATGAGCTTTCTTGGAAGCTCTCAGGTCACACACAGCTGCTACAGGTACTCAGGAGTGTAGAAACTCCCTCCTTTTCTAGTACTCATGCTCTTGTCTTTGTAATTCTTCCACTCTCTCTAAAACTGACGAGCCAAAATTGCCTCTGTTATGTATAAAGTTTGGCGTAGTCAATTACACATTTATGTTCTTCTCTTTTTAAAAGAAAGAAAATACATCACGCACAAGTATTTTAAAAGTCTGAAGGGTCTGCAACTGAGCAGAGAGAGGCATTTGACCTTACAGTTTGGTCAGGGCATGGTGGAAGCTGGATTCAAAGCCTGCTGAAGTCAATAGAAGCTTTCCCATTAACTTCAGTTTGAGTGGGCTGATGTCCTGGGACCGTTTTTTTCCTTTAACCAAGTGTATTTTCTTGACCTGTTACAAGCATGTTTGTTTGTTTTTTTTCCTAAAGTAGTTTCACTGTGTGAAATTTAAATGTGTTGTAGCAACCTCACATGACGACATGACTGTGACAGCATTATTCAGTGTAACTGCTTTGTAACTTTGCCTGTGACCAATAAAAACATCGGATGATGTATGCTATTCTTGACCCTCTTTTGTACCAAATGCTACTGAATAGTTGAATGCTAGTACACATATATAGCACTCCGTAACTCTTCTCAGCTGTAGTAGTTATTGACTGTTGATGCCTGATTTCAGGCAAGAGGTGGTGAGAAGTTCCATATCAATCTCATTTATCAAGGTTGGTTTTGATTCAGATTGGCATGGAATAAAACTCCAATAGAAGATAATCTCAATGAAATACACCAATGAATCAGTAAATTTGGGAGATAAACCAATTTCCTCTTGGGACAAAATATTCTGACATCTGGTAGAACTGCTATCATCTCCTGAATGCAAATGTCAGGGATGTTAACACCTTCAGAAAGTGAAGCAATGCCAATTTCAATTGAGAGGCAGCATAGTGAGCCTAGCTCCTGGGTAAGGATGGAACAGGATGGACTTTAGGGAGCAGCTGACTGCTGGTTTGACCTAGGGAAGATTTTGGATGGAAGAGTGGCTGTAAAAGCTGATGTGGTCATCAAGACAGGGTGGTTGCTGAGAGGAGTGTGCGATGTGGCCTTGCCAGAAATTTCCAAGTCAACTTGACAGAGCAGAGAGCTATCTTGATTTCATCTTTGTGTAAATAGTTTTGCTTCTTTTATTTCTTCATCTTTGCTTTTTAAAAATGTGCAATTGTGTCATCTCAATGTTGTGAATAAACACTTTTATTTTTTTCCCATAACTTGTTTATTTACCAATTTTTTTAGGACGGTGGGGCAGGAATGAGCAAGGGGGCAGAGGACATCTCAGGATGGTTTTGCTGCTGACAAAATGTCCTTGGAGTTGTGCCTTCAGAGGTTTTCAGGTTCATATAGCTGGCTGCTCCCCTCTCAGTAACTGTGAGGTATTCACTTGACTAATGTGATAGATTTCTTGCTCTCACTTACCCCAGGCTGTCCCAAGTGTTTTAAAAATAAAATGAGGCAAAATCTGGCTGCCTATATTTGAGAGAGGCCTGTTCTGGTACCTGTGCTTACAACACATCCATCACACACTGGAACCGCTGCATCCACCCAGTGCACAAGAGCCATTTGCCATCAGCACCTGCCAGGGTGCTTGGCCTCAGCTGGAGAGTGGGTGGTCTGGGCATCTGGCTGTCCCTAGGCTGAGGAGATTTGACGTACATAATTATCCCTTTAAATACAAGGTTATAAACCAGGCCTGGCAGTCAGGGAGGAGCTGCTCCTCTGTTGCATGGGAGGGCACTTTCCCTTTTCCAGGAAAATGAGCTTCATGGAGGCCAGAAGACAAAAAGAAAGCCTAAATCTGTGGCTCTGTGGTTAGAGCACTCAGCTGGGAGGAAAGGCCTATTTTTTCACCTCACTTCTTCCAAGATCTGCAGTGAAACTCAGTGCTCTTGCTGAGGAGGCCTCTGTGCCAGGACTAGTTGCCCATCCTACCACCCCAGAGAGGATGCTGAAGGGCAACAGCATCATGAGGGGCTTCTCCTATGGCAGGGTCACCCTGCAGCTGCTGTAATGCTGTGCCCACAGCAGCACCATAACAGGGCTAGGAACCCATCCCAGGGTGCGTGGTGAGGACTATATCTAGCTCTTTTATCACTGTACTGTGGAAAGCCATTTTTACCCTTTTGAGGAGTTCAAGGACAGAGTGAATGTGAGACCAGCAACTTACTAAAGCAAAAATTTCCAAATGTTTTGTTTGGGTTCTGCCATCACCAGTAGCAGCAGCAACAGCAACGTCTCCGGCCTACCCTCATACACCCTGTGGCAACGTCCAGCTGTCTGGGAGCACCGCACTGAGGTGGCTTGTGCATCATGAATGGTACATCTACCATATTTTGGGAACCTTTGCGTTACAGGAAACCAGCCCAGGTTCGGTATCCTGTGACTCAGACTCCCTTGGAAAAGAGTCCAAGTCCCTCACTGAACCGCTATGAGTCACCACACCGGCCTCCAGCCTCAGGAAAGGCTGCTATGGAGACCATGGACAAACTTGCAATAATTATGGAAGCCTGGCTACAGATTCTAAAGGATGCTGTTGCAAATTATCATATTCCTCCTTGGCCACATGTGTTAAATTTGTGTTGCCCTTTATTGCAGATTTAGTCCATTTTATTTTTAGTTTCTCTGCTTGAATAAAACAAATGCAGTGGGATGGAAAACTGAGTCACCCCAAAAGCCCTGACCAATGCCCCCCGATCAAGAGTCAGTGGAATTGCCCTTGGGTTGTGTGCATAACATACGTGAGGCTCTGTGTTCACAGCACCTGGGCAAAGATATAGTCCAGCACCAGCCTCTTTCTGGAGTTTGAAAGAGAAATCATTTGTGTCTCTTCTTGTCTCCCTATGCTGGAAGCTTCACAATCCTGCATCTGTACCAAAGCTTTGAACTTCCAGGTTGTAGAAAGTGCACTGCTCGAGTATACCAAATTCACTTTGAAATCTTGTACCTGCTGGCTGTTTGAAATGGCTTATTCTACCACAAAATTTTGACTCAACTCTCATAATGATGAAACTACATGAAAGCTGTAATTGGCCTTTTTACACTGCAGAAAGTAATTATGTACATTTGGTTCTGCTATTGAAAATAAAAAATGTTTAGGGGAGTGCAAAGTTTACTGATCATTTATGGATACATTTGACTTTATGCAACAGCAAATGCATTTTCAGGTAGCTGCCCCTCTTCTGGTCTGATCTGAGGTAACTGGGAAAAGATGTGTTTTGTTTAGCATACATTTTCTAAAGAAATATGGCCCCAGGATAGTAGAAATCCAGACAAACCATTTGGAAAATTGACTTTCCTAAGCTTTTTATGAAATACTTCGCATTCTTGTAATGAGCTAACACTCCTACTACAAGTTTTAGAGATGAGAGCATTGGGAAGACTGAATTACTGAAGTCTAAAGAATCCAAAACATTATTGGAAGGTTATGCTAGACAAATTGAGGAAGGGCGTTTTTCATATACATTATTGTATATCCTGTGTTTCAGTAGAACTAATTACACTGCAGATGTTGGTAATTTACTTTTCTTGTCCAAATCATATAAGATGCTAAATCCCACTGCTTGCTTCAGCAGGACAGAAATGCAGTATGACTCTATATCAACTGCTTAATCACTGTGACCAGCAGAATCATAGAATCATAGAATATCCTGAGTTGGAAGGGACCCATAAGGATCATCAAGTCCAACTCCTGGCACCACACAGGTCTGCCCAAAAGTTTAGACAATGTGACTATGTGCACAGTCCAATCGCTTTTTAAATTCAGACAGGCTTGGTGCAGTGACTATGAACCCAGGGAACCAGTTCCAGTGAGCAACCACAATCTCGGTGAAGAACCTCTTCCTGATGTCCTGCCTAAACTTCCCCTGCCTCAGCTTAGCACCATTCCCGTGGTCCTATCATTGGTTTTTACAGAGAATAGGTCACCTGCCTCCCCACTTCCCCTTGCAAGGACGTTGTAGACTGCGATGAGGTCGCCCCTCAGCCTCCCCTTCTCCAGGCTGAACCGGCCCAGTGACCTCAGCTGCTCCTCATACGTCTTCCCCTCTAGGCCCTTCACCATCTTCATCGCCCTCCTCTGGACACTTTCCAACAGTTTAATGTCCTTCTTGTACTGTGGTGCCCATAACTGCACACAGTACTCTAAGTGAGGCCGCACCAGTGCAGAGTAGAGCAGGACAATCACCTCCCTCAACCAACTAGCCATGCCATGCTTGGTGCAGCCCGGATACGGTTGGCCCTCCTGGCTGCCAGGGCACACTGCTGGCTCATATTCAACTTGCAGTTGACCACAACCCCCAGATCCCTCTTTGCAGGGCTGCTCTCCAGCGTCTCATCACCCAGTCTTTATATATAGCTAGGGTTGCCCTATCCCAGGTGCAGGATCCAGCACTTGCCTTTGTTAAACTTCATATGGTTGGTGATCGCCCAGCTCTCCAATCTGTCTAGGTCTCTCTGCAAGGCCTTTCCACCCTCAACAGAGTCCACAACTCCTCCAAGTTTGGTGTTGTTGGCAAATTTGCTCAAAACACCTTCTAGTCCTACCTCCAAATCATTTATAAAGACATTGAAGAGGACTGGACCTAAAATGGAGCCTTGAGGGACCCAACTAGTGACCGTCCACCAGCCAGATGTGGCCCAATTTACCACAAGTAGTTGTTCTTGAGGTAGTTTACAGAAATGGATGCCATCTTGGAGTTCACGTAATATAAATCAGGTTGTCCATAGCTTTCTTTCCCTTGCTCCTTTATATACTACAAGGTCAGAACACATCATAGCCAGAATAGTCTGGTTCAGACTGGAGAGGTGGGTGGTGGTATAACAACTGACACTCAAGATTTCAGTGGAAACTCAGCTAATGGATTGGGTGGTAAAATCTGTATATTAAGTCAACAAATTTGGCTGCAGATCTTGGGTTCCAGAGTACAGGATTTGGCCTGATATTCTGTTCATATGGAGAAATGAAGAGTTTTAGCAGGGCTGGGCCAGTAGGCAAGTTCTCAGTTTGTATAAAGGGCAAGGCAAACACATGTTGGAAGATCAAAAATCAACTTGAAGAAGAAGGCATCAATTGTTAGATATCTGCACCAGCTGGCTCTGAGGCAAGTGTCTGTTCCAATGACTTGAAGTCTCTACAGTCTTGTCATCTGAGGGCTGAGGTAGCCATAGCTCTGGAACAGTTGGTGACAGCCATACAGATTCAGTATCTGATGAAAGTTGCATTCAGCGTTCTTAGCTTCCTAATGTGTAGCTCCTTGTACACTGAAAATGTGGAGATCCTTGAACTGACCAGAATAACTCCTTTGCAAAGCAATGATAATTTGCCAAAACAGGTGATCCACACCACAAGGAAGCTTGTGAAAGCTGGACATTTTTGGTGTCAAAGACATGATGGTGAATCCAAAGGACTACAAGTGAAAAGACTTACATACAAGAAAAAGGCATGTGAAGTTTAATATCAGAGTCCACAAAAATCACGAAGCAGTAGATATTTCAGCAAGCTGCCCGGGGTTAGCCAAACAGGGCAAGGTACTTCAGACTTATGCATGAGCTTCTGAAAACTACTGGTTGTGCGCTAAAGGAGAACAATGTCTCCTGAGGGCAAAGGGGCTCATATCTGTAGGAAAAAAAAAATTGCCAAAGCCACCCCATCATGAAGGGCTTATATGCTGACATCCATTGCCACAGATCAACTATAGCTTTGACAAGGAGTGGCATCGTTGGATACTGTTGGCTTTCTGGCTTACCATATCCCGTGCTGCATCAAAAGAAATGTGGCCAGCAAGGTAAGGGAGGTGATTGTCCCCCTCTGCTCTGCTCTTGTAAGACCCCACCTGGAGCACTGTGTTCAGCTCTTGGGCCCTCAGCACAAGGACATGGAAGCATTAGAACGAGTCCAGAGGAGGGCCAAGAGGATGATCAAGGAGCATCTCTCCTATGAAGACAGGCTGAGGGAGTTAGGGTTGTTCAGCCTGGAGAAGAGAAGGCTCTTCAGGGAAGAAACCTTATAATGGTTTTCCAGTACCTAAAGGGGGCCTACAGGAAAGCTGGGAAGGGACTCTTTGTCAGGGTTAGTGGTAACAGGACAAGGAATAATGGCTTTAAACTAAAGGAGGGTAGATTTAGATTAGATATAAGGAAGAAATTAATCACTCAGAGGGTGGTGAGGCCCTGGCACAGGTTGCCCAGAGAAGCTGTGGATGCCCCACCCACGGAGGTGTTCAAGGCCAGGCTGGATGGGGCTTTGAGCAACCTGATCTGGTGGGAGGTGTCCCTGCCCATGGCAGGGGGGTTGGAACTGAATGGTCTTTAAGGTCCTTTCCAACCCAAACTATTCTGTGATTCTATGATAATAGAATCAGAAAGAAAGCTTGCTTTGGTCCCAAGGGAAAAGCTCACCTGGAAGCTCACCTTGAATGGCCTGCTTATGGGCTTTCAACTCCATGGGGAACTGGACAAATTGTTTTCTGGACCAGATATTCTCTAGCAGCATGCTTGGGCTTTCCCAGAATCAGGCTGTGGGGCTCACCCTTGCACCTTGATAAACTGGTCCTAGGAGCAGGTTTTGGGGGTACCTGAGGCTCTTCCATCTCAATGCTTGAGTTAACAGTGCCAATTGCATGCTCTGGGAGAGGTCTCAGAAGTGTAGTGACAATGATACCCCTAAGAACAAGTCTAGTCAGCATCCACCCCCCTCATCCCACCCCCAAAACAAACAAACAAACAAAAACAAAACAAAAACTTGAAACTCTGAGTTTTGTCACCTTTCTGCATCTTTTTAGGTGTCTGCCACAGCTCCTCCAAGCACCAGCATGCAGCTGGGTAGTTGCACTTTGACACTGCTTCAGGTCTCCTGCCATGTAGGCCCACCAAACCTGACCCCAGCTCTGACTCCCATGTCTGTTGATCTCTATCACTGTTTCACAGACCAGTCACACCTGTGGCATCCCAGTGCCTGGGATCCCTAAACTTAATGGCTGCCATAAAGAAGGCAATCTGTCTTCACACGCCCTGTAGCATGGGAAAGGTCAGGGCTTTTATACTGGGAATTCAGGAGCTGTTGCTGAGCTGTATGAGTAAATTTGTCACAGATCAGTTTGTCTCAGACTAAAGTCTTTGCAGATGGTGAGAATAGGATTGAGATGGCTGATGAGCAGGCACCATGTTGCCACAGGTCTTGAGTGAGTATTAGACTTCTAAATGTTAGGGAGTCAGTCTTCTCTATATTTAAGTTAAACTACCTAGATGTCTAGAGCCTAAATCTGTGCCAGTCGTGGATTTGCATATTACATGTCGGCTAAGAAAATGGCCAGGCAGGTGAATAAGGTTTGGCCAATTGAAGTATGACTTTGTCTGGGGATGTTTGGAAGACCAAAGCAATGATACCAGCATTTAAAACAAACAAACAAACAAACAAAAAAAAAAACCAAGTAAAAGCAGAGGGGAAATGGAAGCTTTTACAGAAAGACTCAAAATTTAAATCAAGGAACCTACTCTTCCAGATGTAACTCTTGGCAGAGACTGAATAATTTGGTCTGTTAGAACTGTAATGATGTTGAGCACAAAGCTGGGCTGTCCCCAGGTCTTCCAAAGAAGGAGACTGGTACCAGAAAATTGAAGAATTTTTTTCTGACTCGTGACTGACACAGTGGTCCTGGTATCTCAAAGCCTCTTGGGTCCTGTGCCAGGTTGGAGGCTTACTAAGCATTTCCAGCTGGGTTGGTTAAGAGTTGGTGGTAAAGGTCTGAAATTCTGTGAAGACCATTTGCTTGCCTAGGAAAGGTGATGTGAGGAAATGTATCTCTAAAAAGCCTCTTTTCTTATGCAGATGAGGTGCACCAGTGGTGTTATGGAACAGAGCAATGAAAGCAAATCTCAGGTGATTCTCTGGTTCTGAGTGACTACGAAAGAACAGCTGCTGCTATTTAAAGGTGTTATTCAAACATTATTGAAAGGGTCTCCATAAGTATTTTTAATGAAGGAATTGTATGAACCTAACACCCAGCATTTTCCACCACTGTTTTGAGGCTAAGTAATGTAGGTGTCCACAAACTGGACTCTGCTCCATGCTTTGGCCAAGGGGTCAGCTGTGGTAGAGATGATGGGGAGAACAACACACAGCAGCCCTCTTGGCCACTTGCATGTCCAAATCCGTTTTGCAGAAAAGGGTGTCTACTAAGGAGCTGGATCAGAGAGTTTTTTACACTTGGTTTGTTTTAGACCCAGAGCATCAGACCCCAAATCCCCTTCATCAGACCCGACCTACACAAAACGGATGTGACTCATTGTCTAGGCATGTCGAAGAAGCCAGGAGGGACATGATTTTCCCTTTCAACAATTTAATGCAAGAGCTTATTGTAACATAATTAGTTAACTGGAAAAAGAGGTGTAATTACATAAGGTAATTCCATGGATGGCTGACAAATCCCCAATGCCTATGTGTGGAGCTGTACCCGCCTAAGAAGGAGAAGCAAGTTCATCCCAACATGCGGACCTCAGATGGTTGATGAGTTTTTAAGAGCCATGCAAGGTAAAAGCAAGACATTTAAAATATTTTTCTTTATTATTGCCTTCTATAAGTACACTTGTTTTCTCCTTCATACGATTTTCTGGACACTTCCCGGTGCCAATTATTGTGATGTATTGAGGCATGTCGTGATCCAGGCCAGGTGCCACAGGGATGCTAAAGAAAGTCAGAGGATGCCCAGGGAAGGTCTGTGCGGGGCTTGTTACTGCCCAAAAGCAGGGGAGAGAGAAGATCAGTGAGACCTCAGCCTGTCACTGGCAGCTGCTTCCAGACAATATAATCTGAGCACTTGTTTATTGCTTTAAATTTCCTGCATCCTTGCAGGCATTGACATGAAGAGTGCATAAACACGTCTAACACATGGTGCTCACAGGTGTGTGCAGCTATTGCTCAAATACTTTATGGGGAAATGGGAAAGATTCCCTGTATTCCGTTCTTGTCTTGCACCACCCTCAAAGAAATAGCAGGATTTCAAAGGAGAGATGTAGAAATGAACACCTACCGCCGTCAAGAGCACAAGGACTGGTTTGTGCTTGCAGCCGGGGAGCAGCACGCCCAGCGGCCACGCGGGGTCGGTGTGAGGCCGGGAACCGGCCCCGTCCCGCAGCCGGCACCTTGCTCACAGCCCCCGAGCAGGTCCAGGGAGCACCCGCAGGAGGGTGTACGTGTTGCTTGGGAGCCTTGGTGTGGTACAGGGTCTGGTGGCCTGTTAGTGCCAGCTGGGCTGAGTATTGGACTGTATTGCCATGCTTCTTGCACCATCTATTAATAGCAGCCTATAGCAGCCTATAATGAAAAGCCTACAATGATGTGCTCCAAATTTGCCTCATCAAAATTTGCCTCATCAAAAATAAAAAATAAAAAAGCACTCATTAAATTAAATGTCAGACTGACTTTTTCCTCTTTCCTGTTTTGTAGAAGCAGCCAGATAAAATGCAGTTGCCAGAGCGCAAGTCTGTGTTTTCTGACCAAAGGACAGGTTGTTTCTGTGCAATCCTGGGAGCCCACAGGTTTTCCTGGTGTGGCTGCACAGAGCACAAACACATCTGAAGGTTGTTTTAATAAATCTAATTATTTGGAGAGGTCTTTGACAGAACTGTTAACTGTTTGGAACAAATACCTGTTGCCTATCACAGCCAGCCTTCTACACAGCACAAGGAGATTTTATCTGCCAGGATTACAGGTGCATTTTTATTTTTATTCTAATTTCTTTTTTTTAATTTATTTTTGTTGTGTGTGTGCAACTATATATATCTATGTCCAATTGCTGGAAAATAGTCATATAGTTTCTAAATTGCTTGTGATAAGGCCAGTGGAAAATGCCATGCAGACAGAGAAAATATTACATTCAAATTTTGCACATATGATGTCTATTAATTCTTGATAAAGAAAGCATGTTTTTACCTGGAGAATTACTGTTTGCTAAAGGTTGGCTGAACTTCAAAACTTTGCCAAGTTCATTATATACTTGCAGGAGTCAGAAAAGCCACAATTAAGAATCTCAGTTGTAAGATGGTTTTCCAAAGTGGACTACACTTAGATTTGTAGAGTGGAATACTGGATGAGATGACATATTTATATGACAATGGCATCCTCATGAGGATAACTGCATAATACAGAAAGCTACAATGTGTGTGCGCATAAGGTGAGACCTTACTGGAGATCCTTACACTAGATTTGTCCTGCATTGTCTGACTTTAAGGGTCTGGCTCTCTGGATGATAAATCAAGGTGGGTAACACTGCCACTTCACCTCCAGCAGCATTACGTTGGATACCCAATACGATAACTGTAAAGTAAAATGGCCCCTCTCTGCTGCTGTTTGTTACAGCTGTGGATCATAAACATGAGCAGCATTGCCAAGTGTATAACACAGCAAGCAAGGCTAAATGTTGCTTTCCCTTGCAACGCTGATGCCAGGTAGTTTCCAGTGGGCGTTAGCAATGCTGGGATCCCTTTGGGTCACTGACGGGGGCATGTGCTGATCTATGCAGAACTTTTCCATTGAGGCTCCTTGTCTGAGTCTATGGAGCTGTGGCTGGAATGAGCAATGGAGGGAAAGAAACACTTAATTTCCATGTCATCTTAGAAAAAAGTTTTAGAGTCACACGTGGTGGAAAATCCTCAGCTGGACGTGTCCTATAGAAGGGCAATTACAGCTACAGCACTGATGGGAATCCCACTGAGAGACAATCGTGGCAGTTCCCAAGATAAAGTGACCTGGCCTATTAAATCCTATCATATAGGATTTTAAAAGCTTCATCAGCTTATTGACCTTGGCCTTTTTGACCTCAGAACAAGCCTAGAATTAGCAAAATATTTCTAAATGAGAAAGGCCAAATGTGACTTTCTACATATTTCCATTGTTCTGCATATTTCCTCTGCTGCATAAACAGTGTGGAAAATTCATTCAAAACAAATAGGCTTTTCCACTGAGATCAATGAACTCTAACACTGACCTTACTTAGGGTAGCAGAACTTGGGAATTTGTGAAGGTAACTCTTTTCTCAGCAAGACTGTGTACTTTTATTCCCTGGCTTTACAGACTGTAGTCATTCTCAACTGCTCTCATGTTTTTGTTTCTATTTTTATTTTTCCCTGCTGCTTTTCTTCAAAGATGCATTTCTCTTTTTGCTCTTGATTCACTGGTAAGAAAGTGAAAATTCTGCACAGTAAGAAGCTGAACCCCAGAGGGATGGTTGTCAGTTTACCTGATCTGTCTTCTGATGTTTTACCAGTCCTATCTTCCTGCTGGGCTCTCCACCTGGGGCTGGAGCTGTGTGGCAGCAGAGAGTTGGCTGGGCCATACCTGTTACGGGATCACAGATACGCCATGCAAGTGTGGTGAGACCAAAACCTGAGAATTAGGGCAAAGCAAGTTCCTCCAGAATATGTATGGTATTGTACCAAATCACAAATCCTGTGATGAGATGATTGCCCTTGGAAGCTATTAAATATCTTCTTTGGTTAAGAATACGGTTATTATTTTATTTCTTTTTTTTTTTTTTCAATTGTGTGATTTAGGAAATACAGTATAATTAACATCGTAGCACATCACAGTGCATTAAGATTGTATTTAATACCTTCATAGATGTTTTGTTATTCAGAGGTTGAACAGTATTTTAGATGTATTTTGAAGTCTAGTCCATCATGCTTATCTACCGGATACTCTGTCTTATCACTTGCCTAGCAGGTTGTTCTATTAGCTATTTACAGATTGATTTCTTGTGTAATTTGTGTTACCCCAAGTGCTTATTGTCCAGTAAATGCCCTAGGTGCCGACCTGTGTCCTCCTGGGAGCCTGCTCAGGCACAGAGCCCTGTGAGATTCCCTTAAATTGTTTAGCCTCAGGACTTTGGGTCAGGTTGGTGTAAACCACTGCAAATGCAGCTATGTCAGTTACCTGGGCTGACATAAGTCCTGACAGCAGCTGAAACACTTGTTCTTAGCATTTAGCTTGGGAGCAGGGAAACATATTTTGTAGCTGCTAAAAGCTGTTAAATACCTGCTTATGCTAAGACTAATTTACAACAACAAACATTTTGGATTGTGCGTTTCTTTCAGGAGCCCAATTAATGGGGCCGAGTAATGAAGGGAGGCATCACTGGGCTGTGCTTACCCTGTGGTCCTGCTAGCAACCTGCTGGTCCAGCACACGAGGCTGTTCCTCACAGCACAAACACTGCCACTGTTAGGCTTGGATTTACTGCCCATTAAGCAAATGCATCTGGCACTGCCTCAGTAACGGGCAGGAGCTGTGGAATGCTGTCACAATATACAGGGAAAGGTTTCTGGGGGGTCTTTTCAGAATTGCTCCAGATTTACAGCTCTGGTGGCATGGGCTCAGATGAGAACAGAGGAGAGCCGAAGCTGCCAGGGTTAGCAGTAGTGACTGCAAGCAGTTGTCCTTCAGTGCAGGAGCAAGGCTCAGTCGTGCAGTGGAGATGGGGCCTTAGTCATGCTTCTAAACTGCATTCAGGCTCTAAATGTGTTGAAGGCTTTAGTACAGTTTGGGAACAGGTTCTCTGAAGAAATTTCTGGTATTTCCTGGTTCCAGTCAGGCTGAAAAACACTGTGAGAATGTGGTGGTTTTTGGTATGTCCATTTAAGGGCATGAATCAAAGGAACTGCAGGGAGGAAAGAAGTGGAAAATGAGAGGAAAAATAAGTTAACTGAGCTACTTCCTCTCTCAGATTCTTCTTGGGTTTTGGGCAAAGCCTTACACTGGTATTTCATCCCAACTTCTCCTTGCTAACTACTTCCATATGCAGGCATAGTATAACATCAGTTAAAGCCACATTTAAGCAGTGTTTTTGGTGGTAGGATGCAAAGTCAGAATGGTTGAATTATTATATGTTTAGGTAAGAATATTACTGTGCCTTCTTACATTTAATGTCCTTTTCAGTGTAATGTTAAGAGTACTTTCTTCAAGTGCAATATCTGAAAAAGATGTGCTACGTTACAAAATACAAACGATCTAGTTAGAGTGTGCTATTTCTAGTGATGTGTCCAAAAGTCAGTTTTCTCAGCTGAGCCCCCATCTTTGTGAGACAAACAACTGGACACTGCTCAAAGACTTATTTGTTCCTGTGTGGTTATGGATCATTAAAAGTTGCTCATTCTTGAAGAGTTTGTTAATGAGTGTCTTTTGGATGTTTCTTAGCTCTAAGGAATCTGACAAATTTCCATCTGGAGAGGAGAGCCTATTTCATATGAAAGGGCTATAATCTGTGTCTGTTGTTCACATCTGTCTTGTGTTAGAAAGCTAAGCTGCAAATCCATGCAAATGTGTTATGGGACAAAATTCTGCAATACGATGGCTTAGAGTTATTTCACAAATTATTTGATACTTTGGTCTCCAGCCACCTTCTGTTCAATGATTAATCGAGTATCATTTATTAAATGAGTATTGACTTCACAGTGGTGCTTTACCTTCTGTATTATTAGTATCCTTGGAGATCCATTTTAAGGAGCCAGCCATCTGAATGTATATACCTTCATATGTGAATAAGGTCTTTTAAAAGTGCAGTAGCAAACCCACATCATAGAATTTTCTGAGAATGCAAATTCAAACACCTAAAAGCAAACTCCCAAAACAAGGTATTTTGGAAGGAATGTGAACCAATGTTTTCTCCCATGGAAGTGGCTTGGGATTTCTGAAGTCAAGTTTTTATTCTTGCATCCATATATCTTGGGCACGAAGAATGAAATGAGGAAACATCTTTACGGCTGAAAGGTCCACATTGTAACCATCACTTAAGATACCATAAATTCTACACAAGAGTTCCTTTTTTCCCAGGATACCTTTGAAAGAAAGTCTCACAAACAGTGTGATGCATACATCTCTAGATCTTACAACAAATGATTTAAACTTCTTTACCTTCAGAGGTAAAAACCTCATGCCTGTGAAAAGGTGTAAAATTCATGCTTCTTCAAGAAGAGTACCTATGTCCTTGGAAAAGAAGAGGAATGCAAATTAGTATGCTGCAGTGGTAGCTGAAATTTATG
This sequence comes from Anas platyrhynchos, assembly GCF_047663525.1. Classification (NCBI taxonomy): domain Eukaryota; kingdom Metazoa; phylum Chordata; class Aves; order Anseriformes; family Anatidae; genus Anas; species Anas platyrhynchos. The sequence continues at coordinate 62,863,309 of NC_092589.1, read as the reverse complement.
ATCCTTGATAGGCTCGGTGGGAGTAACAACTTGCCAAACACATTTGCATATGCAGCATACTTCCTTATTTTACTTCATGGCAGTAGGAGCAACCACCATTAAAATATTCGAATAGGAAGCCTCTTCCATATTTCTCCTCTGGCCTATGAAGCAGCGTGATAGTTTGTCAGATGGTGGTCCAAGCGGCTCTGTCATTGCATTACCAACCAGAGGCCATTGTCATGGGCTGCTCTGGGGGAACCCCTTTGTGGGTGCCTTCAGTTACTGGCTGCGCTCCCTGAAGCAGGGTGCTGCTGCCTCTCTCCAGCCCTGCAGCCTTGTATGCCAGGCACAGCTGGTGGATGGCGCCACAGGAGGACACAGCGCTGTGCAGCTGGGGGATCTGAGATACAGCCCCCACCTGAGGGGACTGGGAACAAGATACAGGTGTGACTCATGAGCCGGTAAGGAGAGCCACAAAGATGATGTGATAAGGAATGGCTATTCACTATAATGCTCAATATCAATTTTCACCATTGTAAAAGAACACAGGTTGGGACTTTAATCAATAGGCGTGAGCAGCACCATAAATACCTCATCTCTAAAGGTGTTACTCACAACCTGACAGAAACATTGTGCTCTTTTTTGATCTTCCGATCCCGAGAGCTTTTGTAGTGGTGGTTATGAATGAAGCCCGTGTGTGTCCTCTCCTTGCTGGAACTAGAAATGACAGTTCTGTTATTACTTGGGGGTGGAGACACGGTAGCAGTTGGACAACCAGTCCTTGTGGTTGTATGAACCTTTGAAGTGTTTCCAGGGTGAACTGAACGGCTGCATCATATTCATAACCTGTAAAAAAAAAAAAAAAAAAGGGAGAGAGAAAAAATATGCTGGAGTGTCTCAGTGAGCGTAAAAGCCAGAGGCTACCCAAAAATATTTCATATGGGACACAGAAAGCCACTTCCTCATGCCAAGAGAATTCCTTGTACTTTTAAGAGGAAGGGGAAATGCTTCTATGGCCTTAAGCACAGTCGGTGAGGCCACTGGAAAGGCTCCCATCGACTTCCTATTAGTTTAGGGCCCTGCTGTCCATCATTAGTCAAAGCTGGTGTTATACTGATTTGCTGCTAATGCTAGCTGAAATCAATGGGCTTGGAAGTTTCTCAAGAAGGATGGACATTTTTGTAAGCTAACACTCTTTCACCACCAGGAAATTCCAGATTGAACTTGTTTGCCTGAAAAGGATTCTTGTTGGAGGGTATGTGTTTTTTCTGAAAACAAGAACTAATGCTTCTGGTGCAAAGGTTAATTTTAAATTCAAAGAATTCCCTAGTTTTAATAAAGGGGCAAAGAAACTCTGTTATTAATGTAGGACCTAGTACAGGACTGAAGTTTCCCTTTTAACTGTAGGGGCTGAGGAAAGTGAGTCTCACTGTCCTTAAGCTGCTTGCTCCTGTCTGAGAAGGATGCTTGGACCATCACCAAAATGTGTAGCTCCTACAATGTTTCTCACCTATGGGCCTGCATGAGCTTGAATCAATGGATATTTTACAGACTGAACCATCGAGTAAACTGATTTGCTCCCCAGTCAATAAGTATATAGTCCAGGTATTTGGCATCTGAGTTCTGTGCTCTGTCTACCATAACACACTAAGGTCATAAATTACGTAGAACCACGTGTAAGTTGGAATTACTCCGCATGGAGGATGAATCAGAAGATCTTAGGAGGTCCCTTCCAACCTGTATTATTCTATGATTTTTATAGTACAGCTCATTAGCTCTTTACTGAGAATTTTACCAGATTTCAGACTTCTGGATTTGAAATGAGTCAGGAACCACTTCAATGCAGATGCTTTAAAAAACAATTTCCTTTCCTTAGCTGAAAAAAAAGTTTTAACCAGTGAAATACATGAAATTAAGCACATAGCACAGATTACTATAACAGGGGTTGAACACTACGGGGATCAACTAGCTTGTTTTAAACGTACCACGTGATGCCCGAGGAACCTGTTGTACTTTCCAATGCAATACTAGGCTTGGCAGAGCAAGCCTGGCCCTGCCCTCCATTCAAAATGTTGAAGAGTAACATTTGATTCATTATTAACAGAACAAGTAACCACAAATCATTTAGCTTATTCCCCAGTGTATGTGTTTCTGGACAAATACAACATACAGCACTTGAGTTTTACCTAGAGCAAAACAAAGCCCCTTAAGAAATATAAAAGGTCATAGTGAAGATTAAATGAAATGCCAAGCCATTTATATAAAAAATATAAATACTTTATTTTCAACTAAAAAGGTGCAAACATGTAACTTTTGGTCACACTTCTCAACAAATGAACTGTCCAAAAAGAGCCATAGTCAAAGACAGAAACAAATGCTCAAGTGGAAAGACTGATTAGCTACAGAAGAGCCCTTCTTCTTAAAGTCACTTGTTCAATAAAATGGAGGCAAATACATTTTGCCCAACAGATGAGTGCTTTTTTAAGGATACAGACACGAAATCTTACACTCTCCATCTTGATCTCAACACACCATTTTGCCCTATCTGAACAATTTCCACTAGAGTATCTATTTCATGCTTTGAATGCATTGTCAGACAAGCTTTAGATCCTACCTATCTTGTTCCAAAAAAGAAGGCTATCACTGAAATTTCAAAGCATTAAACAAAGGCACAAAACTTTAAATTAATTTAGATAACTGTACAAATATATATACATAGTATTTACAATATTAATAAAAAGTAGCTTGTTACAGGTAAATTAACTGCCACAAGCTGTCCAGTCTAATAGACATGATTCTGATTCTTGTTGACCAAGCCATATGAATCAGAGTGTCAGAGCTGAAACATTACGGTCCTGACTAACAGAACACCTTCTGCTTAGCACTTTGCTGGGTAACAGTTTGCATTCCAGCTGTTGCTGTCACTAAAACCAGTGTCAGCAAACGTGCTAATGGTCTCCTTCTCAATTGCACTACCAGATGAAAAATACTGTACCACATATTAAGGGAACATTTGCTTGAATCTGCTTATCCTGCACATTTCCCTTAACCCCTTCACACCACCTCATGAACAGCATGTTCTGAAGCTGTGTCTTGCTGTGGTCCCACTGTCCGTTTTACCTTCTTCTTCAAACCACCGTTTGGGGTCAGTAGACAAATTGTCTTAGGTCACATGGAGCAGTTTGTTGAAATTAAAAAAACTGATTTAAATACCTTGTGCTATTGAATCATGTTTACAAAATGAGATGCAAATCAGTTCAAGTTGAGAATCTAGTTAGCGTCTCCTTCTGGCTTTATGCCATGTCTCCATACATCTTTCTGTAGTACAGAGACTCAAAGATGTCGTTGTCTCCAGGGCAGTTGTAGTGGCACGCGCAGGTCTTGATGAACATCATTTTCCTTTTCATGATCTCCCCATCAGGGCACTTGAACTCCACAGGGAGGGTGGCTGTTCTGTGGGGTGTGCAGCAGCGCCCATCAGTGCAGACACCACAGAACTTAGCTCTGTAGGTCTTCACACTGGTGCAGCCAGACAGCTCAAACTTGATGGGCTTGGAGATTTTGGGAGTGCGAATGCACTTCTTGCCTTTCTGTTGGGATATAAGTGAATACAACATGTTTAGAAGGTAGGCTTTGATGTAGCACTAAGCTTAAATATTAAAAGCAGGCAGATGCACAAATCCTTACAATGTTTTCAACAGGAGAAAGTGTTTACATAGCATCATAATAATGTGTGAAAGAAAATAAGGACATTTAATTGCAAAATATTCACTGCTGGGGCAAAACTCAAACCTCATGACGAGCCACTTGAAATTTACTACTGAAACGTACTGCCTATCAGAACACCACATTTTTTGGCAACATACTATTTTGCCAGCTGATGAAAGCATCCTAGTAAGTCATACATTAAAGTTGAGACTCTTTACCTTGATGTTCTCCTCCAGGTCCGCTTCACAAGGTCTGACCATGCAGAGCCTGCTCTGTTTCTCCAGTCTGCAGAAGGCATTATCGTTGGTGACCCTGGTTGAGATGCCCATGCCGCAGGTCTTGGAGCAGGCACTCCATTCAGTGGTCTGCACCAGGCAGTTGGCACGCATCATGGTTGGGTCTGGACCGTAAGTGTCTTCCAGTCTGTAAGCTGCAGGGGACAGACAACCAGGATGAGGCCACAACCTGAGTTTGCACCCTGAGAGATGCACTGTCCCCTTCCCAGAGAAGTTTCAGCAACCACATTTATCTGAGGGACAATCCCACTTACTGTTGCCCTCTGGCTGCTGGGGTAGCCCCACATCAACCCACCCTGCTACACCTGACCCCAATGCATGCACCCCTTTCCCCTCAGCCCACCAGCCACGGTGGGACCCCCACTCACCGGCAAGAGCAGGTCCCACAGCAGTCTGCTCCTTGGGCTCATCGCAGACCCACTCCTCACAGCACTTGCCGGGGAGCTTCACTCTCCGCGGGAAGGGGCAGTCGGGGCTGGGCAGGCGCACGTCCATGCTGCAGAGGGGCACGCAGCCCACCGCCCCGTCCAGGCAGGTGCACTGGTACTTGCAGCTGCTCTGGAAGGACTCCCCGCTCCGGTACACCATGCCGCCGAAGACACACGGGGCGCCGTCCCGAGCTGCGGGGACAGGAGGCAGAGGGGGTCAGGCTCAGCCCCGGCCGCCGGGACCCCCGTCCCCGTCCCCCTGTGCCGGTCCCCACTCACCGGTGCAGACGCCGATCCTGCGGTTGGCGGGGGAGCCGAAGTCGCAGAAGAGCCCCTTGTGGTGGTCGCAGGGGTCGCGCTCGGTGCACAGCTCGCCCAGCTGCTTGGCGCACACCCGGCAGCAGCCGCAGCCGTCGAGCACCAGGGAGACGCCGGCGGGGCAGCTGGGGCCGGGCCCGGCTCCGCACTGGCACTGCCCGCTGCACTCCTGCCCACGGGCCTCGTCCTGCGCCGGCGGCGGGGGGAGAGAAGGAGACAGCGGCCGTCAGCACCGCCGACGCCGTGCCCGGCGTAGCCCGGGGCAGCAGCAGCAGCGGCGGCGGCACTTACCGGGCCGAGGACGGCAACGAGGAGGAGGAGGGCGGCGGCGAGGCTGGACGGGGACATCCTGAGGCGGCTGCGAGGCGAGGTCCCGGCGGGGCGCTTCCCTTCGGCGGGGCTGCTGCGGGCGGTGTCTGAGCTGCGCTGCACGGCTCGGCTCGGCTGGGCACGGCTCGGCTGTGCTCTGCTGTGCTCGATGCTCCGTTAGCTGCCGGGACAGTGGCTGCGTGACTGCTGAGCCCGGCGGCGGGCGCCCCTTTATAGGCGGCGGCGGCGCGGCCCCGCCAATGGGCTGAATGGGGCCGCGCACCAGCAGCCGCATTCCCCGCATTCCTGCGCGCCGCGCCGCCCGCCCCGCCCCGGAGCGGCCCTGACCCCTGGCTCCCGCATTCCTCCGCCCCCCCCCCTCCTCCTTTTCCCTTTTATTTTTTTAAGAAAAAAAAAATCGCCGTGTTTTCCTCACGCCGCGGCCCGCCCCGCGCCCGGCCGGTTGCTAGGGGCGGCCCGGGAATGCTTCGCCTCCCCCCCCCCCCCCCAGGCCCTCGCCGGCCGGTGCCCGCCGCCCGTCCCGGCGTATTCCGAGCGTTTTGTTACGACCAAAAAAGGTATAATTACCCCGCGGGGTGTATAAATTGACTCTGTGTCCTCCTGAATCATACCGAATATTTGTAATGTGTTCCTTTCCTAATAGATGCTCTCTATGAATAGAGAGAGTGCCTATTTACTCTGAAATATTTGGCACAGCGGAGCGAGTCTGGAGCATGGAAGAAGTGGCTATTATTTTCCCGCTGCCTGTGTGCAGCTGTCATCCCTGAGCAACACAGTCTTAGCACAGCCCTGCTTCACGAGCTCCCTGTCGGACCGTCCCGGGAGGCCAACCAGGCGTGCCACCGTGCTCAGCTGAAACCCCAGCACCGTGCCGTGGATCTGACCGAACCCCAAACCTACGTGTTGTGGTTTGGATTAAACCGTTGCAGATAACTCTCAGGCTTTGCATTTTCTTTTCTTTTTTTTTTTTTTTTTTTTTCTGAGGCTAGAAGGATGGTTCTTCCCCCCACTCCCCGCGCACCATGTGAATATTCAGTGATGTCATGTTGTTTGACCTCCGCTTTGGCACGAGGAATGCCTGCGTTTTGACTCTTGACCCGCAGAAGTATGTTAGCGTTTAATGAGAGAGATTGCCTTCACGCATCTTGTTAGGCAAATTGGAATCTGGTGGGTATATTAAAAGACAGCATCTTCTGCGTGTAGTTGTTCTGCCGCTGCCATATCTCTCCCTCTTTCCATCCCTCTGTACACGTGTGCTCATATCCACGCGTGACACTGCAATATGCATTCACAGGATTCTTGAGGGAGAAAGATACATTTTCATGTAAAGCCCCAGTAGGATATATTGTACCGTAAAACTGTCTTTATATTCTGCCAACCCTGTACTTTGGCTGCTTAAGTCATTTGGATGTCATTCCGTCTACTTGAAGTTCTCCATTAAAAGAAATGAGATTGGCTCTGAAAGAGAAAAAGTCCCAGAGGAACAGTTATGGTAAATAATATATGTTCTCAACCATGAGGCAGCCTGAAATCTCTATTTACTTGAAGAACTCCAATGGCCTCAGTGCTGGGTAAATAATATGTGTACCAAACTATGTATGACATGCATACCAAAATGCAAATGTAACCAGGTAAACAGAATGCCTTTTTTAAATGTCTAAATATGGTAGGAGAACATCAGAGAGAGAGAGGCTCTAGACATGTTTTATAACTTTCCATGTAAGAGGTTTTTTACAGAGAATCAATTTTATTAAACAAAACCTGAGAATCTCACCAGCAGAAAAAGTCTGTTTAAAAGTAACAAACCACCAGAAAGCCAGGAAATCCAAAATTAAAGGATAAATCTGTCCTAAGTCTTCACACTGTGGGCCAAGTACAGCAAGCCCCATCCACTTGCTGCCCTGAGAAAAAAGACTTACACAGGCATTTGGACCTCAGAACTACTTCTTGCACAGACACAAATTGGGAATTAGCCCCCTGAGTTACAAGTTGTGCCAGCCAGTGAAGTGAGTTAGGAATCAGTGCTCTTCAGGTTTGCTGTATTGTCATTTTTGGTTTCTGCGCTGTGAAATGTGACTCACCATCTGCCATGGGGCAAAGGGGCCCTGAAGGTAAGGGTGGTTCTTTTAGGGGCTAAGCTGTCGTTAGCTTGTCCTCTCCGGTGACACTGTGCCACGAGCTGGAGAAGAACATCTTGGCGTTGAGGCATAAAATGGTTGAAATGCACTCATTTTGACTTCCATGCAGGTGTTTATACAGCACATGCTTTTAAGATAGTATATTTTTTCTGCTGAAATTAGGAATTCACTACACTGGCCTCGCAGACTTGTTTACACAGCTATATACGGTATGCGTGTGTCTACATCAGCTTCGGTTGGTGCAGTTCCTTTGGTGAAGTCTTGTAAAACGTACAGGTGTGGATATGCTAAATTCCTCTCTTGTGTTTTTCCTTCTTTTTTTTTTTTTTTTTCCTTCTCCCCCCCAGAAAGTCACTTGATCGGGTATCAGACATACTGAAAACCTGGCAAGACTACAGGAAAGTGGCTAGACTTGGAGTGTTTGTGTACTTAAAGAAAGAATCTTGCACATTTTCAACTTTCAGTCACAGATATTTTTTTATAAGAGCAATTGGAGGTCTGAGCCAGCCCTCAAAGCGGAAATCAAAAGCTCCAGAGAAACATACCCGAGGAATGTGAACGGGATCCAAGAACCATACGCAATGCACATACAGTACTGTCAGTCTTATAGGAAGTCTGGCCATATATGGACACCTGGACCCTGAGCTGTTTATCATCACCGCAGGCTTGTAGCTGGCTTCAGACTCTTCCTGGCTGGCCTCGGCTTTAGTGTGCCAATTAGTTCCTTTCCCAAAATGCTCACCAGGATATTTCTTAAGCATCGTAACAAATGTATCTCAAAATCCAGAGAGGTCTTGTTAAAGTCACGTTCATAGGCTTTTGCTTAAAATGCAGGTTCTGAGCAATGCTTGCTCTGCTAGCTCAGAAGTAGGCACAAAATAAAAATGAAGAGATTTATTCTGTTGTGAATGTGGTTGCCTGGTGTTTGTCTTTCTTAGAAGTCATCTGCTGACTTATTCTATGCATCTGTAGGCATAGAGAGCACTTCTAAAGCAGACTGCTTGCTGCACTTTTACTCGTCCTTCTCTGGAGGCATGTGTGCGCTCGTGAATCAACAAAGGCAGAGGAAAACAGAAAACCTCATTTCCTGGGAGCTGTCAAGCCAGTTATCCACGTCGAGCTGTTGTTTTGCTGTGTTAGTGAGTCATGTGGCTCAACTCTTCCATGCTGGAGCAACAGTGGCTCGCTTCAGCTAACCTTGCCAGTGAGATTTTATTTGCTAATAGTCATTAGCTCTTCTCCAGGGTGAAGCGGAAGGAGAAGGCTGGGTGGTGCACTGGATAGAGGGCATAGGACCTGTGGAAATGTTCACTGCTGAACTTGTGGACCTAGTCCAGGTTTCTTGAGATACTAGATCAGATTCTCTGCAAGTGTCAAGTGGGTCGTTTCATTGAGTGCACTGTTGGCCATCAAAATATCTGCACTTGAGAAGTCCAAGTCCATCGAGCTAAACCTACTCAGCAGTATGAATAAAGCAAACCCATCCAATGTAATTCCCATTAGCAGATCTGAGTTCTCTTGCTTTCTGTAATCATTGTCCTTAAAACTTACGTTCTTTATGTTCAAACTTGTGATGCTTTATTGCTTCTAGAGACACTGGGAATGTTGCTTTCAGCTCTTGGCTTCATTCTTAAAAAATAGCTGGAGTGTTTCACAAATGTGTGTGGTCTTAAAGCAGCAACGTGGTTACTGGAAGTAGAATAATCAAAATGAGTATTCAAAGCACACGTAAAACTGTAAGAAAGAATGATTCTAAGGAGCATGAAGGCAAGGGTCTTTTATCTACCAAACCCTAGGTACAGTATATCTGAATGTATTCTGACAAATTTGCCCTGGATATTTCAGCGCTATACGGAGCAGCATTCACTACATTGTGTAGAGTTTGGCTGTGTCCTACATTTCTCTTGGGAAGCTCAGAGCCATTTACACAGCTCGTAAGAGTCATGAGAGAAGAGGCTTTCAGTTGTCTATTCCTCAGTTTTGGCTGAGGTGCACAACCTCTTGCAACAGTAAGTCAAACTAGTGTAGGATTGAAATGAGTCATCTGCCACTCCTTTGACAATTGTCCTATAAATGGTTAACAGAGTTCATAAAAAATGAGTGGTGCTGGATGGAGAGGAAACATGGTTGGGGACCTGATTCAGAACATTCACCAGAAGTCCTTTGAGGTCCGTCTCTTAGAGGAACCACATGGAAAAGAGTTGGAGGAACACTTCCTTCAACTCCTTCATGTCTAATGTGAGCAGGAGTGAATCAGATCTCATTTTAAAATGCATGTGATCTCATTTTCATTTTTTTCACCTTGCTTCTCTCAGGAGATGTCAGTGTACATTCTGAGGTTTTGCCTTTTGTTTTTCCCAAGCTGGGAAACATCAATGTTTAGTTAAGACTTGACCAGATTAGGGACTTTAATTAACAAATGCAGTTTGCTCTGCAGTAGACTATGGGAGCTGTTAATTTATGTTGTAGCTGCTGTGGAAAATTAGAGTTCTGTGGAGAATCCTGTGGGATACATTTATCCAGGTTGTGTGATGGGGGAGGGCCAATATTTATACGTTCAGGGATGATGAATAGAATAGACCGTTTTCTTTGGGGAGGAAGAGAGATATCACTGTCTGTGAAATTTGCCTCCTTTGTGCTGCAGCCTGAGTTAACTGACCTTGGTATGGTGTAACATGGGCTTTTCTGTTTGCACAGGCCTTCCTGAGGTGGTAGACAGATTGGATTATTGCACAGGTCTACAAAGCCCCTGAAGAACTTGATAAGCACGCTGCATCAGCTGACCTATGACTTTATCATACTAACATATTATTTTAGAGAGTGCTTGATTTTCAGGAAAATGGCTCCCCATGGTTCAGCTGCCAGCTTGGCTGGCTGTTTTTTCAGCAAGTGAACTGTGGTATGTGAACTGTGTAAATACATCTGTACACTGACGCAGACGGGGAAACTAGGATATAACCTACAACGGCCAAGGTGGCTTCCTTATTGACCTGCAGATGTGTGTGAAATTTGGCAACTACCAGACCAGGTCTGAAAACCATCCTGCAATGCTGATCTCTCTGGTGTCTGTGGGAAATTCTCTGTTAGACCGTTTTTCACACAGAGATGAGAAGAGCAGATACTCGAAGAAATGTGCATTGTCAGGGAAGTGGGGACATTTCTAAGATATTTCAATTTCCTGCAGGAACTAGTCGAGGAAACTGAGTTGTGCAGTGGTCCCAGGTCTAGGGCTTACAGCTGTGTTGCAGCAAACGTCTTGATGAGGAGTGGCTTTTAAGTAATAAGCATGAAGTTGTAAAAGTGGTAGGACTCACACCAACGGCAAGTGTTTCTGAGCATATTACACTGTGTACAACATTTTTATTAAAGAGTTTTAAATAGAAATCAAGGTTAGGCTTTTACTGTACCTAGAGTTGACCAAACTTTGTTTTGACCGAGTTGGACAGTGGGGTCTCTATGAAGTTTGAGTCTATGAAGTTATTTGTGGTACATTTCTTGTGAGGAAGTTACCCTTGATGGATCTTGTGGAAAAGTCTGACCTTAATAGCATGGTAAATCTTTATGATTATTTAGGATTCAGTTATGACATAGGATGAAAAGACAGTTCATCAGTTGCCTTTTTTCATTACCTAAGATTTGCAAGGTATTTGGAAATCCTAAAACAGTCCTAACCAATGTTCATCCTGTGAGTTAGGAACTCTGTAATTCAAAATTTTCAGCTGAGTTTTAAAAGCAGATAAGTACTGTCTTTCTCCTCATGTCATTCATAAGATACAGGGTGCTGAATTTCAAATTCCTTAGGAACAGCTTTCTTATTTTACAATCTTAACCCATGTAGACTGTGCCTAAGCCTTAACATATCTTTTTTTTCTTCATAAATGACTTACAAAGTGTGATGATACAGTACATGGCTTCGGAGGTGTGCTTTGTATTTGTTTTTTTTTTTTTTTTTTTTTTTTTTGCCATCAAGCTGCCACAGGGGGGAGTAGAAGGTTGGAAAGGACCATGCTGCCCAAGAAGTCACGGATACAAGGCAAGTGCTGTACTCCAAGTGAATACCCTAGACTGTCTGGTGCATGGAGAAGAATGGGTGTGAGAGGAGAGTGTACGTGCTAGGAATTAAAGGTTTTGTTGGAGGAAGGAGCCGGAAGGTTTATGCAGCTGGGGAGAGCTGAATGGTTCACTGTGTCGCAAAACCACGCTGTTTTTCTTATTCGCTGCAACCAGCTTTTCTATCCAGATGTGAGGGGAATGTGACTGAATTGTTTCCCTGCCTCAGAAGGGAAGATGACATGTGGGAGTTGTACAGGGCTTCCAAACTCCCTGTCAGTCTGACAAAAGGCTTTTCCCACGACTGGACTATTTGCTAATGAAGAAAAAATGCTAGGCAGAGGCAAGGCATTTCTGCAAGGCAGAGGAGACAGTGAGGACTTTGCAACACGATGGGAAAGGGTTGTTTTTGTGGGACCACTAGGGCTGGTGAAGTCCACATGCCCTACATAAAACAGGAGCAGCCGGAAGCAGGCCTCTGGGAGATATGTTCTTACACCTTGGGCCTGATACAGGGCCACCTGCTAGTCCAGGACCCTCAGGCACACAGACACGGTCTGGAGTGGCAAAAGGTGAACAGGGCTGAAGAGAGAGGTGCATGCATGTGTTTGTGTGGGAAGGGTTGGGGGACGGAGAAGGAAGAGGAGAATGTGGTATGTGAAGAGAGCAGTGTAAATGAACTGGCCAAGGATGAGGTGGACTTGGCAGCTTCCTTCCCACCACCACCACCACAACATTTTACCACCATGAAACAATGTTCAGGTCTGTTAACCCATGGGTGAACTCATTTGCCAGAAAAAAAAGAGATGTGTCTGTGGTGAATTCAGTGTGCTTCTGTCCTGAGCCTCTTTGGATGCAAGTCTCCCTTTTAACTTGCCCCTCTGAGCTCTGTATGATACGTATGTTCAATGATATAGCTCCCCAATCTGTACTGGGGAGCTATATCATTGAACAACTTAGTCAACGTTTTTACTTTTTTTTTTTTTTCTGGTGAAAGAATGAAGTAATTTTCAGGAACTACTTATGAATCAAGAAAGCAACTGAAAGGAATAGTTCAGGCACATTTTCTTTTATGAAATCCTCCAGATCTGAGTGTACAGATCCATCATGAGATAGACTAAGTAAGGAAGAAGGAATAATTAAAGGAAAAATGCAAAAAAGACATTTATGTTTTCCTAACCTATCATGAAAAATAACAAAAAATGGTGTGTACTCCTTGCTAAATATGTTATTTTAAAAATGCAAAGGAAAGATGGTGAGCAAGTCTTTTATTATTATTATTATTATTATTATTATTATTATTATTATTATTATTATTATTATTATTATTATTATTATTATTTTATATCTATATTTATATATGTATTTATTTTAATGGCAAAATAGATATGAAAGTAGAAAATTCTTTGGGTGAAATTTTTGTATACCTGTGTTTTTTGTAGACCTGTGATTCTAGGAATAATGAACTATCATCTAAATGAACCTGGGAGAAATCCAATTATTTTTTTTTAAGTATGTTGATAAATTCAGTGCCTGTTCCACAACCTTGTTCACAGAATAACATACACACACAAAAAAGAGAATTAATGGTTTGGTTTCCAAGTAAGACACACAGAATTTGTTTATGCTGTTGGGAGGTAACGTATCAAGGTTTCAATGGAAATATATTAAGTATATTCAAAGTCTTATGGAATGTAAGGCCGATTTTATTCAGCAATAAACATCTAAGATGTTTATACATTTGGCAAACTTGTCTTCAACCACAGGACTGTTCTTAGGGACAGTTGTTGTAAGTTCAAGAGTTAACTGGAGACAAAACTGCAAGTGGAAAAAGCTGAAATCAAATAAATTCAGAGCAACTTTGAATTTGTCCCTTAGTTCCAGTGATGCATGCGTACTAGAAGGAACTCAAGCCAGAAACATACTGAAAGTTGTGCCACTGTTTATTGCACTTATCTGGACTCTTCAAATCATAAAATCTTGGAGAACACAGACCTGAGTCAGAGTCACAGTGTCACATGTAAAGTTACCTGCACTACTGCCCCACTCTTCCTAAAGCACTTTCAGCTTATGTCATCGAATCTTTTCTTCTAGAACATTTGCTAGTTGGCCATGATGTGCGAGCATATAAAAGACAATAAAAAGGAAGGCATCTAACAATGTAAAAATCCTAGGCCCAGGTTAGATTGTTTTTGCTGTGTGCCATGTCAAGATGCTCATTCTGTACATGATGCCTATTCCTTAACATCTGAAAAATGAATACATGTAAAAAGACAAAAACAACAACAAAACCAGCATTATGTAGTTAGTGATTCCATAACCCTTTCTGTGGCTTTTCAGTTTTTGTTGCTTTATTCCTCTCAGAAAAAAAAAAAAAAAGAAAAAAGAAAAAAAAACACACAACAAAACAGGATTTTGAAGTTTGAGGGAAATTACAGCAATCCATTTTGACAGTTTAAGATATCCAACGCTTTGGCTAGATGTGTTATCTCTTCTATTTCTACTCTTCATTACAGTTTAACCCTTGGATAGAATGAATGGACAGCACAGTTAATGTAATTTGTATTAAGTTATTTGTAATGCAACCAAATCATTCTTTTAGTTGAAAAGGTGTAGATATATGTTTCTGGTGCTGTAGGTCACAGGTTTGTTCCTGCAGAGAATACATTGTACATTATGTTCAGAGCTGACACATGAAGGACTTCTGACATTTGAAAAAGGTTGTTTTGCTATGATACAATTCCAGCAATAAAACCACACATGCTGTGTTTCAAGCCAAATTAGTTGATGAATGGATGTCTGATTTTCGTTTCTTGAAGGCCAATCTGAACAAATCCTGCCAAAGTTATGTTATTGCTCAGAAATTGTCATGCTTCTCCTGCAGACCAACACAAAGCAGTAAATTCTCATCACTTAATTATTAAAAAAAAAAAAAAGTAAATTAGAACAGAATGAATAAAAACCAAGGTAACAAAAAGTTCTGTCCCACAGATATTTATCAAGAAAGCCAATCTGGAACACAGTTGCGAGGCTTAGAGCATATTTGGTACTTCAAGACTAAATGAACCAATGTGCTAGAGTTTTGTGGAGAAGTAAGATGAGAATAACAGGGAAGGTGGAGAGAAGAAAACTCCAAAAAGTTAAGGCGGTACAGCTCCCATAATTTATGTGATATGGGGCCACAGCATTGATGATGGGAAACTTCTTTCATGGACAAATGTGAATATAGACACAAGCTCTATGATGCTCTTGACTAGAGACTGTTTTTCCTTGGAAGGAAGTTTTGAATCAAGAGTGCAGACAGTAGATACCAGCTTGTTGCTGTGATGACACAAACATTTTAAACTGTTGTCTTTAAAAAGTTTCTGGTTTAGCTGTCAAACATCATTTAAAAAAAAAAAAAGTCTGAGTTCTCCAGCTTTGGACATATGAAGTACACAGGCATATAACATTGCTCCACAACTGGAATGACAGCTAAGTTTCTTTAAAGGGATAGATAATTTTAAGCTTTATATGTGAAAATTACAACCGTAAGCCCTCCTGACTTTAAAAGCGCTGGATGAATATTCTTCAAACTTAACCTGAGTCCTGGCTTACTCTACTAAACAGCACAGAAACAAAATTTCTAACATCTAGCTATTTTTGACTTTTGAGCATGACCTTTGTGGTTACAGTATTTAGCAGAAAGTGCCTTATCCCACCCCCACATAAGTAATTGTTTTCATCTTGCCCAGAGATTCAGTTTCAGGGGGTGACCAAATATGAACAAGCTTCAACCCAAAGGAATTACTATCAGGAAATGACAATCCACGAAGTGAGTAAGTGTGAGGCTGAGATAATCATTAAACATATACAACCAGTCCCAGCTATAAATAGCTTCAGCAGACTGGCCATAGGACAGTGGTCACATTCCTCATGACCAACTGTAAAATGTTGTCTCCTGTGCATGAGGGGTAAAACTTTCTTCCCTATATGTCAACACTCTTCATCATGTAAAGCACTCACTGACTTTCACATGATTTACATATCAAATCCATGTTCGTTTTAGCAACTTTCTCTTTTTCCTGACCATCATTTTCTGATTCCAAATGCATTTTGACTCTCAGTCCTTTTCACTGCCTTTCCCCATTTCACTTGGGTCATCAATAAGTTGCCTTCTCTGAAACTGTTATTCCTCAGAGCCTCCAGCTCGGGGCCCCATGAATCTCCTTTGCAGTCTTCAGAGTAGCACTCCAGTCTTTTTTATGTGGCTTCCTTTAGGTGTTTCTGAATATGGTTTGATATACTTCTGCTAGCCAGAAGTATATTTTTTATGGGAAATGTGGAAAGCTTTTCAATGGGCCATCAAGGGGTCTTACAGATTTGTTCAGCCTGTACAGTAGCATGGACAATGCTGTTAAGATCTCTGCTGTCCAAGCTGGAAACGTCACTGTGTTTCTTGGGAATATTTTGGAGATGTTTCTGTGGTTTGTCAGAGCTAAAAATAAGCTATGATCAACACACTTAAAAATTATGACAGATTTTTTTTTTTTTTTTTTCCAAGAGTATAAAAGGCAATCAGATGTTTGTTTTCTTCTTAGGGAACCAGTCAGAACTACAGTCAGGCCACGAAAATCCTTTTCAAATCTCTAAATCAAACCTTTTTTTTTTTTTTTTTTTAATTATCTCTTAATCTGTCTTATGCAGGTCATACAGCCTCTCATTTTCTCAACTGAGAAAACTGAAAAAAGCCACAACATTTTTCTCAAAAAAAAGTCACCAGAAACATCTGTAGTCTTTTCTCCTTAAAATTCTAGGGCAATTGGAAAGCTTTCATCAAAGTTTGTTTTCATTAGAAAGAGGCATTCTGATGAAACTGACCATGGGCCTCACTTGTATTAATTTTGTTGTAAAATGAAGATTACAAAAAGTTTGTAATTCTTTCTTTTAACACGTTCCTTTCTGATTTTGGAAGGGAAAAGCATTGGGGTAGTATATTTTGAAATTCAGTTTCTATCAAAACCCACTGGTCTTGACTGGCATGAAAAAATCCTTCCTTTTTTTTTTTTTTCACTTTGAGGGACTTTTTTGATCTTTGTAATTTTAAGTGGGGCTGGAAGAGAAGTTTGGAATACCAGTATTTTTCAAGAAGCAGAAAAAACATTTTGTGGCCCACATTAGAGAACACTTAAAAATATTTCATGATTCATTTTAAGTCATTAAAGCCTATTGTGTAAAAACAAATTTGGTAACAGTTTTACTGTTTTCTGTCACTGTAGTTATTTCTAAAACAAGTCCCAGTGTTGTGAATGATTGAACTACAAGGCCTCTTATTAAGTAGTTCAAAGGCTCAGTTTTGGATGACAGACCTGTAGTAATCACTGAGGACTTCTGTGGAGACCTTCAGCAATCAGTCCATGTCTTCTATGCTCTTCCTTGAGTCCTGCGCTTGAATATATACTGTATTTGCGAGTGTTGGCTCAAGCTTCATTGCTTTGAATGAAGTGGTCCTTGTATGCAGGACTTTATCATTGCTGGTACTAGAGGGGGAGTTACTGAGATACAGCACAAAAAGGCCTGAATCTGGTAAGAGCCAACTGGGAGAACTGAAGTTACTGAGCCATTCTCTGATAATACCCACACATTAGGGCCTTACCTCCCTTCACAGCTACTTCATGGATATTTTATGTTTATAAAGTTTCATCCAAGTGCCCCTGCACAGAACAACTCTCCACACAGCTGTTGTAGCTGGATTTCTGCCATGACTCCTCAAGGATCTCAAGGAAGGGTGACATTGGGGGGGGCATTGGTGACAAAGGATCCCATGCTAGGGACATTTTGAGAGGACTAAAGTGGGTGGTGTTGCAGGTACCTGGAGTCTGAGGAGCTGGTACAGGTTATTTCCTCAGGGATTTTCCTGCCTTTCACAGCAAAGGGCTGTAGCATTCAGCACCTGTTGGTGTTACCAGCAGTTCCTCTTTCAGAATCACAGCTTTTCTGACGGCCACAAGGAAGAGCTGATGTGGGAGCTTCATCTACTGTATCTACCACCTCCCAAAATGCACAGTTTAGAAAAGTCATAATTGCATTTAAAAAAGCAAAGAGATAGCATGACCTCTCTTTCTGTGTATTGATTTGAACCCCATCCTATTTTAAACCCCATCTTCATCACTGAGACTTATCTAACACTGGCAGAAAACACAGGATATTGCTTCTCATCAGGACATAGCCTGCATTTAGTTTTCTTTCAAGTGGTAGGCTTCAGCTTCCCATGTTTTAATTCTTCTTTTTTAATCCCTGTTTTCATTTTCGAAACTATTTGGAGCTGACAGACATTTTTTTTCTTTCCACTTCTGATTTGTTTGTTGGAGTGCTGCCTTCTCACCCTATTTGGATGTTAAGAGGCTCTCTATTTTTCCATTTCTGGAATAGCCATTCACGACACAGTGTTTCTTGTGCAAACCCTCAGAATTTACAGTGTGTTTATTGGTCTCTCACCAACTGCAATTTCTCTCTTGTAATATTTTGTTTCAAAGTTTCTTTCAGATACTGTCATAGTGATTCTGTTCACAAACTAATTCTGTTGGAAGCCTAGGAACTAAGTGACTGTGTTCCTGCAGGATCTAACTCATCAGAGAGTTAAAATATGAGAGATTTATGTAATTTGTTGAACTGGTAAAATTAAGACATAATTGAGGGCATTGTACAATTTTAATAGTAAACTAGTGTGCAAAGATACTGGTTGTGCAAAGTGTTGTAGGAATGCAACAGTAAAACACAGCCCAAGCATTGAAGGGACCACACTCAAGTCCTGATTTTGGCAGTCATGCTGCACAGATTAAGGGAATGTTTGTGTAAAAGAGCTTGTAAACTCTGGGAAAATAGGGGAGAACAAGTAACCCAGGGATGAATATTTCATCAGAGTGCAGGTAAATTGGTTTGACTGTGTGGAGTTTCAGCTGAAAGGAGAGTGGAGCTGAAGCACAAGGGCCCATTGCTATTCTGCCTGGTGCCTAAGCCTGCTGGTACAGGGAAATGTTAATGGACATTGCAAAGCCTTTGTCTTTTTCCTGTTTTATAGCTGTGGGAGTTGAAGTGTGGAAGAAGTCTGCAGAAGCCAATAGGAAGCTGGGATGGGCTTCATGTGTGGGAAGGAGGACCAAGCCACTGAAGAATGCAATGGTGCAGGACCGGTGGTGCAGGACCGGTGGGTGGGAAGAAGTATTTTCAGTCAATAAAATGAAAAATCTACCAAATCTGACTTGCAATGAAACTGTATTTCTGTCTTCCATTGAATTGGACAGCTTTGGGTTAGGTACTTTCTGGAGGCTGGCTCAGAAAGGAAAATGGCATCTATCCTTTGGTTTGAGTGCTACCCTTGAAACCTAATGAACTGACTCAATAAATGAGTATAATAATATTGGTTTAGACAGCTTAGCTTTAAGCCTAAGCATGAAATGGTTCTTTGCTGAAAATCAGGAATGTCTGGGAATCTTTCTTTTCCTGCTGTGGTCCTTGATGAGTTTTGTCCAGGATGTCATAAGAAATGTGAGCTCCAGATATATCACGAGACAGCCTGTTTTATGTGGCAGCTGCCTGCTTCAGAAGAAAATGTTGGAGATAGCTGAACGTGCATGCCGGCTTTGGGATGCTCATCAGCACTAATTCCAAACTTTCTTTTCAGTTGCTGATCTCTGATTAGCACTGTGAAGCAACACAAACACGATAGCTTTAGCCACTAAAAATTATCCCTCTTCCTCTCTCACGGTCTCTCTCATTTTCTTCGGACTAGAATTTTGTAAACAGCCAGATGGAGTTTTGTTTCCAGAAATCTCACAAACCAGATTTTGGTCCCAACTAGCTATTTCAGGCCAATTTAGATTCTATTGAAGGATGGATTTATAAGGAAGATGTTGACAGATCCTGGCCTCTTGTATTGCTGGTGGGAGCCATGATAATAATAATGATTTCTTTTAATACTCTTCCATCAAATGTTCAAAGAAGGAGTTTTTTTTCTTTTGGTGCAAACATCAAAAATGTGGATTTTTATTTTTTTTTCTTCTCTAAACTTGGACAACATCTGTGTTTCTACCATTTCTGTGGGAATGCAATACACCCTTTTCCAATTTTATTAAAAACCACTTTTTTGGCTAGAGTGTGTGCCATTGCAAGCACTTTCATGATGTCTCATATATCTTATTCTAGGAAGCTGGAGTCTGCCTCTTTCGTTTCTACAGGACTTCCTTGCTATGAGAAGTGTACATCAGAACTGTGGTTTTCCTCTCTGGATGCCTTCAAGTTGTTTGCCTTCTTAACCCAGACATCTTAAGCATTTCCAAGGAGTTAAATTACTGTCCCGTGACAGTAAGGTTTTACTGATGCTTATGTTGCGTGTTGTCCCAAAACAGAACTGATGTTAGAGATAGTTTGAGTGTGCTCTGACATCTGGAAAAAGTTATACTGAAGTCTGGCTGCAGTTCAGTTCTTTACCTTTTAGGACAAGCCTCTTGCATTTGATCTGGGCTGGAAATTCTCAACATCAGCTTTTGGAGATGTTTTGATGTGCATGTGTAGAGAAGGATGTAAGAGAAAATGCAAGAGGATCTCGTCTGAATTCTGCTGAGTGGCAAAGAAGGCATCTAATGTCAGTGGAGAGGTTAAGTAGGCTTGTCAGTGTAAGGTAGGAGTCACATTTTTGAATGGGTATCCATATTCTGTAGGCAAACAATTTGTTGACTGCCTGAAGTGAAGACTGAGAGAAGATTTGTATTGGCTCTTGATACCCCACACACAGCACAAAAGCACTTCTCAAGGAAGGAGCTAGCTTTTCTCTGAGCAGAAGAAGGGGAAAACTGCTTACAGTCCTCTCAGCCTTGCTTCAGAGTTTATGGAAAGTGTTGGCCTTGCTTGCTCACCCCTTACAAGTGGAAACAGGCTGGCCATCTGCAGGAGCGGTCTTATTTAGTGGAAACTGCCACATGTAAGAAGAAGGGGCTGGTCCCACAAAGGTGTGGGTTTGTTGACATCTGCTCTCTTTCTGTGTGATTGGAGGGTGCTTGGAAGGTGTGGTCTCATCTGCATCATGCCTCCACTGCCTTTGGCTCGACCAAATTGAGCCGTGCCTGAGGCTGTAAAAGGAGGGGACTGCTGCAAGCAGAGTAAAAACGTCTGTGTGAAAAAAACATTGCTCTTTTCCTGCTCTGTTTCTTCAGTGTATGCATTCCTGCTGGTACGTACCTGAAAAGAGATGGCCACATTCCTGGGGAGAGGGCTTTGGGTCTGTGTAGGTATGTGTATGTGTGTTCCTCTGGGCGTACGTGTTTGCAGTGCCAATGTGAGCATTTTTGTGCTACTCTGGGGCTTGGAGGGTGCCAGTGCTGTTTTTGAAGAAAGGCAAGAAAAGGAAGTTCTTATTTCTTGCAAATGGTTCCTTTTTTATTTATAATTATTATGGTGTTTATTTTTTATTTATTTATTTTTTAAAGATGCACATACTGCTTTTCAAAGGTGCTACTGACAGCTGTGGAAGAAGGCCTGTCTTTATTCAGTGTGTGCCACATTTCATGTAGCCCCTTGCGCCAGAGCAGCCCCAGCATAAACATGGCGGCAGCATTGTGCAGAGTCTCTGAACTGGGACGAAAGGCTGCAGTACAGGACATGCAGGGCAGTCATACATTGGCTATGTGACATGCATTGGATATGCAATGATCTGCCCCATCCTCACCTGCAGATAAGGTATATTTAACTGCAGAGGTTGCTGCATCTTATCGTCAGGAAACAATTCAGTTGTTACCGGCCCCTTTCAGCTGTTACTGGCCTCTACCTGCACTAACTTTGGTGTGCAAATATCTTTTCATTAGAAATTGGACTGTGGGAACTACTTGTGTGTGAATTACAAGGCATCCAAAAGCTTTCAAGCCACTGCTGACTTGGTTAGATTGAATTTTCTGTGACTGTGCTAGTCTTTCCCCATTTTTCTTCTCCCAGACATGATTGATGAGGCACAATCTTGATGAATTCCAAGAAAGGCAGAGGGTAGAAGCAATACTGTGTGGTGATGTTTGTTTGTTTGCTTCTTTGTTTTCAAGAAAGGATATAAAGTGTCTTGAATCTACAATAGTTCGGCAATTGGTCCAGGTGCATGTACATGAGCACTAATGTTATTTTCAGAGAACAGAAGTACTGTGCGATTTTGGCTCAGGGTGGAAGATGAAAGGAGAGCCCCTTTGGACATGAAGCTCCGGTTGGCGGCTGCATTTGGATGCTAGAGGAGCTGCCACCAGAACGCCGGGCTGGCTGCCCATGGCAAGGCTGGGATTACTTTGCTGCTACATGCCGTTGCTCAGCACAAGAACAAGGCGCTTACAAGAAGGTGGCTTTGTGTGGCGATGTGCAGGTCACAGTTCCCTTTCTCTAATGCTATTCACTGCTGCCTCTGTTTATACTCTTCTAGCTCGTGATAAACACCGGGGCATGACAGCCTAAAGATATTAACAATTTAAAGTTCAGATGCTTCTAACGCTTCTGCAAACATTTGGCAGTAAGCCACTTCTCTTTTACCTACTTAAGCCACTACCTCGTTTACCCAAGCTTGGTGAAACTAGAAGTCTGGCTATCTAGCACACTCTGGTTTGGGAGATGAAAGTTAATAAAATATTTCCTCTCTTTTCTGTAACCAGGGCAAGCTGAAGTGCACAAAAATGGTTGCCTGCCAGTCCTCCGTAGGAGGAAAATAGCCTGGCATTGTGTCACTGGAGTGCAGACAGGCAGGAGAGCCAGAAGATTTGTTGTCAGGAACCCTTGCACGTACTCTGGGGCGGCAGCTCAAGTTTTTAAGTTACACGTACGTATTGCACAACTTCTGAAGAAAAGAAGTCCTCCAGATGATGCAAGCTGAGTGAGTGATATGTTCTAAGGATGCCAGTGTAAATTTACCCTTTTACACCTGAGGAGCTGACTGGTTTAAGCTGCCATCTCAGAAGCTGTGTGAGCTAGCCCACACTGTGTGCTGTGCTGTTCTGTTTGCCCAGAGCCAAGCGAGGCTGTCTGAATAAGGCTTGTGAATCTCTACAGTGCCCTGCATTCACAGATGAGACTGCAGCAGAGCCATATGCCTCATTTTTAAAATTGGCCTAGGTTCCAAAACACAAGGGTGCTTTATATAATTTTCTGGCTTCCTGATCTTCTTCTCCTTCTTGAACTTTCTTCCTCAGACCTAGCTTTCCTCCTTCATCCCCACCATTGCACCCAAACAAATACTCTGGTTAGACCTACGTGGGCAAGTGAGGGTGCCTGCCCCAATGGCAGCTCTCATGACCAGAGCAACCCTTCCACCTCCTCTGAATGATATGACAGCCCTTGGCTAATGCACATGCTCCAGAATAGTGTTTGTCCTGTCAGAGAAAAAGACATCAAGCTTATAACTGAAGGAAAAAGCTATCTAAAGGAGATAAGAGTAAAAGAGATGTTACTGCAGTTCTATATTTGAAATAGTTACGTATGTGTGTGGTAACCCAAATGATGGGCGGACTGCACTTTCCCATTACCATAATTACATTTCCTTTCATAGCTAGGGTTGGGGACACATCCAGACATTACAGAACACATCAGTAGATTTAGTGTGGCTTACTCAGTCTCCATTTATCAGACTATGTCCCAATTATGTCACATTTAGGAAGCAGAATAATTTTCTGGTTATAGCACACAAAATTTGTGGCATACTAATCCTAGTCATCCTACTGTATGACCTTGGAGAAGTTGTTTTACTTCTCTTTGATGGTAAAAAAATTAACTTGCCTCATGGATGGATTTTAGTACCGTGCCAAGTTAAAAAAAAAAAAAAAAAAAAAGTCTGAATCTAAAGTTAGCCTTCTAAATCCATATTTAGGGGCTAAATGGGGTGATTTGTTTTCCACAACCCTGAGCACCCAGCAACTGTCTCCCACTGAGGCCAGCTGGAGATTTTGGGTGTTCATCAGTCTGAAATGTGAAGCAAAAGAAGGGAAAGGCAGCTGCTTGTGTGCACGTGAAGAGAAGCTCACTGATGTGATGACAGGCAGGAGCAGCAGTCTGTCTTTACAGGGTGGTTGTCACAGTGACGGTGGTGGGGTGATGCAGGTGGGATTAATCTCACTATTTTTGCACTCTAGAAGTGGGATATCTGCCTTAGGCTGGTTGTTCACAATCCTTTTAGAGGATCCCTTGGTTCAGTGGACTCAGAGCAGCTCTCATTGGAGGCAGATAAGCATTCCCCAATGCATCATTCTGCCCACCTATCTGGTCACAGGATGAGTTGTCCTCCAGAGATGGTCAGCTCTGCCCACTGAGTGCAGAGTTTCATGTATGCTTAGACAGCTCGCTCAGCCTCTGCTGACTGTAAAGGCAGTGGGTGACTTATAGTGCATTAGGTAAGTCCATGTGTGTTGCAGAGCTTTTCGTAGCTGCAGAGAATGGTGAAACCCTACCACAAGTCTGAGAAGGTTGGTTGTGAAAGTTATGATCAAGTGAAAGCAGGGAGAAATACTTGAGACTTGCAAGGAATAAGGAATATAAACCTGACTGTAATCAATGAAAACCTATTCCGTATTGATGGGATGGTTTGTTTCCACTGGACAGCTTTGTTCTTCAGGGCAGTATTTGAGGAGGAAGATTAATTTTCCCACGGGAGAAATAAGCTTTGAATAAGTCAGCTAAAATGGATTGTTCTTATGTGCACCGCACATCTATAGGAGAAACAGAAGACGTTTACATGCTCCCTGAGGAGGAACCATGACAAGCAGACAATTAACCAATTCCCCCAGATTCCCCAATTTAAAGAACCACGTAATGGCTTAATTGAGTTGAGTTGCTGAGAGAGCAGCACTGCACTGAGATTCGTGCTGTGAAGTGCACGATTCCCAGAGGCATCCATCAGGTTTTAAAGAATTGACTTTCCATGCTAATTGACCCAGATGTGCTTGATTTTACCTCACAATCTCTACTTCATTCAATTACTGGTAAAGAGAAGCGAATGAGAAAAAAAGGCTCCATTTATCTCATGTACTATATTAAAAGGAAGCTTTCCTAAAGCAACATTTTGTACTGCTGAACAAATTGTTCAGCCTGAACAGGGGCAGCATTTATGGCACTTATTAAAAAAATTATTATTTCCCAAATGACCGAGCATGTATTTTGTAAGGAATAGAGAATATTTGTTAAGCCACTCTGCTTGGCAAAGGCAATGTAGGCATCGTCAGCAGAAGAATAAGCATGGTACAGATGGATGGACGGTGTGTGACCTGCCTGGTCAGGCAGTGTTCAGAAGCACAGCGGGAAGTCCGAGCATTCTCATGGCTGGAGGCAGAGCTGGCCCGCCTGATCCATCAGTGCACGAAGGAAATCACACAGTTTAGCTATTTTCAGCTTTACGAAGGCAAGGAGCCAACTGGGAGGAATAGGCTTTGCAATGTGAATGAGCAGCTGAACTCTTCCATGTCCCAGGACAGTAGGCACCCCGTTTTTACAAGCTGTGTTCACCTTTTATGTATGGGTAAACATCCCTGGAGCACACGGAGTAATTAGCACAACACTGGGGTTTCCAGTGCATTCTCTGTGTGTGTGTGTGCAGGACCCTGTTTTTTGTTCCTTGTCAGTTCACAAGCATTAATTCATTTATAAATCAAGCATCTTTGTGTGGTAGGGACTGAGTCCTCCTCTCTAGCAGCATTCCTGGAATACCACTGGAGGCTTTCTCTCATAAAGAAGTGTGCTCTCTACCTGGTTAATGATTTCAAACTTACCTCAAACAGTGCCAGCAAGAGACGTGTCGAGTAGCTTGTGTGTATTCATATTTAAACAGACTGTGTGAAATTGAAATTAGCTTGCACCATAGTTATGGGAGCAGAATTTAGCCCCCAGTGCTTGTAACTAGCCATATTTTGTGCTGACCAGTCAAGTTATGGAGCTCTGCTGTGAGGTGAAGGTGTTTAAGACATTTACTTCTTTGTTAAGTTTTATGCCATACATGGTCAGCTGTGGTGGTTTTTGTTTTGCTTTTTTGGGGTGTTGTTGTTGTTGTTTTCTTCTTTCCTCTTAAGAAGGCTCTCCTCCAAACTGCTGAATCATGCTGCAACCTTAGACAAGATGATTTTTCAGAATTTGAATCATAGTTGAGCTCTCTGGATATCAAGCTGTGAAGCCACACATGGGCTCAGCCGTTTGGCAGCCACCGAGTACAGCTTTGGCAGTATCATATTCACAGGCCAGATGTTGGATGGTTCAGCCACCACATGTGGCATATTAGAGAATACAGCAACAACATGACTAAAAATTGCAATTTACTCTAAATTTAAATACCATAGTTTGTACTGTTCTTCATGATTTAGTCCAGGTATTAAGAACCAGACTGCTTTATGCATGAGTCGGTATCCCACCTTACAAGAACTCCTTACCTAACAAGCCCACATGCAGTGAGAAACTTCTTTTGGTGTACAAGCTGCTTTTTGGTCTTGCATTGCAGGGTCCCCCATGAGAAGCTGTCCTAGTTGGGCCCACTTCTGAAGTTAGTTAGATGTTTTGATGTGTGCAGGATTAACAAAAAGTATCATGACCCAGTGGAACCAGCACTAAGAAAGTCAGGGTAGTACCTGGGATTTGTAAATGCAGTATGATCATGTTGTATTCATGTACTGCTGTAACCTTGCAGGCCGCAGTGATGAATGCCTTAGCAATAGAGACAATCTCCATTAAAATAGGATTCTTCTTCAAAGCTATGCTTCTGCACTCCCATTCAGTTGAGCTGCTTCCCAAAAGTGCCTTTTTTAAAATAATGTTCTGTATTCAAATGGTGTGTTTTGAACATGCTGAACATTTGTGCATGTGAAGAAAGAAACTGAGTCTTGACAGTTCCATTCCTGTATCAACACTGCTTTATGACCACAAAACTCAGTCTGTGAAAACAGCTACTGTTGTTTTGCTGGGCATTTGAAAGAAATATCTTTATTCTTTCATAGTGAGCACTAAATCTGGGCAGGAATAAACAATGAATCACCTAGGCCAAATTACTTCCTTATGCCTGCAGAAAACACAGTGGCAAAACTTTTTTTTTTTTTTTTTTTTTTATGAGGGTGACTGAGACACATAGTAGCAAAGTGCTCATCAATTCATCAGTTTGATTTAACATATTTCAGCTAAATCTTAAACTTGAGACCTATGGAGAAAAGAACTGAGGGAACACGTATAAAACCCATTTACACAATGCAAGAATGTTCCCGTGAATAAGTGGATACTGAAGGACTGATAATTTCACTGTGCCTGCTATGCTAAAACTGCACCTTGAAGTCTTGCTGAAGGAAGGTAATATATCTGACAGTTTTCTTTGCATGCCAACCAGTTAAACTGAGCTGTTTTTGTGAAGAAATAGCACTGGAGTGGAGGAGGACTGGTGCTGGAGTATGAGATACGGCATAGATGAGCAGAAGGGAACACTTGTGTGTGTACCAGGTAGAGAGACAGGAGGCTCAAAGGGGAACACTGTCCCAAAAGGAAGAAGGGATTTAGAGACAGGGAGAAGCAGTGTTGGAAGAAAAAGGTCTTCTTGGGGTCCATGACATAACAAGAAGAGCAGCAGAAAAAAATATGAAAGAACCGAGATAACTTTTTGTTTCTCTTGTTTTGTATTTCTGTAGCTGGGTGAAGCTTGGTTCCTTGAAGTAGAACATCAAATGAACAAAGCAGCATGGGTCCTTGAAAGAGAATAAAATGGCTGGAAGAAGAAAAATTCCCAGGCAAAGTATATCATTAGGGAATTTAGTAGCAACAAATTCAACTGGCCAAAGAATCTAGAAAATTTGGAATATATTTTTTCCAAGGAACAGATATGTATAGTCATTATCTAAGTAAAAGATGGTATGTTTTGCACTGTTCTAAGAGCAGAAAGGGTCTAACTTTCAATGAACACTTCAATACTAAAAGTGAGAACTAAAAGGAAGGAGGAACAATGAAGAATCATAGCGGCAAAGGATCTTTCCCATAGGTTCTCGAAGGTTCGTCAGTCTTAAGATGGAAGAAGACTAGCTCAGTCAGTCTAAGTTCGTCAGAAAACTCTGCTTTCAGTGGGTGTAACTGTAAAAAATGCTAAAGCAGCTGTTATGATGTACTATGGTGTATTAATTATTATTTGTCTTATCTACAAGTCAGCAAAGAATGAAATTACTGAAGATAGTCTCAGTAGTTGAGTCACACAGTATTTTGGTTCTGGTTCTGACAGAAGAAATTCAGGTCAGAGACTGGTGTATTGACGGTTTACTTTGAGTTTAATAATGTAAAATAGAATTAATTTGCTTTTTCATCCTGAAAGATGATGCTCCCAGGATGAAGTCAGAGTAAAATGGATGTGGTAATTCTATGCAAATGAAATATATTCCATAAGATTTATTAAAAGAATTCAAAAGAAACTAGAGGAAGTTTTTAAAAGCAGAGATTTTTGGTTCTTGGGAACCAAGCCAACTGTAATGGAAGCAGATGCTTACATGGAGTCCAGGATTTACCACTTAAAACATCCAAATGGCAATGCAGCAACATGCTTGCTGTGTTCCTGGAATTATGAGATACACATGAAATGCTTTTAAAATGTTTAAATTAGTCAAAGATTTAGTCATACTGAGTGCAAAGAAATCTGTATGGTAGATCATCTCTGCCTACATTTCTGAGCTATTAAGTAACTTAGATACTGTTAATCCTTTCCTCATTTTATTTCTACAACATAAGAATCTCATACTAGAGATACTGGATGTCTTGCCTCAAATGTTTCATAATATGTAATTCCAGCAGATTTATGTGTGCTTGCAGAGAGATGACATCACCTTTTATACTGTTGAAAGGGGGAAATGTCATTATGCAGACACCCTGTGTCATTTTAAAGCAGACAGGAAGACAATAGTATTGTTCAAATGTTGAGTTCAGAAACAATAGAACTGCTTACCTAATATGTGCTGAAGTTTTAAGTCTACACACATCTTTTGTGGAAACCCTAGAAATAACCTCGATTTCCTTCAGCTCAGTGACTGATGGACACCTGGTGCAACACAGGATTTAGCAAGATAGTTTATTCAGTAAGCAGTAATTGCCATGCACTAGCCAGGTACTTCAGTTTAAATACCTTTTGAAGGGAGAAATAAATCCTAGAAAAATTTGTCATCTCTACTACAAATTCCAAAACCTACAGTATGTTTGGAAGAAAATCAGACTTAGTTAAGGGACTGACAATTATACAGAAGCCTTAGAAAACCTTGAAATAACATTCCTTCCTTCTTGATTTAACAACCAAATTACCAACTTGATTTTGTTACCCCAAGGCAAGCAACTGTGTACTGAAAATTCTTACCTGCACAATGGAATTGAAATGTCACAGGTTTTTGTATCCTGGCAGGGAGGAGAACACTGGGAGAGGATAACTAAAACTCTTCAGTCTGTTGTGTTACATGTGAAGAAAACATTTTTTTAGGGGATATGTTATTTCAGTGGGTGCTGTATATACATATATATAAGTATTTCTTGAAATGAGGTAGTGGTTTTCTTACAGCTAGGATATACCACAGAACAATTATTCTCCTATACACCCCAGGATAGTTTGGATCTTAGTTATTTCTTAGTTTTGTACTTGCTTTGTAAAATGAAATCTAAAGTCATTGTTTTGGGTTGTTTTGTTAAAATCTAAATTTAATTCTATGATTGATTATCACTGCTTTGATTAGGTATGAGTCACTATCTATCATCTCTCCCTTCCATTACCATACCATAAGAGGTATCTTTTTTAGCACTCGAACATAAGAAAGCCTTAGTTGTCCCAAGTCTCAGTTACCCAGTGAGATCTTACCAAGCCTCTGTTTTTGTTTTCCTTGATATTTGTTTTCCTTGAGGTTTCTTTTCCTTAGACTCACTGCACAAAGGTTTTGAATGACAGCTCTATGCATTTCTTCAGAAACTGGATGTAGGTAAAGAAATTGAGGAATGGCAAACTTACATTGTGTAAGATCAGAGTCACTGAGTCTATATCAGAAATGATGGCTAGAAAAATGAGAGGAGCGAGGAAAGTTAAAAGAGTTTTGCAAGACAGGCATTACCTTTTCTAATCCACTGAAAATAATGGGAGTATTTTCTGGATCGGTGTTCTCTCATTCAGGTAACCAGAATATAAACCGCATAGATTCTTTTCTAGAAACATGGAAAAAAATAAAAAAAAACATTATCTGGAAAATGGATCATCTTTTTCAAGACGTACATTCTTGCTGCATTAGACCAAAAAAGCTTGCCAGGCAAGCACATGAGCTTCTTTTACACTGGTGTTGCAAGAATTATTTCAAAGACTTCTCTTGTATTAATTCTGTTTCTATAGGCCCTGCAGAAAGATAGTTACTGGTTGCTTTCCAATACATTGATGGCAAAACAGGCTTTTCAAGAAAATGCAATCAAGAGCTTTCTTCCCTCTCCCTGCTAGAATACTACTGAAGTTTATTAAGGACATCAGCAGCAAAACCCGTCTGAAAAGAAGAGGCTATTACTTCAAAGGAAAATAAATGTAAACAAATAACAAAAACACAGATATAACTGCAAATGTTACAGCTGTTTGCCTAGCCTCTTCATCTCCCCACACAAGCTGTGGTTTTGTCTACATTGTTTGTGACTTTTGAGTGGAAAAGGTTAGGGATTTTATATTCTTTATTTTTTTTTAATGTCAGCTGGCAATCACCTTCAGGACAACATTCATAAATTACTTTATGTGCTTGAGAGCAGGAAATTTTCTCTCCATGCAGAGGTCCTATACTGCATGTTGCACTGATGAACCTCCTGGATTTGTAGGGAAGTTGTTTTCTCTCATGGTATTTTAGAAAAGTTCTAAGCCATTAGTACAACTGAATCCAGCAGCACCATAAAGAAGGGAGATAGCATAAAATCTTCAATTTCTACTCAGAGAACTTGTTATCTAGTATGGATAACATCATCATCATGCATGAGTAGTGCACAGGAGAGTATCCATCATGCATGGGTGAGTGTCATCATCATGCATTCTAGGCATGGGCTTACGCTGGAGCCAAGAATCTGTAGCCCATTTCCTTTCCCTTTTCCCTGTAGCACTTGCTGTTCAGATAATGTGAGACTTGTACTGTTCTCCTACCTCCTAATACTGCTTGCAGCTGCATGCAGCCTTTCATGTCTCCTTCAGCTTGAAGTTGTACGTCTGCTGGAAAATCCAGCCACAAGACACTTTAAGTAGCAGCTTGATCTTTGTCAGTGAGATCAACTCAATTTAGATGCATACCGTTGAGAGGTCAAATCTGGACTGGAATATGTTAAGGGCTGTCAGAACATTGTAAGCAGGAAAGACAGACATTGCAACCAGCAAGTGTTTGATTCCAGCAGAGAGTCTTGTAAATGGGGATGTTTAATAGACCGTGGAGAAGTTAAAAGGAAGGATTAGACAACTGGTGGGGTCAAGTGCACTTAAGTAATCATAAATGCATAGGGTAGTGCTGTAATTAAAAATGCTCCTTCGCTCTCTCGGTTGGCCTTGGCGTCAGAGCTGTGCCTAGTAGAGACATAGTCTTAGTTCCAAGGGGCTTCTCTTAGTGGTTGAAATCATATGAAAGCTTCAAAACCTACGTATGTGCTTAAATTTACAAAGATGGGGGAGAAAATGCCTGAATCGTTAAGACTCTTGAATAATCAAATTTTACCACATTCTACTCTGAAGTAAAGGTATTTGTGGTAGCTGTCTGGAAAGCAAAACTTTCCAAAGAAAGATTCAATTTTTATTTTGCCATGTTTAAAGAAGTTATTTTTAATAACTGTTTTTATTAAACATGTAAAATAGTTTTGATAATATTTATCAGAAACACTTTGATACAAGTGTCTGAGAAAACTGTAAGCAACTTTTATTTTTTAAATAAAAGGGCATTTTTTACTAAGCAATGTTTCTTGACTATTTTTACTATCTGTAGCAAACACACAAGAGTTATGTAACTCCATTAAATGCTTAGAATAACATTTCCAATGCACACTTTGCTTGTTAAGTTAATGGAGTGTTTTCTTACGCACCAGGATAGAATCACATGATGAAATTTGAACTGATGGCTTTAGGCTTTCATTCTTTTTGATTACTTATTTGGGTCAGGCATTTAGAAAGAAGATAAATATAATACAAAAAATATTGACCTTCTCTTTGAAAACATGTTTTTAAACAAGGATGTGAGTTGCTGCTTTGCACTTTGTGATGTGCTTCTAGCTAAGTTCAAGTTCAGATTTACCTATAATTTTTAGTGACAGGAAGTTTATAAATGTCCCGTTCTCAGCAGTGGTGGAAATGTATGAGGCTGAAGTCTGAAAATACTAAAAGAGGCAAGAAAGGGCTATCTGCCCGCTAATAAAAGGATTGTCCAGAATATGATACTCATGTGACCCAAAATAGCACTTCTGTTTCTCTCATATTATATTTCTCGTATTTGGCATACAAAAAATCAGCTGGGATCTGGCTTCTTAAAAACCCTTTTTAAAAGAAAAAATAAGTGACCTTGCTTCCTTAAAAGTCCTGGCCCTTCATGTTCCTTCTACAAGCTTCAGCTGTGTCAAGAGTAAGAAAATAGCTTACCCTGCTGTCCAAGCAAAAGTTTTCAGGAAACAGAAGTTAGAACTGGATATGGAGTTTATATGGAAACTGCTAGAGTTACAATGGAGCTTGTTTAGCATCAGTAAAACTGCTAAAGTTTAAATAACATTGTATTACTAAGATTTTTTTTAACTTTTTTGTTGTTGTTGTTGTTGATGTTTGTTTGTTTGTTTGTTTTTAATCTTTAATAGAAAAGGCAAATGACCACTCAGAAACACCGAGACTGCATTGGACAACAAGCGAAATGCCTCACAAAAGTACCAGAGGCTGGTATGGATTACAGAAGGAGAAGGTAGAATTGCCCTCCCAGGATCTTTGCAGGCCCCATCTTCAAGTGTCTGGGACAAACATCTGCTAGGCCATAGGTCTAGAGAGAAATAGAAGGACAAGCAGGTTTGGAAACCCTTGAGAACTCGTTTGCTGGAGATCATTAGTGACGTTTCAGGTCAAAAGCTCTCCAGTGATTTGTGTAAATCCTGAATGCTGTCTTCCTGCCTGGATATTAAAGGCCTGCATTTCTTGTCATTACAATGTGCAGAAAGCAGTTGTTCTGGTATTCTGTCCCTGAAAGGGGGATGTTCTTTTAGTACTGTATATCCTGAGATTGGGCAAAACATGAAAGCAAAATCATAAGGAGCTGTATTACTGCCTGGTTCTTAGTAAGATAATAGAGAGTCTCAGAGGGTAAATATAAGCTGCTTTTTTACTTACTTTCTTAACGTTGTTTTCTGTGTTTTGTGCATTCTGAACAGTGCAGGCAGGAAAACAGAAATTGGCCTTTCTTCTCGGAATACTTAAAATTTCACTGAAAGCACATCTCCATGCCTTTTCAGCCCTGCAGAAACATGTCTAAGTTTGTACAGCACTGAACAGAACAAGACCTTGGGCCCGTGACTGTCGATTTCAGGCCCTGCTGCAGTACAAATAATTGACAGGAGTTATTTGTTGTGAGAAAGCAGATCCGTTCTCGATCAGTGATACCCAGTGAAATGTAGGCAAGGTTTCAAAACAGAAATCGGAGTCAGAGCCCGCCCAAGCTGTGTTGGAACTTTGCTCTGCTTCCTTTGAACCACTCCCTTTCCATCAGAGAGGAAACGTGTGGCACGTACTGAGCTCATGGGGCTGCTTGACCTGCCACTTCTGCCGTGTTTGTGTGAGTGTGGAAAGAATACTTCACACTTTAAGGTATCCTTTGTTTGCCTGCTGCATTGTCACGAGTTTCTTTTCAGCAGCAAAGAGTTGTGCTCAGGACTGTAAGTGCTGGAATCCATCCATAATAAACTGGGGTCTCTAGGAGAAAGATATTTCAATGAAAAGCAGTCCAAATTGTCTTCAGAAGTAGAAAGAAAACATGCTGTTACATTCAGGCGAAAGCTCTGTCACACACCCTTGTGTGTGCTGTCTGTGTAGCTGCTGTTCTCTGCTTAGCGCTGGGGTAGAAGCCAGTGGGTTGCTGTGCACCCAGCAGGGCTCGGTGCCACCCTGACGAGCTGCCCCATGCGTGTGGGCAGAGGCTGCCCAAGATGCCAGCCTCACCAGAGGAGCTGAACTGTGTCCTTGTGAGCAGAAAACCTGCTGCCTTTCTCTTTGTGTTGTGGGGAGGAGGCTGCCGGCTGCTGGAGGCTGAGCCTGCAGCACCGTGTCAGGCTGGAAGCCTCAGCAGCTGGTTTGCCAAGGGAAGATTTTACATTGTGTTGCCTGAAGACAAGCATTCAAGCAACAGTTAAAATGGTTGAGCAGCTTGTCCATTAGAAAACAGTGTTTTTTTTTTTTGTTTTTTTTTTTTTTTTTTTGTTTGTTTGTTTGTTTTTTTCACAGTCACTTCCCAGTCTTGGACATCCAGTCACTAGTTCCTTAGTTCCTGCAGAGATCCAGCACTGGCATGAGAAACTTCTAAGCATTAGGCTGCCCTGTGTGCTTGGCACCAAATTCAGACAATTTTGGGAACAGTTCAGATCTTCTGGAGGCTGGTTGTTGGTGTGTTTCTTTTTATTTTTTTTTCCTTTCTTTCTTTCTTTTCTGTATTTATTTCCATAAGAAAGTGTTTCTATTTTTAGAACTTGGCCCAATTTGTGGAACCCAGTGGCTTGAGTTTTACTGTTGTTGTTTTTCCTCTCTTCAATCAAAATGAAGTGGTTCTGGCTGATCTGAGCCGAGCGATAGTGCTGGTTCTCTTCAAGTTATACTTGAGGAGTTTTTGTGAGTGCATGAGCGTGTGTGTGTGCATGGAAAGTTTCTCTCCATTTCCTGGAATAAAAGTGGTCTTTTCTGCCTCTAAATGCTCAGTGCTTGTAAATGTCTCTGTTAAGGCTGATTTTTTGGAACACTGTGAAGGGAAGCAGGCCTAAAATATGATATATCATCAAAGTGATTTTCGTATTTGAGGCTCATCTACTCAGTCTCTAGTTTTCTTTCTTGATGCAGGTATATACCACAGTGTTCAAATGGATAATGAGCTTGTCTTCAGCCTGTAGAGATACAAAACACCACATTTTAACACCTGTGGAACATCTGACAGCACAGCAAACTGACAACCAGAGCAGTGACTGAAAGCAAATATCCCTGCTGTCCTGTGGCTACAGTGTGTATGCATGGCTTGCACACCCTAGTTAGCCTCTGGGTAAAAGAAGGGTTGCTACCTCTGTGTGGTGCTATGCTGAAGCCAGTTGGCTCTTTTAGCTGTGCTGCTTCCAGAGCCCAAGGGATTTTGGTGAGCTTGGAGGGCTGCCCCTCTTCATACTCTACACATAGAGTACAAATCATCACTTTGAGATAATCTATTCTTCTGTTGCACAGGCTGTCCAAGTGTATGGGAAGACAAGTGTCTGTAACCTGCTGTTTGGGAACTTTCCAAAGAAACAGGGAAGAGCAGAGCCCATTTCTCCCACTTTTGAAGGACCAGGGTGAGTAGTAATCAGCCACTTACAACCTAAGTGCAAATGTCCACCAGACCACTGGAGACTGTCCTGTGGTTAATTCTGCAAAGCACGGCCAGGAATCTGTGCTCTCTGTTGAAATTTAGGCTATTTTTCCTTCAGATTGGGACTTTGGTTTGAAGAGGGGAAAGTCCATTGCAATAATTCTGAATGCAAAACCTGGGCCACCAAGGATAGAGTTAACATTGATGCATGTCCTCATGGTTTTCTTGTTTGCAAGATAGAGAGGCTTGCTGCTTGGAGTTGGCCTCAGCAGTGCAGAGAATGGATGTGGTTACCTGTAGGCATGTCCTTCACAGTG
This sequence comes from Anas platyrhynchos, assembly GCF_047663525.1. Lineage (NCBI taxonomy): Eukaryota > Metazoa > Chordata > Aves > Anseriformes > Anatidae > Anas > Anas platyrhynchos. Next base: position 62,828,202 of record NC_092589.1, on the reverse strand, counting down.
CCTGGTATGTAGCAGCCCAGCATCACAGGACTGATCACTGGCTTCCTCAACACCAGGCATCCCCGCAGCACTGCCTCCGAATCTCTTTCTGGATCTAGACTTTGCTGTTTCTAATGAGCATAGACTCAAGGCTTTCCCCACAGCACTTAAGGGCATCCAAAAATTCCCAGGTTATTATATGAACATTTGAATGCTCTCATCAAAATATCAATTAATGTGCAAACTGCTTCCAAATGAAAGTCTAGCTTCAGGTCTTAAATCCTATGGAGAAAAAGGCACTCTTATGGAGTCTAGCATTCCCTGGGTCAGAAGCACCTCAGGTTCTTTCTGCCTTCTGACTCTGGATTCTGGAAGTTCAGAAATGTGTAAATCTCAAAACAAGTCTTATTTTCCATTGATTTCCATTTTGCTTTTCTTAGTCACAACATTTTTATTTTTTTTAACATCAGCTTGAATTTAATAGAAATTCAAGAAACATTCATTCTCTTGTTGCTTTTTAATTTTTTTTTTCACTCTAACTTGCCTGCCTACTTTCTAACCATGCAATGTGCACCTAGAAAAGAAACCTAGACTAATTATTATAGTCTAAAAATATATTTTTTAAAGGAGTGGAAGTGCTAGCTTCAGTTTCCTAGGCAAGTAGTTACATTCTGTCTACTGCATTCCTCTGCCACTTCCACTGGATATGGTATTCTTCCTCAATTTGTGCCCTACACCTTCACATAGCATGATAGAGTGCTGTTAAATATTTGCTGTCCAACATCCCAGCAGCGACTTCACTATAGCGGCAGTGATTAAAGTAAGCCACCAGATGAGCTAAAATTAGTAGCATGTTCTTGTGGTATTTAGCATCAAGAATTCATGTTAGTCCAAAACTTTCAGAGTAAGATGTGTTTTTAACCATGACTAGGTAACACAATAACTTCTGACATAAATCAGCGGCACAATTAGCTACGGTTACTTTCAGATGAGGAATGTTTGATGGTGACTTTGGAACAGCAGTATAAGAGGATCACTGTGTGCCATCTGCACTGATACCTTCAACTGTGACCACTGGTTTACAATGGAAGCTGACATGTTATGTTGGTGGATAAATTAGAGGAGGTTTACTGTGAGCAGAGGAAGAAAATAATCAGGAACGTCCAGCCAGCCAAAAAATCTGGGCAGGAGGAGATGAGGGCTGCTCCCCTGGTGTATTCACAGTGGGTACGAGCTGTTCATAGTGGCTGAAACATGATTAGCTAGAGATGCATGACCGCTAGCTAATTCCAGGGAACTTTGCTGCTGCTCCCTAATAATCACAGCATTTCACAACTCTGCCAGAAATAAGAGGTCCCCCCCTCTTCCCTCCTCCATTTCAGCACATTCATTCTGTAGTGGCAGAACTGGGACCTGTGAAGCTTGTGTTAGAATGCTAATTTTAGCTTTTCTTTAATTTCACCATGCTAGAAGAAAAAAATATCCCTTAATTTGCATAGTCCTTTTACTGGCAACACTTGGCCTTTAACATGAATGTGTTCAGCTTAAAGAACCAAAACCACCAGTACTTGCTGCTCCTGAAATTATACCTATTTATTTGATTTCACACACCCAGACTATTATACCCTGTAGGCTAACACTCTATGTCACAGCCAGGGACACCAGACCTGGTGATCCTGTGGGTGCTCTTGGGTCAAGGCTGGGGCTGAGCTGCCTTTAGGACCACCTGACGAAAGGCTGCAGAGCTGAGGAAAGCCATCCACTGAAATCCAAAATGTCATGGCTGGTACCAAACCGTACCTAATTCCTCTCTTGGGGAAGGAGGAAAATTTTATGGGGAGGGAAGTAAGGTATGGCAAGGCAAGGAAAGGCAAAGCATGGCAAGGCAAGTCATGACTGTCTTATTCTGGGAGTTGTAGATTATGTCAAGAATTTACAGTCCAGATGCAGGAAACTCAGCTAAAAAAAGAGATGCAATAGAAACTCAGCTAAAAAGTATCTGACCTTATTCTCTGTGTTTCCTGTAGAGGAAATTTCTTGTTCTTGTCACTCAGTAGAGCTGCAATGGCATGACTGGGAAACAGCTGAAAAGCTTGTGTTAGATAGATAACTTTGATCTTGTCCGTATTCCACTACCAGTCCCCAGGTTTGTTTAGTATCTGGCTCATTTTGTTTGATACCTGATGGTGTTACATGCCCACATTTATGTTTCATTGATGTAAACACTTGCTGCTCCTCCTTGCCAGAAAAGAAACAGCAGCAACCATCAGCTTGAGCTTTCAAAAAGGAATCAGGCAAGGGAACAAGGTGAGGGTGCCATGGGGAAGAGGAAGGAAGGGACCCCAAGTCTGAGCCCTCCAAACTTTTCAAAGGGAACAGAATTGTGATGGTTTTGACTAAAAATTTGAACAGTCTCTATTAAAGTCTGCTTGCTACCAGCTCAGCAGCCAGATGGTGGATGCTTAGAGGTACTCCTGATTGTTTTCATTTCTTTCTCCTCTTTTTCTCTTTCCTGAAGGGCTCATATTAGCCTTCTCAGTGCATACATTAAGGGCTTCAGTAAACAATCCAAGGAATGGTTTTTGGACACAACTATGAGACAGAAGATTTTTCTTAAATGTATATTTAATTCAGAAATGCTCATGACTATTTTGTTTAATCTATTTAATTTACATATTTCTTTTTCTGCTACTTTGAACTGAAATCCAAGTGCTTGGAACAATGTCATGTAGTTAGTGTAGGAAAAACAAGGAAAAATATCATACATTTTGGAGGGATTGTTTTCTTGAAATATACCACAGCTTTTACACAGAAAATATTCTGAGTTTGTAAAGTTGCTAAGCTTGTTCTATGCATCCCCAATTGTTTCAGCATTCCTTGAAAATTGTATGTACTAATGGATTTCACAACTACATTGCTTCACTGTTTCTTCATGTCTCATAAATTAAATGTCTTTTCAAGTTTCCTCAGTTGGGAATTGTGGATTGTAGAAATGTCCTTTAACTAACATTGTCTCTCACTTGACAGGCACCTGGAAAGCAACACGATTTGTTTTGTGAAGAAAGGTAATTTCAGTCTGGAAGTCCATGAATAGCTTTCTGGTTTTTGCATTTACTGCTGCTGCTGAGGACATTCACTGTGCTGGGGACCAAAAGTTAGGTACTTGTTAGTGTCTATTTCTTCCTGTCTGGCATGGCCTGTGTTGGTTAGATTTATGTGCATGCAGATGGATACAAGTAATCTCTTGGATGACTTGAATTCAAGCAGGAGTAAGTCCTGTGCTCTTCAAGTTTTCCAGGTTGCATTTTCATAAAAAATCTCTTTAGGATGAGGTCTTTGGACCCTGACAACACCCCTGAATGTCCCTGAGACCCAACAGCAGATCCAACCCACAGGCATACCTGCCTGGTGTGGCAGACCTCAGGGCAGCAGCCGGACGAGAGCTCTGCCCCCGTTGCAATGCTCCCATGGCACACTGCAGCGGCCGAGGCTCAGCCAGGTCCTGAGAGCACTGCTGTCTGCTGTGACACCCAGCAGCTTCATGGCCAGCAGGGCAGCACCACACCTGTTTCCTCTTACAGCATCATGGCCCTGGCTTTGGGCATTTCTGTTCCATGTATTTCCATATCAACATTTATGAAAAATTTATTCTTCTAAAATATGAAGGAAGTGGTTCCTCATTCTCTTAATGATGCACCAGGAATGTTTGTTCTGCTGATTTGACTGAAGATTCAACCTTTTCTGGCCCTAACAAAATTGTAATAAAAGCCTGTGTAATAAAGTAGCAGAAGAAATGGTGGGATAACAGAAGCACTTAAGTACATTTGTAAAGATCCCATTCTTACAAGGGTAAAAGTGGCATTATGATCAACAATGCCACTAGAACGCAGAGGACAGCTGTTCCCCAGTGAAACCAGCAGAAGCCCAAAGCTCCAGCACTAACTGATTAGCAGCATTGAGCTTGTACCGCTGCAGTAGGAGAGGAGGCTGGGTCGTTGGCTGGTGCTCACAGCGTGCTGTGTGCTGGTTGAAAGCACTCGATGCCAGGTGTGTGTGGGGGGGACTCTATGTCAGGAGGTATGAGGGTAAGGGGAGATGTTGGGGCAGAAGCTTTGCAGATAGCTGGCCAGCCCTTCCAAAGCCCTCCTTTAAAATCTGGCTTTAAAATCTGCATGCTGGAGATGTATTGGTAAACGGTTTTGTTTGGTTGTTTTGTATTTTCTTTGTTTTGTTTTGTTTTCAGGAAAGCCTCACATTATTTTCCAATAGGTTTGACCACTGCATTGATCACTGTTCAGCAGTGATGCTGAAGCTCTTCAAGGCTGCGCTGCTCTGGAGCAGCCATCCAGAGCCTGCTCCTTCTGCCCTTGCATCAGGGTCAGCTTTCAAGAGCCCATTTGACTGCTGGCTGTGTGATGCAAGGTAGGGAGACTTCTCTGTGCGGTGCTAAGCACTGCGTCTACATGGATTTTCCCAAGGCGGGATGAACCTTCTCCAGGCTGCCTGACAATACCACAATATCATTGCACAAAGGTGCTGTTGTATAGGCATATCAAGACCATAGTGTCCTCATGCTTTGCTGAGCTCTGGGCTTTTCAGCCCATGGGAGCTATTAGTTGGTTTCTGGCTCCCTGTTGACCGGCATTTAGAGGAAAGTCTCACAGTGGTGTTGTTTTCCCAAGAGATTTCTACTGCTAAAATACGCTTCACTACAATCTAACCAAACCAGATGATTTTATTTATTTATTTTTTTATTGGAAGTCCTATCTGATGAGACCTGAGAAAGTGAATTGACTTGATAATGACATGGAAATGTTGTTCTTTAAAAAACATCAGTGTACAAAATGGAGACTGGAGGAAGGAGGAGGGGGGGAATTAAGTTTAGGACTTAATTCCTCCACGCTCAACAGCTTCATTTAGAGGAAGAATACAACAAATCTCTTGTTTTTGCAGCACAAGGGCTTTATACAGGTAAACACGTCGAGAATTTTGCCTGTAGTGTTTGCCCAGCTAGACCATAAAGAATCCCTGTGAGCGGGGGGAGCTGGTGACACTGAACGGCCCCAAGGAGCTCTACTTTCCTCCCATGTCCATCTGCCTGAGTGCCAGGCAGTGAGACCGCTGGAGTTGTGCTATTCCTGTGAGGCCATCCAGCACGTTTATTCTGAGTACAGACGCAGTGGTCTTCCATTTTGCAATTACAGAAACAAGAATATCCTGTCGAGCTTTCTCACTTTCTTCCCTTCCCTGCTGCCACTGCTTGGTATGGCTGTAGGGAATATAAATGGAACAGGAAATTTGACCGCGTCCAGGATCAATGTCATTAAAGACACGTCTTGTTTTAAAATCTAATTTTATATAACTGCTCCGTTATATAATATGCTTTTGTTTGTCGTCTTGATTTTTATCGACGTAGTGTACATTCCCCTGGACCTTTTCATGAAGGAATGTTTATACCTGTGGGCAAGCGCTAATGGCAGTGAAAGGCTTGCATTCATGGGAATAGCATTTAGCAATTCATGGTTGCCAAGGTAAGCAGCAAAGGCATGCCCTCTGCCACTCCACTGCCTCTAAAAGAAACAGTCTCTAAGGTAACAGGCTAGCACCCCTTGAGGCCAAAAATCTTTAGCTTTTTAGACAGAAAAACACATTAAATAATACCAAGAAAAGCATTTTTTCTTTGTCCAGACATTTTTTCTTCACAACAGAGAAGGGGCTCAAAGTGTTCTATTTTTGGTTCCACGCAGGAATTTAATTCAGATGCTGCCCAGTGCTTTGTGTGCTCAACACCCCTTTGACAGTTGAGTTTCAGGGGCACATAGGACTAATGAGCCAAGGCATGACTGCAGTTGGAGGCTGGCGTCTCCCAGGCCTGTGGCTGTTGTTCAAGTGAATAGGCAATTTCCCTGATTAGCCTGGAATTTGCAGCATTATCTGGACTGTTAGTTGGCGTGAGCCCTTTTTCCAGGATCACAGGCAACGTGGGAGACTGAGTCACCTGAAGAAAAGATCTGCAGAGGCAGTGCTGGCTAGATGCTGCTTGTTATGGGACAGGAGAATGGGCTTCTCTTCTCCACTTCATCTTGTTCTTCAATCTATTGCCATCTTTTATCTTACTGCAGCAAGAAGGGGAGAAGTAGGTGGGTCACCACATTTTCCCGGTGTAAGAGTTTAATTGGAAGAAGAAAGAAACACCAGAGGTCTATTTTAAAAATTGAGTGCAAAATCTGGATAATCTTGCTGATAATCTTGGTGTATCAGAACCCATTCCATATAGAGGAAGACTTGCCTTTATCTCCTATCTTGTCCTTTATCTCTTTTGGGAAATGCAAAAGAAACATTTTCCGACATGATTTTTGTCTAAGCAACTCGGGTTATTGCAATTGCTTTACAATTATAAAAATGACAGTTCATGGACTGTAACTGAGTAATACAGGGCATACTTGTTGTCATATGCATTTGTGTGTCTGGTAGAGTTCCTGGAGTTGTAACAAAAGCTGAAAGATGCTTCCTGGAAACCTTTTGTAAGTTGTTCAACTGACTTGATGCTGACATTAATATGTTTTTACTCAGAATAAAGGCAGATTGATAATCAGACCTTACCATACCTTCAAGCATGCAACACATGCCTCACATTTCTGTGGGTGTTTGGGAATAATAAATCATATGCTACTGAGTTGAGTCCTAACAGTGCAGGGGGTCACCTACTTTCAGTCTGAGAGAAATAAAACTGCCCTGATTGTGTTCAAAAAGACATGCATCAGAATTCACTTCTCCATTTACTTTCACTTCATGTTCTACAGACTAAAGAAATGTGGAATAACTACAGACTTTCTAATGTTTCAAAATGTAGTAACACAGAGAACATTAAAAGGGGAAATTAATTTGTTACGCTGTCCACCTCAGAAACACCTACAATGTGATAATTTGTTATTATGCAAAAGATGCAAAATCAAGGGCAAGCTAGAGCTAGGAAGTACCAAGACATCATGCATGTCTCCTCCTCATTCAAGTCTGAGATGTAAAAATGGACTAAAGTTTCACTTCAGGTAGGAGATATGTAGCAAGTTGTGAGAAATGGCATGTCTTCTGACATGCTCAGGCACCTAAACAGCCATTGTGAAACATACCCCTCTAAGAAACATTATACATGTACTGTTCCTGTGGAAAGATAGAATGCTGGGAAAATTAAAGTAAAAACTGAATGCTCATACTTAACAGTGTGGTTTGTAAGGCCTGTCTTTCAACAGCCATAAAACATCTCCATTCCCATATCAGAAAGATGAAAATTTGCAATTGCCATCTGCTTAACAACTCTTAACTGCAACCGTAAAAATGTACTAGTTTCATCTAACTTACTTGCTATCACATTTCTCCTTCTCTCTGATCTATAACTCTGTATTTTTGCAGATCCTAAGGCATAGTGTTGTGGTGATTTTACCCTGCTGGGCAGCTGAACTCCACCAAAACTGCTCTCTCACTCCCTCCTCAAAGGAAAAGGGGGAGAAAATAACATAGAATTGATCTTCAAATATACACATAAACTGACTTCTCTGGCTGATCCAAAATTCAACAAGGTCACTAGAAAGACTCCTAGCTAAGCATCAGTCTATCCCCTTGGAGCCTCAAGCAGGACTTTTTCTTATAATATGTTACCTATATTTCGGTAGCTCATCAATAGATGAGGGACAGAGACTGCCTTCGTGAGATTTTTTTCACATTCGGAGTTTATTCATCCATTTAGCAAAAAGCTGGTTGATGATGGAATTTCAAACAACCACGGTTTTCTACAACATCTGGATACTGGAGTTTTTAGAATATTCTTCCTATAACATTTTAACTTACACAGTGGCCAAATAGTTTTGTCCCAGAACATTGGCAACTTCATTTTAATTTGTGTTTTCAGTTCAGACACACATCAGAGAGCCCAGACTTCTATACAGACCGTATCTAAATGACTCAAACATCTTGATAGTGCAAAATTGAACTGGAAATGATATAAGACTTTCTTGTCATATATCCAATACTTCTGGTTTCAGTTGGCACTACCAAAGTTTCAGCTTTTCTTTTGTACTGTTAACATTTATCTCCATGTCTATCCCAGATCTAGAAGCACAAAAGCGTAGAAAAACATTTGTAAAAAAGACCAACCTAATATTTCAGAAAGCAAGGCAAGCTGTGGACAGTACTGATTCTAAGAAAAGGCAAAGGTCTTTTATTTCATTGAAACTACTTTACCCATTCTCACCTCAGTGTTTTCTAGGAAACCTCAAGATATTAAAACCTGGATCCATTACATGAACACAGACAAATGTAGTAATGGTTAATGATATATGTATTCACAAAAGAAAAACAACTGTGAAGTGCATTACCAGGGACAGATTTATTGTATTTGGTAGATAATAGCAGGTACTCATGAAGTGTTTCTCTCAACCAGTGTGTTTATTGCTACACCAAAATTTAACTTCCTTCTGCAGTGTTTCTCTAAAAATGCTGTTATACACCATGGTTTTTGTCTTCTGAAAACAGGACGCCTTAAAAAAACTTTAATCCATTTACAGCTAAAATACTGTTTATCTTTCAATCCCAGGGACTATGTGTGTGGTTGATAAGGAAACACTAGTCATTTTATCCTTTGTGCACTGCCACTTACCCCATCAAAAATAATATGTCTGGTTATTATAAATGATTTGCACCTTGTGGTGCTTTCCTGGTATTTGTGCTTCTCAAGATGTCCCTAATTTTCTACAGTAATATCATAGTGAAACTGAGGCTGGTTTAAAGGTGATGATACATGAACCAGGAAGAACCCTGCCTTACTTTCTGCTAAAACCACCAACATCCTTTTACTTCTAAACTGAGCACAAGTGATGGGAAGTCACTGAAAGACAGTAAACGTGAACCACACTTAAATGTTAACTGGTTTTAAATAGAATTTTGACAACACACAGAAAACTATTTATTTTGAGACTTACAGGACTTCTGCAGGATGAGTTGATGCAAATACAATGAAAATTGTAATGTTTGCATAAACTATAAATAAAACATTAAAGAAACCCAATTCCCACCAGGATCACAAGCCAAAAAGAAGTAAGAATAAACAAGATCATTAATATACAAATTCATTGATTTTTTTTTCACCTTAATAAACAATGAACTCATTAATATACCCATATCTGCATATATACATACATACATATATATATATATATATATATATATATATATATATATATACAGACACACACAGAACTCAGAGAAAACTAAAATGTTTATCAAGGCCTGTTTCCCAAACTATTACTTATGGGAAACAGTCAAGGGTTTAACAGAAAGACACTAGTTTCTTGGATTTATACCTAGTGCTTTTTGAGAGAGTGAGTTAGGTTCTAGAAGGAAACGGAGGATACTCAGAGAAATCTCTAAAGGTAGAATTTGTCATAAAGCACAGACTGATACAGACAGAAACCCAGTCTCACACTATGCGCATGAAATTGTCCACATCTGCATGTGCATACTCACTCATGCAAAACATAAAATCTCCTTGAAAAAAGGAGTGTCATCATTATTACATATAGTAGAAAAAAAAACAAAAACAAAAACCCTCTTGAAAAATTGAGATGGAATAATATCAACATCCAGTGTTTGAGGGAGCAGAGGAAATTATACAGTATCGGTTTTAATTTTGTTTTTTTTTTGACAGTTCATCCAAAATTAATGGAAATGCCTCTTAGTCCTTTGGGTTCAAATCAAAAACCACTTTCTCTTGTTCAGAATCTAGTCACAACTTCCATTTCTAATTATTAATGTAAATTACTACTGATGTAGAGGTGATGCAGTAAGCTACATTAACATAATTTCCATAGATGCATTATTAACTAAAGTCTATTTTTCTTGCAGACATACTAATGTCTTTATACTAACTGTATAAAAGTAATCTTATTTTTGGTGAAATACAGAGCTGAGGGAATTACCAGCCATACAGATAAAGTAAGGTTTGAAAAATGAAGATAATTTTACTAGAATTGAAAAAGTCTGCTTTGGGATTTGAGGAAACTGAAGTTAATGACCCAGATGCTTTGAAAGCTACTTACTCTTCCCACAACATTGGCAGAAAAGAAAAAAAATACATTTAAAAGTTACACACCCAATAATACTTCATTGGTTTTCCACCACAGGGAAATAAGGTAACATTGAAGTACATTAAATATTCTTCCCATGTATTACACAGAAAGAAATCACTGGTATTGGCTCAGCTACATCTTTGTTCGCCAAGACTTTGGTTAGTGATTGTGGCCACTGAATGTTCTGCCACTGTCTTCATGCAACGAGTTACAATAATTTACTACATGGATGAGTTAGAAATAATTAAGCTACTTAAAAAACTATTTAACCATTCATCCCAGGTTATCCTCTTGCCTCACTGTACTGCAGTGTCCTTACGTGCTTTGTGCCATCTGAGCTCATCCACCCCAGGATGGCTGAGTGCAGCATTTTCTGGATGCAGGGAGGCAAATGTGGTTTTGGCAGCATACTAAGTGTGAGGGTAGAAATAGGCCTAAGGGGTCCTGTTGTGGAAAAAGGCGGTGGGCATCCTTCAGTCAGTTAGGGTCAGATGAGCATAGCAACTTGTTTGTGAGGACTTGGCTATGCTGACGTGCAACTTATGTTGAAATTCAAGGTCACAGGGAACAAGTCAGAGGACCACAGCTACATGAAAATTACCCATGGATTCAGCACTTTCCAAAAGGTTAAAAGGATCTGGGGGGATTTTTAGCTGGTACAATACAAAGCAAGTGTGGATGAGAATAGGATGCATTTACAATCTCAATGAAAAAAAAAAAAAAAAAGAATGAAAAGGTTAACCAAATAACAACAAAACAACAAACATTTAAGCTGTGATTTATATTAAGAGGAATGTGATTTTTAAGATGGCAAGATAAGAGAGGCAAATATGTTATTCTGCTTGGCTCCTAGTTACAATAATGAAACAATTTTTTTGGCAAGAGATTTCGGAAGAGAGTAAAAATTTTAAGTTTAGAAAATATGACCTACAAGAGAAAGTAAAGGAACTGGTTTTGTTTTGTCTAGAAAATGGAAGACTAAGACACGACATATTAACATAATTCTTCAATATATAAAATGTTGTTATGAAAAGAACAGTGAGCGTTTTCCCTTCTTTTCTCTTTGGGAACAGGACAAGAGATCCACTTAATTCTCAGCAAAGACAGAAATTAGATTTCATGTGAAAATTCCTAATTGGGGTATTGACTTCTGGAACAGATGCTAAGAGCTGTTTTAGACAAATATCTGTCCATGACAACTTGTGTGTGCTTTACCATGCCTTGCTGCTGGAAGACAGGTTGGAGGCTCCATTCTAGGTATTTTGGAAGACTTACTTCTTCTACAATTTAGGAGGACATTGACACAAAATTTACCAACAGCTTAAGCACAGAGTAAATTATAGATTGGATTTTTTCAATACCTTGGATTGCCTTATTTATTTATTTATTTATTTATTTTTGTAATTTCACAGATGTTTTCATTTCAGCTTCATCTTTATTAATGTTTGAGTATTTACATAATTCAGTTTATTGAGTTAAGTAATCAGACAGTGCAGCTATTAATAGAATATTTTATAATTTAATCTCTGTTTACCTGGAAGTTCAAGAGTCAGAAAGAGACAGAATATATGTTAGTTACTGCAATTTAGTCTTAAACCTGCAGCAATAAAAATTTTCTGCTATATTCCTTCATGGAATCAGAGAACAGCTTGGGTTGGAAGGAACCTTGAAGATCACCCAGTTCCAACCCCTCTGCCATGGATAGGGATGACACAAATACCTGAAGAACAAACAAAGATCATCTTTGTCAGTCTATTTGAATTTGTCAGGGAACAGAAAATAGCGGAAAATCCACTTCATGAAACTATTATAATAATTCCACCATCCCAGTGTGTATGGGAGGTCTCATTAAATGCCTGCAGTTATTTAACTCAGAAACAGAAAAAATAAACCTTCTATTTTTCTATTAAGATATCTGTAAGACTGAAGATGACTTACAGTCACAGAGAGTTATACAGAATTAGAAAATTCTTCAGTGCTTCATACTGCATTATATGGTCAACTTTAAGGAAGGCATATTGGGGAAAAAATAACATTAGGATTTGGGAAGGTGTATTTTGTTTTTCAGTGGACAGCTAGTCTTTGGACTAGTTCAATAAGAAACATAGCTCCTGGAGGTGGCAGGCTGTATGCCAGGATTCACAGATCAGACACGATTTAAGTTGGTGCATGCAAGAGAGTTGCTAAATTTTCAGACTTTCATAGCAATTGATATAAAAGAAGCTTTTCCTAGGCTCATGCCAACACAGAAATAAAGATGATGGTGACGCTCTCTAATTAGTCTAAACCATTTGGTTGAGGAAGCTTACAAAGAGCTTGACAGGATTTTTAAACCCTTATCAGTAGGTTTTCTAGTATCAGCTAGACAAAACCATTAACCATTAAATGTGGATTATAGTTTGCTAGGTTTTATCAGCAAACACCTACTCCTGGGTAAGTGTATGGGCTTTACACCTTAGTTGGTGTTAAGTGACTCCCAAAGGCCCAGTGTGACCACCTGCTTCCACTTGCAGCCTGGGAAGACTTACCTTCTGTTTCATTAGACTGTTCTATGGAGTCTCCATACCTTTCTGGGCACTGTTTCTCCAGATATTGCTTTGTGCAAACTCCAAAGACTTTCATAGGAATTGTGCATTTTGACTCAGACCAAACAAATATGGAAATTTTAGCAATATGGTTTAGTGGAGGACTTGTTAGTGTTAGGTCAGAAGTTGGACTCGATGATCTTGGGGTCTCTTCCAACCTAGATAATTCTGTGAAATCAATAGGATGGTTACCCACAACTTTGCTGAGCATAGAGTCATGCCCTTGATGTTTTTGAAAGTGTTGGGCCAAAGCTAATGCAACTGAGACAGCAGGAGGCCTGTCAGAGCATTGCTTCTGGGCCCTCATTCCCCACTGATGAGAGGAGGCAGCTGGAGGACACCAGCTCTTCATCCCGCTTGCACAGTAGTTACAAAGGTTGGAATGACTCTGTTGGGATAAAAATAAGAGCTATTGAGAGGAAGTCTTTCCCATCCCAAATTCTAATCATCTGTGGGTTTTGTTGTTGTTGTTTGTTAAAAAAAAAAAAAAAGTTTGGAAAGAAGTTATTTTTTAAAGTACTTTTCATTTTCATACAGGTCAGAAGCTGAAGGAATGTAGGTGGAAGCACAAACAGACATTCTCTCTCCTGAATAATCCAACCTTTTGGAAACTTTCAAGAATCACTCAGAGCTTCTCAGTGGGTAGGGATGTGCTCAGTTGTCATTTGCAGGATCACCTGTGGCTAATTAGGAAAAAGAGTTGAGGGAGTTACAGGTTAGATAGAAATGCCAGAGCTGCAGGTGCTCTCACTCTCACTTAGGTGCCCAGCTTGTTTTCAGGCTCTGGACCTCTGGTCGTTTGTATTTATTTATTTATTTATTTATTTATTTATTTATTTATTTATTTATTCTTATGTTGATAACAGGGTTCCAGGCATCCCTTTGGAATAAATCTAGTCTTTCTGAGATTAAACCCACAAGTTATTCTGGGGAGAATTTGCTTCCAGAAACCACCAGCTCAGCTCTATGCAATTTTCCCCTGTTATTCTAGAAAACTCATGCCCTTGGGTATCCTCAGACAGACTTATACCATGTCTGGTATAATGAAAATTAATGCATGGTGTGCATTAATTTGATATTATGCTATGGTGACACCAAAGAAGCAGGCTGAAATGTTCTGAAAGGCCATGACATACAAGAATTTTGTCTTAGGGCCACGATGTTTTTCTGTGTATTCCAGAGAAGACAGCAGGAGAGTTGCTGCACAGTGCAGCCCTGGAGAGTATGTATACAAGTCACTCCATGCTACCTGTTGTAGTATTAATCCCTCATGGAAGGCCTGTCCCAATATGGTTATAGCTGGTGCTGCATAAACGAAATAAAGAGTTCACAAAACAGAGAAGAAATAGAGCTGTACTTAAGGATTTCCAGAAGACTGAGGAATACCTAAGTAGAAAAAAATATAATTACTCAGACAACAAAAGGGATGATGGATGAAAAGCACAGTGGTTGGATAAGAAATTCATTCTACTTCTGCCAATTCCTCATTGTAATAATATGTCACAGCCAGGCTCCAAATAGCAGTTTGCTCTACCATAATTCTTGAATTCAGTTACCATTGAAATACATTTACTGCTGGTTGTTAGCATCCAGCCCTCAAAATAATGCACAATATACCTTCTTCTTCTTTATTTATTTATTTATTTATCATTTAGTCAGAAAAAGTCTAACTAAACTCGGTTTTGCAAGTGTTCTGACAGACCATGGAAGACCCTTTTATACTGCTGACCAGAGGATGGGTGAGAATTTTCAATATCCAAAAGTCAATAACTGAACTCAGCAATTTTCCTTCTTGAGCAAGGTGATTTGCAGAGAAGTATCAGACCTCCTTTCTTCCCTGAGTCCAAAATCCTTAGAGAGAGAAAAAGTAGAATGGTTCTTCAAACCAGTGTGAACTTTGTTCCAGGGACTCTCTAGCAATGATTGTGTGGTGCTGGCAGGAGAGGAGGAACAATTTTATTTTCTGTTCTTGTTCTTCAGATAAATAAATAAATAAATAAGAAGACCTCAAGCTCTTGACCTGCTGTGGCCAGCACACAGAAGAGCCTCCTCAGCACACCGCTTCCTAGAGTACGCCAGCCTATAGGAAGCAACCACTCACAGACCTAAGGGAAAATGGAAAAAATGCTACAAATGCCACATCTTTTTTCAATAATTTCTGCATTCCCCATAGCCCTGAGGATTCTGTCCCAACTCCAGCTGGTGTGTGCCAGTCAGTATGTCTGGGAATATTGGTAGAAATGTGGACAAATCTCTTCATTCACATACTTGACACTATAGCAGCAATGCCACGTGTGAGGTCAGGGTTTCTCCTCCTGCAGGTATAGGTGCTCTGCAGCCTGTGTGTCCCAACCACATCACTGAAGAAATGGGGATTTCTCTGAAGAGATATTGTAGTTACACCAGCTACATTATTGAAATCTCAGGTTTTCTTAGTAGTAGAGGTATAGAGAAGCAGAAGATCTGCTGCAGATGTGGAAGAAATCATTTGCATTTATACCAAGCTCTAAATTGGAGGTTATTCATGTAAATACTTTGACCTCTTGAGGCAGAGTAGTGCAAAACAGAGTGGCATTTTGGCATCATTTCATACACAGGGCAGCACACAGGAAAGGCCACAGTCTCAGGCTTCTTTTTGGTGCATTGTCTCTCTCTATTATTATTTTATTATTATTATTATGTTTTAATTGGGTAATATCAAGATGTTGAGACAGCAAGAAAAGAAAAGCCTCAAACCATTTCAAAGGCTGTTGTAGTCTTAAAAATTTCAGAAATGAACTACAAAAATGTAGTGGACCTGGTAGTCCCCTTTAGGTGTGATAGACATGCATAGTTATGTGCATAATGGTTGGGTTTTAATTGTAGAAAACTTAATAGCTGTGCACAATTTCATTTTTGAATGCCCATTCCTTTTGAATGACTGTTCCTGAACAGTCCTTGTTCAGGAAGGCTTTTCTTCCTCTTTGGGGAGCTAATTCTCTCGCAGAGTACATGCATATGGACCTATCTATACTAGGCGCACGATCTGTAGACTATTTATTATTTTATTTTATTTATATTTTATTTTAATTATTTTATTTTATTTTACTTTAACTTAAGAAGTTGCTCATGCTTCTATGTGCAAGTAGTTCCAAACTGAGCAAAACTATCTCATTTGGAGAAGGTAAATAGAGTGCAAACTTGCAGAAGTTCAATCAGTAATGGGGGAAAACTGCTCAGCATTGCCTCTTCTTTCCTTGTGCCCTCTTCCTCACCTTTCTTGAACATATACTGTAGACCATCCTGAAAGAAAAGTCTCCATACACCGCTCCCTTGATATTGATATAAAGGCAGCTTTACCTCCACCCAGATTCTTCCCTGGCCTCAGTAACCAAGAAAACACAACATCCATCTTTCCCTCTTTCTCATTCTGTCTTTGGACTTTAAGCCAGGTAAGAGTATAAGCTATAAATTGAAGTGAAATATACAGCTGGGTAAATAAAGTGAGACGAAAGGGAGAAAAAGGGAAATGTGTTTCCTATCACAGAGTTTAAAAAACAGACTTGGCACACAAGGGGAAAAAAAACAAAACAGGAAACAAGGTTTTACATATAAATTAAACTTTTTCACCCTGAACGTTTTTAGATAGCCCAGGAGTAATAAGAATGTGTGTTTCTTGGACTGGCAAAGCAAGCATTCCAACACTAAATGGCTTCCTGTTCAACATGTTCAAAGCCAGGG
Organism: Anas platyrhynchos; assembly: GCF_047663525.1. NCBI lineage: Eukaryota > Metazoa > Chordata > Aves > Anseriformes > Anatidae > Anas > Anas platyrhynchos. The sequence continues at coordinate 62,811,797 of NC_092589.1, read as the reverse complement.
ACTGTTTTGGGGGGTTGGTTAGAAATATGTGTGAAGTATGCACTTTTACTTCAAGCCAAATCAAATGTTTTTCGTCTTCCCTCATCCCCTCCCCCACTGAAAAAAAAAAAAAAAAAAAGGTAAGCGTGACCAACATTTTTTCCGTCACTGAGGAAGTTCAGTGATTAGCCTTGAGTTAATCTGCAAACATTCAGGCTTTCCGGGAAAGTTACTTAAAAAGGAACTGGTCAATGTCATTCTGCACTGGCATTTGAGGTTGTTGAGCTGTAATGAGTAGATGCATATAGAGCTCAAGAACTTGGCCCCATGCAAAGACAGGGAAATAGTGAATATTTGAGGGTGCGAAGTGTTTTACAGCATTTTCCCCCATTGGTGTCAAACCTGTAATTCACAAATTGTTGATTCATTTTCTTCTTCTACCACACCAGCCTCAAATGTTATTTGGTACTGCATGTTCTTTGCATCTTTAGGACATTTTTTTAATTTTTTTTTTTTTTGAGTTTTGAGTTTTACAAGGTTTGATTACATGGCCAAAAGTGAAAATAACACGTGGGAAAAAAGCGTGGAGCACCAGATGTCATGGATGCGCCAAGGCGAGGAGGTTTTCCAGTTCCTCACTGAAGCCACAAGGTACTTTTTGCAAAAAAAAAGCCACAAATGTACACCTTTTTATAGTTAGTGGGCAATAGTTACATCTGACTTCAATCTATCCCTTTCAGTATAATTAGAGAAGTCTCACAACAGCTTCTAGTAACGTTTTTTCTCCCAGCTCCAAACAAACAGAAGACATGTAAGTGGTAGCCAACTATTTTCTTCTAATGCATTTTTTTGTTTCATTCCAGTGTTTTTGAGCAAACCTAGGATCTAAACACTGTCCTGTTTCAATATTTGAAGAATGCTATGTACTGATTACAGTCCAAGGTGGTACGTTGTTGCTGAGACATTGGTCTTGTCTGTTGCTGTTAAGCCACCTTGAATGAACCAAGCTCCATAATTTGTTTTGGTCCTTTCTGCCTATTTTTTTGTAAAAAAATATTAGGAGGCTCTTATAAACATATATTTTGGGGTTTTCACTTGGAAGAAATGCATCTTAGGAAGAGGTCTGGATCTCCAGCCTCATACAAGCCAAGAAAATTCAGCCTGGGCAGGTTAAGAAATGATTTTATAGCCAACTGTAGCACTCATATTCAGAAGTACTGCTGAAGGTAGAACTATGGATAACAATAGTGGGAATTAGTGAACACTAGATAGACACCACTGATGACTCATTCTTGGAGCTCCACATACTTCATGATCACTGTTGCAAAGTATCATGAAAGTAAAGTATCTATATCCTCAACGCAAGACCTTTATCTGGAGACAGGAAATAACAGCTCTTGGTCCATTTACAGCTTTCTGTTTCCAATTCTGGCAAGTACACACTATTCTTCTTGGTGGGGGTGATGGCAGCAACATGAACAACCACATGTTCATGTGGTTGTTCTCTGAGGAAGAGACATGTTCTCTGAGGAAGCCTTGAAAAGAGGGGAAGATGAGAACACAGAAGAGAACTGCACATAGCACTAGTTAAGCAGAAAAAATAGAAGTCCGGACACTATGTGAACAGCAGGCAACTTGGTGTAAAAAATAGAATACTAGAAACAAGAAGAAGAAAAAGTTCAACTTTGTACAGAGGTGTTTTATTATGTTGATTCTACAGATGGAAAATGTGTGGTGGTCAGAAAATAAGAAGACTAAAACTTCTGAGAACAAGTGGAAGGAGAAAGAAAAGATGCAATGTGATTATTATCTCATAGC